>NC_045480.1:70456667-71110596 GCF_009650955.1 Corvus moneduloides
AGGAGTTGTGTTTAGCTGAGTAAGAATAATTGCATGGCAGAAGTTGATGCTAAACATTGATAATAGAACTTAAATACTTTAAATGAATTGTCATTTGTGACTCTGCAGCAAACTATGGTCCTCAGATGGCAGCATCTCAGCTGTCATATCCTGGTGCTTTTCCTGGTGGTCCAGCACAGCTCTCAGGCCCACAGCAGAAGAAGCTTGATCCTGACTCTATTCCAAGCCCAGTAAGTAATGTGGCACTAATTTTTTATAAAAGTAACTTTCTGCTGCATTTAAGATAAAGGAATGACATTGCGTTTGCTTTCGCTGGTGAGGGTTTTCATAACATACATGGGTTGGTGCTCAACATACGTTCTAGTTTTTGCAGTTTCCTAATTTGTGCAGTTTTGTACTCTGTGCTGTCAGTTTTGGATCAATTAGTGCATGAAATTAGTTTGAGTACCGAAGACGTTTTGTAACTTTATCTAACATGGGACATACTCATATATATATGAGTATGTCCCAAACACTTTATAGGAAATACTTTACTAGGAATTCTCAACAGGATTCTTAATGTGACAGTGAGCAGTACTGAAGAACTACTTGTGTTCACTGGAGCTTATCACATTTCCTTTTCACTCTGAAAAGTTTGAAGGCTTAAACTTGGTAACAGATACCGGAAGTAGGATGTGTGCAGAATACAGGTACGTGAACTCTAGAACTGCAGTCCTGGCAACGCTGAGAAGTCACATGCTCAGAAACCACTTTGCCTTTTGATTTCAAGAGTTTCCCAGGCAACTAGAATTATTTGCCCCAGCCATCCTTCCAGTTGCTGCAGCCTTGTAAAGATTTCAGTAGCCTGGGATATACCTGATGCTTAAGCTTCATGCAAGCTGAAGAGGCTCAGCTGTTGAACATGCACTGGTGGGGCAGTGTCTCTTAGGATGGTGCTAGAGAAAACAAGGTCATGGTTGCATCCATCTTTCTGAAATAAAGTAGTCTAATTGGTATGCAAAGAAAGGGCTGATCAGGCTCAAGCAGCATTTAACTTCTTTGCTGGAAACAGCTAATGGAAATAAAAACCAACAGTGTGCTAAACTCATGGAGAAAGTGTTCTGGTGCCCAGAGTGGTTCTGGCAATCATCTGGCAGGTCAAAAGGTCCTCAGAGAGTCAGAATTCTTGAAGCAGGCTGTGCCCTGCAGCTTCAACCTAGAACTTTTTGCTTTAAAAAATGTTTTCACCACCACACAGCAAGCTAGTCTGGGTGAAACAATCTTCCACTTCTTGGTGAGGCAGGTTTGCTGTACAGGAAAAACATTTTTGCAAAAGCCTCACACTGTGTAGGATGAAACTGTCTTGCTTCTTTAAATTGGAGTATTCTTCTGTCCTTCCAAAAAAGATTTTTTTTTTACCCAGTGATGGATTTGATGTAAACACACCCCCCCCCCATAACTTTGGAAAAACTCTTGTTGATAATCCCCAAGGATTAATGTAACAATTGCAATTACCTTGTTAAAGGCAATTTTTAACTGAAAAGCATTGTGTAAAAAAACCCCTGAATCAAGTGTCTGTATAAATAATAAATGCCCTTAGGTCAATCATTCCTAGTGTTTCAGTGCAATGCTTTTTACGTTAGAGGGATAAAATGATCTTGTCTAATTTAAAAAGAAAAGGGCAGGGGGAGAAGGAGGTCTGGCATGAAAACATGGGCTGATGTCTTGTTTCAATTATGCACATAGCATAAACAGCCTTGACTACAACAGCCATGTTAAAATAGGTTAAAAGGTTTGTTTAAGCAGCACAGAGAGGATCAGAATGAGTGTTTAAAAGAAACATGATCTGGGTCAATGTCTGTAAAGGACAAAAGGCTAATTCGGAATGAGGAATAAGTATGACCATGTGTATTTCTGTTGTTATATTTAGATTATATAATTATAGTAGTGTTGCCAGATAAATTTACTTATTATCTGTAGCCATTGTTGATTTGTATTTCTCTTACATATGTTAGAGGTTGATATGTACCCTGACAACATCTATGAAAACTAGCATCTGGACTTTGTCAACAATTATTTCCAAGAACAATGATATATTTAGGTCAGTTAGCTGCAGAATACCGTGGCACATTGATCCTTTGCAGAGCTACGTCTCAGAGTGGTTTGCTTTCTTCAGCTAGTGGACCTTTTTAGAGCAAAACCTTTTTCCTTCTAATGCAAGAGTTTGCTATAAGTATACAAGCCAAGGGGGCAGGGAAAAGTAATCAAGCAGAAGATCTAACAAGCTCTCTGAGGAATGTCTTGTATATTTAAATTGCAGTACAAAAAACTTCATTGATGAAAAAAAAGTTACAGGCCCCAGACTATTTTCAGTGTGTTAGGAAATACCTCTTGGACATTGATCAGTAGACTCTATGCAACTAATTTAGTTTTTCTTCTCTGTTTGCTTTCCAACTGAGGCTTCTGAAGTTCCCTAGTTATTATTAGAAGTTCATGTGCAGTGTAAAAACACAATTCCATGAGGTGCCAGCAGCAGTGGCAAAGCCAGTTTCAGAAATTCCCTGTCTCATTCTTCTTGCCTCCCACAGCTGTTTGGCTGCACTCTAAACCAGGTTGCTGAGGGAAGAAGGGGAATGATGGTATTCTCTCAGTGATTCGATTTCTGGTGTGGAACAAAATACAGCTTTATATAACTTTGGGTAGATCCTAAAAAGTGTCAGACTTAAACCTGAGTGAGGGACCATGTAGAAGTAACAAGAAGCAGTGTATGGGAAAGGAATTTGGGCAGTAAAGTCAGCTGCATGAACTTTCATGACATTATGTTGTAAATTGTTATAAACTAGGCTTCAACTGGAGTCGTACTTATTGTAGATCTTAGCCTGTTCATGAATGTAGCTGAATGCATGACTTAGCTTCCTCATACTGTTCTTGCTTCTAATTCGTCAGATTCAAGTAATTGAAAATGATAAGGCTGCCAGGGGAGGGCAGGTCTATGCCACAAACACAAGAGGACAGGTTCCTCCCCTTGTCACCACCAACTGCGTGATCCAGGACCAAGGTAACTGTCCTTGTTACTGCTCTGGGAGTCTTACTAGGGGAAATAAAATATAATTTAAAAAAAAACCCCTAAATTCTCAAATTTCTCATCTGAAAACGATGGTATTCGCTCTAAATTGGATGTGAAACTGCAAGCTTCCTTTGAACAGAAAAAAAAGGGGGGAGGAGGAAAGTGGGAGTTGAATTCTTACACCTTGGGTTAACATCTCCTCTACCCTTCCTGGCCTTTAAAAGAATATGAATAGTTGAGACAACTTTCCTTTTTAACTTAAAATTTTTGAAGGTGTTACATTTCAAGTTGAAAATCCTTTTTGAATTATTCTGAAAATTTAAAAGATGGACACTAGAAGAAGCAGTAAGACTAGGCTAGCACTGTTACCTTTTAAGATACGAATTTCTATTCAAGTAATAGGGGCAGTGTGCAAGCTGTCTAGTAGATGTATGCCGGCCAAAGGAAAAATTTATCTGCCTTTGCTTCTGCCTGGAGCCTGGAAGTACAGTCTTCCACTTGCTGCTCTTGACAGCAGGCTCAATATTTTAATACAGGTTAAACTGGTGGTGTTATTCAGCCCAGCAGTAACTTATCAGTTTTTAGATAAACTGTGTAAAATGTACAAACACACCAAGATTTTTTGGCATTATCTGAGAATGGGATAATGCTGTTCTGATGATCCAAGAAATTCATTTCAAGAAACTGAGCAGAGCTGGAGCTTGTTGGTTACAAAGGGAGCCTCAGGAAGCTGATTCCTGAACTCCTTTCAGTGCTCTTGTTTGCAGCACACAGCAGTTTCTCATTGAGGGACCTAAGCTAAATGTGCTCCTGGAAGTGGGGTGATGACTTCCGCACCCTGTATTTTGCAATATAGGTGAGCATGGTGATGTTAAGACAGATACAGTGTTTTCTGAATCAGAGCTAGCTCATTAGAGCAGTCTTAACAGTAGGTATTAGTCTGCCTTATTCCTTTATGTACAGTGTTGACATGTCCACTGGGATATCATCCATATTTTCTTTTAAGATCTTAGATATGAGATGTTTCAAAGTCATCTACTGAGGTTCTTGTTGCAAATAATTGTGGGGTTATTCTTGGTGTGTTTAAATCTCTGCTTTATACTCAGACTGCAGGAAGAGATTTAACCAGAGGGAGGGGCAGTGGGCAGAAGCCTGCATGGGAGGAAAAACAAGCATGTATTTAATGTAGCACATGCACTTGTTGCTTTGTGTTGTTTGGGTTTTTCTGCTCCGTGTTGGGTTGGGCAGGTTCCTTCTGCCAGCCTTTCATTGTGTGCTGTTGTGTTTTGCAGGCCACGCCAGCCCCCGGTACATCCGCTGTACCAGCTACTGCTTCCCAGTGACTTCAGACATGGCCAAGCAGGCCCGCATCCCCCTCGCAGCCGTCATCCAGCCCTTTGCTGCCGTTCCACCAAACGAGGTACGGCGTACTGAGTACCAGTCCTCTGTGCCTCTGTCTCCAGCTTATTGCAGGCTTGTTCTGTGCTTGGGTTGGGGGAGAGGGTGTTTTATCTCAGGCTATGAAGTGGTATGACCATAAAGAGGTGGCGGAAGATTGAGATTTACTTGGGTCATGGTGCAACTTCCAAGGATAAAAATTTTTGTTTGGAAAAGGTACAGGAGTGATGATTCTCTAATCTGAACTACTGGATTCCTGGTATTCCCCCAACTGCCTCTAGTTTATGCCAGCATTGTCAGTTGCTTGCTCTGCTGGAACTTCATAGTTTTAGGCAAAGGTATTAAAAGATGATGACCACAAATTGTATCAAGTTAATTTTAAGATGTGGAGAGTTAGATTTGAAGAAAGACATTTTTCCATTGAGGTCTTTACAAAATGATTTAATTTCACCACAGACCAAGAGGACAATTTTCTACTTGGACAGCCTGAGTCATAGAAAGAAGACAAATGTAACCAACCATTTTTAGCACTCATTTGAAGGCACTAACCTTTTCTCACATAACCATCTCTAACGACCCTTCATATTCAAAACATATCCCTAATTCTTCTGCAAATTATGTCTGCAGTATTCTCTGGTCTTAAGACAAATACATAGGTTTCCTGGCACCCCCAAAGGATTTTATCAGTGACAGGGATAAATCCATTATTCAAGTGCAGCGTTTAGCTACATCATCTGTGGGATTACCTTTCTTGGTCTTCATCTGCTGTGTTCTCCATTGCTTCTAAATTCTTTAGCTTCTAAACTCTGCAAGGTCTGCAGATTGCATTTCCTTTTCATGTCCTACGCTGATTTACTCTCAGAGTGCTGCGTCATGGGAAAAAAGCAGGGATTTCATCAAAGTTGTAGTATGTGATTGTGTCTTCAAAAACTCCTCATAAACTGCCTGCACAGGAAAGCCTAATTAAAATTGCTAGGACATTCAGTGCTTGGTTTTGCAGTCTGATTTTTCTTTAACTTTGTTTTATTGCTTGTAAATTCTTAGTAGTCTTTTTTTTTTATATATATGTTGGAAAAAAGCAGATGTTGCTCTTCATCAGGATGGATAACTTCCAATCCAACAGACCTCTGTAGGTCTGTAGAATTGAGAGTATTATTTTAACAGGGTAGAATGTAGTTATCTTCTCTGGTCCACAGGGAAATAGGATGTATTACTGATGGCTCTGCAGATACAAAGTCTCACCATTTGTCTGCTAGACAGCAACTTCAAGTTTCGTTCCAGTTCTTGAGGTAAATGTCCAGGCTTGGCTTGCTGCCCCTCGCCGAATTTTCTCCTAGATGAAACTCCTCCTGTTGCTTCTCCACCCCTTGACTTTATCAGCCAGCCTTTGCTCTTTACCACCCTTGATCATAGTTTCTGTGCCCAGGTAGCACTTAAAAATTCCACTTTCATGTTAGCTCTTCATTTGTGCTTCTTTCACTCAGAGTCTGCCTCTAGTCCTTTATGTTTCCCACACATGGCTTCCTTGTCTCATGCGTTGTGTTTGGACAGGGTGATCAGTGAGTTGCTAAAATCTAAATCTCTTCTGCATACATAAATTTGCAGTATGTCCAAACATTTGTGCTTGGCCAAGTTCAGGGGGGTTTTCCTGGGGTTGGCAAAAAGATATGCTCGGTGACCCACCCATTGTGAAGTGTTAGTGCTCTCAAGCTGTTGGAAAGGTCAGTGGGGCTCATTAATCTGTAAAGAGCAGTGTGTTTTTCCCTAGCCTCTCTTTTGGAGGAGCCTGAAAAATGTCTTTCAAAACTGGCAAAAGCCCAGTGTGGAAAATTTTAGTCAGAACAATTACAGCTTGGTAAAATTGTAAGAACTAAGGAGATAGTGTTAGAGTAGGAAGAGCTGGGCAGTCTTAGCTGAGGCAGTTTTTCCAAGGCTTGCCTGTGCCCTTTGTCTTCACTGCTGCTGCCAAAATAAGATCTTGCTCTTAAGATTTCCAAATAAAAATGGTCTTCCATATGGGATTTATAACTACTTTAATTTTGAAAGGCCACTTAATTTGAAAGAACTGGGCTTTTTATAGAGGTAAAATACATTCAGGGGCTTATTCTTGCTTCTGAACTTCCTAGTATGGTGTGTTCCACCTGAAACTGACTGCACGGCACAGGAAGTTCTTTTTTTCAGAATATCCACCCTATTTTAGAGATAGTGCCTTTTAGCAGTGTCTACAGGTGATGCTTATCACGTGCTGTTGGGTTACAAAGTGAAAATCTGTTTAATTTCTTTACTTCTTGATAAACAGCATGTTATCCATAATAGCTGCAGAAAAAATTTAGTTAAGAAAAAAGAGAAATAGCTTAGTCTTTTGGCACTGGCAGAATTAGGTATATGTATGAAAGGGAGAGCCCAGTTTTGTACAGACCTTACTCTCTTAATTGAGCACAGTCACCCTTTGGGTAGATGACTTGTAAATGTAATGAATTTTTTTAGAAAATAAGCTGTCAGTTGCATTCCCGGAATCAGTAACTCAACTGGAAATTGAGTTCTGGGGATTTGCTTCCTTTGACTAAGAATACAAGAGGAGTTGGAGATACAAGATCCTGTGAGCTTTCAACTAAAAGGTTTAGATCTAGTGATTTGACAGTGTTCACACACTTCCAGTTGGAAAGTTTTCCAAAGGGGAAAAGGTAATTTGGGATTTCAGAAAGTCTGAAACGCAGATTTAAGTTCATTAGTCACTGTGGGTTCTTTTTGGCCAAGTGGAATGTCTACACAGAGGAACTGGTGTCCTGCCTCCAAAAGTGAAGTGGGAGTATTAACATGCAAAGTGAATTCTATTTTATTTTTTTTAGCTAAGATATGAGAAAGCATTGTCAGGAACAAAAAATTGTCGCTTGAACAGGAACATCTTTTGAAGAGGTGTACGCCAGGTATCTCCATTTCCAGTAAATAACAGGATACAAATTATATCTGTAGGAGAAAATAAGAACAGAAAGTGAAATCATAATGGTGGCAGATAAGGATGTTAAATGAAAAGATCTCATGCATGTCTTTGAATAAGTGTAATGTGTTTCAAGTGAACCCCCAAACAAACAGGGTTTGCCACTACAGTGAGAAAGAAATGAAAAATGTAACCTTGTAAAGCTGCGTAATGAAAATGTTGTAGAGAAGCCATAATTAAAATTGAGATAGTAACTGGTCACACTGAGGAAAAGGTCACAAATGAGGCTTTATTTCAGAAATGTTAAATCACACGTGAGAGGGAATTTAAGACATAAGTGGAGACCACTCAGTAGAGATGGTTGGAGGGTTGTGTTCAATATCCCAAGAACAGGTGAGTTAGCGGCCCTTGGCATGCAGGCACTGAACCTCAGAAGAGAGTGAAAGGTATTTGTTCAGAAAAACCCTCAAGCTGAGAGTTAGTGGGGGAAAATTCATGGTGGGCACACAGTCTTTTAGAGGTTGCTGCAAAAAACCTGCAGCCCATCTAGAAAACCACAAACTGGTGAACATTGCATGTGCACTATTTATCACTGGAAACAAAGGCTGTTAAAGCATTCATGCCTTCCCTCCTCTGCCAGTGTCTTAGAAGCACTACAAATTTCAGAATCTTATCTTCACCAAGTTCTTATTTATTATTTCTCAAAAATAACAGTTCATTTTCACTGTCCTGATTTGGATGATCTATGGAAAGTATTTGTTTGTTACAGATTGAGAGTACAGTATCATTGTTTGACAGAACTTATTTTTAGTCCACCAGTGCTTTAGCAACAGTCTATAAAAATAAACTAGCTCTCACAGTTATCATCCTAAACCAAGCCCTACATGAATTTATTTTGGAGATGGATGAATGTTTCCAGAGCCTAAATAAACCATGTGATCTTGATTTAGCATTAATACTACTTTCCATCAAAAGTTAGTTAAAAGAGTATTTCATGTTGTAAAATCCAGTATAAACAATTCAAAATAATTGTTTTTAGCTTTAAATATTTAAATATCTAAATTGCTGCCTTCTTTGCTCCTTCATAATTTTGTGTCATTTTTCTCTGCCATGCTCTTTCCTATTTATTTGAATTTATTGGTTTTTTAGAAATATTTATTGGTGGGAATCTAATATTTCACTTCCATTTTCTCCTCAGTTAATTAGCTAGTTAAGAGAATGGAATTGCTTCTCAGAAATGCTGGTGTTCATGAGCTAAAAGCCATTTTACCTTTTTAGAATAGTGAACTTTGATGAGGCCCGGTGCAGCTGAGATGTTTGGAAAGCCATGATTTTTACAGGGATGATAGTACGGGTGCCTAGATGGAGTTGTAAGGTTGGCAGCAGCTAAAAATCAAGTGAGGTGGATAACTAATGATGTGATCCAATGCTATCAATGTCTTTTTTGTTTTAGGGATGTCCTCATGCTCTTCCAATCTACTTTGGACTCTGTGGTACCCAGGTGCTGTTGTCCCTAATTTATAGCTAGTGAGAAGGGCAAGCAGGCTGTGGCTTTAGTTTGAAGCACATGTTTGGACAGACACACACATTCATTAGCAGTTATGTGCTTGTGCAGAACTTGGGTTTGAGGAGAGCGAGGAATGCTTAGTCTGCAAGATGAAATAATTCCTATTGAATGTCTTGCTGAGGGCTCCTTTGTATTAAGAATGTATTAATAAGCTGGCTCTGAAGAACAGATCCTTGAGGTGCTTGCTGATAACATCTACCCACCATCGTTTGAGTTTTATGCTTTGATTTCTGTCTTTTATTTGGTTACTTATTCACAGGAGGCTGTTACCCCATTAGAGCATGAGAGCTTGGCTAATTTAAGAGTTCTTAACAGGGGATTCTACTGAAAGGTTCTTCCTTCAAAAGGATTACATTATATCAACTAGGTCGTGCTTATCTGTGTGGTGGCTGACTCCTGACAGAACTGAGTAATCTCTGTCGTGACACCCCTCCATGTGAGCAGGGTTAGACACTAAAATTGTCCATACAACTTGTAAGATAGTAGTTTTAAGGAAATTGTTTGAAGAAAAGGTTCTCCAAGAGATACTGTTGACACTTCTGTTGTGCTGTCTGTATTGGTTACTTTGTGTGTTCTGGTGTCTAGATTGTCCAAGATCCAGCAGAGAATGATTTTGTCAATGTCTTTGGGTTGTTGTGTTTGTTCTAAAACATGGTGGGAGTAGAAGCCCTGCATATGCGATGTACCTTAATACATGTTTCTGTATATCATGCTTGTGTGAGCCTAAACACAGATTTCCCAGGTATTAAAATCCTTGTTGGTGCTCTCATTTGGGAGAGAACTGAGACTTTGGGCTCATAGTTCTGAGTCTGCTTGGAGCAGGACATCTTTGTTGCTCTGTCAGAGCTATTTTATTTTCATTTTTTTGACTAACTAGTGGCAGGTTAATGTCTGGGGGTTTTGCTAAGCTCCTGTGAGGTGCTAGACTCTGCCATGCATGGTGTGGAGAGCCCAGAACTCTCAAGCATCTCCAGGTGCTTCACCCAGAAAGTGTTATACCACTCTGGAGGTCAGTGCCTGTAAGCTTGGTTTCACAATGCCTAATTTAGAGGTGCATAAATCCTGTATTAGATGAGGCTTCCTTTATGGAGTGTGCCCTGTGCTAGCCTGCATTTGGTAGTAAATCATTTGGAATTGGATTGCTTCCCAAGACTGCATCATCATTTTTTGTTAGCCTGTAACTACACTCTGTAACTAGAATGAGCATTCAGAGACCGGTTTAGCAATGGCTTTTGCAGCAGAGCTTCTTGTAATTGAAGCAAGTTTTCCGATTTACTTTCTTCTTTTTGTTTTTAATATACATTGAAAAACAGTCCTAAAATGTACCCTTTAAAATACTTCTGTGGTATGTTGGTCCCTGCACCGCTGTTGTTATGGTAAGGATGTAATTCTGACAGAGATGAGGACAGTGACTTGAAAATGTGACATTTATATAAATCTTACTCATATTGTAATTGGAGTTCCTGACTAGTTTTATACAAATTTGAAATTTAGACTGAGAAGAAGCCTTTATAAGGATGTTGCAATTAGCTTCTGGTAAGTTGGAGACTCTTGACTGTCTTTCAGATTTGTAATGGCAGAAGAAAAATCTAACTAAGCAGCAGTACATAGAAAAGGGAAATAAAAAGTAATAGTTAAATCCATTTAATTAACTGGCCAATAACACTGATAATTTGTTTTGCCAACAAAAATGGCACTCAAGTTAAAAATCACTTGGGCTATTGATCTATTCCTTGGAAATTTCAGAGAGTCAGAACACACTGGTATTGACTAAGTTCCAGAGAAAAGGTTTGTATTTCGCTTTTTAAATTGGAGTTTTTCTTGCATTTCCAGCTTACACATATTTTACTTATCTATGCATATTATGCAATGTTGTATTTTGGATGCCACCGTGTAAAGTGTCATTACAATGGAAGTTGTGTGCTTGCTAAGGTAGAGGCACAGATCATCTCCTCAGCCCCAGAGTGCGGATCAATAGAGCAGGTCTGTCCTTCACAGGATTGCTTTCCTCATGTCATGGTTTAACCCTAGGCAGTTCACTCCCCCACCAGTGGGATCAAGGACAGAACGGCAAGGGTAAAAGCTGGGAATCTCATACCTTGAGACAAAGATTAATAGGGAAAGGAAAAGCCACGCACGCCAGCAAAGCAAAACTACTAATTAGTTCCCACTTCCCATGGGCAGCCAGGTGTTCAGCCATCCCCAGCAGAGCAGGGCCGCATCACAGTAATGGTGACTTGGGAAGACAAACACCATCACTCCAAGTGTCCCCATTCCTCTTTGTTCCCCCCATTTTATATAGTGACCATGAGGCCATAGGTCTGGAATATCCCTTTGGTCAGTTGGGGTCAGCTTTCCTGGCTGTGTCTCCTCCCAGCCTCTTGTGCACCCTCAGTCTCCTCACAGCATGGCTGTACAGAAAGCAGGAAAGGCCTTGGCCCTGGGTGAACCCTGCTCAGCAAGAACAGAAACATCTCTGTGTTATCGTCCCTGTGTTCGGCACATGTCCAAAACACAGCCCCATTCCAGCCACTATGAGGAAAACTAACTGTACCCCAGCTCAAAGCAGCACACGCCACAACTCAGTTCCACACAGTTGTGACACTCAGCTGTGCTACTAAAAGAGAGGAGGGTAGTTACAAGTCCCATACAAATATTATTTATGTTTGAAAGTTCTGGAGTCTGCTTGAAGCATCCCAGCTATCATAGTAACAGAAGTATTCATGGAAGAGAGACTCGGAGTGGGAACATTTTGACCTGATGTGGTATTTGTGAAGTAACAGTTAGTTTTACTATTGACCTTCAAAACTGCCATCCTAGAAAGTATTTGACTTTTATAAAGGGCATTAAACTCATCTCAAATGTCCTTGCTACAGAGGTGAAGTTGTTCAGTGCTGCTTTTTGTTCACATAGCAAAAATTCTCCTTGTACTTTCTAAGTTCTCCTGTGGCAATTGGCTAGCTCTAGTTGGCTTCGGAATGCAGAATGACACTTCAGCTATGCCCGGTTCTTTCTGATTTCAGTGGAAATAAATTAATTAGTCTTAGAGGTATGTTTACTAATAAATATTGTCCAGGAAAGGCCGTACATAAGCAGAACTATTATTTCCATCTCCAATTAAAATACTCCTAAACATTTCTATGCTTTTTTTCTAATTAAAATTTCTTTCTCTAATATATTCAGCTGTGCAAAAGTAGGAACCAGACAGTTCCTGTTGTGAAAGTTCTCAGGAATGCAAACATGAGTAGTCAGTTCAAAAAGTCACAGTAATGCCTTTTAACAAAAGAGAAACAGCCCTGGTTTTGAGAAGGAAGGAAGCCTTTCACTCATTAGATTTTCATGCATGATCTTAGGTCAGCAATTGCTTTTCTCTCATATGCTGATAAAATATATTAGTATATGTACACACATCTGTCGAGCCACTTATATATATATATATATGTATGTGTGTGTGTATAAAAAGAAAAAAAAATCCCAACATCTAATTGGCCCCTAAAGTTGCTAATAGCCCAGCAGGCCAAAATGGATCTGAAATCCAAAGTGGGGTTTTGGTTTTGTTATTGCTGTGAAGACGTGAATAACACTGATAATGTTCTAATACAGAATTTCATCTAGGAGAGTGTTGCCTCAGAGGTCACTATACCACACTTAAATTCACATATAAACTGAAATAGTTGTTCTCTAAACCTAGAGCTGCATGTTCCATGAGGACTGTTTGGAGTGTTGCTTTAATGCCTGTCCTAGGGATATAGAAGTGGTCACAGCTTTGTTTGCATTAAATGGTCTTGGACTTTTTAAAACAGAATGGATGTGCCAAGTAACCCATTGTCTTTGTGTTTTACAGGCTGTGCCTGTGTTTTAAATTGTGGTGTTAGGTTTATCATTTATTTAGCCATATTAAAAAAAATCATGAGAGGATAAACTTACCTTGATAAGACTATACAGCACCGTACAGTAAGAGACTGGACCTGTTAGGAAATCAGTATTTAGTGCCCAAATTCAGTCTGACATTTTGAAGATCCTCTAGAACTTTCCTGCAGTGATTTGCAAAAAACCAGAAATCATACCTGAATGAGGTGTCTTTAAGAGTTCTGTTTGGTTTTGTCAAGTAAGCCAGATGGAGATCATATCACTGAAAATCCAACTTCTAATTTTAATGTGAAAATCTTATGACCAGT
Source organism: Corvus moneduloides (assembly GCF_009650955.1). NCBI lineage: Eukaryota > Metazoa > Chordata > Aves > Passeriformes > Corvidae > Corvus > Corvus moneduloides. Next base: position 70,469,795 of record NC_045480.1, read on the forward strand.
AAAGCTAATCCCTTGTAATTATTACTTATCATTTCTGCAGAGAAGCTTTCTGAACCTTGCCTGTGTTACTTTTCAGTGGTGTTACAGCCGGTGTAACAATCTTGCCTAGAAGTCTCAGACAAGGACTGCAGTGCTGGACCACCTGTGATGCTGATAAGGTGGGAAGTGGAGCTGTGGATTGGTACAGCCATGGACCTCAGCCCTGGCATGTGATTTAACATGTGCTTATCAGCCTCAGGGGTGCTAACAGCAACAGCAGTGCTGTCCTAGGGCGGTTGTGTCTGGCCCTTGTTCTTCCCTTGCGTTTGTGCCTCTGCAGCAGCTCCCACTCCTGCTGGGTTGAGGATAGACTGGGCTGAGGCAGGTCTGGTTGAGACCTGATTGATTTCAAGTGCTAACATTGTGGAAGCGTGTTGTGCAGCACCGTTTCTTGATTAGCCAATTTCACGCTCCTGCTTCTATCATCAGTTAATCCTGGCTGCTGGCTTTCCCTCGAGATGCAGCATGTCCCTGCATCCAAAGAGCAGTCAGCACTGCAAAGCTGAGAGGTGCTGCAGGGCACTGCCCTGTTAAATGCTTGGGGTCATGACCAGCAGAACTTGGGGTGCCTCTCTCAAGCATGGGTAGTGAACTTTTTTCCTTTTTTTTTCCCCCTCTCCTCCTGTCACCTGTATGATACAGGAGTTCTAAAGAAGTAAGCTAATGAACTTTGGTATTTCTTTACATCAACGTTTTACCATTATTACATGTATTTTCCCCCCATCCTCAAACTTTTAAGAATCCCTCTTCTCACGTTGAGTGGAGTGTAGTCTGTATCTATATTCTTCGTGCTGCCAGCTCTATTCAGTTAATTGCAATATTCCCCTTAAAAAGGGAGTGCTGAGTGAGGATTTCAGGAATAGGCTATGGTGTGATACGCAGAAACTGGTAACTCGTTTCTGTTTATTTTCCTAAACACTGGGTCATATCCCCTGTGCAGTGTCCACTTGAAATTCAGCTACCGTGCCATGCTGTGTTTCGCAGTGCTGTGTGTGCAGGGGAACGTGCAGCCTGGGCCTGGAGGGGCTTTGAGCATGGAGCTTTGAACATGCTTTTGGCATTTTTATGTGGTCTGTGAAAACCAGGATAGATCCAGGAGACCCTGTGTATCATGTGGATGATGCTTTAACCTTGCTGCAGTCTTGGAAGCAAACAAGGAAATCGATGGAAAAGACGTGTGGTATGGAAAATACTTGAACCTGCTGTGAACCTTGCAGAGGAGATAGTCCAAATTGGCCTGAGTCATCAGCTGAGGAGGCTGAGCATGTTCAACATCTGAAAACCAAGAATAGGCAAAATAACTGCTGCCTTCAGAGGGAATGGCTTCTGATAAAAGACAGTGGGAACATCACAAAGGGAAATGCTTTCTTGACGTTTTAATGTGAATCAGTAAAGCAACTCAAAAGCAAAGGATTATTTGTAGACTGGTTAATGTTTCTCAAAAGCAATCTATGATGATAGAATAAAAGAAAACAAACCCCTTCAACAGTGCTAGGAAACAGAGACACTTTGGTTCATGACCTAGTTTTTTTCCATAAACATCAGTGTTATACTTCAGAATTCTCTTTGATTATCCAGAGGAGTTTTTTGTCATCTTTTTGCTGTACTAATTAAATACAGCATTTTCTTGGGGCAGCGGTGCCACACTTGGACAAAGCCTTCTCCTTTGTTCATTAGAAAGTTATGTTGTATAGCATATCTTGAAATTCTCATAGGAATATTTTAGTGACTAGATTTGCATCAATGTCAGTAACAATTCTAGAAGCACTGCTGACACAGTGTAAGGGTGTGATAGAGACACTGTCTGATAAATGGCTCATTTTCTTCAGTATCTGTATGTGCCTCTCTTGTTCTCCAGAGGATCTCTCACGCAGGATTTTTCTCTTTAAGATGCTTTCCCAGAGATGTGCCATGATGATCTGGAGCTTTAGCACAGTCCTTACTTGTACACTTACAATTTGCAGCTGTGGTCCAGATCCTGCAATATGAGTATGGTGATAGTTTGCAGGCATCACCCTCAGGAGCGTGTCAGGACTTCATTTTTATAGCAAGCAATAGAAATTCAGCTTTCTCAGACTTTAAAGTGCAGGTTACAGTCCCTTTGGAAATTTTTATGGATGTGTTTTATCTTGGAGCTGTGCCACCAATGTCTGTCTGTTGCTTTGTGATATTTTTCTGACTCCTGAGAGATGGTCTTGCTGAAATATTTCCAAAACAAAACTCCTCTTATTGCAGCTACATTTGGGGTTAAGTTATGGTTTATCAGATCAACTTTCAGGGCTTACACTTCAGTAGGGCCTCAAGCTTCTAGAGAAATTAAAGTTTGTGCAGGTCCCTTGCAGGATTTTCCATTTCCTTTGCTTTAACCTAAAATTACAATGTTGTGCCTCTCAGCAAAACTGATTCTTTCTGAGAGAGGAGAGGAAGAAAATGCTGATACTTTTTAGGTGGAAAGGTAAAAGAAACAGGAGTATTGCATTTACTTAAAAAAAAAAAAAAAAACAAAAAACAAAAGAAAAGCCCCCAAAATTAAAAAATTGTTTTTTAATTTTATCCCATTCCTCTGCTCCTGTGAGAGTTTGCCACTGATTTCAATGGGAACATACAGATCTCTCTGCTTTTTTTTCTGGTGAACAGTGACATCTACAGAGAGTGGAGCTCAGCAAACAAGACTTTCCCATTCAGTACCACTTTTTTTTTTTTTTTTTTACTGGTCTGATTTTATGTATTGTTAATTTAAACTCAGGACTTTATGCATGCACAGTATTACTTACCTTTGTACATTCCCACAGAAATCTACTCTTTTTTTAAAAGTTATTTTACCCTGACAGAAATTACTTTGATGTTTGGAAGTGCAATAGCAGTTTACACACTGAGCTAGAAATTCCTTTCTCTTGATGTGGTGGTGGGATGTCTGGTTCTACAGTGCAGTGCGCTGAAAGATTGCAGCTTTTTGGAGATAAAGTTTCTTTCACAACTGTGTTGGTCACATCAAGAAGTGGATTTTTGATGCTTTTGGTCTGAGTTCTTATTCTGAAATTATACAGATAGCTTTTTCAGTACATGTGTTCATTATTGATGTAAAATATTTAAAGAAAACACTAAAATTTAAATTCCATTTATTTTCAGAAACATTCAAATTAATAAATCAGTAAGGGTACAAATAGGGCTTTTTAAAAAGAAAACTATTCTTTGTTAGACAAACTCCTTAATTCTGTCACATAGATTTTAGGTTGGCTTTTTTCATGGGTTTATTTTTTTTCCCTTTAATTTTTTTGTCTTCAAGAAGGTAATTTATTTCATATGTGTAAGAATGCAGATACTGCAGCTCTGAACTTCATGGCATTTATTTTTTTATTGTTCTTGTTTGTGCCTTTTATGTAAAACTATTAATTTTGGTACATCAAAATGTGAACATTTTGGGGGGAATTTTTCTTGGATATCATTAAATGTATCAAACCAAGGTTTAAAGTTACTGAATCAGTGTGTATAAATGCATGAGGAGTTGGTTTAATCTTGGGTTTTTCCCCTACCAGGTCAGATATTATGGTAGTATTAACTGCAAACCAGATCCAGGTCTCATTAAACTAATACAGTAGAATGATAATCAGAAAATTGCCAAGTAATGAACAAAACCCAGAACTTTTAAACCTTATTAAGCCATTGTGGCTGATGAGCAAGTTTCATAGCCAAGGCTTTCATGTCTGAAAAATGACCCTGGTATTTGCCAGCTGGCATTATTGGTTAATTTGGGTTAGACTCAATTTGCGTAGAGGAAAGAACACAAAGTAGAAGAGTATCTCTGTGGAGCAGGAGGGAGCTCTTAAAATCCGTGTAGTAAAAATCTACTTGTATGTAGAAAATCTTTGGCAAAATGCATCCTTATGCAGCAGTAAAAGATAAAGTGTATAATAAATTACATATACCCATTCCTTAAGAAAAGGCAGAATAATTATTTAAAAAAAAAAAGAAAATAAAAAAAGAATGTACTAGTGTGATGTGTTCGCATTGAAAGGCATTGTCAGCATTTTTTCCTCTTGTAGGGATCTGCTGTGTCCAAACTCTGGATATTTCTTATTCTTACCTCTTGAGATATTTAGCTGGGGATGAAGGGAGTGGAAAAAAAAAAAAAAGGCATTTCATCAATAATTGAGCAAACTTCCATTTCTGTAGTGGTTTCAAGTATGACTTTTCTAACTTTAAGAATAATCACAGGAATCTTTCATTTGCTGCAGTTTCTATGGAAAGAGGCGTCTGGAAAATGTCTTCTCTTAGCTGTGGGTTTTGGCAGGGGCTGTAAGCAAGTGTGGTCAGTGTAATTAAACTGACAAGTGCTTGAGGTACTGTACTTGTTTGCTGTGTGTACTTTCCTTCAGTAAATATTAGTATTTCTCCTAAATCTCCCCCTCTAGCTGGTGACTGTGACGTCATTTAAACTGGAGTGTAGCATGTAACAAGGCAGCATGGGAAGCAGCATTTAGGACAAAATATTAGAAGCTTTCTCAGCAAATACCCTTTTGCAATTGATGAGCAGTGGTAGATTTCTTCAGGAAAAGCTCAATCTAACAGAGAAGGCAAAAGACCTGACTCCAGCAGATTTCTCTTAGTGAGCTGCAAAAATTATCCTTTGCTGGAGAAAATCAACCTGGGGCCCTAAACTTCCAATGCTTGCAAAACATTGTAGGGTTTTGGTCTGAATCGTTACTGTTTTTCTGATAAACATCAGAATACGGCCTTGAACTTGTAAATTTAGCCCTGAGGGGATCTCTGGGGCTCAACAGTTTTTGTGTGAGTGCTGAACAATAAGTGATCTCTTAATCGGATGATCTCTAGCAAGAATTAAATCTGAATTAACTCTTTCTATCTCTCCTTGGTTTCATGTTTACATTGCTCTCTCTCTGTACCTCTTCCTCTACAGACGCCTCTTTATCTTGTAAACCATGGGGAGACTGGACCCATCCGGTGCAACCGCTGCAAAGCTTACATGTGTCCCTTCATGCAGTTCATTGAAGGTGGGAGGAGGTATCAGTGTGCATTTTGTAACTGTATAAATGATGGTAAGTAATGTTTTCTCTAATCTGGAATTCATGCAAATTCCATAAGACTAAAAAGAAACTGTATCCCTAAAATTATTTTCTTGACTTGATGAAAAAATAGTTTAGGGAGGTACAGTAATTTGGCTTATTTCACGAATGAAAAAAAAAATCACTTCCCAAGAATAGTAGAGGGAAACATTTGTTCAGTACAGTTTAAAAAAAAAGTATGAAAAATAATGCTGACTCATGAAGTGCAGTCTGGTGTGATCAAAACTTTATTTTAAAAATTTTATGACAACATAGGATACAGAACTGCTTGTGTTGTTAATTGAAAGCAATTTTTGTGCTGAAAGAAAACATTAATTTCTTCAAGAAATGCAAATACATACAGCAAGAAGCAAATATTTGGGCCCATGTTAGCTTCATCCTGTGCATGACTGTGGATGCAATGGTTAAATAAGCTATTAATCTTACTGTGACAAGTGTTGGTTTTCACAGAAGATGCCATGCCATATTTGTTCAAGTGTGCTGCATGTGACTCATAACTGTTCTTGTGCTCTTGGCGAAATCCCAAATCTTTGCCAGAACTAGCCTTTCTAGACATTTGTATCGAGCTGGATTTCCTCAGCTGGATCACAGGGGCATGGTGCTTTCCCTAATACAGTCATCTTTTCAACTCTGAAACGTGAACCTCGTCAGACTCGGTCCAACTGCTTTTCTGCCTGGAGCTCTAATGTTTGTGCAGGCATAGCAGATAATAAATTTCATAGTTTGTTAACAATTTAAACTCTCATAAAGGGAAATTTAAATGCACTGGGAACACTTAAAGAAAGACATTTAAGTTGCAGTAGCATTTTAAATCATGCTGGTATTACTATGGTGTCTTTTATCCAAGTCAGAAAGCACTTAAAAAAACCCCCTTTGATAAGGACTAAAAGTGGCGAAGAAACTAGGTTGATATTCCCCTCACTCACACACACATGCATGCACTTTGGCTGGCAAAAATGTGAAAAATAAGCATTCTGAATATGTATTCATTGAGGACCCATGAGACTAGCTCTGTGTAAATTGTTGGTGCAAACCCACTTGATTTCTTACTGCTTTGGAGTATATCACATCTGCTAAAAGAATCTTGACTCAGTGTTGTTCCCCTCTTTCCCCAATTATAAATGTTTTTTCCTGTTCTTGTGTTGGCTTGTAGTCCCTCCATTCTTCTTTCAACACCTGGACCACATGGGCCGGCGGATAGACCACTACGAAAGGCCAGAGCTGTCCCTGGGATCTTACGAATACGTGGCTACTTCAGATTATTGCCGAGTGAGTATTGTCAGTGTGCAAACCAGTGTACAGTGTTATGGCAAAACAGACAAGCTCCTTTAAATCCTTAGAGTAAGTGCACTTGTAAGATGGATATCAGCTTCAGAAACATTCTAGGAAATACGGGTAGGTGTGGAGAATACTATGTTTTATTCTTTTGTGCTGCGGAGTGTGAGACAAGCAAAGTAAGAATAACAAGCAGTGCAGCAAAATCGTGGATCACCAGTCTTTAAGTGAGGCATGTGTTTGGTCTTACCCAGCATGTTGTGCTGTTCAGGGGATATCTTTGAAATTCTGCTGCATTGTTGCATTTTAGATGTATGTCTTCTACTGATTTTGAAGACAGACACATGCCTAAATTGCCTTCCCAATACCCAAAACCTTAGCAAGGGAATTTGACCTTGTAATCCATTCCTGGCAAGAGTCTTCTTAGTGTTCCGACCAATAAGTTACAGTGGAATGGGTTCTCTCTCCTAATATCAACTCACTGAAGAACTCAATCCAGAGCCCACTCATGTTACTCTAAATATTTGTAGTTGGTTTTATTACAGAGCTCTATTTGATACTTCTGAAAACATAAATTACTTAATCTTTTAAAACTTCAGCTCATTTTACAAAACTACAAGTGTGACTTCATCTGACCACAGCATGGACATATTTTTCTGTTCTTGCTGGAATTAGGCAGAATTTTCTTCCTGTGAGTCGAGCCATGATAAGGTTAGAAAAGGCATCTGGGTCCTACACAATCTTGAAGTAGCTACCAGTAACTTCTTCAGACCATCAAATTACTGCTGATATGAAGGAAAGGAAAAGGTTCGGTTCTGCTTGCTTACTAGAGCACTACTCCAAAATCCAGTGAGATCTATGAGATAACCTATAAGATTTGATTGAAACCTGGGTTAAACCCCAAAACAGGAGAGACTTGTGGTGAGATGTTGCAGAAATACAGTGTGGGACGCTCAGTGTACATCCAGTGTAACTCCATCAAATTCTGAAGCCTCAACTTCTGCCATGTAACTAAATCAGGGAGTTTCCCTGAGAAGTCATCCAGTATGGTCTGCCTGCTTGCTACAAAGATGCATCCACATACTTACTGCAATGTTACAAAAAAGAACCTCTTAAAAAATAACACTCTGTGCTGGAAATGCTAAGTCATTAAATGTTACAGAAGTTAGCATTATTTTGTAATTCACTTCTCATTTGGCTCCAAGTTGCAGAGGTTCCCTTCTTTTATAAATTCAGTTCAAGACCAGAACTGAGAAGTCATTTCCTTATGTGCTTATCAAATGACAAGGATGAACAGCTACAAAAAATTTTAACAAATCCCAGCTGGTTTGCATTATTGCACTCCTGCTAAGCGGATGTGGTGAGAGCCACAAGTCCGCGTTTCTGCCATATATTTGTCAGAACTTAGGCAGAGATTCTTTCGAAATGCTGATCTGATACAATCGTTTAGAAGCAGTTTTTGGTGCAGTTTCTGAAATGAGAATCCAAGTAGAGTAAACAGAACAATTTTGAAAAATACTGCCTGGTTTTGGTTCCGTGGAATTAATCCTGATTTACATGAGTCAAATGAGTGAGATCAAGGGTATAATGTTTAGTTTTGTTTAAAGTTTGCCAGGGACTAAGGATAAGTCATGACTAAAGGGTTAGATGAATTTTTCTTAAATGGAATTTTTCTAGGGTTTAGTTTAACAAGTGTAATTTGTTTAAGAGGTCAGAACTCTATATGAAGGCAGTAGAACAGTATAATGAAAAAGCTGTCCTGAATTTGACACCAAATAATGACTACTACTCATTTAATGGGAATTAAGAAAACTCATTTTAGGGAGTATGATGTTTACTCTTGCTCCGTTCATTTCATGTTAACTTTCTAGGTACATCTCTTGGCATTACTTTTTTTTTAAACACACCTTCCTCTTACTTTTTCTTACTTACAGAAACTTGTGTCAGTACTGTATGCACAATTTGTATGCCACTTACACTGTGGGTGAGAGGAACTCCCAAAGGAAAGCAGGGATACAGAAAAAAGCCAAAAGGCAAATCTGTTTAAACACTTGAGTTCCAGCAGAAAAGTTTGTGCTTCAACTTATCGAATGAACTGTTACCCTTTAGATATTTTATTCTGTTAGGATGCTGTTTTCCAGGGATAATGTTTTATTCCAGGGCTGGACTTTAGCCAATGCATGTCAGCTTTCTGCAATAGTTACTATTTACGATACACAGCATTTTTCAAACAACTGAGCACTGTCTTTACATTGCCTTAAGGTACCACCTCTAAATTTTTTCCTCATAACAGGACACTGTCTAATTTTCCTGGTGAATGGTCTTTTTTTTTTTTTTTTTCTGTGTAGGACAAGAAGCCTCCAAATCCACCAGCTTTTATCTTCATGATTGATGTATCGTACAGAAACATAAAGAGTGGCCTAGTGAAACTCATATGTGATGAACTGAAGACTCTGCTAGATAAACTTCCAAGGTAGAGACATTAGTGTGCTTGGCTTAACTCAGTACACTGCACTTCTCATGCAGCTTTGCATGCTGAAAGGCAAAAACCAAGCTATGGAAAACGTCAAAGTTTCCAGTACAGGAATTTTTTGAGTGATAGTGACCAAATGTTAATTTTTAGCACTGCTGGCAATTCTTACATGTGGATGTCTGGGCTTACTGTATGAACAGAAAGAATCTGCCAAGCTACTGCATGTGGAGCTTGCATTCTTTTCCTTTCTTGCAGTGAACTCTAGTGGTGATATCAGCTCAGTCACAGCCCGTAGCTTTGACTTCACTTGCTGTGGTTGTGTTCACTGCAGTCCTGCTTTTCTCAATGATTTAAACAGGGAAGTACCCCAAACAGAATACTCGGGAGTAGCCCGTCTCTCTAAAAGCATAGTGTTGGTGGCTTGTATCTTTAGCTCTTACTGTTTATTAGCAAAACTTTTAAAGCTTCTTGCTGCACTGTGAGACTTCTCTGTCCTGGTTTGTATCTGAGAGGAGAGCAAATCTTGTAGGCAACAACCACTTTATGAAATAGAGCACATGTGCTTTGTGAGCGTGAAATACACAGCAGTAGTATTGCTACTGGTCAATATTATTGATAGTGTATTTAGTGCATTATTGATAGTGTATTTTAGTGTAGTTTAGTATAGTTTTTTGTGTATTTAGTGTAGTTTTCAATAGAATTTAAATAACGCAGACATGTAGTGAAATGAGAGCAGTGGAAGACTGAAAAATGAAGTAGACAAGATGTTTCTTGTCTACATATAAAGGTACATAAAAAAAAGAACATCCAAAAAGAAAATGCATTCTAAGTAACAATGCTTGCACAGGGAGAACAGATTTAAGAAATGGAGAGAGCAGTGTGAGGAAGGGTGGGAGATGACATCCTTGGGACAATCTGGGATATGTTAAAAATCCTTTTTCTTATGGTCTTCTGGGATCCCTGTACTGAAAAGAAATTCCAATCCAGGGTGAGGCTTTAGCTTATCAGATGCCCATGTAAGGCCGTCTTTCAAGTAGTTTTTCCCTGAAGATTACACTGGAGACACAAGTGTTTGATATTATGCTGAACATCTCTCAGAGCTTTCCATGAGAATTGGTCATGACTCTGAAGAAAATAAGAGGCATGAGTGGGAGTAACAAAAAGCATTTGGCAGTTTGGAAACTTGACTAGGGCAAGTAGAGGAGGAATGAAAGCAAGTATATCCAAAAGAGACGTATTCATCCTTCTCACCAGCACTCTGCTGAGATCTGCTGTGAAATAATTTGGCCCAGGGTTTTCATGTCCAGTGAAAAAAAGCAATAAAAGAAATAGAGAAAGCCAGGCCCTTCAGTTTCCTCAGGCCCTTCAGTTCCTCAGAACAATACTAATTTAAAAGAAGACAAGCATAAGGCATTCCACCAAAATTTGTGGTGAAAGTTTTACTATGTTGCTTAGACACAGAGGTCACTATATGTTCATTTTCTGTTGCTGGACAAAGACACCTGCAGAAATATTCTGCTGTTCCCACATGAGGGAAAATCTCTCTGCAGGGAATTCACCTTGAGCTTCTGTCTGTGAGAGGAAGGACTTGGGGTAGCAAAAAAATCTGTGGCACAAAAAGTCCTTGCTCACTGAAATTTTTGAGCAGATGTTTTCAAGCCTGTGTTCCAAACCAAAACCCCACCCCTGACTGTATTTTGAGAAAGACTGAGAAATGTGTTTATAGAAATTGTGCTTATGAGCTCAGAAAATCAGATAATGAGTTGTGCAGTTATGATTTTTAGGTACATAATTAAAAAACCAAAACAACCAAAGACCATTTGAATGTGTTTCTGTGCATATGAGTCAGGTTCTCCTTGTGAGACTTCAAAAAGAACTAAACAGTGAGCTCCAGAGGCAATTGACTGTTTAAAGCTAACCTTTAAAACAATGATAGAACTTGGTTGAAGTGGGACAGTGCAGACTGACACTGGTAAGAGCAATATCTGGAATAAAGGTCCTAAACACCTGAGGTGTAACACCTTTGGGACTGGGGTGATGCAGATGCTTCTTTTTGAAGTAGGAAAGTGCTGTATGTATAGAAATTCAATAGGCCTTGGTCCTCATCAAGCTCCATAACTAATTGTCCTGTTCTCTCTTTCCCATGTTAGGATGTCAGCATGGTTTAGTCTTTATCTTTGGGATTTTTGACTGTTTGAATGGGATGCACCATTCATAGGGTTGATGTAACTTTATAACTTTTGAAAAAAAATAAACAATAGAGCAGTTGATTTTATTGGGGTGTTTGAATTTGACCTAAGGCAAAGATTGAGGCCATTACATCTGCTTGGTTGTTGTTTGCTTTGTGGTTCCCAGTACAGATAATAATCACAGAGCAGCCTTGCATGTCAAAGGAATGCTTTTATTGCAAGGTCAGGATTTCAGAATTATAACCAGTTGAGTTTTGTTTTTCTTACAGAGAAGAGCAAGAAGAATCCTCAGCAATTCGAGTTGGTTTTGTCACTTACAACAAGGTCCTTCACTTCTTCAATGTAAAAAGCAGCTTAGCTCAGCCTCAGATGATGGTGGTCACAGATGTGGCAGAAGTTTTTGTTCCTTTGCTGGATGGTTTCCTTGTTGACTTTGAGGAATCTCGATCAGTTGTTACCAAGTAAAGTACAATTATACTTCATGAGAATAAGATGTGAATGCTTATGATGTGTATTATGCCTTCTAGTCAGTTGGGTTTTGGGCCATACAGGTATCCATTGAAGTACTTCAGAAGCCAGCAGGTGCTTCAAGCTCTGTGTTTTCACCTATGAGGCAAAAAAAAAGCAATAGTCACAGCCTCCCAGTGATGAACTGGAAAGTTTATGTGGGCCAGGTGTAAACCATCTTCAGCTATGCTGCCTCAGAACTGGGAGGGAGTGTGGCTCTGAGCCATATTGTGTTTTCCCTCTTGCAGTGCACATGATGTGCACATGATCTTAGGACTCTGAAGTCCTTACAGCACACCAGAACTACTTAATGGTTAGCTATTTTTTATTTATTGCATGTTCCTTTAGGTTACAAGCTTTGAAATAATGCATCTCATAGAATTAAAAAACATGTATTTTCTTTTATTCTGTCTGGGGTCCTAAGAAATTGAGGAAGGAACATATATATTATCTTTTGCACTATAAATTTTTATGAAAAACATCATTCTGTGTGAAGACTTGGTATGTTACAAGGTATGTTTGGGGATTACCATACACTGACCAGTTGAGACACTGATCCTTTTTCTTTCGTAGCTTGTTGGACCAGATTCCAGAGTTGTTTGCAGACACTAATGAGAGTGAGACCATCTTCGCTCCTGTTATCCAGGCTGGCATGGAGGCACTAAAGGTTAGAACATTGCTCTCTGTCAGAGAAGCAGCTTGAAATTGGGTTTGCTAAAAGCCAGTCCCATCACAATGGGAAATTAGGGGATAAAACGTCATTGATTGTTTCCAGCGCTAACGTTCCGTTATTCTAACAGTACCTCCGAACTGCTGTAGTCAAAATAAGAACTGACAAGCATAACGTCTGTTCCCAGATGTTCCTGTTGAGGGAAACCAGTCCCTAGAGTCTGTTCCATGTAAGAGGGATGTTCAGGAGAAGATGAGGAGCAGGAGTCCGTTTCTTGTTCAGCATTTAAGAGAAACAAAGATGTGTTTAGTTACAACGGAACAAATCAATACTCTTGTGTTTGCACAGATAGCCAGCCCTCACAAGTGTGAGCAAAGGGCAGGAAAGTCAGTATAATAACAATAGTAATAATAATAATATCAGACTTTGCTCTGGTTATTCTCTTGCTTCTGCAAAACTTCTTGTGCAAAACCGGATATTTATGACTATCTGTCTGTGACCGAATCAGGCCGTGGCTGGAGGGTTTCCGTTCAGCCGACAGTTCTCCCAGCTTGGATATAGCTGGCAGGGAATCCACAGGCCAAGGTGCTGCCTAGTTGCTGTCTGTATGTCCGGGATATCCCCTGAGGTGCTGACATTCTCATGGAGCATTGTCAGTCAAATGCACCCCACCCTGGTTCACCACAAGATCTGTAGGGGCAGAATACAGCCAGCGGTGCTTTAAAATGGTTAATTTATCTGTGAGCTTTGTATGAGTAAAGCATGAACTTTTAGTACATGAATTTGTCGAAACAAAAATTAACATTTCTCAAATCTGTTTCTTATACATTGCTTTAATACCTGCTTTCTTCTTATTTATTCATACTGCCAGCAAGTATGTGTGCAAAGCACATCTGAATGCTTTTTCCTAATACTTGGCTTCAACAGAACGGATTTAAGGGGCATAATTGTAAATTTCCTTTGATGATGGCTATAAAAGAAAGCAGCTCTTAATTAAGCTTTTTATTTGGCTCAGTATTTTTAAGTTAAAATTTGTAAGGATTTTCACTGTGAATTATTCATCTGCATATGCCTTTGCTCAAGAAAACAGTTCTTGTCTAAAAAGAATAAATAGATTGTGTTGATAATATGTATATTTTAGAAGTTTTGTCAATCCAGTAGCAGTAATTCCTGATGCCTGTCAGGATAAACAGGTATTTGGGAAATCTTTCATCCTTTAGCAGAAGGCTTCTTAAAAGGAACTGAAGAAATTGACATTCGTGATGAAAAGTAACTGTTCTTGAAATATTAGGGGTGAAACTTCAGCTCTTTGAAAAGTCAGTGCTGTCTTCAGTTGTGTTCCTGCCATAGCAGAGGGATTTCTGGTTTCCCAGAATGCCACAGCTTATTTTGAAAGGTGGAATGTCCTGTGAACATGACGATTTCTGATTTGTGTCTGCCGTCTTGGCAGTGTAGATTTCAATGTGCAATCTGCCACAGGGATGGAATTGTCACCCATTTATAAAACTGTATGGAACACCAGTGTGCCTGAACTGAGTTTTTCTGTAAAACTGCATTTCCTTTTAATTTGATCCAATTTGAGTATTTGTATTTTGATGCCTGTTGCAAAGTGCTTGTATCCAATTGGAAAGTCTCCAAGAGAGGCACTCCTCCTTTTCCTCAGGAGGACACGGTGTCAGAATGCCTGGGCCGGCAAAGCTGTGTGTTGGACTGCTACTTACTGAGAGAAAAGCCCCTGTTTGTTTGGGGGCTTATTCCCTCAGGCTCTGAGTCTGGGAATGAATTCTTTACCTCCGAGGAGCTTGCAGAAAGCCTCCACTGTTCTCTGAGAGCCCCGCAGTGTGTGAGTACGGGCTTGTTAACCTTGCAGTAATAAAGGTGCCAATGTGGTGTCTTTGGAACAGGCTGCAGAACGTGCTGGGAGGTTGTTCATCTTCCACTCTTCACTGCCAACTGCGGAAGCACCGGGCAAGCTGAAAAACAGAGATGACAAAAAGCTGCTCAATACAGATAAAGAGAAGGTATTTTCTGCTCTGAGCTAAGAGGGGACTGCTATTACCCTGCATTTCTCTAATAGGGCACTGACCTGTTTTCATTTACTTTCACACAGATGTGTTTGGTTATACAATGCCTCTCTAGTGGTGGGTTCTCCAAGAACATACTGAGGTGTTCCCTGCATCCATGGACAGGGGAAGCATGTTTTTGATGGTAGCCATGCCTCACTTCAAACTTCCACTTCATCCTTTTGTCTTCATCTGGTCCTTTTTGTTGTGACTAGTATCTAATGTGATGGCACTTGTATTTTTTATTCCTGTGCAGACCCTCTTCCAGCCCCAGGGAAATTATGAGGCCTTAGCTAAGAATTGTGTGGCTAACGGCTGCTGTGTGAATTTGTTCCTCTTCCCAAATCAGTACGTGGATGTAGCCTCCATGGGCCTTGTCACAATGTACACTGGTGGAACACTGTACAAGTACAACAATTTCCAGGTAAGTGGTGTAGATTTCTTGCCTTTGAGATAGTGACAGCTGGGGGGTTGTTGCTGTTCTTCATCTCCTTTCATTCAGTGTGTGCTCGGACATTTAACTGAAAAGCAGAGTGAGTCTGGAAAACCTTGTTATCAATTCCAGGGGATAAAATTCAAACTTAGAAATGGCAGGTCAGGCTCAAGTTTGTATCTTGAAGTAGTAATAAGCTGGTTGGCATCCTAAAATTTTGCTGAAAAGTGCAGGAATGTCCAGTTAATGTCCAGGCCTAGTGATGAGTGGTGGACACTTGCATATGCCTGATTCTGATACCAACAGTCCACATTTGAAATCCTTTTTAAAGGACTCGGAGAGCTGTTAAATGTGAGCAGTTTTGCTGGGGGGAGTTGGGGATCATGGGAGGGGATGTTGGGTCACTGCTGTGCTGCTGCCCTTGGGTGTTGAACCTCTGAACTTCTGCTTTGTGTTCACAGCTTGATGCTGACAGCCCCCAGTTCTTAAGTGACCTCAGGAAGGACGTCCAAAAAAAGATGGGATTTGATGCAACAATGAGGGTTCGGACAAGTACAGGTAATAGGACCCATGGGAATGAATTTTAGATAATATAGTGCTGTGCAAATCACTTGCAAGATCAGGCTGGTTTAATTCCATTACATACCTCTTGAAAACTAATTGAATAGACTGATAAAATGCACGGCTGTGTGTATATATGTTGTTACTTATATACATATGTATATATACACACACGTACTTCCTGTATATGTCTTCTTAACAACCAATTTTCAAGTCTGGGGAGGGCTTTTGCTCACTCTGCACACAGCATGGACTGCAAGGAAGTTGTATAAAAAGCTGTTGCTGCTGGACACTGACCTGTGCCTTCATTTTCATACTCAAACGACATTCCTGTGTCTATCCAGCTTCTTTTATTCTTTCCTTCATTCTTAGCTCAATTGCAAGTGTTACAGAAAGAGACACACCCAAAGAGGCCAAGCCAGCAGTGCAGAAGCTCTGGGTGTCTGAGTCACAGCTTTTCCCTTTCTCCAGGTCTTACAAATGCTGTTAGTAAGGACAGTTCGTGGGACTCATGGGGCTGTAAAGTAAAGCCCTGAGAGAAAAGGGCTCCTGCCTCAGTAAGTTATGTCAATTTAATTTGCCATTTTTAAATGAAGTGCTCTGTTTTAATCTGGCTGCAGGCTTCAGGGCTACAGACTTCTTTGGGGCAATTTACATGAACAACACCACGGATGTGGAGATGGCAGCGGTTGACTGTGACAAAGCAGTGACAGTGGAGTTCAAACACGATGATAAACTGAATGAAGACACTGGGGCCTTAATTCAGGTAAAAACCCCTAATTCATGTAATACCATAAAATGGTGAGCAAGACCTTCTGCAGCCAGAGCAGAGAAGAAGTGATGGTGTAGGAGTGATGGGAACAAGGCACAACTTACACAGACTCTTGTGTCATAACACCACTAGTCAAAAGTGTGTTCCCCTACCTCTGTGTTGCATGTTCTATTCAGCGGTACTCAAATGCTTTCTAAACATTCACTGACACTTCATCAGCTGTTCATTTTTTTTCACTTCACTGTAAATAAATTTATTTGGAGTAAGAAATCCATTGCTACTTATATGGCAGTTGTGATTGCTGTGGCATTCCTTGTAATCTCTCTATTCAAGAGCAGTTCTCTGTTGCTGAACCTCTCCCAACTCCACAGACTGTAGGACTTTTTATAATGTTAGTATGAATAATTTACTTTGCAACGTCTTGATAGACGTCCCTAAGAACCAGAGACACATATGCTGGTGCCATAGCTGCCAGCAGCGCTGCCAGGCTGCACTGGCTGCAGAAGGCATCATCTGCCTTTTGTGCACAGAGGGCGTGGCTCCAGTGGTGACAGTTTGTGCCTCTGTTGCAGTGTGCTGTTCTGTACACATCGATGAGCGGGCAGAGGCGAATCCGCATACACAACATAGGTTTGAATTGCAGCTCCCAGTTAGCTGATGTCTACAGGACTTGTGAGACTGATGCACTTATCAACTTCTTTGCCAAGTCAGGTACAGTTGCAACAGACCAGTTTTGTTCCCTTTTTCACTTTGGCGTGGATGAAGGGGAAGGAAAGGGGGCTGAAGTGATTACCTAGTGGGAAATAATTTTTTATAACTTGCTGCTCCACACCTGAGCAATTCCTGAAGTATTATGAAATTGAAAAGACAATATTTGAAAAGACAAATAATTACCTATTTTAGACAAACTGTCATAAAAGTAATACTTGTGTGTAGGTAATGCACAGAACTGGGCAGGCACAGTAAGTGGCAATGGATATCCTACCGCGGTGCTGGGGGCTTGGTGGGGTTTTTGGCTGTCTGTAGAAGAGACTAAAAAGCAGCCCCAGTCCTCAGGTCTGTAAAATCAGAAACGAGCAGCAGACAAAGATACTTTGAGGGAGTGTCCTTTTTAATACACACTTTTATTCTGTGTTTGTAGCTTTTAAAGCCATTCTGAGCCAGCCCCTGAAGGCAGTCAGGGACATCCTGATGAACCAGACCGCTCACATGCTGGCCTGCTACAAGAAGAACTGTGCCAGCCCAGCAGCTGTCAGCCAGGTAAAACCCACACCCAGTCCTACCCACCCAGGCTTTGCCACATGTGGACAACCACCCTGCAACATCAGCAGAGCCAGGAAGGAAAATTTCAGGACAGACGTGTCCTTTTCTTTCAAGTACAGTTAATGACAGGTGGGAATTCAGTGGTGGCACTTAGAGCACAGCACGAAGAAACTGTTGTTCTGGAACAAAGGCAACGCCACTGATGAAACTGACGCCTATATTCACACAAAGGGGCTCAGCCAGCCTTTTTCCTGCTGGAATTACGCACTAACTCACAAAGCTTTCATTTTTAATTGTTACGTTGTTAAAGATGGTTGTAGTATTCTACTTTTTGACAAAGCAGAGTGACTGATTTGTTTCCATTTGATTTATTCAGTCACATCTTAGTGATTCAACTCAAAAGACAGACTCAGGCTTTTCCATCCCAGCAGTGCTGCCAGTAACCACAAACCTGGGCAGTGAATTGTTCATTGTTGGTGAGGCCCAAATATATCAAACAAAACCAGAGCCACTTACTGTGGACCACTGTTCCTCTCCTTAATTCTTCAGAGAGTGCCTCAAAAATTAACAGGGTAACAGGGAGATGGCAGCAGCCAAAACAGCAGCTACAGCTTATAGAGCAAATAATTTCTGTTGGATTCTTATTAAATGTGTTGTTTTCTCAGCTGATCCTGCCAGACACAATGAAGGTGCTGCCTGTGTACATGAACTGCCTGTTGAAGAGCTGTGTGCTGGTCGGCAGGCCCGAAATCCCAACCGATGAGAGAGCTTTCCACCGCCAGCTGGTCATGGCCATGGGGGTGGCCGACACACAGCTCTTCTTCTACCCCCTGCTGCTGCCACTTGTGAGTCAGTGGTGGATTTTTTCACTTGAACTTCTAACCCCTCTTACCTGGAAAGGACCCACTAAGATGTAGCAAGCTGTTCAATAGTTACTTTTCAAGTCAGTTCTACAGCTCTTGTGTCTTTTGCCCCGCAGCACAGCCTGGATCTGAAGAGTGATGCTGTCCCAGCTGCCGTCCGCTGCTCTGAGGAGCGTCTGTCTGAGGGAGGGGCCTTCCTGCTGGCCAACGGGCTGAGCATGTTCTTGTGGCTGGGAGCCAGCGTGTCCCCAGAGCTCATCCAAGGGCTTTTCAACGTGCCGTCCTTCGCACACATCAGCACCGAGGCCGTGAGTAGATGCGGACTTAACAGTTGAGGATTTAGCAAGACCAGATGCTAATCAGAGAAACAAGTGAGGTCTTTTTTCATCCTTCAGCCTTAAAAGCATGAACGGGTGACCAGCAGAATGTGTTTGGACACCAGAAGTGCTTTAAGTTACATGAAACTTAACACTTTGACACTCTGAGCACTAAGAGGACAGAAGCTTTCACAACTTTTTTAATGTTCTTAAACTTTGACTGTTGCAGATATTAAAGTCCTTTGAACTGTGTATTGATAAAATTATAACAAACACTTTGCAATTGTTAAGTTTCTCCTGATGATGCATTTTCATATAGTGATTATTTTAAACTGAAAAATGAGTCCTCAAATGAGACCTTTTAGTGAAGGAGGTGAGGTTTATTGGTTTAATATGAAATCCACAGTACCTTATAACATAACTGTCAGCAGCTAGTCTTGGTTAGAGATGTGATTGCACTATAACAACCTGCTTTCCTTCTCACAGACATCCCTGCCTGACCTGAACAATCCATTTTCTAAGAAACTGAAGCATATCCTGGAGCAAATCCAGAGCCAGAAGCCCCACACTATGAAGGTAACTGCTTTCTGCCTCAACTCATTCCTTGTACTTGTTCAAAGGAACACTCCAGGCTTTGCCAAAACTTACCAGTGGCTGTAAAAGGTTTTTTAGGTATCAAGAGTGTGGATGCTAAAAGGCAGGAGCAGAGAAATTTTCCAGCTCTGTAGCATTTGTGAAGTCTTTCCTTTGTCATGCTTCAGCTGAGAAACAGAGAAATCCAGCTTCTCACAGCTTCTCTGTGAAAGTTTTCGTTCTCACGCAGACTGCATGGACAACAGTTTGAGAGAATGTAAACTATTTCTGCACCTGCCAGTTGTTGTGAGAACAGTGGAATTGTTTTCAGTCTTGTGAGAATAATATTTGGAAATGGGTGTCTTACTGCTCAGCCTATCACCTTCAGAGGTGGTGAGTGAATAAGCCAATCATGTAATTTCTTCATTGCAAACCACACTATCAAAGACGAGTTATTCATTAAATGGGGTCTTAGCTCTTGCTTTGGCCATATCATCTGACCTACCTGTGTTGTGATTTTGCCGTTCTCTGGGGATAACAGCTACACAGGAGTCTTCCTGCGCATGGGTGCGTTCCAGTATGATTTGTAGGCACAGACATCTCAAATGTGCTTAATTCCCAATCAAAACGGATTTTGAAAGGTAGTCAGGTTTAAAAGGTAACCATTTTATTCTGCAGTCCTCAATTCACATTAGTCTCTCCAGCTTCTGCACTGTGGAGATTTATTCGTTTTGGGGGTTTTCCCCACCTCAAGAGCATCCACTAAGAGATGTAGGAAAACCGTGCTGCCATCTAGTCTGACTGTATCCTAAAACTATCTGTCTGTACCTGTTGTCTTTGCAGCTGATGGTAGTGAAGCAACGGGAGCAGCCAGAGATGCTTTTCCGCCAGTTCCTAGTAGAAGACAAGGGTATTTATGGAGGAGCCTCATACGTGGATTTCCTCGTGTGCATTCACAAAGAGATCAGCCAGCTGCTCAGTTAAGGCAACTCAAGTAAAATGTTCAGTTCCTTTTTGCCTACGCAGGAGGGACAGTTTTTGGTGCCTGAAGGCTGGCCCACAGCTCCACTGGACCCAGGCCTTCTGCTGTGCTTTACTGGCCCTTTTCTGTGCTCTTTTTGTACGGTTTCATTTGATCCCATCTTTCCCTGAGTATTTTGCTTACTTCTTAAGCTGTAGAATAGGAAGTTCTGCACTCAGGTATTAGTCTTCTGGGAGTCCTGACTCTTATCTCTACATGAATTGCTAGATTTCAGACTGCCAATGCTTAAGAGCATATATGGTATACATTTCTTAAAAGACAATTTAGAAAACTCTCAATTATTCCTTTTGCTAGTCATAAGTTGTAGCAGAGCTGGGAAAGATGATCAGAATCTGTACAGAGGAGGAAAAAAGACAAAACACTTCTTTTTCTAAGTGAGGACATAAAGTTGAATCAGATTGGCAGTAAACATGTAGTTCAGTTTGAAGGATTTCAAAGTCCTTCCTGTGAAGCAAATCTCTGTAGAGCAAATCCTTTTTTTCCTGGAAGGGACAAGTGTTAACTTTCTATGGAAGCAGAGCTCTAGGGACCCTTCCACAGCCAGGGTTATCCAGGAGACAGAAATGCCTCAGTTTTATAACTGGACTTGAGTAAGTGTGAAAACAGCAGGGATCACAGGAAGAACAGTAATCAAACAATCCTTTTGCCACCTTTGGCAGATAATGCCACACTATTATGGTACAACTCTCTCCTCGTGGGGGCAGCAACTAGTTTAGCATACTATTTAATTACATTTTCAAAATGGCACAGGTTAGGCTTTATTTAGTACATTTGCTAACTGGAATATTCGCAACACAACTCAGAAAAATCTGTCCCTCAAAATTTCAGTGGCAGATCAACTGTGAGACAGTTGACCCATTAACCAAAGGTTATTTGTGGTGCTATAAAGCCTCTTGCTTAATAGCAGTTCTATTACATTGACCTCCTCTCCCATGACTGATGTAATCAATGGTAACTGCTTTTAAAAACAAGCCTTTGTTAATACCAATATTGAAGGTAGAATTTAGAAAGCCAGAGCCTTTGGAACAGCTGTTTACCTCAGATACTTCATCAGTCTCTCTGTCTCTTTACGACCAATGCCTCTGAACGTGAGGTTTGAACTTTGCCAAACTTGAAAAGCTATTATTAAAAAAAATAGTGCTTCAAAGAAAGCAAAAAACACTCAAAAGTAAGGTTAAGCCTCAGTAAAGGAAAAAAGTGCCTTTAAACATTTTAGTGTTGCTACTTAGTATTAATTATTTAATATCCACAATAAGCAGTCAAAATGCATAATTTTTTGGTTCGACAGCTTATCTATACAGTCCTTTTCTTGTCATTGTCCAAGAGCTCTTGAAATAAGTGGCTGTATTATAAAAAGGTCCTCGGCCTGAACTCAGCTGCCAAGACAAGCACTTTTGAGCTGTAGACATTACCCTGTAAAAAGTATTTGTTGCCATTTCATTTGTAAAATGACACCAGCAACATTTGTGTAAAGAAATAAGCAATTATTAAATATAATCTGTGTGTGTGTTTATTCTTTCATACATCCCAAGTTCTCCAAGGTTTTATGGCCATGCATCCAGCAGTGAGTACACTCTAGGTCACCTTCTCGTACTGTGACTCTGAAGACAGGCAGCTTACATGGCCTCAGCATTTTCAGTGTGTTTCTGCTGTTGTCATCACCCATGGCTATGGTGAGAAGATACGATCCAAGTGGAGCAAAGTGTCCCAAAGAGAGGCAGTTCAGAACCAAGCTCAGGTAAGCCAAAGCTGTTTGTGGCAGAGCTACTACAGCAGAACTCTGGCCTGCCATGGGCAGTTGGTTACCTACAGTAAAGCATCACAGTGGAGAAAACAGCACATGTTGACAGCAGTCATGACAGTGACTGGTATCACACAGACATACTACACATGCAGTGCTTGGCTTCACCATAAACTGCAGGACTGTAGTATTTAACTGAGATTTACAGCAATTAGGCCTTTTTTTCTCCTTTTTCATTGCTGCAGTAATTATGTTCAAAATTACTTTTTATTTCACAGAACTTGCCCACTGCTTTCTTTTAAGCCCATGAGAATGACCCTGTTATGAAAAGGATTAGTGCAGCTCTCTTCCACATTAAGTTGACATTCAGCCCATTACACGATTGCCATTTCTGTTAAAGCAATAAAGTTGCCACCAACTTAAGCAATTCTGAAGGAGGAAACACCTTTTCTACTATATACAGAAACAGTGGGTTCATTTATCTGTCACTTTCATATTACTCAAGGTATCTTTATAAAGCCGCAAGGCTTAGAGATGTTTTCAATGCAATGGGCTTGAAATGTTCATGTATCCTTTTTTAGAGTGCACTCTGGATATTAAAATGTATAGCAGGGCATAGAAAACGAGCTGAATATTCTAAAATTAATTCCGTGACTTAATGCCAGTTAAATTCCATGATCATCTCAAAACTGCTCATTAGTTTGGAGCCTGAATTCCACTCCCCTGAACAAAGCATTCAGCACCTATGAACACACACAACGTGCTGATGCTGGGGAAGAACCTCAACCCCTGGAGAGCATTGACTGCCAACCTGCACAGCACAGGCAGCATTCCAGCCGGCTTCCTGTAACCAACACTGTCAGAGAGTGGAGGACACAATTCTCCAGCTGGTGGCTGATTTACAATGATCTACAGGTGACTGGGGTCTTAAATTCCCTCTGAAGCCAAATGCTGAGACATTCTGAGTACCTAGGCAGTGCAGGTGTTGAATCCTTCACTGAATTCACAGGGTGCAAGATAGTCCCAAGTACTCTAAGCCTCCTCCAGAATGGAAAGACACGACAAGATCTAGACAGGCACCCCAAATGAGACTGGAGGCATTGTGCGTTTAATAAAAGTGGGAAGGAAGAAACTCATCAGGCTCTTCATCTTCCAGGAGAGCATGCTCAAATGAAATCTTCATTTACTTGTGGTAAGTGAACACTCATCAGCTCAGTGATTCGGAGCCTTATCCTCCTGCTCCTGTGCAAGTGTTGTAAGTGAGAATTCACCTGACAACCAGTAATGCAATTAAAAGCTTTTCATCTCTAGTTACCATTTCTATCTGGTTCAAATCCCAGTGACTAAGAAAATGACCTGCTGTTTTTACTGTATAAGGGAGTGCGTGGTCAGTTGCTTGTTAACGACATGGACGTCACACTTTGCTGGCAAAAGTTGCCCATCCGACAGCTCGAACCGAACTTAAACTCTTTTCATGGGCATAAAAAGAGCTGGTTCTGCTGTTTGAGGGCCTGGGTGGCTCTGAGGCCTGATGAGCTTTGCTGAGGGCAGTAGGTGGAGAGGTGGACCTGTGACACTGCTCATATTCTTACATTTTCCACCTAAAGCTTGGTAGTCTCAATGGAAGAATTTTCCAACCAAGCATCATATTTCAGTGCTGGCTGCTGAAAGCTTGGATTCTGAGGTGGTGGGAGCTGGTGTGGCTGGAAAGAATTGGAACCCCCAGGCCGGGTCAGAGCCGCCTCGGGCTGGAAGGAATTGGAGCCCCCAGGCCCGGTCAGAGCCGCCTCAGCCTCAAGGGCAAAAGCGCCTCCTGGTGTCCGTATGAAAATGGGATCGACTTGTGGGAGCTGCGGTCCCTGGCAGCTCTGCTCGCCGGCTGCCTCCCAGGAAAACCTAATTCCTACGGATTTGGGGAATCCCGGGATTCCGTGAAAACCCTGGCTGCTGTTTCAGTTGCGAGTGAGCCCGTCTGGCCCTGCCTCAGGATTGCCGCCATTACCACAGCCTCATCAGCTGTGGTGAAATGTTACAGTCCCGGCTCCAGAGTGGAAATTTCCTCGTGAAGTGTGGAGAAAAAAAATTTACAATTGAGTTTATAGCTCGGAAAGTGGTAAAACTACCCTTGAAGAAGTCATTAAATGTGAATTGACTCAATGAGTTCTGCCTGAATCATCAGCAAGTGTTGCACACGCACAATGTGTGTGTGAGGGGGAAGGCAGGAGCCCCGGCTGGGGACTGTTCCTGAAATCACACTGACTTTGTAGTGTTTGTTATTTTCTATTATTTGTATTTGTCTCTGAAACGTGGCTGGAAGCTGATAAAAATGCTTTGGCTAGACACAAGGGGTGCAAAGGACCAATAATATCCCACGCAGACTCTTTGGATGTGTCCCACACCAGCATTCCTCATCCACTGCCTCTGTCTCTTCCACTGAAGCTGTGACAGCACGACCAGGTATGTGCTACGTTTTTAAAAGATATTTTCTTTTTAGAGCTTTTAATTACAGATGGACAAAACCGAGAAAAAATGCAATTATAAAAATGCGTGAACTATAAAATTCTGTTGGAATTTCTCTGACCTGTAATAATTCTAATGTTTTTGTGTGATTTGTATGATGACTATTTTGCAGGGGGGGAAAAAAGTTTATATGAAAGTGTTCCATTATTATAAATGTCTCCCACTCAGTATGGGAGGGTTTGAGGGGGGCTGAAGCTGATGGTAACTTGCAGCCATCAGATCCTCTCAGCAACTATTCCTCTAAGTTTTTTTCTAATTCATGAAATGGGAACTTCATGTCCTGGGTAGCTAGAAAATGTCTCAGGCTTTAATTGCCAAATTATCTCCCAGCCCTAAATCTCCAACAAGCAGCCAGTGTAAACTACAGTTCAAAAGAGCCTGACTAAGAAATAACATTCTCCTTTTGAAAATATCGAGATTTTTTTTTCCCTAGAATTGATGTTAATCTTTATACCAATTATTTCCAGATAATATTTATATTTTGAGAAGGGAAGATTTTAAATTAAGCCTTATTTTGTAAATTCTTGCTCAGCCCTTAGCGTGTCACTATTTTGCAAACAGTGGTCCCTTGCTGAGAGCAGTGGTTATGAGCCACCATCTCTCATGGCAAGGCTGAGAATCACAGGATGGAAAAATATGTAATTCACTTATGAAAATGATTGGTATTTAGGTATAGTTCTGAGAACATGGTAAGAAGGTGGAAAAAAGGAGAAATCATTTTCCTCTAAAGAAATCGGGCTTACAGAGTGAAATCTTAGCCTTTGGGAATTAATGTTATATACAGTGGTACCAGCAAATAGTTGTTAAAAAGAGGTGAACACAGGTAAGTAGCTTTATTTAAAATGAACTGGAAAGCTGTCAAAGAATCCAAGTATCAAGGAGGACTTTGAAAAGGAGGAAGGCACCTAATTTGTGACTCTGCACATCTTTCAGGTGAGAAATCCAGTGTTTTCATGTCCTCAGGAACACCTTTGTGTGCTTTTCAATACAGTTGAAAGGAAAATAACCAACAAAAATATTCTTTTTTTTTTTTTTGCTGCTGCGTTTCTTGACTTTGTGTTCTATATCTTTATAAAGGAGCTGTTTAGAGGTATTCAGCTGAGCTTTGTTCTGTTTGTCTGCAAAACTCTAAAATGTGTGAAGTAGCAGAGGTGAGATTTCTGAGTTACAGAACTCCAGTTTCACTTGTTGATACAGAGAACTTTGTGGCATTTTCTTAAAATGAAAGAAGAGGAAAAATTAGGGATGTAGTTGTGGATCCTGTTAACGGAGCCATCGGATACAGCCAGATTTAGAACTGTCTGTGGGTACAGGAGCCAGGAGCCCCCAGTGTCCTGAGCTCTGGCATTCCTCAGAACCTGGGCTGGCAGTGAGCTGTGAGAGAAGAGAGATAAAAAGATGAGGGGGAGGGAGGAGTTCCTAAGTGGCTTTGTAAGGTGGTTCCCGGGCCCCTGGAGGAGGTGGGAAGGTGTTTCCAAAGCCGAGGGAGGACGGAGAGCCCTGGGCAGGTGCACTGAGCTGGCACAGCAGAGGAAGGGAAGAATATTCCTGGTTATGATGGAAATGCATTGATGGGCTCTGCCCTGTCACACACGTGTAAGGGCTGCTGCTTCCAACCACCCCAGCCATGCTTTTCCATTCTGATTAACCCAGGCCTTGAGCCAGCTGAGGGTGCCTTGGAAAGCTCCCTGGAGCTGCTCTGGGACAAAGCAGATCACAAAGTGTTCCTCAGTTCCGACCCTCCCGCTGAGCCCCGTGTGTCTGAGGGCAGCAGGAGGGAGCTCCGTGAGCCTCTCCCGCCGTCGCTGCGAGCGAGTTTGTTGCCTGTCCCTGGCAGGGCTGTCACTGTGTCCTGCAGTGCTGTACCTGCTCCTGTTCTGAGGCCTGGAGAGGAAAGTGAGGTGCAGGAGAGAGCCAGCTGGCGAGGGCTGATGTTCACCAGATGTTCGCTGTGCCTCTCTCTGGAGTGTAAAGCTGGGAGAGCGCAGTCACGCTGCTGTCAGGCTGCCATTTTGGATTCAGTCAGCTTGTGTCAAAGGTTTCCTGCTGCTCCACACCTCATCTTCAGCTGTTCCCCACCCCTTCCCTAGAGTCAGCTCTCGGATCTGTCAGTGGAACTGCGTTTGGAGTCTCTCCGCAGGCCAGTTGTGCTGAACTGAGCTGTGTTGGATAACCCCCATTATTAAAGTGTTTTAGCTGCTGGAGTGATTTAACCAGAACTGGGTTGGAAGCAGTTACACAGACATTGTTTGTTCTCAGTCCACATCCTTTTTGTCTTTGTTTGTTGGGGCACAGATGGGGGCAACCTCTCCCCTCCTAACTGAGACAGGAGCTGTGGAAGGTGAGATGGCACTGAGCATGGGAAGGAAATTAAGTGCTTGTGTCACATGGGAGACTTTCATCCAGGCTGGAAGATAAATATAAAACAAAACCTAATTAAGTAGGTGCAGGCACTTGGAAGCATATCAGCATTTTCATGTTTACTTAGATTCATGCCTAGTTAATTTAGTTCCTGTAAATTTCTCTCAAGGGAATAAATTATTGAAAGAAATCCCTTTCCAAATACTGTATTTAGTGAGGTAAAGCAGCAGATTAAAAAAAAAAAGAAATGGTACATTCTCATGTGAAGGATCATCCCAATTTTTTCCAGCAGGAAAACAGTTTTGTGACAGAAAAAAAAAAGGGAGCAGAACTCCAAGAAAATGAGGCTGCTTCTGACATTCAAAACCAGTATTTAAGTGAGGATGTGGCAGGGCATTGGCTTGCCTTTGAAGGTGGCACAGTAAACTCTGTGTTTCTGCTTCTCTCCTCCCAAAGAGAAACATTGGAATTAGACCTTGGCATGTGCTCAGTAAATGTCCTTTTCCACAGCATGTGGACTTGAGAAAAAGAAGGGTTCCCGAGTGCAACTCAGACCTGGGCAGAGAATTGACTGTAGTGCTGTGCAGGCTTTAAAGTGTGTCCTTGCTGGTGGAAGTCTGGTTTGCTGGGACAGGTGAAATTATCACCTGATCAGGCTCCATGAGATATGCTGGAACTGTCATCTCTTATCACTGAAAAATCAACAATTGTATTTAGCAAAAAATGTCCCTGTCCAAAGGCTCTAGTGCCACCCATTTCAGAAACTGTGGTAATTCCAAAAACCTGCTTCTTGCAGCAGGGAATGATCTGTGTAATCAGTAAGAATGCTGTTGTATGCATGAGAGTGTGGGGCTGTGAAGAGGTAGGGTTTGTAAAGAGAGATAATAACTTTTATTAGAGTAGAATACATAGCTGGGAAAAGCACAATCCTATTTGGATCACAGACTGAAAAAGAAATAGCAATCTTTCATGTGAAGGTAGTACTTAAATAGTTTAATTCCACAGCAGGAGAGATGAAAGGAACTCACATTTTTCCTTTCTGGTAAAACTATTGTAAAATCTTGGTATGTTTATTTTTGTTTGTGCTAGTTTTAAAAAAAGCATTTTTAATATATATCTTGTTTAATATTCTATGAAATTCTAACAAAAAGGTGCTTATAAGTGTCCTTGATCAACAAAGGTCAAAGTTGATAAATTTTAATTCATTGTAAGGGAATTCAGCGATGTCCTTCAGTATTTCAGCTAATGGCATTACGTGCCTGGATTCCTCAGTGTCCTCCCAGAATTTTTCCCCTGCAGCTTAAATACTGAGCACTGTACATAAAGTTGTCCCTAATTAAAAACTGTCATTGTGGATACTTGCTGTTCTGGGAAAGAAAAATCTTCCACTGTAGAAAACCCAAGTAGCCCAATTCTACAGAGTACAGTTCCTCAAAACCTGTTGTCCTGTGCAACATCAGATCACAAGCTTGTTCTGTGTGATGAATGTGACAAAACCCTGGTTACAGGTATTAATTCTAAAGAAATGAACATGGAAACAACTTATTTTTGGTGATTCAGTTTATTAGCACGCACTTCTCTGTGCAGCCAAGCCTAAAATAAAGCTGTTTTGGAGCTTTTATCCATCACTTAGGAGGGTTCTTTGAACGGCCATTCAGCTCAGCAGTGTTCCCAAAATGCCTCAATTCCAATTTCACTTTGTATTTCCATTCATGAGGCTTCACTCTCCCTCCCCCTGCCGTGTATTCTCTGGAGATCCTAAGCAATCTACAGAAATTCCATTTTATTGCCCAGGTAATGGTGTTATTTGAGGCTTCAAATTGTTTAGGTGCATCCCAAGTAAAACACTTAGCAAGTGCTGGAACTCTGGAATTGTAGCGAGATGAACGGCAGGGCCCTTGCTGCTGCTGTTCCAGACTAAAGCTGAAATTCGGATGGATTTTGGCGTTCCTGACACTTCTCTGGGTTTAGATTGCTACGAGCAGCCCAAATTTAAACACAGTTCCACGTTAGAGAGACAGCAGGCTCTCTGCTCAAATAAAGGATGTGGTTAAATACCTGTTCCCACCCACCCACCCACCTTTATGGCAAATGCAACGGAAAGACTTCCCGCTGACAGCCCTTTATGACAAGTATGGCAGCAAGTAGGAAACCTGGATGTTGATGTGACAACTGGGCCGGGCTTTTTTAATCAGCTGGGACAGCTCAGAACTGTCTTATTGACAGGGGTCTTTTCCTATTTCTGTGTGTGTGTGTTTTAACCAAGTCACGAGCAATGTCATGTACACTTGAGTGCACTTAACTCCCACTTGTTTGTTTTCAAGAATCTGCTTTTAAGATTTCTGGGCAGAGAAGGTCACTGGGAATCATTAGTTCCTGCTGCCGGTCAGGATTTTGTGCTGCAAATTTGTAATGTCTTTGTGGATAGCACATACAAGGAACTGGGAATGGAAATGCTGTTTTAACTGGTTATTGAGCTCCTGTGCAGTGACACAGTTATTTGTGAATAATTTGAGATACTTTCATTTCTGAACTGTGTTTGCTCACTGTTTAAACAAAATAAATGCCATCCCACCAAAACCTGCTTGGGTCCAGAAAGCAAATCAAGACAGATGATTTGATTCCTGGGAAAGCACAGAACAACTGGGGCTGGCTTTACTGCACTCAATAACAGATCCCCTGCTGCCTGAAGGGAAGGACAGGAAAATTCCATATGAAATGATATCACTGTTAGAGTATTTTCGAAAATATATTTATTGTGAAAGGAAATAAGTGTGTAAGTAGGTTGAAGTTATTTAAGTTTAGGTAACTTATTTTTCAGGTACTTAAATATTGGGAGGCACTGGCAGGATGACAAGGAAGTGTGTTTTTCAATTCAGAAAAGTGCAGTAAAGCAAATTCAAAGAGTATTATGTCTTTAAAAAACATGGCAGTGACCTGTTCTCAGGTAGTTCATGATGCTTAATCCAGGATGTATTGTGATTTTAAGCCACTTTATGGCATTTTGATTAAAGGCAATCCTGAACTGGTTTTGTTGCCAAATAGCAGCTCTGCCAAGGGGGCAGCAGCAGGGACATTTCCAGGGTCAGCAAGGTGGCTGAGAAGGTGAGAAGGCCTCGTGCACAGTGCACAGAAATGGGCTAAAAAAGGGAGAGTAGCTCCTCCTTCCCAAATAAATTCTTGTGGACATAAAAGCTGGGAAATTAGAAAGCATTTTTCAACAGTAATAGCCATGACCTTCTCAGAGGAAGGTGCACATGGTTTTGCTGTGTTTGAAAGATGTCTGGATGTAACATTCTGGGGGATGAGGTTGGTGGGTTTTTCCTCTTAAATAAAGATGTGGCATTTAAGTAATGGCAAGTAGGAGGCATTGCCGGGTGCTTTCCGTGGGTGCCAGCTGGAGCCTGTTCCAGGAGGAGAGTGGGAAAGGCGTTTCCTTAGTCTGGCGTTGCAGGCAGTGCTGCAAACCGGGAGCGATCCGGGCTGGCTCTGGCAGGGAATGGAAGCAGACAGGGACTGTACCTGTGAAGGGTGGGCGGCCCCTCACCAACAGAGCAGGGGCAGCGTTTCGCAGTTGCCTCATCTTGTGTGTGAGTGCTTCCCTGGGAAATGCAAAGTGAAAAGCAGCCCAGACTGATGCATCTTTGGCATTTACAAGAGAAAAGACCAGTCCTGCACATCATCCTTGGCGAATTATTAGTATTAGCCTGGCAACCCTCACACTGCAGCGATTTCCCCTTTGTTTGCTCAAGGTGCTGCAGTCCCGGGAAGTCGGATGGGGCCGCATCAGGCGCTGACATTTAGGTGCCATAACTTCTCCTGAGAAGGACCAGAGGCAGCTCAGGAGCTGTGGGCACCACACGGGTGCAGCTCCTTCCATCCTCTCCTCTGCTCCTTGCCGAGCCACAGCAGCGCCAGTGTCAGTGCTGACAGACAGAGGGGCAGGGCTGTGATGGTCGGTGATGGGCAAGGAAATGCTGCTTTTCCCCTTCCTGGAGAGAACATTTCCCAGACGGAAATGGGAATTCTCACCTGCTCCCCAGGGGCTACTGAAGGCTGGAGATGCAATGGCCACATTTTGTGGCTCAGGCCTGCAGGAATAGTCACCACTTGGGGCAGGATTGTTGTTCAGCAGGGCACTGCTAAATGGGCACTGGGCCCATTAAACACCACCACTAACTGGGCTCCCTCGGCCTGCACACATTCCACCTGCACACATTCCACCTGCACACATTCCACCTGCTCAGTGGTGGGGAGACTGCAGGGAATACCTGCAGCAGCACTGGCATCGAGTAAGGAGCAGTGCTGAACTGAGCCACAGAGAGAAATCTTAATAGGATGGGGCATTGGCGAGTGGGTTTTGTTCCTCTTGGAACACCAGGCTTTGTTTTTCTTCCCTTCAAATTCACTTCTCTTGGCCTCCCCATTTTCGGGTTTGTGTTGGACAGTGCCAGCCTGTTTGTGCAGCACCTGTACCTCATCCTCCTCTGGACTCCTGCTCTCTGTCACCCCAGTGTCTCCAGTGCTTCCCAGCTCCATGCCATCCCCACATCTGCACTGCTTCCCAGCTTCCCAGCCCCGTCGGTGGACTGGGGCCAGGGAGGGCAGTGGGTTGTGGGATCCCCAGGGATCCCAAAGGAGCCCTTGTGGAAGGAATGGCTGCTCCTGCCAGCACAGGGCCCGACATCCCAGTGCTCCCAGTGCCCCAGCAGGGCGGTTTGCCTGGAAAAGCCGTCAGGCAGAATTTGCTGGGTTTTTCACAGCTCTGATTTCTCCATCCCCCAGAGTGTCCCTGCTAAGAGGAAGCATTGATTGCTGCCAGCCAGCACACACATGTAGGAATGTGATTCATTCCAGCCCAGTTCTCAGAAGGACTTCTGTCAGCTGTTATCCCTGCTAAAATGAGCCTTTTCACAGTTCTGGGTTTCCACCTAGCACACACACAATAAAATCACCAGAGGTGAAATAAACTCCCCTTGGCCTGAGAAGAAATTTTATGTTGTTGTAGGGGATTCTTTCTGAAGAAATAACACTTATCTTTCTACTGCATTAATTTATATGTAAAGCCAGCACCGTGTGCATTTGGTGTCAGTATCGGGCCAGCAGAAACCAGCATAGGCAGCTGGAAACAAAGGTGCTCTGGTCCCACTGCACAATATTAGTGTTAAAAATATCTATTAAAGGCCAGATTCCACACAGGAAGTGATGCATGCAAAATCTGGCTAAGAAAAGAAGAGCTTATTCAATAGTAAAATACTAAACTCAAAATGTTTCTTTGCATTAGGATTTTCCCAAGTATCTCATGTAACATTTGTTAAGAGGTTAAAGAAAGGGCAACACTTTGGTAACCCTTCTTTAAGTGTACATATTTTCTATGTTAAATGGGTGTATGGGGGTGCAACCCCTGTGGACAGGGGCTGCTGGAGAAATCCTGTAAAAGTGATTGTGTGCTAGAGACCTGAGTCATCATTTTGTGCTATTGCAATGTCTCTTGTTCTGTCAGTTCAGTTAAACCTGCAAACAATTCAACCTTTAGAGCTTTAATATTTTTAAAGAGACATTCATGCCCAGGTGTCTCAAGGTGTTTGTTCCGTCAGGCTGGGTTTGATATCCCTATTAAAGATATATATATATGGCTCACTTGATGAGAAAATCTTCTTCAGAGAGAAGGATTTTTCTTCAGCTTAAAATCTGAAATAAAAAATTGAGTATAATAAAGTGAAGAGGCAAGTCACGAAGCAAGGGATAGAAAAGAGAAATGTCTGTGAACATGTTCTACTGAAACTGTTTGGATTTCTTAGGAAAAAATCCTCTGTTAGTAAGGCAATTAGAATTATTTGTTATATTGAGGGGTTTTGTGCCAAATCTGAAGAAATAACTTGAAGAAGGAAACTGATTTGAAAACTGCAATCATAAATGGTCTTTTTTCTGACTGAGTAATGAAGAGGTGAACAGAAAGGGGTGCGATGCCTTCAGGCCTTGTGTTGTTGCCAAGAGCAGAATGTGCTCGGGCACAGAGGAGAGAAATCAGAGCACGGAGGTTTCAGTCTGTAGCTCGTGGTGGTCAGGCCGATTGCTCTGCCTGGGGGCGGGCCCTGGTAGCACCGAGCAGGGAGCAGTGGGCAAACACAGCGTGGAGGAAGGCCCGGGCACGGGCAGGGAGGGCCGGGCGCTGCTCTCTGCGCTCTGCCGAGGGAAGCACCACAACTCCCGGCACGTGCGGCCCCCGGGAACACCGGCTGGGAGCCGAGGATTCGACGGCGCTCCCACTGATCCTTCCCCATACCTCTGGGAGTGTGGGTGTGTTCAGTACCATGGCCTAAGCCAGGGCAGAAGTTTGAAGGATGAAACTTGGAGACGTTGTCTTTAAAAAACCTTGATGCTCATTTTTCCTTCCTGTTGTCATAACTTTCCCCTTAGCTCCAGCGGCTGCTGGCTCAGTGTTTTTGTTTGGTGCCACTGCCTCCTACAGAAGAAATACTTTGTAGCTACAGATTTGAAAGGACAATAATGCTGTGCTCTATTTTTGAAGAAGCTGCAGTTACCAAAGATTCAAAAAGCAGCGGCCTAGGACCTGCTGTTGCAGTGGTTCGTGGGAGGAATCCAGGTAGACAGGAAATGGGCAGGTTGTTCTTGAGCTCTTGTGAGCTCTGGTGCCAGGCTTGGAGCAAACATGAGTGGTGCTGTGACCGAAGCAGTTTGACCAGGCAAGGGTGACCTGTCTCTAAATAAGTGCCACAATGCTGCAGTGATGATTTCCATCTCACCACTGTGACACACGGAGGATGCAGGGACATCCATGCACTTTGATGTTAAGGTGACACCAACGGGCTCCCAAGACAATGAATTCCAGCAGTGTGAAAGCCACCTGTGACCGGGCTCCCCTTCCCTGGCAGCAGAGCTGTGCTGGAGGCTGCAGGGACACCTGAGCAGTGCATTCCCCCCGTGCCACTCCCTGTTCAGCCCCTGGGCTGCGACGTCCCGGCAGCGGGAACGGGAAGTCCCACGGCGGGAGCGAGGCCTGTGCTCTGCTGGCTCGGAGCGACAGGCAGGGGACCTGGGGGAACCAGGGTGTTCTCTGGGGAGGAGACAAATGGAAAATAGGGAAGGGCACCTGCTTAGCAATTGCACCAAGTTTCACGTAAAAGGAGTGAGCTCAGCGTGGTCCAACAGCCCCTCAGCAGGCGCCCACTAAACACCAGAGGTGCGAATGGTGGCAGTGCCAGCCACCCTCCCAATAACTGGGCAGCACTGGCAGTCCAGGGGCAATTCCTGTCCTTGTCCAAGTCAATTCCAGTGGATTTGGATGGGGGAATGAATTCCTCCTCCGAGTCCTCTTCTGTGCAGTCTCTCACAGTTACTCATAGTCTGTGTTTCGTGTTGCTTAGAGAAGTGCCAAAGCTAAAACCTCGAGGAGCAGACCTTAATCTGACTCTATAAATAGCTTTAATTATCTCCTCCTTTCATTTTATTTTCTTTTTTGAGGAAATCCTAATTGACTTTGGTTTTATACAGCCAGAGTTAATCCAAAATGCGTCTCTTCAGGCCACTTTCTGGCCTTGCACAGATCATAACACACTTCTTTTTTCCCCTTTCATCTTTCTCCTTGCTGGTAAGGAAATGAAAGGAGTGAGAGATGATGCGAGAGGAGCTCAGTGAAGGGCAAGTGCAAAGCTCCTCGCTCTCACCTTTGAAATAAGGAGGGAGCATCGCCCAACAGGTGGAAGAGGGAACTGGTGGAGATGCCTTGTGAGGAATGTATAAGGGATTAATATCTGAGAAGCCAAGTGAGTGCTGAGGGTGTAACTTGGAGATGCACAATAGACATTTTCCCAACAAAGGGAAGAAGCAGTTCCTCATATTTCTGGGGAATATCAGTGTTGCTGTTACTGCTGTTAATAACTCTCACCCCAGGGCTCAGGCCATCACCAGCAATCATTTCTGCCAGGTCATGGGGATGGCTGAGTGTCTCCTTTGCTGCTCAGTGACGCTCAGCAGTCCCAGTTCTGGTCAAAACAATTGTAGTGGGAACTATGAGGCATAAAAATAATGAGACCAATTTTCACAAAGACGTTTCTCCCTCGTGAATGCAATCCCAGCAGAGCAGGGGCAACTCTCCCTGCCTGTGCTTTCTCCCAGGACCTGGATGAGCCTCAGTGTTCAGCAGGAAAGGGGTTCCAATAAACTGTCTCCTTTCTCCTCTTATTGGAGTCCCAGCTGTGGAAAGAATTAAGCAACGAGGTGAAATAATTGTTTAAAATTACTGAAAATGAATCTCGATCACAGCCTCAAAACTGAGAGCCACGATCATTATATTTGCACTCTCATGAATGCCCACGAAGGTACTGTTGTGCACCGGAGCAGATATTTGTGTATCCACGTTACCAGACTGAAGTGTTGGTGATATCTCAGTGAGCAGGAAAGGGGCTGCCCTGGCTGCACCCGTTCGTAACAACTGGATCCAGTATTCGTGGATGATTTCCAGTCACCACGTGCATCAGTCCCGATCCTTAGGACAGGCTTCCAGCTCCCCAGATGCTGCACTGGGAGTGGTCTGTGAGCTCTGGGACACCACAGGTTCGTACCAGCCCAGCTGACCCTTGGGAATGTGGGCAGGGGTGATGGCTTCCCTCGGCCAGGGTAAGGAATCCCTGCTTGTTCACAGGCGGAATTCCCCGGGTGTAGCAGCTGGGAACGAGGGCCAGTGGAAAGGGACACGAGCTGAAGTAAAAAAGATCAGGCTCACACCAACAACTGCTGAGGGAGCTGAACAGAGGCAGCCTGGGCAAGGCAGAGGATGGAAATACTGAAAGGTGAATGTGCCAAGACTCGCAAAGGACAGAAAGCAAAAGTCCAAGCAAGCAAAAGACAGCATAAACCCTGATGAGAAAAAGAGTCTTTCATTTGCCTGTTAGTCATGAAATACTTTGCCTTCCAAGAGGCCTTTGTTTGTCCCTGGGCTTTTCTGTCCTCATGCTGGAGTACTTGAAAGGTCTTGGGCCAAACCAGAGCAGTTACTAACACTGCGGATGGAAAATGGGGAAATATTGCAGCTCCTGTGGAAGGTTTGGGAGCCACACCCGGGCTGCCAGAGGAGCCCTTCCTCAGTGCAGCAGGAGCCAGCTGGAGCCAGGCAGGAGCAGGCTCCTGATCCCAGTCAGGCACAATCAGAGCCTTGCACTGACCTCACAGGGCTCGGGGCAGGTGCTCAGCTGGTTTTTATTGTGGACTGAGGGAAGTGTTCAGGCCTGGAAGTGCCTCCCAGTGCTGCTGGATAATCAGAACCTGGCACAGCTGAGCCACAGCAAGGCTGAAACAAGTGGTCAGGATAAGTCTGGACACTGGGGAAACTCTGGGGCTTTTCCAGCTTCTGGAATTCCTAAGAGTGACCCTGCTGGGACTGTGCAGAATATCCAGTGCAAGGGTCATCAGTCATTTATGGATGGCAGAAGCTCTAGAAATTGAAAAAAATACTTAATAATCAATTGATCTTTACATGGATAAAGGTGGTTTTTCCCCTCATTCCCCTGCTATAACGGGACTTTGCCTTAACAAGAGTAGTTGGACTCCATCAATGAGAAAGCACATCAAACATGAGGTCTGGTTTTTTTGACCCTCACTAGCTGCAATGTTGGCTCACAAAAACAGAAGTACTGACAAAATAAATGTTGGTAAAGGAGACAGCCATTTAGTGACCATGGATTCTGAAAACTCATGTGTTTGGAGCCACAGGCAACTTCCGAGCCAGTGTTCATCGTGTTGAGAGCTACTCAGGAATTGAATCACCTCGTTTCACAGCCCCAGCTCCCCAAATTATACTGTTTATTGCAGGAAGAACACGATGCAATTTGTTTTGCCATTATCTGTGTGACAACAACGTGTGCCATGCAAATGTCATGAGCAGAGATGACAGCAGGCTTTGGTGTGAGAAGCAGAACAGGTTGGATTTAGGGTATGCTAATGAGATTAGAGGGAGACAAAATATAAGATAATATGAGCAGAGGAGCATGTGGATCCATCCAGGGATTTCTGAAATGGAAAGCTAAATAGGCAAAGATTGAGCATCAGGTTTAATTTATCACTTTCATCTCTTTCTGCTTTTGAAACCTAGTTAGTAGCATGGTCTTGGGCAGAGTTTTAAGGAAGAAAATGTCATCAGGCATTATTAATCTTACCTATATATAATTGCCTAAAAGAAGGAAAGGAAAGCAACGTTGTTTATCTTTGTTCTGAAGCCTGCAGAGATTGTGGCTATTTTGCATAATGCACACTGGTATCAGTTCATGTGATAGTCTATAAAATGAATATTAAATGCTTCTGGCCAGCTCTTAATCCTGCTCACGGAACACAGAGCAAGTTCTCCCCTCAGGAAGGGCCCCGCTGGCCGCCGGTGCCAGGCTCCACCCGGGCACTCCCGTCCATCTCCTCCTCCTGGCAGAGCCTGGGCAGGGACCCCACGTCACCGAGTCCCTGCGCCCGATGCGGCTCCCGGGCTCGGGGCACGGCCCTCTGGCCCTGCGCAGTGCAAGGGGCTCGCTGGCTGCTGCCGAGCCCCGACTGCTGGGATTTGAGTTCCTCTTCCAGAGCAGCCGCTTTCCCTAAGAGAGGCAGGGCAGCCGGCATCGCACGGGAGCACAGTCGTCCTTGGGGAGCTGCTCCTTCCTGGCAGCGGCAGGTGGGAGCTACCTCATCCCGAGCTCAGGACAAGGGGAGGAATACCTGGATCGTCACCTGCTGGTGACTGCTCAGGCCTGGGGATCTTCCAGCCCTTCAGTTCCATCCGGCCGAGCAGAGCTGTGGGTGTTCCCGTGCCTCAGGAGCGCCTGGAGCCATGAGCGGCATCAGTCGGTGAGCTGGAGGCGGCACAACCAGCCTGGTGTTCGGATAATAGGACATTACCTTTTTAGGATAATAAGAGAATGCAGATAGGCTGCATTTTATGCCTTCATTTCGGGGGAGGCTTCCTACCCTTTTATCCCACGTGTGGTTTTTTGCAACACTAAAGCAGCTCTCACAACAGACTCAAATGTGTGAGAGGTCCATTCCCTGTCACCATCTGTGGGGATGTCCACGGTCAATTCCACGACCCTTTGAACTGAGACTAATAAACTGGGCGTTTTTCTGGTCTCAGAATCGGAGTCTTAAGTCCTGGTTTTGTTTTTGGGTTTTGTGGTTTTTGGTTTTTTGTTTTTTTTTTTTTTTTGTTTTGTTTTGGTTTGTTTTGTTTTTTGTTTTTTTTTTTTTTTTTTGTGGGGGTGAGGGTGTGGAGGGCTCAGGGACAAAGTCCTGCACTGTTGGCACTTGGAACCAGTCCCATCTGGCCTGGCCCAGGGCTGTGAAACAGTGACTTCAGTCCTGTGTTTTGGGAGTGCAAAGCCTTGAGCACAGAGCCCAAATCCTGCATTTCGGGGCCCAGCAACAGACCCAAATCCCGTGTGCGAGTGCTTGGAACACGGAGCCCCGGCCCAGCGCTGTCCGGGCTCGGCCCCGGGCTCATCGGGGCGGGTTCAGGGCTGAGAGCACCGCTCAAGCCCTCTATGCTGGGGCTCCGCAGCAGAGGCAGAGCTCTGGCTGAAGCCCTTCCCACACCCGGGACACGGGTGGGGCCTCTCCCCGGTGCGGATGTGGTGGCGGAGGACGAGCCGGGAGCGCCGCGTTGCGAGGCTCGTGGGGCCGGTGTCTGGGGACTCGGGACCAGCCCGCGCCGCGGTTCCGGGTCCGGGAGGCCCCACGGCTGCTGCCGGGCCGGGCAGGGAGGTGCCGGGGGCAGGAGGCGGTTCGGGAGCCGCGGCGTTCCCGGGCGGTTCCCCGGCCGCTGCTCGGGGACCCCGGCGCGGGCGCTGCGGGACCGGGCGCACGGTGCGGGGGCGGCCCCGGCCGGGGCTTCCCAGCCTTTATTCGGTGCCTGCGCGGAGCCGCCGCGCCCGTTCAGCGACCCCGGGCCCGACGGAGCGGGACGGGAACGAGGGTCTGGGGCCGCCGGCTCCCGCTCCCCGCCCGCTCCTCCTGCCCGCGGCGCCGGGACGGGGAGGGTGACACCGGGACGGGGCTCGGGGCGCGACAGAGCCCCGGGGGGCGCGGGGAGAAGCGGCACCGGCCACGGCCCCCGCGCCACCGCCGCCCACCTGCGAGCCCCGCCCCGGCCCCACCCGCAGCCGGGGGCGGCCCCGGGCCGAGGGTCCCGAGCGGCGGCCCCGGGCCGGGAGCGGCCCCGCGCGGGGCGGGGCGGGCGCGGCGCTGCCTCAGGGGCGGGGCGGGGCGGCACCGGCGGGCGGGGCCGGCCCAGGTGCGCGCGGCGGGGCCCGGCAGGTGCGCGGGGCCCCAGGGCGGCTGCGCGGGGCGGGGCCGAGGGCATTTAAACCCCGGAAGTCGCCCCCGGCGCCATTTCCAGCCCGGCGCTCGGTGGGGTCGGCAGCGGCCGGGCCGCGCTCCCCTGCCGGGCCCAGGTGAGGCGCGGGAGCCTCGGCCTCCCACCGCTGCTTCTCTCTGTCCCTTCTGTTCCCTTTCCTTTCTCCCCCTTATCTTCTCCTCCTCCCTGCCCCCCGCAAACCCCCAATTCCGCTCCCCCGCAGCTCTCCCCTTCCTCCCTCGCGCCTGCTCTCCCCCTGTCCCCGCTCCCTGCCCTCCTACGCATCCCGACCCTCCCTCTCTTCCTGCCCCGTTCTTCCCCGCTATCCCTGCCCTCTATGCGCCCTGCACCCCTCCGGCCGCCCCCTGCTCTCACACCTTCTTCCCCTCCTCTCTTCACGCTCCCTGCCCATCCCGACCCGACCTCCCCCTATGTCCGCTCCTGTCCCCCTTATCCTCCGCTCTTTCCCCCTCATCTCCCCTCTCTCTCCTTTACTCCTTCTCTCTCTCCCTTATTCCCCTTCCCTGTTTCCCCGCAGCCGCGGGGTTCGGGGCGCCGGATAATAAAGCCCAGAGGGCCGGAGCCCGGCGCCCCTCGCTTGAGCCCCCACACGGGGCCGGGCCCGCTGTGCGGGTCCCCCCATGCAGTTCACACACACCGCCCGACACCGCCGGGGCTCCGGCTGTCCCCACATCACACTGGGGGCTCCCGGGGGGGCCGGGGGGTTTAGGATGGGCCCCTCCTCAGGAGGGGGTCCGGGGGGGTTTAGGATGGGCCCCCTCCTCCGGAGGGGGTCCGGGGGGGTTTAGGATGGGCCCCTCCTCAGGAGGGGGCCCTGGGGTGGGGAGGGGAAGGGTGGGGTGGGGGGGGGGGAGGGAGGGGAGGGAGGGAGGGCCCCCTCCGGAGGGGGGGGTCCTGGGGAGGGGTGGGGGTGGGCCCCCTCCGGAGGAGGGGGTCCGGGGTGGGAGGGGTCGAGGGGGGTCCGCCCCCTCCTGGCCCCTCCCACCCCGGACCCTCTCCTCCGGACGGGGTCCATCCCGACCCCCTCCCTGGGACCCCCTCCTCCGGACAGGGGCCCGGGGGGGAGGGAGGGGCGGGTGGGGTGGGTAGCAGAGGGGGTCGCGTCACTCTGCACCATAAATATAAAATGTTCTCTGCAGCAGCAGCCTCCCCCTCCCCTGTTCCCCCCCCCCCCGCCCCTCCCTCCCCCCCGGGCCCGTGTCCGGAGGAGGGGGTCCCAGGGAGGGGGTCGGGATGGACCCCGTCTGGAGGAGAGCGTCCGGGGTGGGAGGGGCCAGGAGGGGGCGGACCCCCCTCGACCCCTCCCACCCCGGACCCCCTCCTCCGGAGGGGGCCCGCCCCAACCCCTTCCCAGGACCCCCCCCCCTCCGGAGGGGGCCCTCCCTCCCCTCCCTCCCTCCCTCCCAACCCTCCCCATCCCACCCCAGGACCCCCTCCTGAGGAGGGGCCCATCCTAAACCCCCCCGGACCCCCTCCTGAGGAGGGGCCCATCCTAAACCCCCCCGGACCCCCTCCTGAGGAGGGGCCCATCCTAAACCCCCCCGGACCCCCTCCTGAGGAGGGGGCCCATCCTAAACCCCCCGACCCCCCCGGGAGCCCCCAGTGTGATGGGGACAGCCGGAGCCCCGGCGGTGTCGGGCGGTGTTTGTGAACTGCATGGGGGGACCCGCACAGCGGGCCCGGCCCCGTGTGGGGGCTCAAGCGAGGGGCGCCGGGCTCCGGCCCTCTGGGCTTTATTATCCGGCGCCCCGAACCCCGCGGCTGCGGGGAAACAGGGAAGGGGAATAAGGGAGAGAGAGGGGGGACAAGCGGGGCAGAGAGGGAAGGGGGGAATAGAGAGGGTAGAGGGGAGGTCGGAGGCCGGGTCAGGAGGGGCAGAGAGGGCGGACGGAGAATGAGAAAGAGGAACAGAAGCGGGATCGGAGTTTGTAGGGAAGCGGGGGGGGGGGGGTTATGGGGAGGCCGGGTGCGGGGGGTGTAGGTAAGAGAGGTAGAGGGGGAATGGGGGCGGTGGTCGGGCTGGGTGCCCGGGGAAAGGAGAGGGGAGGAAGGAGGGGTAGACTGGGAGCTCGGGATGTACAAGGAAACAGGGAGAGGAGGGAAGGGGGTTTCAGGAGGGGAGAAGGAGCGGGGTAAGGAGGAGAAAGAAGGAGGGGTAGAGCGGAGGGTCGGGGTGTGCAGCGAGAGGACGGAAGCGGGCACTGAAGGGAGGGAAGGAGAGATACAGGAGGGGAGAGGGAGCCGGGTCACGGGTAGGAGGGGGAGGAATGGAAGGGCAGTGTAGGGGGTCGGGGTGTGTAGGGGAGCAAGGAGAGGAGGAAAGGGGGTGTTCAGGAGCGGAGAGGGAGCGGGGTAAGGGGTACGAGGGGGAGAAAAGAGAGACAGAGGGGGGAGACCTCACCTGGGCCCCGCCGGGGGAGCCCGGACCGGCCGCGTCCGGCCCCACCGCGCTCTGAAGGAGCAAATGGCGCCGGGGGCGATTCCTGGGGCTCAAATCACCTCGGCCCCGCCCCGCGCAGCCGCCCTGGGGCCCCGCGCACCTGCCCGGCCCCGCCCGGCCCGAGCACCTGAGCCGGTCCCGCCCCATCCCGAGCACCTGAGCCGGTCCCGCCCCATCCCGAGCACCTGAGCCGGTCCGGCTCCATCCCGAGCACCTGAGCCGGTCCCGCCCCATCCCGAGCACCTGAGCCGGTCCCGCTCCATCCCGAGCACCTGAGCCGGTCCCGCCCCATCCCGAGCACCTGAGCCGGTCCCGCCCCATCCCGAGCACCTGAGCCGGCCCCGCTCCATCCCGCGCACCTGAGCCGGCCCCGCTCCATCCCGAGCACCTGAGCCGGCCCCGCTCCATCCCGCGCACCTGAGCCGGTCCCGCCCCATCCCGAGCACCTGAGCCGGTCC
This sequence comes from Corvus moneduloides, assembly GCF_009650955.1. Lineage (NCBI taxonomy): Eukaryota > Metazoa > Chordata > Aves > Passeriformes > Corvidae > Corvus > Corvus moneduloides. Next base: position 70,511,809 of record NC_045480.1, read on the forward strand.
CGCTCCATCCCGAGCACCTGAGCCGGTCCGGCTCCATCCCGAGCACCTGAGCCGGCCCTGTCCCGCCCCGCCCTTGGCCCGCCCTTGGCCCGCCCCGTGCGGGGCCGCTCCGGGCCCGGGACCCTCGCTCGGGACCCTCGCTCGGCGCTGTGCGAGCCCCGGCCCGGGGGCCGCTCCCGGCGGAGCTGCGGCAGGGCCGGAGATTCGCTCCCGGCTCAGCTGCGGCAGGGCCGGAGATTCGCTCCCGGCTCCTGCCGGTGTCCTGCTCTGGCTGCGCCCGGCTCGGCTCCCCGGGCACGGGCCCGCTCCGGCCGCGGGGAGCCGGGGCTCTGCCGGTGCCGGGGCAGACCCCGGCATCCCGTGCTGAGCCCGCCGCGCGGGGCTGGGCTCTGCCCGTGCCCCCAAACGCGGGGTTTGGGCTCTGCTCTGCTCTGAGCCCTAAAACCGTCCCGGGAGCCCGGGCTGAGCCCCAAAGCACGGCACTGGGGCTCCGCCTCCAGCCCCAAAGGCAGGTCCGAGTCGCTGGTTCTGAGCTCTCCGTGTGGCCGGGTGAGCCCGGGATTGGGCTGTGCCAAAGGCAGGCCTTCGAGCTGAGACTCACGCTGGCCAAATGAGCCCAGTATGAACACGCGAACACGGGATTTGGGCTTTACTTCAAGCCCCCAAAACACAGCACTTTGTGAAGCCCGAACCCCAGAACACAGGACTTGGTCTCTGCCTCAAGCCCCTAAATTGCAGAACTTACTCTCTCTGAGCCCAAATGTTGTCTGAGTGACCCTGGTTTCAAGTCCCCAAATCGTGACTCAGTTAATGTGTCTGCACTTGGCCAAAGTAGCCTGGTTTTGAGCAGCCAAACTGTGGCACATGGTCTCTGAAGCCTGGGCTCTTTTGGTCTGACTTAAACCTTGAGAGCACAGGCCTTAGTCACTGTTCCTAAGCCCCAAAACTGGCCATATGAGCCTGGTTTCAGAGTCCAAAATGCAGGATTTAATCTGTTTTTAAGCTCTGAGCCTGAATTTTGCACCCCCCAAATTCAGCACTCAGCCTCTCTTTGTGAGCCCAAAAATTGATCATGTGAGTCTGATCCTGAGCTCCCAAAATACAGCTGAGGGTCTCTGTGAGCCCAAAGTTGCAGGATGTAGTCTCAGTTCTGAGCTCCCAAAGGCAGCGCTGGGCCCCTGCGAGCCCCCACAATGACCCAGGGGTGGCTGAACCCCAGCCGGCAGCTCCGCACCAGCAGCCACTCGCCCCCTCCCACCCTCGCAGTGGGATTGGGAGGGGAGTCGGAGACAAGACCCAGCCCAGGTGATCAGATCAGAAGAGTTCAGTAATGGAAAACAAGAAATATATAATCATGTAACATTAATGACAGTACATGCTACTAATAGTAGCAACAATAACGGGGATAATAACTATGATGACGAGATCATAAAACAAATATTGTTAATATATACACACTTCAGAAATTTTGATAAAAGCAATGTCAGTAATTTCTGATGCCTATCAGGATAAACAGGTATTTGGGAAGTCTTCCATCCTTCAGGAGAAAGCTTCTTAAAAGGAACTGAAGAAACTGACATTCGTGATGAAAAGTAACTGTTCTTGAAATATTAGGGGTGAAACTTCAGCTCTTTGAAAAGTCAGTGCTGTCTTCAGTTGTGTTCCTGCCATAGCAGAGGGATTTCTGGTTTCCCAGAATGCCACAGCTTATTTTGAAAGGTGGAATGTCCTGTGAACATGACGATTTCTGATTTGTGTCTGCCGTCTTGGCAGTGTAGATTTCAATGTGCAATCTGCCACAGGGATGGAATTGTCACCCATTTATAAAACTGTATGGAACACCAGTGTGCCTGAACTGAGTTTTTCTGTAAAACTGCATTTCCTTTTAATTTGATCCAATTTGAGTATTTGTATTTTGATGCCTGTTGCAAAGTGCTTGTATCCAATTGGAAAGTCTCCAAGAGAGGCACTCCTCCTTTTCCTCAGGAGGACACGGTGTCAGAATGCCTGGGCCGGCAAAGCTGTGTGTTGGACTGCTACTTACTGAGAGAAAAGCCCCTGTTTGTTTGGGGGCTTATTCCCTCAGGCTCTGAGTCTGGGAATGAATTCTTTACCTCCGAGGAGCTTGCAGAAAGCCTCCACTGTTCTCTGAGAGCCCCGCAGTGTGTGAGTACGGGCTTGTTAACCTTGCAGTAATAAAGGTGCCAATGTGGTGTCTTTGGAACAGGCTGCAGAACGTGCTGGGAGGTTGTTCATCTTCCACTCTTCACTGCCAACTGCGGAAGCACCGGGCAAGCTGAAAAACAGAGATGACAAAAAGCTGCTCAGTACAGATAAAGAGAAGGTATTTTCTGCTCTGAGCTAAGAGGGGACTGCTATTACCCTGCATTTCTCTAATAGGGCACTGACCTGTTTTCATTTACTTTTACTCAGCATGGCCCATAAGGAAGTTGTATAAAAAGGTGTTGCTGCTTAACACTGATCTGTGCCTTCATTTTCATACTCACATTACTTATATGGCAGTTGTGATTGCTGTGGCATTCCTTGTAATCTCTCTATTCAAGAGCAGTTCTCTGTTGCTGAACCTCTCTCCCAACTCCACAGACTGTAGGACTTTTTATAATGTTAGTATGAATAATTTACTTTGCAACGTCTTGATAGACGTCCCTAAGAACCAGAGACACATATGCTGGTGCCATAGCTGCCAGGCTGCAGAAGGCATCATCTGCCTTTTGTGCACAGAGCGGGTGGCTCTTCCTGACAGCAGCTTTTTGTTTTCAAAACTCCTTGTTTGAGAGCCAACCTGCACAGCACAGGCAGCATTCCAGCCGGCTTCCTGTAACCAACACTGTCAGAGAGTGGAGGACACAATTCTCCAGCTGGTGGCTGATTTACAATGATCTACAGGTGACTGGGGTCTTAAATTCCCTCTGAAGCCAAATGCTGAGACATTCTGAGTACCTAGGCAGTGCAGGTGTTGAATCCTTCACTGAATTCACAGGGTGCAAGATAGTCCCAAGTACTCTAAGCCTCCTCCAGAATGGAAAGACACGACAAGATCTAGACAGGCACCCCAAATGAGACTGGAGGCATTGTGCGTTTAATAAAAGTGGGAAGGAAGAAACTCATCAGGCTCTTCATCTTCCAGGAGAGCATGCTCAAATGAAATCTTCATTTACTTGTGGTAAGTGAACACTCATCAGCTCAGTGATTCGGAGCCTTATCCTCCTGCTCCTGTGCAAGTGTTGTAAGTGAGAATTCACCTGACAACCAGTAATGCAATTAAAAGCTTTTCATCTCTAGTTACCATTTCTATCTGGTTCAAATCCCAGTGACTAAGAAAATGACCTGCTGTTTTTACTGTATAAGGGAGGGTGTGGGACTGTGTCTCACTCCAGTACTTCCTAAGTCTCATTTCCGTCCCCAGAGGGACACAGACCAAGATTTGGGAGTGCACAGCCCTGCACTGCTGCCTTACCTCTACAGCCTTTGTCAGTCTGTCACTGCTGAAATGCCACCTTCAGATGAGCAGGGGTAGGTGCTGTTCTTCATGGAGGACAAGTGCAGATGTGGAGTTCTTTGTCCATTAACCTCAATTAAAACATTCCATCAGTTGCTCATTAACAACATGGACATGACATTTTGCTGGCAAAGGTGGCCCATCCAGAGAGCTCTAATCTAACACTCTCTGCAGCACTATTCTTTTTTTTCCCCTTACAGGAATTGAGCTATTTCTGCTTTGAGGGGAAGAACCAAGAAACCTCCATCACCTGCCACTATTTTCTGCCAACAGTGAAGTCTTGAGCAGCCCTGATACAGAAGCACATCACATCCAGTTGTTTTTGACCCTCCTCTTCCATGTAGCCTATGTGTATGTTAAGAGCAGCCCATGCACTGAACTACCAGCATTGGGCATGTAATTAAAAGGGGGAAATGGAAATTAACATTTTCTACTAATTGAAAAACAAGAAAATATTTGTCTCTGGCACAAAAGCAGTGGCACTAAGATTAAGTGTCTTTCTTTTTGAGTAACAACACAATTAGGGCAAAAAGCACCAAAAAAAAGTATCCCTACTATGGCATTTACCTTCTCTCAGGTGCTGTTCCACACAGCCTGTGGCAGACTTCACCAATGAACAGATGAACATCACCTTTAAAACACCCCTTCCCCAAATCCAGTCACTCTACAGATGTGCAAATATGGCAGAAGAAACAAGCTGTAAGCAAAAGGCAACTTCCATTGGCACTACGGCAATCCCCTGCTCAACACTCTACCAAAGCGAGGGAGTTCACCAGCCCCTCCAAATCTTCTGTGCCAACATTCCATGCACCAAAAGAACAGTTCCTGCCTACACAACAGCACATTGGAAACCACTTAGCAATTCCAAAACCTCAAAGAGAACAAACCCACAAAATATTAAGAAAAATATTTCAACATCAGCTTTGATAAACATGTTTAATAGTCCGCTACTTTACAGGACAATTATTTAAAAGCTGGGCTTCAAGAGAGAGAAACATTGAGACTTAAAAGCCAATTTTCCAAAATCCTCATGTAAGACCTTGAGACATAAAAAGTCAGGTTTGTTCAGCCTACCAAGAACTGGACAAGAAGCTCAGAGTTGTGATTTTGCTAAAAACAGACACTGTACATAGGGAAGGGAGTCACTGTCTTTCCACACTGCCCTGGATCAGCAACAGCCATTCCCAAATGTGTGCAACACCCGCAGGCAAAGCCAGCACTCAGTTCCATCAGTGTTCCTTGTCACCAGGCAATCATTTTTGGGACGCACACACCACCTCCCATGTGCAATCCTCCCTCCAGCGAGGTCACTGGGAGCGCTCTGCAGGAACACTGCTCTTCCCTCCCACAGAACAAGGTGTTACAGACACACACTGGGGGAAAAGCCCCACTCACGGAGCAACCCAGACCTGTGCACAACTTCTGGGCTGCGCGTAAATGCACAACTTGCTGCTTTCCAGGAAGCACAACACACAACTCACAGAATTACCACTCTCCCCACTACTGACAAGAAAGGTGAGTGCATATACACAAATTAAAAATTAACCTTTTCCTATTCCCAGGAATAATTTGGGAAGTTTAAACCAAATAAGAAAAAATAGAATTCTATTTATTTCATTTGCTCCTTAGTTTCAGAGAAGTTAAAATAGGTGTCAGTACAGACACAGCACTTTTTCTTCCGTAAGACAGCAAACCTGCTGTGGCCATGCAACTCAGAACTGCATTTTGTGCCCATTCCACCATATTAATACAAGTCAATCCAAACCCAAACCTCCAAACATGGATGATGAATCCATGTTTTGGAGAAAATCAAGTTGAAAAGAAAGTCTCCACCTTGCAAGGTTCCTCAGGGGAGAGCAAGGGGGTCACTTCGGTCCTACCCGTGGTATGATGGGCTGGTGCTCTCTGCTGTGAGTTCAGTGCTGCCCGTGCAGGACATGGCCAGGTGAGGGGCTGTGCCAAACTGCAAGGCCGACTGTCTGCAACGGCGTGCACCAAAAACAATTGTAAAAGTCATCTAGTTGGAGTCCCCAGAGGAATTCACTGCAGGAAGAACAAGACTACAGAAAAGATTCCTAGACAAAGTGTAGACCAGGAGAAGCAGCCGTTACCTCCTCAGCGGGTGGGGAAGCCCCCTCGATGGGTCCCTCCACGGCCCCCTCTGAAGCCGCCCCGCTCACCACGGAAGTTGGTTCTGTTCCTCTCCCTGCCCCTTTCACCCCGTCCTGCTGAAGTCCCTCCTCTTCCTCCTCCCCTGGGAGCACCCCCGCCCCGGTCAGACTTGGACTTGGGTGGTGGGGACTTGGGCCGCAGCCTCTCAATCTCCTCGGTGCAGCCGGTCAGGTGGGAATTGGGAGCCGTGAAATACGAGGAATACGTTTCTGCGTTGAAGTTGCTGTTTGTGAGGGTGGGTCCCACCGTCAGCCAGCCTGGGGAATAAAACCACAGTCAGCAGAAGCAACAACAAACTTCAGGCTTCAAGGCCACTGTTGGCCTTTTCCCAGGAAATGAACACTCAAGTGACAGGGAGAGACACTTACCTACACATCACCTGCATTTAGTGGAATGAAAAGTCACCTCTAGAGTTGTTGAAAAGTTAAGATTTCAGCTGGGTATTTCTAATGGCTTATTTTCATTTTCCAAATTTTTTTATTACATGTGGCTGTGGGAACATTCATGCTGTGCTTTCACAAGCCCTTACCCCTTCTTCCTACTTGTCCTTACACCACAACAGTGTTTTTAAAAAATACAGAAGTTCAACCAGACTAACCTGACTCTATGAGACACTGACAGAAAAGAATCCACCGACAGCAGCACTGAAGGGATACCTGAACATTGTGTCCTGATCCATGTATTTCTATGCATTTTGCATCATGCCAGATGCAACACCCACTTGAGACACTGGGTCTTCAGACACTGGCTCATAGGGGTTGAAAATCAGTTGGAGAAAGAAATCACTTTTCTGAGAATTGTAAACATATGGGGGAAAAGGAATCTCAACTGGATTTTGTTATGCTCACTGAGGAATTAAATACATGGACAGGAAAAAATACTGGTTAACAAAAATCTTCCTTGTGGAAAAAATAATATAAATTATAGCTCTCATAAACTTTCCAAACAACAGTTCTGTGACGGACAGATCTTCACATGTACCAAAAATGTATCTCCTTGAGATCTGCTGTCTGACCTGTGACATACATCTGGAAACCTCTTTAGGACCCTGAAATGAATGTTACTGTTTGACCAAAACCAACACAGCAGTTACCTGGTCGAATTGTGCTGTCCCTCCCAAAGAGGTGAAGCCGCCGTCGCCCGAGGCAGAAATGCTCAATAATGTGAAAAATCTCCACAGGTTTCTCTATGTTGCCGATTTCAGGCTCCTCTGTGATGATGAGGTCGATGTCGACGTTGGCGTGGATGAAGTCCCCATCGGTGCTGCGGCGCACGGTGCCCTTGATGCCCATGAGGCAGTGCTCCTGCACACATACAGAGCTGTCACCTGTCACACCTACTGCTGTGGCACATGAGCCCAAGGGACAGCAAAGGCAGTTCTAAGTACAGTACATCCCACTCTTACATGAGAGAAAAGTCTGAAGCATGAACTAGAGCAGAAAAGCTGGAACTACCAAAGGAGCCATTTAAGAACAAAGCAGAGCAGTACTTGAAGCTGAAGCTTGATAAACTACACTATGAGGTGGTATAACTCAAATCAAGGCTGAAGTAAGATATTTGGACTTCTTCAATTACAGAACTTTAGGCTGGAAAGGCTGAGAAGTCTCCACAAGGCAAATGAGAAAAAGGTGATGGTAAGAGCAAAGGAATAGTTATTAATTATGATTAATACCTGCTTTAGCATTCTGATCCTAACTTTATTCATACAATAATTTTCAAAGTTTTCAGTCATAAAACAGACAGTGGAAATAAGATGTACTTTTCATACTGTACCTCTGTTAACAAAGTAGCCCTCCAAATTCCCCTCAGGCTCCTTTCTAGAAGATATTACCACATAAAAACCTACAACCACTACCACACTGTCGGTGCACTCTCAGTCAGCTCATCAACATCAGAAGTGTTCTTGAGCTGTAACATGCATTGCTTTCCTTCCTTCTACAACACTGCAGACCAATTTAAGTGAGTGATATGTGGCATCCGTGAATGAGGAATCACCATGATTGTTCCCAGCTGAAAAGAGGCTCCTACATACTCATTTCAGAGCTCTCTTTCTGGGAATATCAATCTTGGATGAGTGATGTTCCCCAGGATCAAACACTCTGACTCACTAAGCGCCACCAGATGGCTCAGGAAACAGTTGCAGACAAGAAAGAGCATGTTATCATTCCCAAAGTTTGGAAAGGGTTTGCAGAGTTACTGGGTAAACATGAAAGGCACATCATCAGACCTATCAAATCTTTGCAGATGATGTTGCACTCATGCAACAGGGGTTTGGACCTGGAATTTACCTAAGTGGGAGGCAGAATACTGCTAAGCAAATCACCCACCAAGCCAAGCCCTCTCAATCTAGTCCTTAGGAGAACTATCCCAAACATTCTATTTCCATACCACACAGCATGTCACTCACAAATACCTGGGATCCTGTGACATCCATGGAGAGATGCCTCAGCCAAAAAGAACTGAACAGCATTTGCTGCTGTCACCACTGGCAAACACAGCTTGCCCAACAGGCTGTTTGTTCGGTCAGAGCAAACTCACTCCATTTTAGTGTTTATCACAAACAGTGACCTCAGCCCAACTCTGGCTCGATAAACAGAGGAATTCCCCCATACCAGAAACTATTTTTCTTTGTTAAACAAAGACATAAAGGCCCCCCCCCCCAATCCTCCTGTGTTAGTTTTAGCCTTGCCTGCATGAGCAAACTGCACATATTTGCAACACTATATGCAATAAACACACAGTATTTATACTTATAAATATTTATAAGTAATACAACACACTTTCAAACAAACTTCAGATTAATGTAAATGCAAGTCAAAGAATGATTCCAGATATCCTAAAGGGAAGTTATACTCCTAACAATGGCCAATCTGAGACAGACTTGAGGATGTTTAATGCTAACGAATGATTAATGGATGAGGAAGGAGTCCTGAGGTTCACTGACATGTGAAATGAATAAATTGCCAGCCAGCTCTCTCTACTCAGTAAAACTGCCAGTTACGCTCACATGTACCCAAGACAATTATTTATGAATTCAATTTGTATTTCTCCAAGTTTTTGAGCAACAGACATTTGAGTCTCAAATCAGAACACTTTTTTTTCTCTGCACCTCCTTCAATACACATCCTCCACAAAGCATCTTTAAAAAAATGGTTTAAACCAGGCTGACCCATTCTATCACTTGTGCTTTACAATCACCTCCAGGAAGGCAGGAGATGCTGTCTGAGCTCTGGTTCCCCCACACCTCTCTCTAGTCCAAGCTCTGGGCACACACCGGCTCGTGTGCATTTAGAACCAATAGCCAGTCTTCTATAGTTATTTTTTATTAATAGATTGATATAAAATCTACAGATTTAAAGACTTCTTTTGACACTGAATTCAGTCAAATTCTACTGCTAAGTTTAGTTCCATAAAATGTGCTTTGCAGAACAGAACTTGGAAGTCTTCCTGTTGGCTTTCTCTCAAGCCTGTCAGCAATACCAGGTGTGTCATTAGCACAGAGAGACAGAATGGAAACAAAGACGAATGGAGCCAATCCTTTACCTTGGTTCTTTGGAAGACAGCCTTAGGGTCTAGAGTCTTGGTCTTGCCAGGGTTGTTCTTATTTGTTTTAATCCAGCAAATGTCCTCACATCTTCTGTAACCCCATTTGCGCAGACACTAAATATTATAAACAAGTAAACCAGTTCACACTACACGAAAACATCAAGTAACCTGAACTGAACACTCCCTTAGGCACTTGACATTTCTTATTCAAGGGCTGTCCAGCTACTACCAACCTGTCTATGACTAAACCAAATCCATCTGGCCAACTTCAGACCGAAAAACGGCTAAAGCAAACAGATCAGTAACCACAGGCTGCCCTTGAATGGTCGTTTGTGAATTGTTTTCGTGGAAAGCACTGCTCGAACTGAATAAAGAATGCTTCAGCACAGCAAGAGCCAATTAGGAATTCTTATTGCAGCATCCCCAACACAAGCAGCATTTCCCTGGTCTGCAGAAAGATGACATTTGTATCTCAATTTATGCAACAGGAGGACCATTCTCCTAGCATGAATATTTTTGGCAGAAAACTCCTGAGACTTCTGTTTAAAAAGTTGTAACTTGGCAACCTGCTCCTGTGTCAACATGCGTACATCAAACCCAAGACCCCATGGAATTATGCTTCCTCACGGAGTCAATGCCTCATCTGGACATTAACACTATCTAAATAGTTAATGCCATTTAAAATCACATATCCTCTAGCACAGTAACAAAACATCCCTCAGTAGTTAGGGCTGAGAATTCCATACAGGGAAAAGTCAAAGATAAAAATAAACTCTTAAGCCTGTCCCTGATAAATTGAATTAAAACAACATCTTACCACTCGGCCGAGATCCAGACCCTCGCCTGAGCCACACCACAGAAACACAAATGACCTTGGGGCTGCAATTTCTTCAATTTCCAATTTCATGATCTAGTAATAACAAATGCAATGTAAGTGTTCCTGAATTAAATAAAAATCACCAGTTGTATCAGGATGAATACTGAGTCTTGAGGCTTTGTCACAGAAACCATCAGGAAGCACACCTGGGGGCGTGAGGGAAGAAGGGAACTAATTCCTTGTTTTGCTTTGCTTGTGTGCATGGCTTCTGCTTTCTGTATTAAACTGTCTTTGTCTCAAGCCGTGAGTTTTCCAGCTTTTACACTTCCAATATTCTCCCTGATCCCTCTGGTGGGGGAGTGAGTGAGTGGCTGCCTGGGGCTGGGCTGCCAGCTGGGGTGAAACCATGACAAACAGAAATTCTACCTGTACAAAAAATTCTAGGCTTAAAAGACCAATACAACCTACATGATCTCCTCCTCAAATCTCTGCTTCATTTTATCATTCCATTGGCAGCAAAAGTATTTGATACAGAAGCCATAGTACTCTGTTTCTTTTCCTCCCTGTAAGGTTGTGAAGATGTCCTAAAAATCCCAGTTTAATTCCTATCACTACGTAGGAAAGACATTCTCTCCATTTTCACTTTCAGGAAGAGCAGCCAGAATTTATGAGGACAGGGGTTCAACAATGACAAATGAGTAACATTCAAGATGAAATAACTTCGGATGCAAAGCATCTGTTAGTCATCACAAGTTGAAAGGGTTCATCTTTAACTTGCTAACACATCAAATCAAGCTTCATTCAGTGCCACTCCGAGGAAAAATAATGCAGTAGGAGCCATTCTAAGAGGATTTAACTCCAAACCAGGAGGACGAGTCCTGCCTCCAACACCTCCACTTTTTCAGTTACGATGGAATGTTTTTTCCCTGGCAGCACCACCAGGCACCATTTAAAAAAAAAATACAAGAGAAAGACTTCCATGGATGAGATTTATCTATTTGGTTAAGCTTCTAGGGACTATAACTGGGGTTTGACCATTAAAATTTCCTACCCAATCAGTACTTGGAGAATGGAGGAATGTCGGTAAAGCAAACTTACCTATACTTTTTACTAGAAGACCAGCATATTAAAAAGCACGTGTTAAGAATCTCAAGAACTTCAAGAACGAAAGGAATATTTTCAATGGACATTCGGTATTTCAACAGCAAAAAACCGAACAGAAAGCTCAGGGAAGGTAAGGGCAGAGAGAAAATCCACTATTACTTGGTTTAAGTTTTCAGCCAGGCTCAGAGAGAACAAAAAGTTGTATTTACTAATTTAAACCCTGACACTATTTGCTTAAACAAACGTATGAAATGTTCTTCACAGCAAAAAAGGTACTTACATCATCCCAGGTCCAGCATTTTTCATTGGCAGTAATGCCAGTCTCTCGGTAATATTCTTCCAATGGCGGCTCCAGGAGAATCACATCAAATTTGGACTTCAGTTCCCTAATATCAAAGGCTTCCAAGTCTGCTTGCAAATACCTGGTTAAACAGATGATGCCAGACTGCTTGGACAAGGTGCAACAGTGGCCTGGGAACTACACTCCACAGAGCACTTTTGTGCAGCCAGTAAAGAGCAGGGTCTCCTGGGTGGGTTGTACACCTCAAATGCTCTAAATCCAGAGGAGATCCATTACACATCCTCACTTAATGGAGGCTGGATGCTATTGCATTGCATTTTTTAAGCAGTCTTAATAAACACTTTTTAGGATTCTAACTTAGCAAGCAGTAAACAGATGCCCACACAGACTGCACAACAATACCTAGTAGAGGCTCACTGCACTTTCTGCACACCCGTGGACTATAATAGCAGGAAACATAAGCATTTAAGAAGCAAACACTCACTACCTGGCTAACTGGGAAAGTGGCATATTTTAAAAATTATTCCGAAAGTTCTAAATACTGGAAACATTGTTACTCTGTGTATAGTATAAATGTATTTCTCTATTCCTGTACCAAGCAAAATTCCCCCCCAACACTGACTTTATTAAATACACGCTCACACAGACTTATGACTCTCCTCCACACCTGCACACCACTCAATGCTCTATCACTATCGAAAAATTACACTGTCTCCCCCAAATTCCTTTAATGTTAAGAAAGCTGATCAGCAGACCACCACCCTCCCCTTCCCAGAAAGCGTGCGGAAGAGATTACTACTCCCCATGTGTACTCGGTGTCGTCAGAGGGCAGCATTTGATTACTGTTTTTTCCACCCTCTTGTACTTTATGACCAAGAATGCCAAAACACACCTAGGTTAAAGTAGCAGCTTGAGTTCTGCAGTTTGCACTCAGTTGTTCAGACAACTATTTCATGGGGTTTTATGTGACTATCATTAAATAAGGTGGGTTTCTGTGGTACAGATTAAGACTACTGCACATGACAAGCATTAGGTTAAGTTCAGAGAGGTTTGAATCCCTGGAGTAACATGCTGCACACTGAGGCTGTGTCTGACATTCAGCAAAAGCTCCAAGTAATTCAAAGTCCATAAGGACGTATGACTTCCACTCAGCCTAAACATTTTTGCCTTCAACTCCAAAGTAACATGTGATTGATGGATATGAAGATAATAGCTGAACACTACACAAAACAGCTGGTACATGAAAAACTAAGGTTATATTAAGAGGCCAATTCTTTAAAGCTGTTCTTGTTATCATAAACCACATGATAACATGAGATTCACCATGACATGATGTTCTTTTAGTTCCCAAATTAAAGCCTGCAGCCAAATGAGTTGACAATTTGCTCTTAAAAAAAAATCAAAGCTTTAGATACTATAAATAATCACATGTCGGAAAGAAAATCTAGTTTATACACTATATTAAACATCTAGATTAAGCTAACAAAAACAGAGTGCTCTTATTCTTCTATGCTACAATTAATTTGTATACACAAACAGAAAGAGACAATGTAAATTCTACGCAGGTGCTGAAGATAGAGATTTGCAAAGCAGACAGCTAACTTCAGACAGGTCTGGAGAAGAAAGGCATTTTCCACAAGAACACTTACATGGGAGGAGTGTTAGATTTAGATATCAGCTCATCCTTCAATCTGATGAGCTCTCTAAGTTTGGGATATTCTTCAAACCTATCTGCTAAGCCTAAGAAGAAGAAAACATGAAGTTAACAACTACTTAACAGAGTAAATCTGTATCAGTTAAGCATTGTCCAGTATTCTGAATAGGTCTAAATGTTAATACGTAGCCTCATTTTAATTTTTGTTAGAACAAACCAAACCCTTTAAAGCAGTTTTTTGTTCAGCACTTGACAAAAGCCTCCTGCCCTGCCCCAGCTAATTAGGGCTGTTACTGATGCAATGTCTATGCTCTGATCTTCTCTAGAGCACTACAGTGGATCAGGAGTTCACAACTCCAGTTACCAGAAGGAAACCACCTTTCATCTAAACTAAAAGTGCCAGGATGATGAAAGAAGTTATTTTGGTTTTCCCCAATAAATAAATTTATATTGAGATCTAATTACCATTCATTTACAGCATACTCTGTGTAATCTTTGATGACTGTTTCCCAGGTGGCACTTGGGGCGTGGCTGGTTCCCTGAGGTAACCTTTACATTAAGATTTGGTGCTGTGGTGCCAGTCACGAAGATCTGAACACATGTTCCTACATTTAGCTTTATGAAGTCAATTTTCCAACCTTTCATGTGTACAGAATGCTAATTAGATCTTCTGCAGCAAATGTTGTAAAAAGGAAAATACATTTGAAGTATATTTTGTTCTCCCTTAGAGACAATGGGTTTGCTATTGCCAGCAGCAGGTTCAGCACAAACCAACAAGGGGCCATTCCTGCTTCGACTTTAGTAGGAGTTACTTAAAAGGCTTTATGTTCATTTAAAAGTACAACTTGAAATGGTGTTAATCAATTGGAGAAAAAACCTCACCCAAACCCACAAACCCTTCATCTCTCTCCTTATTTTAAATCAAACTTAAGTCCCAATCCTAGGATTGCAATGATAAAAGCAAAGTTCTCAGTACCTAACCTCTACTACTCATGCATTAAACACCCAAAAGCTATTTTCATCCTTTTCCTTAAATATGTAACAGCTTAAAACTACTACTGTGTTCTCCTGATTTCCACCACTGTGCTGCTTCCAGCCACTGTGAATCCAATACCCCTGGGCAACAGAGACAGAAGCCAGTTATCAGCAGCTAAGCAATAGATGTAAAAGAATTTTCCATCCAAAAAAGCCCAAACTAACCAAACCCAGAGCCACAGGTCTCTCCCTCTTTTCAAACAGTAACATCAGAAAGATATAGTTGGGTGTTGTGGAACTACTTGTTTTACTTTGGGCCGTGTCCAATGACATGTAGCACCTCAGCAGAGTTTTGACCATGGTGTGGAGAATGTGTGCTCACCAAAGTGCAGCTCTACACACAGCTCAGCCCTGTTAAAGGTTCACGCCCAGCTGCTGCTGCTGTGTTCATCTCCCCACCAACACCAGCGTGAGCATTTGTCCTGTCCCTCCCCCACTCATTACACAGCAGAGAAGTCATGGCACACAACATGGGCTGCTACTCTCTGTACTCATTTCCAAGAACAGTGTAGAACTTTATCCCAACTACATAAATGAGAAGCCCAAGTGCTTTTGAGATAAAGATACAACTGAGTCAGAACAGCCCATTTTTCTTAAAAACCATCCAGATGTGTTTCACAGAAGCATTCACAAAATATAGAGAAGAATAAACTAAAAGCCTCTGGAGGCAAACCAAACCTCTTTGGGCTGCTGTCTACAAACACAACCCACTTGCCCTGGCAATCTTACACTTGATAAAATACAGAGAACTGCTGCATAAAACTGCAGAGGGAGATGTCTTGCTTCTTTTAAAAACCAAATGCTAGGCACCTATTCTGGGAAACAGGACCAAACTGTGCCTTAGTTCTAGCAATTTTAAATTCAGGCCCAATGTAGCATCATTTCAGTAGCAAGTTAAGGTATGTCTGGATACACGTAAACTCGAAAAACATCCTCCTCTAAACTTGGGCACTCTAACGAGCTGTCAGCAGTTACCTCATTTAGCTGGGCAACATTATCCATACTGCTTCCTGCCTTAAATGTCAGTATTTTCCATGCTTTACATGCTTAAGAGGCAATACAGCCCAGTACACAGGTGAACTGTAAACTTCCAAAGGTTTCAAGATCTGCTTATTTAACTCATCTACTTTCTGGACTCAAAAGAGCTTAGTTTGGGAAAAAGATCCTCCTGGTGAAGTATTTTCCAGTAAAACCAAGGGTAAGAGCAGCCTTAGCAACAAGGACCTCCTAAGTAATTGAAAATAAAGATGTCTAAACCAATATGTATGCACACTGAGACAAAAAACCAGGAAGTGTTTGTGTACCTGCACTTCCCAAAAACTGTAAGGAATTAAAAAAGGGAAGAAAAAGAAGTGCTATTGAATAAAATGAGTTATCCTCAAACAGTTACTGGCTGTGACATACCAACGTCTCTGATGAAGTTCTGAGGTCTGTGTCCTGTATCCACAAAGTGCTGGCAGTAATCGTTGTGTGGATTTAAGCTCTGAGTGCCCTGGAGAACAGGAAGAAGTTCAGTGAGAGCAACAGGAGGTAACTGGACATACACAGACACGCTGTATGTGTTAGCCTGATAAATCAGCAAGGAGCAGATTATCTTTTCAACATGCCTTTTAAGTTCCACTGGTTAGACCATCCTTTTAGTTCCAAATCAGGCCCACCACTCCTGCAGCTCATTGTGAGCTGCCTCAGAACAATGCAAACACCAGTTACAGACAGATCTTTCAGAGGAAACTTCTGTACTTGTGAGTTCCAGGCTACCACTTCAGCCTTTAAAGCTGTATTTCAGCCCCCATCGGCTGCAGAAACAGTTTAACACACCTAGGCCAGCTTTGATGACACTTCCAATTGCAAAAGCAGCTCACCTTAAGAAAGGTACTGGAATCTTTGTAAATCTCTTCTTCATAGGGCAGGTTCTCTTCATCTTGCTGCAGCTCTACCTCATCCTTGGAAATAAAGCAGGGATTACAAATGTGCATACAAGATCGTGCTGTTTCTGTCCTTTCCTTAAGAAGCAGAATCATAACGAAAACTGGGCTGTCTACAAACAGCAGATCCAGCTCCAGTGTTGGAGGGCGAAAAAAAATTATCTATTCCCCAAAAAGTCTGCACCTCTCTCACCAGCTCACCAGAGGAGAGTGTTACTGGGAAAGGCCTCTGAAAGAAGAATAAAATAAGAACCCCTTCATTTCCAGCCTCTGACAGTGCCTTACAAGGTGTAGAACTTTTCATTTTTGTCCCACAAAACTTTCACTCCTTAGACAGAGACAAAGTATATATTTCGTTGAGGTTCTTCTGCAGCAGAACTTCTGAGCATTTATATCCACACAATCATCTCTTATCTTCCAGCCTTAGCAAAGTCCACGCTTGGCAGAAACAGGCTCATGGTACATGTCAGTATTTCACTTGGATTGTCCTTAAATGTAACTTTAACATTCCTATTCTATAGCCCCAAAATTTACATAAAATATATCTAGAGAGCCACCAACTGTTCATTCAAGAGATTTCTGGGATTCAGAGATCTGTTACACCGATGTACTCTGAGCATCCAACACAAAACTCAGAGAGAATAGAAACTCAACTTTCTGCCTTCCCACTGATCCTGGATCAACCCAGTATACAGATTTATAAAATAAAGAACTACTAAATGATATAATTTACCATAGTATTACAGCTGTATTTACCCTATGCTACATAAGCTGAGTGCAGAATAAAAAATTAAGCGTCGTCTCTCCCAATTTTGCTCCCTCTAACTGTAGAAACCTTTAAGTAAACTTCTGTTATTTCCAAAGTGGAGCTTTGAACCAGCTTCTGAAATGCCTGATGTGATAAACAGGTCACAGCTTCCCCTTCTCTATTCAGGTGATGAACTTAGATACACAGCAGTCATTTTGCTTGTCTGTTTAACCAGATCAAAACAAGATTACTATCAGAAACAGCAAGTGTTTGCAAGGAAAAGAAATGTACAGACAAGCAGCAGCAAGTGTTATTGAGGCCAAAAAAAAGCTGAAAGCTTGAGTTTTACTAAAAACTGCTTATGCCATCATAAGTTACACCTGTTTCCCTCTTCCATCTTTCTCTAAATCTTGCCCTTCTGATGATAAGCACCAGTTAGATACCCGAGTCATCCCAGTTCTCTTTATACCTTCATAAGTGATTTAAAAAGTCTTGTGACCACAAACAAAAGCCCACACCACCACCTTTCAAAGGGAAAGGACACAGCCACAGCAGAGACAGAATGACAGCAGCGGTTACACAAGATACCAGGTTCTTGTACATTAATTATCTGTGTTTTCCAAAGCATCTGGTATTAAGTTGCTGAGTTAGGGAAACAGAAACTACCCACAATATTCAAACATATTTTATTTCAAATGACTGGAGATACATGTAATTCATGATTCAACCAAGTAAGCTTTTTTCAGCCTCCACAACAATGGCATGGAAGCATCCCAAGCTTGCAGGCCTCTGCTTGCAGAAACAAAGTAGAACAGGGCTGTCTCAAATTAGGCGGGCAGACAGCAAAAAAGAACCACAAGTGGCTTTGTACTCCACACAAAGTGAAAACTCCACAAACCAGACACTCATACAGGTTCAAACAATGGAGTCAAATCACCTGGGGAAGGCGAGGGGTGGAACATCACGAAAAGCTCCCAGAGGGTGGTGAAAAGCCTGGCAGTAGCAGCAGACACTCTAATCCCATTATCTGTCACTTCCAAATACAGACTAGGGAGCTCAATTAACCCCGGGGCAACTGTTACAGTTCCACAAGAACAAGATTATTTAAGGAGTTCTCCAGAACCACAACTCAACTTTCTGGCTTTAACATATACATTATTCACTTTTCCAATAGTTTCATCTCTTCCCTATTGCCCATCCCCCAAGGCTGGCAAGGCAGAGCCAGGCTCCAAGACTGGAGTCAAGCTGCCAGTGGGAGTTTAACAAGCAGCGCTGCTTCCTGCCCTTTGTTCTCACACCAGCCTGAGCCTTATGAAGAACCACCACTATAAATTTACACTTATTCTACAGAAAAACCAAAAACAGACCCACAAAAGAAACAAACAAACAAAACCCCACAAAATTAAAACACATTGGTTTTTTTCTTTTTTTTATCAGATGTTCCTACATGCCTGAGAAAAGTAAAATACTTCATCTTTTACCTCAAAAACTGCCCTCATACAGGTTCGAGGGCACATTCATTTCCACCAAATCTGAAGCCAGGGCAAAAAAATTTTCAATCACTGCAGAAGACTTACCTGATCCCATCACATAGAACCCAACTCTGCAAGTCAGGGATATAGAGACAAGTCACTTCACATCAGAAATACCTCTGATTTTCTGAACAAAACGGGCAAACTCGCAAGATTTGCCCACAATACTATTAGTTAAGTCTATTATTGCTTTTGTCTAAGTTGCATTAAACACAAAACAATAGGGCTTGACACCTTAAGGATCCAGATTTTTGTATGAGTTCATATTACAAGACTAAATTTAAGCAGGTTCAGAGTGCTCAGGAAAAAGTTACATAAATGCAGATGGAATTTTCTTATCTGCTTGCCAATAGGGAATTAGCAATGCCTGCAGGAAACAGCTGATGACTCCGCTATAGACGTTCTACTCTGGGGTTTCAAGTTTCTTATGTCTGTTCATGTGCTCAACTAAACTTTATCTGAGCTACTGTTATTAAAATATTCTTCCATTTCAACAATACAGAAAAAGTCTGGCCACTTGCAAGTGGTTACAGCCCACCTCAGGGTAAGTCTTCTCCACGCTGATTAGGAAAATCTTAATGATAAGACTCATGTGCTTTGCCAACCCAAGTGACTTATCTGTATATACTTTACAGGTAATTAAAATTTAGTTCTTTAACCATGTACTTGGCGAAGAAGTAAAATAAATTGATAACAACCTTCTACCTGATGGTGACTTAATTTCTTTACTAAACAGGATGTACAGACTAATACTTATTATGTTAAAAATAATGTCTGGTCCCTTACAGAGAGACTTTCAAAATCAGTCATCAAGAACCATCTTGTCATACATTAACTTTTTGGTTTACTAAGGTAAAAGACAGACATTATTACAGAAAGATTACAAACCTGAACACAAATGTAACACAATGAAGACTTCGTATTTCAAAAATTACTGGTTTTAGGCATTCAAGAGAACAGCAGACACCGCACTATTTCATAAATACACTGACATTGATTCTATTTAACCACAGAAGCAAGGTTACTAGAAGATGGAAAAAAGGGAGGAGGACATACCCTGCAAACAGATCCCAAAGCAAATCTTAAAAGACAGCTGTATCATAATCATGCCTTTAGAAGAAAGCTGTCAAATAGCTTTGGGATGAGCATTTTAAAAATGAAGGGCATGGAGTTTGACAAGCACTCACTCTTCAATGACCTTGGAGGCATTTTGGTTTGTTTTTTTTAACCTAGCTCTTCCTGGGCATTTTGGACACTTGAAGAACACCCCAAACCATGCCTCTTACTTCAATTCCTTCAGAATCCTTTGTTTCTTCCACTGCATTCCTTGGCACTTCACAGACAGGTCAGAAGCCACCCTCAGCCTCCCTTGTCTCATCCCATGGCCCGTGCCTCCTGTTAACTGCAAGCCTCCCTTTCGACACAACAAAATTCTGGTCAAGATTCTTTCTGTGTGTGTCCAAGGCCACACACATTTTACCACTTCTTCCCACAGCTGGCCATGGCTCGGTGCTATTCCCTGTGGGTACTAACACCTAAGCCTGCCTCCTCCTAGGAGCAGCACTAATTAAGCCTCCACACATCGGGGTTCAGTGTGTGTACAGCTCAATGCACCTATGTCACACCTGAGGTGAACCACGTAGCATCTGTGTCCTCCCCTCACATTTCTGCAGTGGAAGGCATCAGAGGAGATGACACTGTGGCACACACATATTAAAGGATCTATACACATCACATTTATTTTTATATACACACGTATTTTCTAAGTATCTCAAGGACACAACACCAGAGAAAAGTAACTTTTTCCTCTTTTTCTTACCTTATATTCTTCAATCTCTTCTTCATCAGCTTCTCCCTCATCTGGATATTTACGTTTTGCATTTGGTGCAGAAGTATCATAAGCAGCCCTATGAAGAGCCAAAAGTCCTCATATAAAAGTTTCTGTCTCCAAACAAAATTGTTCAGGAATCTTTGATAATCTGCCTTGACTGCATGTTACAAGTCTGAAACTATTTCAAAACATCATACATGATACTCTGTCAGTGTATTTGAGTTCAGCACAACTTATTAAGGACAGAACTCTTCAAAAGAGTCATTTCCTTTTCTTTCTCATTTTTCTGCTCTCAAAAATACAGTTTATTTTAACCGAAGTGGTACATCTACAGAATTAAGCTTTCCCTTCCATTTCTCATTTTTTTCTGTTCTAAAAGGTACAGCTTGTTTTACCCCAAAGCAGTTTGTCTACAAAATTAAGCCTGTTCACACACGTGAGAACCGATAAGCAGTAGCTGCTCTGTCGTAGACACATCCGCAGTTCCATGAGAACTTTTAAACTAAACTTCCCTGAACTGTGCTTAGCAAAAGCATGAAGGCTCTGGGGCAACACAGATGGCCCATTCTAAATTCAGATCTCGGTTTTCCCATACAGTACGTTTTTAACACCAGAAACAAAAGTCAGCCTATATTTCGAAGCTGCAGTTAGAAAGATATAACTAGACCCTACTCCCCTTAGTCAAGGCGTTGATTTGACTAATTATTGCATTTTCTTTCACCGAGTGCAATCACATCGCATTTCCCGGGCCTGTACTGCTATCGAGCCCCCAGTTCCGCACAGCCACCGCCCGCCGATACCGACCTGCAGGTCTCCCTGGTTTCCGCGATCTCCCGCTGCTCATCTTTGCTGTTGAGCACGGCGCCGATGCTGTCCGCGTTCTCGGCCCCCAGCTGCAAAGCGGGAAACACGAAGTCACGCCGCGGTCACCGCGGTCCCGCCCCGCACACGGCCCGCCCCAGGCCCTCGCCCCCGCAGCGCCCCGGTCCCTGCGGATGCTCCGGGCCGTACCTGCTGCGCCAGGAGCTGGCGGCGGAGCTTCTGTCGCTCGCGGATCTCCTGCAGGCGGCTGTTCATGGCCCGCACCGGCCCCTCGCCGCCGCACTGCCGCCGCCGCCGTCACTTCCCGCCCGCGCGTCACTTCCGTGCCGCGCAATTCCCTCAGGGAAAGCTCGGTGCCCGACGCTTCGCTCGTTTGCGTGGGATGCAGGCGTTGTTCAAGTGTAGGTGTGAAGTTCATCTTCACTCAGCCGCTGCAGTGCACGGTCCATCCCTGAGGCGACACCCAGCTCAGGCCGTATCGCAGCTGTGACCATTTAAGCACCTGGTCGGTTTTTCTAAGGTACATCCTTTATATCCAATTCCAGCATGCAGTGTAGTTATTTGTAGGTTAACCTTCATGTTTCGCTTTCATCTTCTAATCCTTTAGAAACTTCCGCTGTGAGGGAGTTTTGCAGAATGTCTGAAGCTATTTTCATCTGATTTTTAGTGTCTTTCCCGCTTCCTCGTTTGTCCCCTCTCCTATGTACTGTCTGTCTGGGAATGTGTCTAATCCATATTTCATGCTGATTTTCTGAGAACTATTCAGAATGCAACAAGAATGAAGACGGAAATAAAGGTCCGCAAGAAACGTCAGTCCCTACTATCTCACAAAAGGAAACTTAACAAATGAATAAAGAAACTCTACAAATTATCCCGCAGTTACAATTAATGCTGATGTTTGCTCTCCTGACACGGACCAATTCTTCCTGTAATTGCCAGACCCAACGATGTGGCCAGCAAGAGCTGAGAAGTGCACTCAGCTCTGTGCTATACAGAGCATGCTGTTCCTCTGCTGGTTTCTGAGTGCCAGACACTGGCATACTTTCATGATACAAGATGTTACTCTCCTTTTTTGGAATGTGGCATATATTGTGTACATGTCAATGACATTATGCAGGTCACACTGAAAACTGAGAAAGATGCATGAAGAGAAGGAAATGAAAGAGGTGTAGACTAATACAGAAAGAAACCATTTCCAGCTACTCACATTTCTCAGTGATAGAATATCCTAGAAATATGATGGAGCTTTTGAAATGTTAAAACCCTAAAATACCAAAAGTTGTTTATCTCCTTCGGGAATACATTACTAGTTATAGTGTCCTATCTATGGAAATGTTATGGGAAAAAAAAGCTCAGTAGCTGTCTCATGCTACTGTACACTGCTTTGATATTGTTGGCTGTAATGAATACAGTAGAAGTCTCTGCACAGTAACAAAATCACTTCCTCCTGGATGTGATCTGATGAGGTTTGTAGGAACCTGCACTCCATTTTTAGAACTGGTTGCTGAGCTGATCTTTACAAACATTAATGGCTATGAAGGTGTTCTGCTGTACACATGCACTGTTTCAAAACAAAAAAGTTGTGGTTTTGCAGAATGCTCCATGCCTTTCTTCTTCTCTGTGCATGCTGTGGTTTCAGCTCTCCGAGCCTTGTATCCAGCCCATGTTCCTGTTAAGGTAAGTATCAGACCAAATTCTTGCTGGTCTAATGGTGACTAATGAGTTTGTGGAAGTGCCATCAACTCTGATCCATTATCCAGATATTATCCTTCATATTTATGAAGCCAATTGTTATCTCATCCTGTTTTTATTTAACTGATTATCCCTGAGTAACTTCTCTTTACTGAGGTGCATTCAATCTTTTTAATTGCTTCTATTGTTGAGGTAATTTTGAATTCAATTCCTGTCCTCCAGCCTACTTGTATCTACTTCCAGTGTCAGGTGGTTGTGCAATAAGTAGACATGCTCTGCCACTTTTGCTTATCCCTTTATGGCATTATAAAGTATTTATAAAACACTAACAAATAATGATAAAATTTCACACCCATTTGGGAATTGTGTTACACTGACATATATTCAAGTCTAGACTACTCCATTTAGCAAAAACCTGCTACTTATTTTGTGTTGGTAGAAATGACTGAGAAAGTTACACTGAATTAGGCCCAAACTGCTTAATTTAGCACTGTTCTCTCACTTTAATTGTTCTTCACATAACAAAACTCAAACTACATTGTGCCCTATTAGATGCTAAATAAATTCATAAATTAAAAACACCAAATGGACCAAATAGACGAAATGAGAAAGAAATTTATCTCTTAACTCAAAACAGATTAGTAGAAAAACAGAAAATATAAGAATATTTTATAATAGAAAAACAGATGTTAGCATGGACTAACATCACACTTCTTATTTCATGTCCTTTTTCCCTATGCTTTCAATGAAGTACCTAGATCTACCTCTTTCGAAATATCTTTACACATTGTTACCTCAGTTTTGGAGCCTATTTTGAACAACTGACAGTATCCCAACACCCAGGGACCGTGGCTGCGCTTGCTTTTCTACCTCTGCCTTAAGCTATGTCCCCACCAGAAGGCAAATCTGACTTAATGAGTGTATTGCAAAGCACCACACCCCTGAACCTGTACAAACTCACTGCAGCAGCTGCGCTTCTGTTTAAAAAGCTACTGGAAGTAAATAAGTAGCAGCAGAGTCTCTATTAGGCGAGTACTGCTTGTCATTAGTAAGCCCACAAGCATCCAGCCAAAACAGAGCCTTCATAAACACTCTGCCACAGGCTGTGGATAATTTGCCCGGCATGTGGTGCGATTTCACACTTCATCTAGATCAAGTTGCACTGCCATTTGACCCAGCTTTGGACATGTCCTTTGTGATGGACATGAAGCCTTGATGTTGGAGCTGCTTGCCTCTGCACCACAAAATCGTACCTGGATGTGACCATTGACAGGAATTTTCAAAGAGATTCTGTAACTCCTTTGCTTTTGAATGGCATCGTATTTCATTCTACTTTGTCAGCAAGAATAAGTGACTTGCACACAAAAGTTTAAAAAATGATAAAAACATTTCTAGTTCCCATACATGGAATAAACTTAGTTTCTTAAATATCCTGAACTAAACTTTGCTCTGGCTTCCTCGAGCAGTATCCAACATTGCTGGAAGAAAACCAGCAGGATTGGAGCAGAATTAGAGAAGCTTTTTGAACTGAACTTCATTTTGCTGAAAAATGTGGATGGGTCACGAGAGGATTTTAAGACCTTGCACTGGATTTGTTAAATTGCTGGGAATGAAAATGATTTCTGCTTTTAAAAATTCCTCTAATCAACATGTTTTGTTCTAGAAATGTCACGAACTACCAAAATTAGAGTCTATATTCTTAATTCAAAATATTCTATTTACAGCTATTCAGACTTGACATTAGGAAGCATTTCTTTATGAGAGGATGATCAAACACTGAGCAGGCTCCCTGGAGAGGTGGTCAATGCTCCAGGCAACCTGTCAGTGTTTTAGAGGTGTTTGGACAATGCCCTTAACAACAGCCTTTAACTTTTGGTCGGCCCTGAGGTGATCAGGCAGTTGGACCACGTAATAGTCTGGTGTAGTTTATTCTATTCTATTCTATTCTATTCTATTCTATTCTATTCTATTTTACAAATTCAATGTGTTAATTTGTGTTGCAAAAGGTAAGATTTGGTCTTTTTACATTTCTTCCCCCAAGTCCCACTTGGTCTGGAGATCAGGCAATACTGGCTTCTCACCACATTCAGAGAATGCTTTTCAACAGAAATGTCTGTGTATATGCCTTAAAATACAGCATGAGAAGAGAGGGTGGAGTGCAGCTTTATACTGTAGTGCATCTAGCCTTGTATTTACTCCTTAACACTGCCCCCTTAGTGAGGCAAGAGCAAATCTCTAGTAATTACACAATTCAGTGATGTTATTTGTTCTACCACTGAGCTGAATTTGATCCACTCAAGGGCAGTACAGCTCTAATGACATGATATCTCTTGGCTTTACTGTTACAAACCAAAGCATCAAAGAAGTGTGAATTTGTAATGCTTTGAATAAAAAAGGCCATATTTCAATAGTCTCAGTGTTCACTGACTTCCAGACTTAACTCTACAGGCACTGAGATCAGAAAATATGAATAATTTTCCTGTTTTCCCTGTGTTTTTAAAACAAGATAATAAATTAGACTACCAGTTTTATGTTACAGTCAGAATCTGTGTCATTGCTTGCAAAACAAACCCATTCAGTTTTATGTTTAAATGTGGTACTTGTGCACATGTTCTGTGGTTGTCTCAGAGCTGGTTTGTTTGCACTGACTGGCAATAAAGGACACTGCTACTGTGCAGAATGTGACCGGATATGGCAGCTTTGTACACTGAAAACCTCCTGTGTCTGAAGTCTCTGTGTTCCAGAAAACTCGTCCTTATCTATTACCTGACATACTCAGTACTTTTGTTTTCAGTATTATTTAATGTTTCCTGGCTACCTCCATATCGAAATAGATGGAGTATTTTGCACCAGCATGTTATTTGCATAAAATATTTTAAAATATAGCCCTGAATTTATTGTTTATCTTCTTGTTATTCCAGAAGATGGCTTGTAGTTAAATCTTAGAGAAAGGAGTTATTCTGTTTTTCATTTTTCCTGGATCCTAGGAAATACAGAGAGAAATTTACGAAGAAAAACCTACATATGCAGAAAAAAGAAGTGGACATATGGACTATTCATCATTGGAATAATTTCCCCAGGGAAGTGGTGGATTTCCCAACATTGGACACTTTTAACGGTGCTGGGCCATCCAGTCTAGACTGTGCTTTTGCCAAGAAAGTTTGAACCAGATGGTCCTTAAGGTCCCTTCCAACCTGGTGTTCTATGATCCTATGATGTAAATTGCAAGTCCACCTCCTACAGTTCCCAGCACAAGTTATTTACTCGATTTCTAAGGGCTAAATGAAGGCTCTGCTGAAATAATGGCAACATTCTGAGACATGGTTCCAAAACAGGGTAATAATCATCATAAAGCAAGGAGAGGTTTGAAATTTTACATTTTTTAAAGTTAACAGTATTTCTACTTAATAGAACTGGACATTTGGTCTGGTAGGATTTAGTTACATACCATTAGGAGGTATTGTGTACAATAACAATGTTTAAAAGTCAAAAGTAAAAAAAAAGTAGAGTGTACAGTAATACAGTGCTTATTTACAAAAATAGTGTCCTAAACAGATCAGTATAAAAACAGAAGTAACTGTGTTTTGTATAGCTATATCGACAGCAAAAATATGTTGCTTTTCATAATCCAATGGGCTTAATTTTAATTTTTACTTTTACTTGACATATCATTATGCCAGCCAAGATGGCTAAGTATGAAAACAGTAAGTTGGAACGTGTAATTCCACAGAGCCATTAGATTGTCAAGGAAATAGCTGTAGACAGGATCCCCACCTTATTTATTTTAAAGCATATGTGACTGCATTTTAAAATTTCAACACATTGTTGAAAGGAGGCACAAATACCAAGTACATCTTTGTACATCACTTTATAGTATTCACTGTGAAATGGTTGCTCCAGCTCTGCATATATTTCTGAAAGCAAGCTAGGAACTACTGGGATCTGTATTTTTTAAAATGGTACCAGTATGGGCAAACTAAGGCTTGTATATATAATGCACAATATCTACTCACTAACATGAGATGATTCAATGGAATTCAATGGTTTCAATGGAATTATTAACCTATATAGCCAATAGAACATGGATTGTAAACACTCAGCAATATACTCCCCTGCTTAACAGCTAAACTTCTCAAACAATAGAAATTGCAAGTAAAACAAAAGATAATTTAAAACTAGTCCTCATGCTTTCAATACAAACCCAGTCTCTTTGAGTCAAATAAGTATAAACTGGTTTTTTTAGCTTTCCCTTCAGTAAGTATGAGAATACATGTTCTTTAGAAAAAATAATGATATTGTTATCCAAAACTATTACTAAGAATAAGAGAATGAAGTCTTTAGAATTTCTTTCGCAGAAAACAAAAATATTTAAGACAGGTAGGATTTAATTTGGGTGATATTGACCAAAGATCATTGCATATATGTAGCTCAGCACTAAAGTAATTCCTGCTTCCCTCTGAAACTCTGTCAAAAAGTCTTCTTTACAGACTGTGTGTGTGTTGCTGCTGAAGGCTGTGTAGCAAGCAGTAGAAATGCCTCATTCCACTGCTGCTAATGGGAAGGTGGGACTTGGATTAGGTGGAAGATGAAAACACAAACCAACCCTGCCTGCCTCACTTTCTGTGGTTTGAGATTTTCACTGCACTTACACTTCACAGCAATGAAATGCAAAATTCTCAAATAGGTATTATTAAGAAATGTTTTCAGAAATTGATCTCTGAGCAAAGAGAAGACATATGCTACCATTCCAGACATAAATCATTGGAGGGAACTACCTGGATTGTTTGTGAGAGAAGGACTTATTTAAACAAGTACATTTATAAAGCATTGTTTACCCCAAGGAACCTTCTACACATGAATGTCAGAGGAAACTGTAGAAGGTCATATATCTCAGCTCTGTGAACCAGTTGTCTTCAGTGACAGGGGATGTTTTGTATAAATAAGGCTTAATCCTGCTCTGTGGCACGCTTACCTAATGCTGACTCATTTGCAAGGGCCACCTTCTATATGAAAAAGAGTCCAAAATGTATGTTTTATGATGAAGAAAACATAAAATTTTTTTTTTCACATTTTGTCTCCCTTAAAGGACTGACTCACTTACCAAATCCCACATACACTCAGGGTAGTCAGGTTTGGAATTGAAGTTCCATTTCTAAGCAAAGCTCCATTAAGCTTGTTTGTTAACAAATGCAATTTTCTATTCCATTTCTTCAAAATATCTTCTTTGTCATATTCTTGCCTCTTTAAATATGCTTATTTATAGGCTGGCTACACAGACTCCCCTTTCACCTAGTTAACAGACTGCAACATATGGGATGCTGCCTTCACCTCCCATTGCGAGCATCAGGAAATCGAGCAGCACCTCTGCTGTATTTACACAGGCAGGCTGGGGCTCTCCTGCTCTCACACTCCAGTCTTACGCCCCACTCTGCCACACGGCACTGCACACTTGGGATCTGCTGAACTCTCCTGTGAGAGGAACATAAGGAGTCCTTGGAGGTTGCTCATGGAAGCAATATCAAACCAGGCTCAAACCCCATGGCCCTGGAGTGCATGAACAGGCCTGTATGTTGTACCAGTTGCATGTTCCTGGGTGTTGCTGAAGTAGTAGCAACTCCATGGACACATCCTGTCTCCTGTGCTCCAAAGTGTTACACCTGGTACTCCTGTAACCTGCTTTACACATGCGACAGAAACTGGTCCCCAGTTTTGCATGATCCAGTTTACCTTTCAGTTTTAACTGCAGTTACTTCATCGTGTCTGTGGAACCCAGTGTTGAGCACATATGCACTTATGTCTTGAATTCCTCCAGGAAATCAAGTTTCTTATGGCCTTGTTCCAGGAAAACAGGTTTCTTACTCCCTTATAATACGAACTCGGCTCCTTGTACAAGAAAGTACTTAACACTTTAAAAAAGCTTTTCCTGTGATCTCATTACTGTGCACACTGTGTTATGTGTTAATGGAAACCTCATCAATTACCGGCTGTTCAGCTACATCCTGTGTAATGCAGGGTCACCCTATAGAGCTTATATGGAATTATGAACAAAAGGCCTATTCTCTCCCACATAAGCACAAACCCAAATTAATTTTGAGTCAGACTTGGCAGCATTTCAAATTTCTGCTGCCCATGTAGTTAAAAAGAATGACACTGATGAATAAAATTATTTTATAAGAGCGCTGACTTACATCCTAAAAATGTTGACTCATTTCGGCACCCATTCCATGGCTCATTTTGCACATGGAAGTCTCCTTTGTGTGAAGCCTTGCTTCCTCTCCTAGTTCTGACTTCAGCCTGGTGTTTGATCTCACCCTAAGTGCCACTAAGTCACGTGTATAAGTTTTTCCATTTATTCCAGCACTTGATCTATTTGCCCCAGCGTAGCTGATTATACGAAGAAAAAGTAGTATGCTATTAGCTAGATAGTATGAAAATAATTTCATTGTTGTGCCTGGTTGTTTGACTACATTTTCTCTGCTTTGTACTTCTTTCTTGGTGGAATTTCTCACATATCTCATTGCCTGAAGTCAGCCCTTGCTCTGAGCTGTCCCATCTGTGCTGCTGCTTGACACTAACTTGAGGGAATGCAGGAGAGAATACCTTGGATAGGGCTATCAGGGGCAGTAAGACAGGACTGAGTCAGGCCTTCACTTGTCACTAGTATTTTAACTGAATTCCACCGACAGCTGGAAGTGCTCAGCTTTTCTAAAATCTCTGCTGACAGCACACTGCATGAGCGACTCAAAAATAAAGGTAAGCAGCTTTACTGAACACAGGAAGAGGCTAATCAGTGAATTTTCCTATTGATTCAAATGGCAGCAGAATTAGACTGATTCTCCAGCTGAATTTTAAATGCCGGGTATTAAATATTTTTGCAATGCAGGACTACTATTTTTGCATGGTTAACCCACACATCAGATATTTTCACCTATTCACATGAATCACTCATTGAAAATTAGTCCTCTAATAACCTGTACCCTCACACGATGCAAAATCAGAACCAGCCACAGGGAAGAACTATCAAGTGCTTTTAGAAAGCTATTAGGATGAAGGAAGCTCTTGAGTAAGTTTCCTTTCAAGCCTTGCATATTATGAATAACCCACACTGCTCTGTATTATGTGAATATTTACAATTTCCATTTCTTAGATAACCTAAGGAATCTATGCACAGAAATATGGGGGAGCAGGGGGTGTTGGAGTGGTCAGATCCATTCATAACTATGAATTATTCATTATTCTTTGTTTTATCAACAGTTTGGTGTTGGGACTGTAAAATATCAGTAGAGAAAAAAACAGTCAACCCTGAGGAATTGTACAGAAACGAAAACCTATTCTGGCAGATGATTTCCTATGACTGCTTTCATGGAAGTTGCCAGTGCACAGCACAGATCTCCCAGCTTTGGTCATGAGTGTTGATGTATGGGACTGCTGTCAAAACCTCTGTTCACGAGAGGTACAAGCTGAATACTAAGTATTGAAGCTGTTTTGCAAAAGGAGGAATGGGCTTCACCTGGAGCCAGTTCACTCACTGTAATATCGTCTTAATGGACTATTCTCCCAACCAATCTCAAAAGACCAAAACAAGCCTTTGCTTTCCTATAAAAACACAGGCCTTGTTAAACACAGATTACTGACTTTAAGTCCCTCTCTGCTGCTGCAGGAGTATAATTAGCACAGTTTCCAAAGGTTTATTTTCCAGCATTTTTTGCCTTTTTTTCCCTGAAAAGCTGGATGCTGTAATTTCAGAATCCAAGTTATATGCCATGGCCAGACTGATTTTGAGGTTTCTTATTTTCCTACGAAAACATAATTTTTCTTTCTTTTGCATTTGCAATTCAATTTGTGAATGAGTTTTCAACAGTTTTGTACAGCAGAGAAAACACTTTTTAAGGCAAGCAAATGCACTAAGAGCATTTCATATTTGGCATCTTTCTAAAGCTGTATCAGAGTAACAAGCTTCTGTTCTTGTTTCTAAATATGTGAAGGTAAAGTCTACCCTTAAAGCATAGTGCAGTTTCTTACTGTTATTTAAAGTGTGAGAATCCATCTTAAGTCCAAAAGAATCAAGGTTCTCAAAAACACAGTCTATAAACATAACTCTTGCTTTGTCTTTGCTCTTTCCAATAACTTTTGAGTGATTGTGACTACATGTGACAGAGGCAGAAGTCACAGAGATAATGAGCTTCCTACAAGTGTGATAAAAGTCGTCAAGCAGATCAGAGCGATTCTCTACATGGCACCTGTAAGTGCCAGAGCCGAAGGACAAACTGTGCATGTGCTCACACTGTTCAAACACCAGAGAAACCATACGGGGGAGACACTCGGAAATGCTCAAGCCAAGACAGAAGCTGCAAGCAAAGTGCAAAGCATACAGCCTGCAAAAAACCCTCTGTCAGCTCCAGGACTCCTTAGAACAGTGCCCCTCCTTTTTACAGTGAGTTTACTATCAATGTCTTGAATGGACACCAGACCGATTCCCTAATTTGTAAATTGTAACAAAAGCATTATTTCCTGTAGCATTAACAGACCTCCTATCATGGGGAAAGCTCATTTATAGTTACTAAAACAAATGAAGGCTCGTTCTCATGATAAAAATCAAAATGTTCAAGAGTGAATCTGTACATGTGGATCCTTCCATTAAACCTGAACCCTGTCTTGGAAGTGAATCATTATAACATTGCTTTTTATTCTTCTTGGTGCTTCTTTTGGAATTCTAGTTACTTCCAAACCTTTTTCCCTGTTTAGCCTCTCCTCTTTTCCCCCACATCCTGCTGACTACCATTTTGCAAGCTCAAGCACAAATGCCTCTACCCTAGATAGGTAAAGAAAGTTCACTGCAGAGCCCACACACCTTGGGGAGGCGAATGCAATCAGAATACATGAGTAAGTGCCAGGCTCAGAGCTTTGCCTGAAGCGCTTTGCAAGACTCATCACACTCATTTGTTCTCTTCCCCCTGTGCTGATCAGCAGAACTCTTTCTCTTCCAGGCTACAGAGGGTTGGAAAAAGAGCTTAGGTCAGGGAAAATGAAATATTTCTGGTACTTGATGTTTACTAGGCAATGAAGGAAACCTTAACCAGCTAGGCTGAGCATGCTTTTAACTGGTCCTTCCAAAGGATAAAAGCAACCAACTTGTCATGACAGAAACAGAATTTCAGACAATTTAAAAATGGCCATAATGAGTTGCTTTCAGGCTAATGCCTTGCATATATTCAAATACTTTGAAAATAAATTAAACTCTTACCAGTCCTGATATTTTTTTTAAAGAATGCATATACATATCCGCAGAAGAAATCTCAGCAAGAAAGAACAATCTGTGAGTTTCTGTCCACAAAGAAGTGCAACAGACACTGTGATAGCATAGTTATCACGTTGCTGTAGAAACCCCAGCAGAGTATGCTTTAACTTTGTGAGAGATTAAAATACAAACTGTAGTGCTGCAATAAAGAATTAACCACAGATGAGCAGAACTAAGATGAATACAGGCAATCCCAAATACTATAGGACCTGCCTTCCGTAGCACTGGAGCTCTTTTGTTCTTACAAACAAAAGTTTAAACGGGCAAAGTTGCATTTTGCACCTTTTCAACAGCTTGGAGGCTGCTAAAGGAAGGGCTCTGTTCACTGGATATATGTGGGATTCTGCATGGAAAGCAGAAAGCACCCTTTTTTTTAGCCTTTTGTCTCAACAAAAGGTAGTGGAAATACTGATATGCTCACTCAGAAACCAGATTAAAACTCTGCAGACAAAAAAAAAATGGAGAGGCAAAAGGATCTTATGAAGAGGTGAATCTACAGACTCATATTACAGACAAATTGCCAAATACACAGTATGTGTTCCATGAGGCAGAATTTGATGTCAAGAATGAACGGCATAGATTAAAACCAGCGGTAAAGTAAAATATAGTAACTACCCCAAATTAACAACCACACAGTATTAGACAAAGAAGCAGCAATAACTGACAGCCGTCTCGGTGGGACAAGGAAATCAGACATGATCAGGTCATGCAGACCTCTGCAGCGCTTGGAAATAAGCAGATTACTATTCAGAGCACATGGGGCTGGGATAATGCTAAACCCTCGAAGACATCACAGCGTTTGGTTCCAGCCCCTTTGTTCCCCGCTGACACGCCTGGGGATCTCACCATCCCTGTGCCGCCCCAGCGGGCCCTGCGGGGCCCGTTATGTCCCTCTCGCCCCGAAGCTACGCTCCCCAGGCCAGGCTCTGCCCGGGCTCCTTCTGCTCTTCGTGAGGGCGTAGGAGGTCGGGGGAGCCACAAGTACGGGGCGAGGGCAGAGAAGGTGGCTCCAGGGGAGCCCCAATGCGAGAGACAAGTGAGGTGGGGTGAACCTGCGGAGCTCGGCAGGACCGCGGGCAGCGCAGAACCCGGGGGGCGGCCGGGGAGGGCGAGGGATGGCATCGGCGTGGCAGCCCTGGTGCTGGCGGGGGAGCCCCGGGGTCGGGCTCGGGGGCGCATCCCCCTGTAAGCCCCGCGCCGAGGCTGCCCGAGGGGCCGTGGCCGTGGCCGGGCGGTCGCTCCGCTCCGCTCCGCTCCCCGCTGCGCTGGGCAGGCTGCGGCAGGTAGGGAGCCGGCAGCGCCGGTGCTGCGCCTCTCCGCGCCGCCCGCCCTGCCCCCGCGGGCCGGGCAGCCGGGGGCGGGCGGCAGGGGTGTGCGGCGAGGGGGATTAGCGGGACGCCGCGGCTCCGCCTTCCCCCCTCGCACCCCGGGCGCGATGAGAGGGGGAGATGGACCCGAGCCGGCGGGACTGGCACCATGACATTCGCCGGCTTCGTGGTGGCGCTGGTGATAGGGGCGATCCCCGGAGCCCGCGGGCCGGCGCAGGTCTTCGCCAGCCTCCCAGCCTCCCGCCCCCCGCAGCCCCCCGCCGGCTGCCCCGCCGGGGGCTTCCCCGCGGCCCAGCGCCCCTGGGCACCCGTGGCGCCCGCTCTGCCGCGGCGGGGGGCAGCGGGCCGGGCGCCGCGGGGCCGCCGCAGCTCCTGCGCCCTGCCCGGCGGCGGCGAGGGGCGGCCCGGCTGCGCCCCCGGGGTCGGCCGGGGCCCGGCGGAGCGCGGCCGCGCTGACTGCGAGCGAGGTAAGCGGGGAGGGGGCGAGCCCGGGGCGCGGGGTGGCGGCGGAGCGGGAGAGTGCGCGGGGCTGCGGGGCGCGGGGGGAGACAGACACTGAGACAGCCTTGGCCGGGCGGCGCCGTTCTCCCATCCCATACCCGGTTCCCGGTCACTGGAGGGAACGGGGAACGAGGGGACGGACACTGTCTGCCAAAGTGACCGCCAGTGCTGTTCGGAGAGTTAAACTCGTGCATCAGTGGATGCAGCGGAAAGACGAAGGTCCCGCCTGAGTTTATTCCGCCGCTCTTCTAATACTGGGTAGGTGAACCGCGTTTCAAAGCTGTGCCGTAAGCGTTCAGTAGGCTCAGTTTGCCAAGGCTGGCTGGCATTCCTTTTTTGTAACCGGGTTCACTTCTCCGGGAAGCACTTGGTCTACAAAAGTGAACTGGCACTGGGAAGGATGCCTTGCTCCAAAGACGAACTGTTTACACAGTATGTCTTTCTTTTACCCCCCACATCTTAGGATAATGGGGTTCACAGGTTAGTGCTGGTGCTCAACAACATCCGTGAGCTGAGCCAAGAGACCTGTGCTCCCCTCACACACTCCCAGCTGAACTTCCACTGACTTCAGTGGAAGTTTTCAGTTTGTAAGGACTGAACAGCAATTTCAGCATTCAGCCCTTGATCAGCTTTACATTTCATCAGTGTTGGCATCAAATTTATTGATGTACAGTCTGGTTTTGAATGACTTCACATTTTTTCCTGCATTGCTCTGGTATTATCTCCTACCTAAGATTTCTGTCCTATCTATAGCTGTACTAAACATGATCAACTGTAATTGTTGAAATGAAAATTAAAATTCCCCGCTTTATTGTCCTTCCTTTTACATCTTTTGTAATAGCACAAGGCCAGCAATGAAGTTGATCATTAATATTATTATTTTGTCTGTCATGAAAGCTGACTTTGGGTTGTGAGCGGTTTCTTTTATTAATTTACTTTCAGATGACTGAAAAGGATTGTTATCCTTCTCTTCCAACAGTAGCCATAGAAGGTGTGTGAAAAAAAGAAAGCTAATTTGAACAACATGATAATTATACATATTGGTATAAAATACCACATGAAGAGGATATGGAAGCACCAAGGTCTATATTGATCATTTACACATTTTAAAACAATGCAGCTTCCAAAGCTGTGTTCCAAGTCCAATGTACTCCTTCAAGAAGACAGAATGATGTTATGAAGTACAGATGTTTCCCTGGAAAGAATACCAGGCAGCTGATGGCATGGAGGAGAAAAAAGATAACTAGACACATGAAGAAAAACCCAGAAGACTTCATGCCCTTTAACTGGTCTCACTTTTAGAAAGGGTGCCACAGTTGCTTCTCTAATTTAGCCCAACATATTAATAGGTTTTTTTAGAATTCCTCAGTCTGGTTCCCAAAATACTTTATGAGGATTTGGTCTAATACAGTAGTGAAGAACACAGCAGTTTATCGCTAAGAACCCAATCTTGCACTTAGTAAAGTAAGTTTCAGAATCCTGTGTAAGATCAGCATAAAGGGGATTTAAGCAAAACCCCACCAAAATACTGCATGAGTTGGGTTTAGCTGTGTTTCTTCAGTCTTTTCAGAATGCTGCTTTGTTCCCCCAGAAAAGGGAAATCCAGGTTGGCCCCTGCTAAGAGAGAGGACACAGCTACTGAACAATAGCCAATACTTTCTAACAGATCATGTGTTCCTGATGGACTCAGTGGTAAACTCCAGTGGCATCACCAGGGCCAATGTCTGTCCAGAAGCCTCCATGGGGGCAATAGGAAGCAATTAGAGAGGTAGTGAGATGGCTTAAGGAACATGAACACAAATCAAACCATTTGCTCAGAAATAAACATTATTATAACATTCCCCCTGAAGTATGTTCCTTTCCTACAAGAAGCAAAGAGATGCCAGTGAGGCAATGTGATGATGTGGTTAAAGTGAGAGAGGGACAGACTACTCAGAGAGAAACTCACTGCACCTCTTGCTTTAGTAGCTGGGCTAAGGAAGCCTGTACTCAGTATTAGGCACCTGCCATAACTAAATACAATACCATATTCAAAGGCTTACTTGTGAATCTCTGGGGTTTTCTAGCTTAAAGATTAAGACTTATCTGCAGAGTTAATAGGCTAAACGTTGTGCATGTGTATATATTACACTGCTTTACATTTAAACAGTAACAATGAAAAAATGTTTAAAAAGTGCTTTTGCAATTACACTGTATGGTACCAGTCTAAAATCAGCTTCATAGTTTAAAACAATAGGTTTTGGTGTTTCATTTCCTTCCTTCTAAAAATATCTGGGTAACATTACTTATTCATGCCTTGAAAGCAAGTAAACCAAATACAAATATATATAAATTATCGTGATTAACCAAGGACATCACAGAGGCCAATAAGTGAATATGAGAGTACCCTCTACACAGAGCCAGTGTTAAGTCCACCAGAGTTTAATATTTTAGTTACTGCTAGTAACAACTTACCTGTAGTGTACTCAGGCTCCAAGAACAAGGCCTAGCTCAGTACCTGGAAGCCACACGATGTTTGTGTGGCACATAGTTACAGTTTTATGCACATGTTGTTCATGTTATGTTGTTACACATCTAATTTAAAGCACTTTGAGTCAAGTGGGTTAATTATTTTCTATTACAAAGAGGAAACAGAGAAAACAGGGTAAGTGGCTTTGTTAGAGGTCAGTGGTAGAACTGGAAATAAAAGTCAGAAAGGATGGACTTTAGAACCTTTCCATTAAAATTGCTTTTATCACAAGGTGATTCCACTAATGTCAATCAAATAAAGCTTCACTACACTTTTGTGAGAGAAGAATCAAGCCTCAGGCTCATAGTCTAAACACTAGATTATTCTCCCTTCCTGTTATACTATAGTCCAAGCAGTTGATGGAATGACTTTCAGGATTTTGGTTTTTTTAATAGCTTATGATTAGAACTTAAACATGAATGTCCATATTTTCCTTCTAAGAAGCAGCTCCTCTGGAACCATTCTTACCAGAGCTGCACAGTGTGAGACCCCTCATTTTCTCCAGCTCTGCCCACATAAGACAACTGCAGTCCTTCAGAGCCCATTACATTGATCAGTTTCAGTTTAGTTTCTCAGAGCCTTAAACCATTGATTGCTGACATGATGCATCTCAGTGCTGCAGAGGAACCAACGCAGCACATCACACACTCAGTGTATACAATATTTATGAAAGTTCTAATATAAGGATTCCTGAGTATGCAATACTGCTACTGATTCTCAAGATAGTTCTTAAAAAGTAGTTCTGATGGAGGTACCCTTTTTTCAAGGTTAAAATGCCAGGGGGAAATAATTACAACTTTAGACTAAGAGCAGTGCTCAGGACAGTGATAGACAACAGCATTCATTGATCACAGTGAGCACCATACATAATATTGCTGAAGTCAACAGGATTCATTTCTTCAATTTTAGTCAGGCCTGATCTGGGAAGGGAAGGGAAGTTTCCATTGATTTGAACCAATGTTAGGTTTTACCTGTGCTACAGGTAGCTTTTTACAAGAACCTCATATAAACCAGTGAATTAGTTCCATTCTGAAACTGGGATAGGCTCTTTTAGATGTATTACGGATCATCCCCATGTATTCTGAAATACTACAAGTTACAGTGTGGTCCCCTGGGATATACAGCATGTGTCAATGGGAGACCCTCACACTTGATGTCAGCTTGGACTTACCTAATTGACTGCAAGGCAACAGAGATGAATTATCACTGCAGGGCCTTTCTGTAGCACTATCCCACATTGGAACACCGTGGAAATTAAGGCAGAAATAAAAATATTTGTTGTTTTTACATATTTCCGAAATTGAAATTACTTATTTTGCTTTGCTTTAAATCTGCCATTTCAGAGCACACAGCACCAGGGTGAAAGGCACAGGCAATTTCTACTTCTTATTCCTCTTTTCCCAGCCTACATTTACAGCCAAGTTGCAGACCTTTGGGCACAGGTGTTTACCAAGAAACTATGGCACACCTTTAGCCAACACCATAAACCCCACTGCTGCAGCACTTACACATACAGCAGAAGTGGAAGTGATTCCCATTCTACTTGCAATTCAGCCACACAGTAACAATGCTTATTCCCAGTGAAATGTAAAAAATAAAAGAGAGTTTGAAGTTACCCAGCATCTCATACATGAGAAAGAATAGGAAAAGAGGCCAGGCAAAACAGCACAACTCCTTTGAAGCTCTTCTGCTTTTTGGAGTTAATTAAAAGTTGGCTGTGTGGTTTTCCTCCCCCTGTTTTCCTGAGTGTCTCATCTTCAGCCTGAATGGCAGGTGTTCTGGAGCAAGTCTCAGCAGCACCCATTGGATACCCTTACTTCCTTGCATTTGCAAGTATTACTTAATCTCCTTTCAACAGTGATAGAAGATAGGAAAGACTTTGACTTGGGCAGATACCAGGACAACTAAAATTACCAGACTGTATGTAAACAACAGGAATTGACCATCAGTAACCTCAGCTAGAACACAATTACAATAAATGCATACATACTTTTTGAATGTTTACAAATGAAGGAATTTCTGTCAAGACAGCAGATTGTATTTTTTAATATAGGGCTGAATTAAGTCTGTCCTAAGAGCACAGTATGTGTCTAGAGCTGTCTCGTAGGCCTGCTTTGTGTCCCGTGCCCTTGTTTCTAACTATTGTGGGGTCACGTCACCTCTCCTCATCCTCCCTCTTCCTGACCAGTGCTGAGGAGGGCAGAGTCATGGGCAGGATCCTGGTGCTCCTGTCCCATGTTGTCGAGCTTTGTGTTGAGGCAATGTATGTTCGATAAGCACTTGAGGCAGAGGACTGACACTGTGTTGAGCTGGCAGAGAGCAGAAAGAGTAGATACTACTGCATTAGCCCTACTCCCAACAGGATTCGTTTTCTTCAGCAACTAAAATAGCTGAAAAATTATAGCTTAAAAAGATGAGATGCTACTCCAGAAACCTAGAGCCTCCAGTGCCTACACTTAGTCAGACCTGTTTTCTAAGAGGGAATGCAGACGCCCTTCTCCAGTTGTTGTGCACGAGGGGCAGCACAGAGGAAGCCCCTCAGACACGTGTTGGGGTGCTTGAGGTGTTACAATGGAACAGCAGTAGACTTGAGCAGTGAAAATAAGAATTAATCTGTATGCTTACAATCATGGTAAATATTAGGTTTCTTGCTGCCTATGAAGTGAAAAAGCATTTCCTGGTAATTTTACAATGCAAACACTGACTATCTTGCAACTAAAATATTAACGCATAAACAGATGGTTGGTAATACAGCATAAATACACACGATGGCAGATGATGCTGTTATCATGCAATTCCCTAG
Source organism: Corvus moneduloides (assembly GCF_009650955.1). Taxonomy (NCBI): domain Eukaryota; kingdom Metazoa; phylum Chordata; class Aves; order Passeriformes; family Corvidae; genus Corvus; species Corvus moneduloides. Next base: position 70,550,947 of record NC_045480.1, read on the forward strand.
GATCAGTTTACACAGGAAACACGGAGCTGTGTTTCACTATGAAGTAAGGGTTTCATATACTGGAAAGAAAGTCTTGATGTTAAGGTTCTGTTCTATGAGGTAGGTTCTATGCAGCTAATGTATCTCTTGATCTGGTAGTATAACTACCAGGTGTCTGAATACCACAACATCTTGAGTAAACAACAAAGAAATAATTTTCTCATTAGTGTCCTTTGATTTGTTTGCTACGTAATTATAACCTGGTCATATGACAGAGGTTGATACATACTTCAAAGTGCATATACCGTATATTTGGTTACGCCTATTAAATGGCAGGTTTAATATTACCTACTTGTAAAAAAAGGCTTTCTTTTTATTTCTTTCTAGATTAATTTACCAGGTGAAAATCCAGAATATTTAAAACTTGTTACAAAATTACCTTTAAGAATTCTCTTGTGTGTTTCGCTGTGTGTACATGACTGAGTTCTTCCACCACTGTCATTGGGAAATCTGTAAATACAGAAAGAGGAGTCAGCTAAATTCTGCCATGGAGACCTTAGAAGAGAATTTTATTCTTCAAGTATTCCCTTATTCAAATATTTGAACAGAAGCATTGTGTAATGTGTACTCAGGAAACACTGTATTGATTTCAATAGGTGTCATGCATCACTGTAAGCAATCATGCACTAAAATAAACTTATTTTTGGAGATGACATCTTCAAACTTGCTTTCTGGTATGTCAGGAATCACTTTGCTATGACTGCAGTTGATGTTTCAAGTGAAAATAATAGTCTATACAAAAGTCTGGTGAAGAGCAGAAATAAACAGAATTCCAGACTCTGTCTGTGACATATACAGAAAAACACAAAGAGAAAAATGGTAAAGACAGATAAATGATGTGCAACATGTCTACAGTATAGTTATATTTGACTCAGTACTAATCCTCTCTTAGGAATAATAGCTCACTCTGTAACATGAGTTGAATAAATATTGTTTGTAATTTACTGCACAGTAAGTTACTGCTGAAGAAGTAAATAGGAGGCAAAAAGGAACACACCAAACCAAACATGAGGTTAATTAATTCCTCAAGTTATTTGGCAGTTGTTCAGCCTCGTGGTTTTATAAAATACACTGAACTACACCCAGGACAGAAGCTGAGAAGAAAAAGTGGATCTACCTATTATTATTATTTACACTAAGATGAACACCTATAAAATGAAATGCAGGCACAAACACTGACTATTTCCATCCCATTGCTAAACCCCCTGCAAACTGGGAGATGGTGTAGCTTCTAAGTAGATCACAGAACAGAGGCAGATGGATTAACTGGGATTTCAGGCAATACGAATTCATACAGCTGGGCTATCTTTAATAATTTAACAGAAATGTTTCATGTTGAATTACTGCACTGTCTTGATTCTGTCCTGTTACTGTGTAGTTATCCCTATGACCAGCTTTTTCCCACCTTTGCCGGTGGCACTTTGCTACCTTCAACACCAGATGCATATAACATCGCAAGTAAAATTACTGTAACGCAAAAATGCAAAATCTGCTAATTTTCGTGGATTTCTGTGCTCTGTAGCTCTCAAGAAGCACTTTTTCCCCTCCCCACTTCTTTTAGACAATTCCTTACAGTTTTTAGCTTGCTTTGTCTGAGAATTTGGTACTCTCATGAATTAATAGAACTACATCCAGTGTTTTTCTGTCTGAGAAAAGTATGAACAAATGCATTCTTTGGCTAAAATAAACTGCTGTCGTCTATGACATGCATAATGTAACATGGGTCAGAGCAAAAGCTATGCAATCCATGTGGTTATTTTCTGATTCCCTTAAGGTTAATGGAATTCTGTGAAAGATAAAAGTATAGCATATTTTTTATATATATATATATATATATATACACATGCTATATATATGCATACATATATACATTTTGCTCATTTGGGTAGAGGAAATCACATTTAAATAATTATGTGTCTATAAATACTTTCTCTTTGTTAGATCTTTAACTAAGTTGTAGCATAAGTTGTAGCATCAGAAGGATCAGAAATATGATGTAGTTTCAGTATGAGGAGCAAAATGCTTTCCTCATGTAAAAAAAAAAGGTTCTCTCAATTTGTATATCATTGTATGAGAATGTTAGGTGTGCCAGAATATTTCTTTGAAACAGCTTACTAACCCATGAAATAGGAACTCAGGGAAAATGAGGTTCAGAGTCTTTTGTGTGGGATGCATTACCTGAGCAAGAGTATCTTGGAGGCGTAATTGGTTTATTTTTAATTTCTGTTAACTAGGGTCAGTGAGACTCCGGGGAGGCAAGAATGAGTTTGAAGGTACAGTGGAGGTTTATTTGAATGGAATCTGGGGAACAATCTGTGGAAGCCATTGGGACAATAATGATGCGACAGTTGTATGTCGACAGCTTGCACTTGGGTAAGTTTCAGTTTGAGTAAACATCATTCAACTCATTTTAATGATGTTTCAGTATAAAGGACAATCTATTTTGTAAATCCTGAGGGCTTTTTGTGTTTGGTGATTGCTTTTTCTGTTTGAAAGTGTTTGAATGCTGAAGTTGTTCTTCCCAGAATACTTTGCTTGCTTCAGCCGCATTACACTTCAAAGAGGAAATCAGTATTTCCGCAGAAAGCTGCATATGGCATCTGGATAGGAGCAGACCATGGCAAATGCTTTGCTTTCAAAGAGAAATGTGTGAACAGGTCAGCAAGCTTAGGCAAACACAAACTGTTCTACTGGACATATGGGAGATGTCCACGAGGACAGAATTACATGGTCTGATCCTGATTGCACATAACTAAGTATCAATTAAGAACAGCTCCAGTGAGGTTATTGAATCTATAACAATCTAAATGTGGCCAGGATTAGACTCTACATGGGCTCCTAATCATAGGAAAATTCCTGATTCTCAGGAGCAAGGGGTTATCCTAGTAATCACCCATTCTAGCATGCCAAATAACACCTGGAACTTATCCTAAGTTTTTGGCAAATGGCAACATTTTAGAGCTATAACCATACTGGACAAGTTGAAAGTCCCTGTACTGTCCTTGTTGATCACCACTTCCCACTGCTGCCAGAGTGGAGTTAATCAACAGCACCCTTTAGCATAATTTGGCTGGCTTTATTGCCTTCCTAAAATTTGTTTCACTCACATACCAAAACAGTGGTTTTGCTTGCTACAAGCTGTAAGGGGCTTTTATAGCAGACTTGCACTGTGACCTTCCTAATGATTATTCCACTTTTTAAGACTGCTAGCCAGAACTAAATCTGGTTTATAATGTTCAGTACTAATCTGGACACACCATGCCAACTTATAAAAATATGAGGATTAGATGAGATAAAAGTTCAGCCATCTGGAGGCTGTGATTTTGCTTATGACTTCAGCTGTCTATGTGCAGTGTCTCCTTCCTTCATTTTCAAGTAAGTCCTATCTGCTTTCCATACCCTGAACACTTCAGCTGAATGAGGCTGCTGTTAGCAAAAGGTAGTTCAGCGATACGCGTGAATGGTTTGGTCTTTTCAACAGAAATGGCTCCAAGCTGAACCTAGGCCAAAAAAGCCCCAAGCAAACAGTAGCTGAAAGTTTGAATGATCTTGAATGTTTGGCAGAAATTTGGATCTCCGTACCACCAGGTGAACTCATGAGGTATTACTGGTGTTTTTCAGGTGCTCCATCTATCTGTTCCTTTGATATCACCATATTTGGGCTTTGTTTTAAATTTGTTGATCTTTGCAAGGAAGAAAAGATGGCTCTATAAATGTTGCTGTAGATTCAGCATGAGGAGGAAAGGGAGCTGATTATAAAATGTTCTGGGTGGATGGGAATGGCTGAATAGAGAAAAATGGATGGGGGCCTGATCTACTGGAGTGTGAAGTGGTTTCGCTGTCCCATCATCACAGCCACATGGCATTTATGGGCAAAGCATGGTATGTCTTCGTGGAGTAAAGGACAGAGTAAGGGAGAAAGGCCTGGTGGCATTACATCTGCTGGAATTGTAACTGCAGTGGGCTGGTACTATAGATTCACCTACAAACTGTGGACTCTGTGTTGACTTTTGTAGTTAAGAAATGGGAAAGCAGGAATGTAGCTGGCTCTGCAGCAACACAGTCATTGTACTAAAATATCCCACAACAAAAGGGTGAGAACTGGGTCACATCTGTTACTTTTCTTTGTGCAGAAGACAATGCTGAACTGTATGAAAATGTGATGGATTTACACTACTGAAGAAAGCCCTTTCTTTTCTACTCCAAAATTTATATATGAGAAAATGTTCCCACTTCCCTTCCTCCCACTCTGATGCCCTCTCCTGATTATTCTTACAGGGAAAAAGGTACAGCAAAACACATACCCTTTTCTGGACTAGGCCTTATTCCTGTTTTCTGGAGTGAAGTGCGTTGTCGTGGTGATGAAGAAAATATACTGTTATGTGAAAAAGACACTGGGCAGGATGGGACATGTCCTCAAAAAATGGCAGCTGCTGTCACATGTAGCTCCTCCCTGGGTAAAAAAACCATATATTTTTCTTAAGTCCTTATTTTATTTAAGTAGAAGTAGCAAAAATTATTCATTATTAAATTAGAAAAAATGTTAAGATTTCTTGGAACAGATTATACAGATTGAGTCATTGCATCATTAACTGCTTCAAATTCCTCAAGCAGCACCTAGCTTAACAACTTTTTACCTTTCCATAATCAACAAACAAATTGTTTCTTTCAGGTGTAGGTTGTGAGAAAAAGTATCAAGAATCTCTGGCTGTAAAATAAGGATTGTTTCCCCACTTTTTTTTTTAATGTCAAAATTATATTATTAGGAAAGCAAGTATTCATATTTTTAAGATATTTGATATTATTTTAATCAACATGTTAACTAAATGAGCAGGCATGCCATCAGATTTAAGATAGTGCTGCCTCAAGGAGGGCTGGGTTGGCAGTGCTGGGGAGCTGGCAATGCCAATCTCTTCAGCTGAAACCAAAACGTGTGGCTGAAGCCAGTTCTGTGCTGCCTTTCTTCTCCTACTTATGTTTCTATCCAAAGAAGGCAGGTGCTTTTTTTTCCTAAATATCTATTATTAATGAGCAGGATTTTGACAAATGGTTTTTAAAAGAACATTTTGGTGTAAGAATGAGTAGAGGGAAGGGAGAACCAAAGCAAGAGAGTTTTGCCTAAAGAAACTGAAAACTATAAATGTTTTCACATTTGCAGGTTCTATTGCAACTAGCCCTTAAAAATATTTACACCACCCCTCCCCCCATATTTGATATCAGTCAAACACTAATATGAAATTGGAAAAATGCCCTCAGTATTGTTTTGGGATTTTTTTATAACCAAGAATTAGATTAAATAGTAGCATTAATTGGTTGGAAAGTTACACAAAAATTGCTCAAATTTGAATCACTCAGATGTTAGATATGGTGAAACTTTAAAATAACTTTATTCACATTAGAGAAATTATGTGGTTTTATATGGCTTTAAACTGTTTCCATTATTATAGATTTATTCAGCAGTGATGCTTTCAAGACAGTTTCTTGTTGCACCAGAAGAGAGATATTGATTTTAAAAGACTAGAAGCCCGAAGGGAACAATACTTGCACAATTCAGTTCAAGTGAGATTTCACTGCTCTGACTGGATTTTCTAACGGAATGAGAAAACAGGAGGATGAATTTCTGTTTCTGTGTCTATGATATAATTTTTGCCTCTTACGTCAGATTTTACCCAACTTTGCTCTTATTGGTAGAAATGTAGCTCTGCTGACTGATTTAGTATTTGGCCTTACGGCACTAAGTGTCTGTGAATGCTCTGACACTTAGGTAATTCAAGATCAGTGTGGTCACTTGTATGTGTAAGGTTTTTCAGCTAGTGAGAGTGGAGCATAAGGGAACTCATTTCTAAGTTTACCTTCAGGTTTTCCATCTAACTAGAAAAAATAAAATGTGGTTCTTGAGTGATGTCAGAGAAACCATTAAGCCATCTTGCTCTTTCTTTACTATCAGAATTATATTTTAGGAAGTGAATGATCTGTTCTATATCCTGTGGTTTGCTCACAGCCCCTGTCTTCACTCCGATCCGTCTGGCTGGTGGGAGCAATGCCCACGAAGGAAGAGTGGAAGTCTACCATGGTGGCGAGTGGGGCACAGTCTGTGATGACCAGTGGGACGATGCAGATGCTGAAGTTGTCTGTCGGCAGCTTGGCCTTGGGTTTGTTTTTCTACGTTTGTTATTCCAGCAGCAAAGCAGGAGTTATCAGGCACACAGCTGAAGCTAGGAGAAGCGTAATTGTCAAAAAAATGCTCCTTTAAAATCGTATTGATACTTCAGAGCAGTAACTAAGTTTATTTATAGAGGTTCAGGTACAGTGACATTACTTTCAATTCCCTGGAACCAGTTTTCAGTATCATATGATAGGGCCAATTTTGTCTGTTTGTCTGGACAGATAAAGAATGCCTCAGATTAAATATTGACTTCGTAGTGAAAACTCACTACAACTTCTGTAAAGTTTCAATCAAAACCTGTAGGTAAAGAAATGGAATTTGCTTTGACTGTTCAAATCCTTATGATCCATTTTACTGCAGAGCCTGACAGCCTCCTTGCTTTGGCACAAGAGCTCTGCTTTGTCAGGAAGGATATGTTTTCTGGCATGCCTGTGAGAATCTCTCTAGATTTGTTTAAATCACGAGTCTCTGAAGATTGTCTGTTTGCATTTACTGAGGTAGAGTTCTGTTTGAAGCTTTGATAGTTAAGCTTGTCAGTGATTCTGTCTGAACTAAGCATGGTCTGAAATCCAGCAGCAGAACAGGATTTTCTTGCTTCCCTTCACTTTCTTAACAGACGGGGTGATTTTGATATCACACAGAAGATAAGTATTCAGTATTTGTGGAAAGATGCTGCAGAAGTGGGAGACTAAGAGAACTGCTGGATCAGAGAGGATGGAGATGAGGACAGTTGGGATGGAAGGCCAGAGGGGTTGAAGAGGGAAGGAACTAGGAGCAAGAAGCAGAGAAGATGCTAGGTTGTATCCCATGCAGGAGAAGGGGATTATGTCCGAGACAGACTGGATGAGAAATAAGCAGGTAAATGCAGAGGAGACTGGAATGGAACTGTTCAATCTTCCTGGGACCATGATAAATTAAAAGAAGTGGTATTGAAGGCAGCAAGTTCTGTGGCATTAGTCCCCAGAGTGTACCTGTTTTGTAACTGAGGCCTTGGGCTGCCCATGCCACCCAAATTAGCTCAGAAGGATGAGAACCGTGGAGTGGTTAAAAAGCTTGTAGATCACCTGCTGAGCCAACATGGGAACCAACACACTTCTCTGACATACCATTTTTATTTTTCCCCAGCTTATTTTATGTTGTATTCCTATATTCCTGCACATTTTCAATTGGGAATACCTAATGGAAAGTCTGTCTTCTTGCCAGCTTTTCCTGGTTTTGAATTGGGCTGCTATTTGTAGGTTTGGGGAGTTACTAAACTCTGCTTTGCATTTCTGTATTCTAATGACAAGTGTAATGCTCTTAGCCTGCCTCCTTACTGATGACACTAAAATTTTTTATTACTTTTATTTAATCATCACAAACTGCAGTTCTGTGATGCTTCTAATTTGATTCATTTTTCTGAGTAAATAAATTGTATTAAGATGGTGCTAAAGCTGCTAAATCTTTTTGAAATATGTCTGGAGATTTACAGGATTTCTCAAGTAAGCAAGATCTTACAACAAACATGCTAATTAATATGAAGTGAAATCTTACCAACAGTGGCAGTAGACCAGTTCTGAAGTACTAAAAATAACCTAAATTTGCATACCGTTAATCCATCTGGAAACATGCCACAAACTGTAGAAGTAAAGCTTCTCAGTAAGTAGCTTCCCACACCCTTTCAACTTTTCTGTAGCATTCCTGTAAAACTCCAGAATATGAATCTGCCATTAATAGGTGGAAAATAATGATAACTTCTTTTATTATTTGTTTTCCTAAATAATTTTTGCTTGACACAAATTCCCCTGGTTATAATGATGGGATGTGTTGTCTCTGCCTTAGTGCAACTCCAGAGACTTGTACTGGAGTATGGTATAAATTGTTTTCAGCATTCAGAGTAGTCCATCATTATCTCTTTGATTTCAGCCAGCTGCTTAATGAATAAGGTTTTTTCCCTTAACATTTTCTATACATTTCTGCCAGCATTTTTATCAGATACACTGGGAAAAGAAGATGCTTTTTTAGTTAATTCAACTAATGTTTTAGATAGGTAAATTAGTAGTCAAAATTTTCAATCTTGCCATTTCAAACTAGAGTGAATATATGAACAGATAAACTATTGAGTGGAAAGAAACCAAACCATGGCAAACATTTATATATGAAAGAAATGGTATTTTAAGTAGAATTGGAAAAATTCTGATAGATGGTAAAGGATTAAACAGTGCATAATTTCTGTAATTCTAAAACAACGGAGTGTTTTCAATCGATGTAGTTTTTTGTGCTCAAAATCCTTTCTGCTGACAGAGAACATACCCGTACAAGGCTAGCCATTGGTCTGCTTCATGTTCTTTTTCTATTGCCCACTGGCAATATGACATTGTCAAGTCACTTAAGATCTCTTTGCTGTGGTTTTTACATCACTAAATGGGGAGCAATCACTTTTATCTGCTTCATGTGGGTATTTGAGATTTGATTAACGTGCTTTGAGGGCAGCAGGTGAAAGTTACTGTAGAACTATATATTGGATTATTTTTACTACATATAGACATTAAGTGAATATTAAAATTAGAATCCTCATACCCAAGCTGTACATTTATAATCTCTCCTAGGAAAGTTATGCTTAAAAGTGAAAAGACACATAAAAAGAAAATCTTCAGCTCGCTAGCTCCTGACTGGGTGTTCCTCGCATTTCCACAGGGGTGTTGCCAAGGCGTGGAGCCAGGCTTACTTTGGAGAAGGCTCTGGCCCCGTGCTGCTGGATGAAGTGCGGTGCACGGGAAATGAACTCTCGATAGAACAGTGCCCAAAAAGCTCCTGGCGGGAACACAACTGTGGCCACAAAGAAGATGCTGGTGTTTCCTGCACACCTCTCACAGGTACTTCAGTCATCAATCATCACACAGGAAAACGGGACAAAAGCAGAGTTCACCGCTCTGGAAAGAGGACTTTTAAAGTTTGCAGAGGTGCAAAACCCAGACGGGATGCAGTAAATGCAACGTTCTTGATTTTGCTTTAGAACAATAATTAGATCTAAGAAACGCTGATCCCTGCTTTTGTTCTCCCTTGTCACCGGCACAGATGGTGCACTGAGGCTCACCAGTGGGAAGGGCAGCCACGAGGGCCGCCTGGAGGTCTATCACACGGGGCAGTGGGGCACAGTCTGTGACGATGGCTGGACGGAGCTGAACACGCAGGTGGCTTGTCGGCAGCTGGGATTTAAGTAAGATTACTTGATATTGGATATCTGACTGTGACTTGACCATGATGACAAAGTTACATGAACCCTACATGGAACCTAATTTAAGAGTCTGTTTTTTTAATATTAGCTGAATGCTTCAGAGAAACTACCAAGTTAAAATCCATTAAAGCCTGCTTCCCTCAGTCTCACAGGGGTATTTAGGCCTTCCTTTAGGTAGAAAAACCTTCAACAAATGTGATTTAACAGCCTTTATTCACCGAGTTCCTTCCAATTCTCTTTTTTGCTGAGATAAATGCATGTGCTATAGAGAAAAACTGATTTTAATTTCTATTTTGCCTATAAAAGTTCGATTCTTCTAAATCTTTGCTTGTTGTACAGTCATTATTAATGACAGACATTTTCAAGGTCTAAATCCTTCTACACTACCTCAGAAAATCCCACAGCCTGGCCCTGGAACAGTTACGTATTGAAAAGCATATTTTAGAAAAATCCTGTTAGTTTCATGCATTCACTCTTCCTTACTTTTCCTACTGACTGTGGCTACAAAGGTGCACTCTCAGTAGGTGACTGTTGTCTTGCCTTCAAACTGTAACAGCTGACATTCAAAACAGGATTTTGTCTCATTTTCTCCAGACTGTGACATTTAAATGTATATATAATACTAAGAACATACTTAAAGCCTCAGTCATTGAGCCAGCCATATGCTTGGTTGAAGACCAGCCTCAATCAAAGGTATTACATTCTTACGTTTGTATTAATGGAACAGTAATTCCTTAAAAAAAAAACCATGACTGAAGAGGCAGCATATGGTGCTCTCATTGAATTTAATGCTAACTGAATCAGCTTACTGAGAATACTTGAGAAACCTTTATTTCCTCAGGAATAACCACTTTCCTTTCTAATGCTAAAGCATCACGTGTCCTCTGATCACTGTGGTCCAAAACATACCTCTGTGTTGTGCAGGTATGGGAAAAGCGCAGGTATGGAAAAAGAGAGCTACTTAGAAGGAAGCTCAGGGCCCATCTGGTTGGATGATGTGATCTGCTCCGGGAAGGAGACAAACCTTCTGCAGTGCTCCCGGAGGGAGTGGGGAAAGCATGACTGCAACCATCAGGAGGATGTCAGACTCATCTGCCACCCAGAAAACGACAGCCACAAGCTCTCACTTGGTAAGGAAGCTCTTTGCTAAAGTCACAGTATGAGTATTGCTGTGGATACAGATCCAACCAAAGTACAGGGTACTTAAGGATTCTCAAAATCCTCCTATTTGTCACATGGGTGCAAGGAAAAAACAGGAAGGGAAAAAAACCTTACTTTTCTCCCGAAGATCAAAGGAAGTAATCAAGTTTTGTTTAGAGGAATGTAAGCATCCAGAACATTAAAGTTCAACCAGATTTGCAAGGTAACAAAGTCACATTCCAGAGATACTGTTCTCTCAGTCTCCACCAGATTTTAGACCTATTCTGCACTTCCTGATGGTCTACCCAAGTTTACTCAGCACTTCTCAGCCTCCAAGTTGAGGTGTCAGATGCTGTCCTGGTGTCAAATGCTGGAGACATACCTGAGCACTGAGGAATAAAAATCAATAGTACATCCTCCTATGGCTTTGCATTCAGACAGTCCAAAACAAGGGATATGGAGAAGATGGGAAGTTCAGAGATAGCAAGAAGGAAGGGTGAGAAGCATGGAATTATTTCTGTGTTACTACTGCCTATTGTTTATATTGTGTCTGGGTGAATGGGCCCCACTTGCTGACCGGGACAGAATGATACTACACACACTGATAAAAGAGTCAGTTCCAATGTCAAAAGCCTACAAACTTGTTTGAAAATGAAGAGAAAAAAAGACTGATAAGAAATGATGGAAAAATACCAATTACACAGTGAAATTGTAGAACCAAATATAAACAAACAAATTCCAAAAATTCCTAACTCCACATGTAGATAATTAAACAATAATTCTGGCTATGAGATACGCACAGTAGAAACTACAGGGGAACAATGGGTTACACAGCAATTCTGAAGAAGTTTCATTTTTACAATTTGCTGTACGCAGTGTGTAGCTTGTCAGTATGTAGCCTTTTAGAAAATTGCTGCCAATGCCATTTAGCATACCCAAGAATATTTCAGCTGAATTTGAAATTAGTATTATACGCCTGTTTTCCTGGAAATCACAGACTGAAGGTTTATCCCACAAACTACAACATGGATTTACTGCACCATGTTGATACTTGTTATAACAACATTCAGCCCTTTCCCATGTACTTTTCGAGTCTTTTCCTCTTTATAGGCCTTTTCTATATAGCCCTCTCACCATCCAATGAATGTTTTATGTTGCAGCACATGTATCAAATCCTATTTGGTAGAAAGAATTTTCTGAAACCAAAAATAACAGGAATTCAAACCACAACTTCTGTCTTTACAGATGCAAACCATCTGTGCTGCTTTGCTCAAATTCCTATAAAATATAATCTCTGCTGACGGAGTCTGGTTCAGTTAAATACATCCATATGGTAACATTCTCACATCCCCACTACTGGAATGCTATGTTAATTTTGTGTTCATAAATATATATATATATATTCTAAACCACAAGAAGATGAGATAACAATAAAATACTATTAGTATTCCATGCCTCTACCTGGTTAATAGAAGTATAATTCTCACCTAAGTTGTATTCTTCCAGAACACACCAGTTCAACAAGAAAATAAGACAAGTTATCTGATATTTCCTAGAAGATTTCTGATTGGAAAGTGGACAAAGACTGTTGTTTTACTTCCCAGCATTTGAAAAAACTTTTTTTTTTCCCTGTAAGGATAAATTCAGTGGAAAAAGATGAGAAATTAGTAGATGATATGACTTAAGGAAACACAGATATTACAGAACACTAAAAAGGAGATAGAATACACTACAATGACAACACTTGTTCAGTAAGATCATGACAGCGTAGCTAAACAGAAAGCTGGTGAAGTTAATTCATGTAACTGTCCAGACAGTATGAACTCCAACAGAAACAACAGCTTTAAATTACATCAGAAGCAAAGAGACTTGGATTTTGTCTTCAAATATTTCCCGATTCATTTAATGACTTAGGCCAGATTTAACTAGCATTGACCAGATTCCTATTTGGTGTACAAAAGTTATTCATACTCTAAACTAAACTGAATTAAAATATCAAACGAAAATATCTCAACATACTGCTTTGTTTAAGAATGCATTTAAGTAATTCTTCATCCTAACATATTTAGAAAAGATTTGGAACAGGTTAGAAGAATGAGGAAGATTCTTCTCCATTATTCTAAAAGGCAACTCTCATGAGTATATTAAAGATTATAAAGAATGCCATACAAAAAGATTTAGAAGGTGATTCTCCCTTAAACATTCTAAAGAGGCCGCAGAGGAATTCATAACTGTTTTAAGAGTATTTGCATTGCTTGCAGGCTATAGAGGAATTTTAGAGTAAGTGAGAATTAAGTATGTACTGTGCCTAATGGACTCAAAATTTAACTACAGGCTAAGTACTGCAGAAACCACAATCAACTAGGTCTGACTAATCCACATAAGTGAGATTTCATATTATGAACATGTCTGAATAAACAATCAATTTAAATTGCTAAAAAAACAATCAGACATTAGTCTAGAATATCAGGCTGCAGAACAATGTGCATAGTGATCAGGAATAGTTGAGTTCAACACAATGCTGCACTTTTTTTGCTGAGACAATGGTTAGGAGGAGCAGCAGCAACCAGTTTGAGAATGGGTTTATGGACTGAGATATAGTTAAATTCACCGATAAAGTTTCTGTAAGGAAAACCTGTCCAGCCTGTATGGGTATCGCATCAAAGGTATCTTAAGTGTTTTCTACCTTTTCATGAAGAATTGTGGCCAATTTCTGAGCTATGTCACATATTTGTGTGGAATGAAAGAACCAGCTGAACTCTGAAGAGTAAAGTACAGTAGTATTTAGTGTTTGTCTTGTAATTTGTACAAACTGCTTCCTTTTGCCAGCCAGGAAAAATATGACTACTTTAACCACTGATATTAGGCTTGTTGAACATAAATATCAGTTGTATTGAATATAATGAAAATAACTTAAAGTACCAGTTCTTGCTTCTGTTGCTGTGAGCTGACAGCAGTAATTTTTTCCCAGGTCCTCCCATCAGGCTGATGGATGGCGAGAATAAGAAAGAAGGACGTGTGGAGATTTTTATCAATGGCCAGTGGGGCACAATTTGTGATGACGGATGGTCTGATAAGGATGCAGCTGTAGTCTGCCGACAGCTTGGCTACAAGTAAGAAAACTCATTAAGCTGTTTCTCAAGTTGTTTTCTGTATCTAAAAATCTTAAGTTTCTGCAACCAAATACCACAAACATGTCTAATAAGATAATATATGTCTTTTAAAACTTGTCAGTTTGGCATTCTTTTAGAAAAGTGTATTCCTACTATTAGTATGAAAAGTAGTAAGGCTATATCTTCAAAAGGAATATTCATTAAGTAGCATAACTGGGAATGGGAATGTTAGTACTCAAGTGTGTCACAGTCCGACTGGCAACAGAAATGCAAGTTAATGCTAGGTATTAAATATTTTTCATTAGAAATTAAACATTGCAAAGTATTAATCTATTAATTAAATACAAAATTTTAGTTGTCATATTTATTTCAAAAACAGAGTGTCCACTGTCACGAGGTGTGGCTATGATGACTGCAGATTCAGATGCAGGCACACCAGCTACTGAATTCCTAGTTTAATGGAGTTTTTTCCTTCATTTACTGATCTGGCGAGATTTGATGTAGCTCGAAGATCTGATGAAACTGTTACACAAGGGATTATGGCTCCAGCCTGCATGACAATAATTTGAATAAGCTTCATTTATTACAGGAATAGACCTGACAGAACAAACCCACCCTCTAATTAAAACCACTGCAACATATGTGTCACTTTTGAAAGAAATCACTTAATCAGGTTTACATCGCTCACCAGCATTTTTTTTTCTGGATACCCAAGAGCAGCAAAAATACAACAACTATAGGGCAGATATACCAATAGCAGTACTAATAAGACTTGAAAAATATCCAGAACACTAGTGAAATACAACAGGAAATTAGTGAATGTCTTCTTCAAGTGTATCTATACAGAAGTTTGAGCTGAAGAAATACAAATCATAGTAACTGTTTGTTGTATCTAACAATGTGAAGTTTGTCCAACCAAATATCATCAGATTATGTCTGAACACACAATATACGCCTTTTAAAAGCTGCCTGGTATTAATTTAGTAAAAGCCTATTTAAAAGTAGTACCAGACTATGGCTTCAAAACTGCAAAACGTGACTTACAAGATACCACTCTTAAAAGTTACCTAACTTGCAAATTCTAGGATTGGCGTCCATCTATCCTAATCCACTGGATTTCCTCGTTAACAATATCATGAATAATGATAATACCTGCACCTGAAAAGCTCAGCATGATATTGTGCATGGCCCTTTGTGTGAGAGAAGTGAGAGAAGTGAGAGGAAGAGACCTGAAGCCACTTCTCTCTCTAGGGAGAGATCTGAGCAAAAAGGTTGTTTCTCTGACGGTCATTAAGTGCATAAATAGCTGTCTTGGAAAGCAGGAATTAAGGGACGTGTTTGTTAGGGGTGGATTAAAGCCAGTTGTAAGATCACATTTAAACATGTAACAAACACGTGGACGTAACATTTGTACCTTCAGCGATCTCCCAGTTATATGAAATAATTTTCTCTATTAAGCTGCACTCCTTGCTCAAGAACACCATGATTTTTACATTTGTTTCCTGACAGATGCTCTTCAGTGGGGGTTGGTTTGGGTTTTCTGTGGTGCGGTTGGTTGGTTGGGTCTGAGCACCTTTCATTCCTACTATCAGCAAACTGAGAGATTACTGATGCACAGTAAGAGATAGATTGCTTTCATATAAAGGTACGAAGAATGAGGTAGTGCCCTTATTAAGTAACTGATAAGATTCTGCAGAGACAATTCTGTACTAAACTGCAATAAATACTTCTCTGGGGAAGGATAAGAATACTGAGGTGATTCACAACAAAGCAGTTTTCAATATCCTGAGGAACTTTAGAACAATGCCCTAAAGCAGAAACTTTGTTATTTGACATAGAGATGATACCAAAACCAAGTAAGAATTTACAATGAATGCCTGTACTGTGTCACCGTATTGTATCAGCAGACATGAACACATGAGCTGCCCACTGGTATCAGAGAGTTTGACTTCTTTTTTTGTGGTTATCTGTAATCAGAGTACCCCTCACAAAAGAAAAACATTTGGAGCAAGAAGAGTCACATTACTTGGGACTGACAAGTCAAATCATCGTAAACTCATGAGGCAGAGATTGTCCTATACCGGTTCCAAAGGCAGTTAAGGCTTTAGATTATCTGGCAAATACCTCCTAACCATGGAAATGGAAAACATGTAAGGACAGTTGACCTTGTGGTATCATCTCTTGTCTAGTTTTTTATGAGCTTCTCTTTCCTGGCTTTTTACAATTCATGCATTCTAACCAATGTTTCCTACTTGGAAATCCTGCCCACCTACCCTTCAGTACACAGTAAAAAAATCCACACAGGCAAAGCTATCCATGTGCAAGTTTCAAAAGGGAGGAACCTCGTATATGTTACTTTCATGTTTCAATTATATGCATGTGGCAACTGAGAGCTGATTCAGTTTGAACCAGCCACACTTCTACTCTGACGGAGCTTTGAAAATGGTTTGACAAATCAGGATTCCCCCCCAAGAGACCAAACCCAGCTCTGGAAGGGATGTAAGCTCTTCATGCCATTCTCACCTACCTTCCCCTACACTGCAGGTATCAAAGAGGTACAAAAAGAGCTGTAAAGGGAGGGAAATACTTTCTTGCCTTATACATTTTCATAGTCAAATTCTCTTTCTCTATTCTGACATTTCATCGCACCTGCAGTTACATTCTGTACACACAGAAGCAGTACTTTACAGTATACAATTATAAAATATCCTTTAAAATGGAAAGCTATACTTCAGTTATCTGGAATTCCATATATCCTTATCCCAGTAAAATGGCAGTAAATTGCTCTTAACCAATAGGTAAACTTGTAGTTCAGGCACACCTGGAGGTGTCTGTGGCTTCCTGCCCCACTTCTCTGTATAGCCAGTTGGGTGGTCTCTCACTCATAATTCTTTCTGACCCTTAAACCGTACACAACAAAACAATTATTTATAAATTAAGAAGATTATCCTAAGTAATTAACAGTAATAATCTATCAGAAGAGTTGCCAAGTGAGATGCTTAAATGCTACACGAGCACCAAGTACTGGGTTCATCCCAAGAACAGTGGGGTGCAGACACTAAACTGGTCTCCAGTCACATGACATTTTTAGAGCTCAAATACGGGGTGCCTTTTAAAAAATTACATGATAACAAAATATTTTAATAACTACTAACAACTAATAGGTCTGTACATCACAGCTCCTACTGCACCACAAGTATACTGTATTTAACTGGCCCATCTTTCTGAGGGAATCAGACCTGAACAAATTATTTTTGGCATTCACAGATGCTGACTTTATACAAGGATTAAAGAGATTATGAAAAAGCAGCTTTCACATATTTTGTTTTATGGCAAAATGTAGTGCTGATACAACATAAAATACTTTGAACACTGCCTTCTAACCAGATACACAAAAGCAGTTTTTAAACATTAATGAACTGTAGCAATTTTGTTGCAGTTTTATTTTTTCAACATACCAGAATAAGAGAGGTGATGAGAAAGTGGTTGTTATCAAATGAAACAGTGACAGAGTTTGGAATGTCTATCACTGCTCACTTGGAAATATTTGAGTAAAATGTAGCATAATGCCTCCAAATGTTTAATAATAGTAAAAAAATATGCTCTGTTTGCAGAGGTCCAGCTAGAGCAAGGACAATGGCCTATTTCGGTGAGGGCAAAGGGCCGATCCACGTGGATAATGTGAAGTGTACAGGCAACGAGAGATCCTTGGCAGACTGCATTAAGCAGGACATCGGGACGCACAACTGCCGGCACAGCGAGGATGCAGGGGTCATCTGTGACTACCTAAGCAAGAAAGTCCCTGGGAACAGCAATAAAGGTGAGGCGCTGTTGTGAGGGGCAGACCAACAGGTCCAGATGGGCAGCTGTCATGGTAGAAAGAGACAGACTTAACAATCCCACCTCACGGAGGAAACAGTTTTATCAAAAGCAATTACAGAACAAAAGGGGTGGGAATCTCCTCTGCTTACACTGTGTTGGCTTATTCTGTGCAGCTGCACAAAGGAATCACCAAGACTACTCAGTCAATACAGGGTATTTGTCTGCCGTGGTTTACAGCAGCCATATTCATTAAGTTGCTGAAGGGACATGAAAATGCAAAAACCTAAACAGCTCCTTTCAGCTTTTCAAGGTATAGGTTATCCTCAGATAAGGACTGAGACCTGTGTGGTTGGTCAAGGTCTGCTTCCATTTACAGGGAATAAGGAAGAGCCCTATAAAATCCTACACGTGAGAAACAAACGCATAAATGACTCTGATCACAGTCAAAAGAACTCAGCTACAAAGGATTTCTAAGTCTTGAAAGAATTCAGTGTATTTTCCCCAGTCAAAAGATTTCAGCTATAAAGGATTTCTAAGCCTATTTTCCCCAATCAAAATTGGCTTGTTAAAAACTACCACAAAAGACAGAATAACTTCAACCTTTAGATTTTTTTAAAGTTAACTCTCATTGAATATTGGCTACTTTGCATGATGAGTTTAATGCTCTCCATCTCCCTTTCTGGTTTAGATTCCCTTGCTTCTGTTTGTGGACTGAGGTTACTCCATCGTCGCCAAAAGCGAATAATTGGCGGGAAAAATTCTTTACGGTAAATAATTGCTAAAGACAAATAGTTTTGAATATAAAGCTTTTAAGACATGTATTTGCCCTAAGTGGTTTCCCTAATTTACAATTTTATTGTAGGCTTGTTGTTTGTTTTTCATTTGACTTGTCATGATGTAGGAGTAGAAATATACCCAAAGCAAATTTGGTAGGAAATTAAAAAGTATTAATGGATAAATACTTGCAGTATTAGTTGAAAATCTGTAGATGCTTATGGGTTTAGTCCTTGAATGAGTTAAATTTCTAAGTTACAAAATAGCTATTTTACTTTTATCAAAGGATATCTTTATATCAGGATGTGAGCTATAGAGCTATGAATGTAGTACGAGGCTTTAAATGCCACCTGCACCAAAAAAAAGGCCTGGGTATGATTCACTGCCTAAGGCCTTATTTTCTTTCACAAAATAAGCCTTGATGATGACACAGCTAAAAAACCAGGACGCACTGACTTTACTTTCTTAACAGTTGTGACTAAACACAAAAAACACATATTCACAGAGTCTTACAAAAGGCATTGTAAAACTACACTAACAGTACCATTACATGTCATGTGCAACCTATTTGAAAGTACATGCACAGCACCAATCAATCCATTTCAAAGAAGGCACAGCCCAAGTGGGGGAGCTTCAAAGAACAGTAACAAGAGGGAGCCCAGAAAAATATTTAAACACAGCCAGATAAAGTAAAGTAGGATGACTTACCTCAGTAAAGAGGCAAATGAGATAACAGATAATGCACTGCACAGGAAGAGACTGAGAATTCTTGTCTCAGAATATGTGTTCTAAGGACACTTGCTGAAACACAGTGGTGACAAATAATGTATTGCACAATTCAGCTGGAACAAGGAAGCTGGTCTCATCATAAATCAGTACCGGGATGTTAGATGAAGCAAAAAGGGGAAAAAAATCCAATAGTGCACGCAGAAGGGCTTCAAAATCAAGAAAGGGAGCACATATACACATCAGAAAAGGACTCAATGTCACAAGAAGTCATTAAGACAAAGAACTTGAGGAAGTTTGAAAAAAACTGGATACTTAGGTATGTACCAGCAAATCCAAAGCTGTTTGAATTACCTCATTTTAGAAAAACGTATTAAATCCTATCTTCCAAAACTGAAAAGTGCCTAAATTGTTTTAATATTTACGGGAAGTTAATTTCTCCACCTCACTTTAAAACGCTTGGCACTCCTAACTCTGAGATGCTGGACTAGATGATCCCTGGCAGCTCTTGTTGTCGAGCACATCCATTCAAGTTGACAGTACTCAGGAAACACTCTAGACTATAGACTATCTGTTGCTTACTCTTAGATGCTGCTGTTACTTACAGGTGCATCTCTCTTCCTCTCCCTTCTCTGATTCCTAATCTATTCAACCAGCAAAAAAGAATCCATTCCTGTATTCACAGGTATGCAAATATGGCCAGATCTACTATAAAAACCAAATAATCACAGGTTGACAAAAGCTGCTCATCTATACTTGAGACTTCTTCAGTTGCTTTATACCTTTTGGTTTGCCAGCTTCCTTTTTCATGAAGACAGGGATGGATGCTGGGTTCAGCTTTTCAAGAAATTCCCCTTTCCCCTCTCCAGTTGACAGGAAATTTCTGGTTTGCTGACTTGGATGGTATTTGGCGAGGAACCCACAGAATGTATTTTTGGCCCAATGAATGCAACCTGAGAAGGGAAAATTCAAATAGCTGACTGTGGGAGGAAGCACTCAGAGTGCTGGATGCCCAAACTCTCTGTAAAGTAATCTGGACCATTGTTAAATGGAATTCTGAATGCTGCAGGAATATAAAGGTATTCACCACCGTTAATGAACAGCACATTTTGTAAGCTGTGTCAGTCAGAGAAAGCCAACAGGATGCACATTCCAGGTAACTGAGCAGCTACCTGAGTTCCCCACTGCTGTACCCTGAACACCATGTGTCACTCCTCTGCAGGGGTGGCTGGCCCTGGCAGGTGGCACTGCGGCTGAAATCCTCTCATGGTGACGGGAGACTCCTGTGTGGTGCTACTCTCATCAGCAGTTGCTGGGTCCTCACTGCTGCACACTGCTTCAAAAGGTGGGTCTCTCTTCAGTAGTGCACCATGTTTCAAACTGTTCTGTTGTTCTGGGCATAGGCAAAACCATTCTGGTTCAAGCCCATGGAAAACTGTTCCAAAAGTTGGCCTTTGGTTTTAAAAAACCCTACCACTCAACCTCCTTTCCCTCAAACAAACAAAACACCCTAATGCATTGAAATTATTTGGGTGTTATTGTTCATGTGATTTATATTCACAACTTCAGCATTTTCATGAAAAAATATAGACAACATTTCAGACATTTTAACCTTCTGTTCCAACAAAAATGCAACTTACGGCTTTCAGGTTGTAGTGAAGACAACTGAGCAGACACCAAACACAGGAACTGTAATACTTTGGATTAATTTTGGTAACAACAGATCTTGGCAGTGGTAGACATTTTTAGTGTATCACAGCAGTGACTAAATTTAGGACTTCACTGCTGATGAGGTTACTGAAGTATAAAAATATCAACTTGCACAATAAGGAAGCTAATCTAGTATTTTAAGCTTTCAACGGTGATTATGTCAATGGAACGGACTGGGAAAAAAGCGTAGAAGAGCAGTGCAGTTTTGAGGGTATTTGCTAGAATTTGCTCAAGTGGGCTGCAAATGTTTGAAATTTTGACTTTGAGCCTTTCCTTTTGCACACTAGTAACTAAAATGAAGAGTCAGGTACAGTTTTACTCAAATGCAGAGTGTTACCTTTGCTCAGCATCAGATGCCTATCTTTTCAGGTTTCCTGAAATCACAAAGGACTTCCCTTGGTAGTATTTCAAGCTGAAAGTCAAACTCAGTAAAATTTCCTGCTATTTCAACTGATGTCCCAGGTGTTTCTGCAGAACTATGGAAGCACTTCAGTTGCTTTCATCAAAATTCATAGACAATGGCTTCCTATTCCCCTGTTCATCATCTCTGTAGTGATTACCAAGGATGCTGCCTGAGGTCTTGAGAAAGCCTTTGATTACAGGCTTGAAAACGGAATGTGGTGCCAAGGAGTGGCCATTTTGGATACTCTGCTGAGCACCCACATGACACAGCAGCAGCACGGCTGGAGCAAAGTACCCTGTGGTACTTCCAGATTGGTGCAGCCACATGAGGGGCTGTTACAGGCTACCCTGAAACTGTTATCCAGGGTCTCAGTGGCCAAATTATTGTTTTGTCCCAGAAGTTACATTTAAACTGCAATTAGACCTAAGCATGTAGCTCCAACATGTAGTGCTCTGGATGCACTACTTTTCACTGTAAATGAGGGAAAGGTGCATTTAGCTCTAAGCTGGCTTTAGACAGTCTGGGCTGAACTTCCAAATGATCTCAGAGTGATTTTAAGGGATAGGTTTCCAAGAGCTATCTATAGATCAAGTGCCTTCTTCAGATATTTTCCGCAGATGGGCAAGAGAAAGGCCAGTATACCATTTCTCATATCCTGGAAATTGGAACACTGCGTAAGTAACCAAAGTCGGCTCATCTGTACTAGGGATAAAAATTAAGCACAATTTTATGCATGATGATTGGAATTGTTTACCAGTACTACAGTGGAATTACTCATTCCTATACTTTTGCAGATACATAATTTAAGATAAAATGTTTGAAGCTATTTTTTGTTTTATAACCCACCCATCTTATTAGGAAGTTTTGTCCTGAGTTATTCTGACAGCTATAGGGAAATTGGAAGGT
This sequence comes from Corvus moneduloides, assembly GCF_009650955.1. Classification (NCBI taxonomy): domain Eukaryota; kingdom Metazoa; phylum Chordata; class Aves; order Passeriformes; family Corvidae; genus Corvus; species Corvus moneduloides. The sequence goes on from NC_045480.1 coordinate 70,572,963, forward strand.
CTATAAAATAAAAAAAAACTTTGGATACTTAGAAATATGAGGCATAGGAAAAACCCCTTCATTTATCCCATACAGAAGGTCATCTTGAGATGAACAGATGTTTGATCACAGCCTGCAGCTCTCTCTCCTTAAAGCCTAGAAGTGCAATTTTGCTCATGGAAGACCTGAAGGAGATCTGCAGAATTAGACCAAGAAAGCTTTACAGGCAACCAGGAATGCAACCTACAACTAGCAGAAATATTCAGTGGTACAGCTGTATATTGTGCTGAAAATGCTAACATTCCTGCTTTGTCTGCTGCTCCTCAAGCAAGCTTTAGAGACCAGAACATTGCTGGATGGTATAAAAAGAACAGGCATAGGTTAAAAGGTGATGGGACACTGTGGGGTATTTTCTGCAAGCATATTAGAAATTTCTTGTTGAAGGCTATTAGGGAAAAGGGAGAAATAAAAGGAAAAATATTTCTGTTAGCTTAGCCAGATTTTAAAATAAATGTATGTACCCAACAGTATTCTCTTGTTTTGCATTTTGCCCAGGAAGGGCTGTGTGTCCTGTGATACAAAAATCTTCAAAGGCATGCACAGAAAATTGTTATTTCAGCCACAGTAATGATCTCTAAAGTATTTACCACTTAGTCCATGATGTGAAAGAAATTGGGATTATATCAGATGCAAAACAAGCCTAAGACGTGCAGGCCTCCTGTCAGTTTGACAATAGGTGCTTGTGATGTACATACACTTTGTTGTCCTTGCTATAACTTCAGTTGATGTAAGAGGTTTTTATTAAGTTACCTAAGCCTCTAGAATTTCTCAACCAACCTACAAAGCAGGCTTGAACACTGTTTTCATTCTAGTAATTACTTGAGCACTGCAATGATGTCAGTACTCAGACTGTCATTGCAATTACTGGCAGTTTGTGTTACCCTTACTAAATAAATTTATAACGCACACCTTGTACATCTCAACTAAGTGCCAGTCATGGCAGACGGCCATAAGAAACTTGCCTGTGAAAATATACAAAAAGGAACATAGCACAACCTGAAACCTCGGGAGAAGGTTTTTATATTCTTTAGGACACACTGAAGTGTCAGTGTAAACATTTGATAAAGCATTTTGGCTCTTTAAAAAAATCTTTTGGTAACATTAGTTAAGTGTACAATAAAGAAACTGATGAACTCTGTTTGCATGCTCAGGATGTGAGCCTGAGCCAGCCCTATTTGTTTTCACCTCCATCTCAGGTATGGCAACAACACTCGCAACTACGTGGTGCGGGTTGGAGACTATCACACCCTGGTGCCGGAGGAGTACGAGGAGGAAATCAGAGTCCAGGAGATTGTGATGCACAAGGAGTACAGGCCTGACAGCAGCGACTATGACATTGCCTTGCTGAGGCTGCAGGGGCCCGAGGAACAGTGTGCAAGGTTCAGCACTCACGTCTTACCTGCCTGCTTGCCACTGAGGAGGGAGCGACCACAGAAAACTGCTCCCAACTGTTTCATCACTGGATGGGGGGACACAGGTAAAATAATTTCTGTGCACCAATCTAGTTATCTGAGGCTGCTTTAAAAAACCCCTCAAATTAATAAATAAGAAAATGCTCAAAATGAAAGCATTTTATTCTTTTTACATGGGGGAATATTTTCTCTCCTGATCCAAGGAATGACAACATTTTGTTTACTGAATATAGTTTGTGTTTGGAAAGCAGTGATTAACCATGTAACTCTAAATCACAGACCCTGTCACTAAAATGGCCTCATTAAGACTGACAAGCAGGAATAAAAAGCTTATTTGTTGCCAGGCACACCCTGCAGAGCAGCTTATCACCCCCTGCCTCAGTACATAACTAACAGCTCTAACACATTTAAGGTTTCAAAGGTAAGGACCATGAATATTTAATTTTAGAAAGGTTATTTAAATTACTACAATAGAAAAATGAATGGAAAATATACACATAATAGAATTTAAAATAACATTTTAGTGTTCCTTGTTATCACTGACTTTTTCAACCAGCTTTGATTTAAATAATAGAAAATCTTGCCAAAATTTACTAAAGCCTCCATGCAATCTGCATTCCAGGCTTCTATTCGCTTTTTCCGGTCAGTACAAGATTCTTCCTGTTCAAAGATCTTTGTCCTCCAAATGTTTCACAAATTAAAAATCATGTTTTACTTTTATGTTTTCGTGGTGCTGAATACAGTGCAAGGCAGCAATCACACTTGAGCCTTTGTTCCAGTGACTCACTCAATCTGGCAAGGAGACAAGGTCCGTTCCTCCTCTTTACATGCACTAATCTGTGTGCACAGGTGTTGGGGTCACTGTACAACAATAAACGACAGAGACATGTAGGGTGGGGTTTTTGCTAAAATCAGTTGTTAATTCATTGCCTAGCTCTGGCAAGCCTTTTTACATAATTCACTGAAATACTGCTAACTTAGGACATCTATTTAAGGAAACATTAACAACTGCAGTAATTGGCTTCAATTTATGGTAAGAAATTACATCATTGCAGTACCTCAGCTGACATTTCACACTTACTATATGAATTATAATTGCTTCAAAGTGATAAGATTTTACTTAAAAAAAGGCCAGACCAACACTGGCCTTCATTTTCCATGCTTCCAATGGAAAGAGGTGCAAGCAAGGAAAAAAAGTAGAAAGATCCATTTGGATGCTCTACTTGGATGCCACCAGAAGATGCAGCACCTGTCAAGCTGAGCTACACTAGATTTGAACTGGTGACATAGAAATGAAGTATTTCTACTGCTTCACTCTCAATTGCTCAAGACTCCCAAACATTGCTTCCACATAGAGGTATTAAAGTATTCTTCCGTAGAAGACACAAATTGCTCAGAATAAACCGAACTCCAGCTTTGGAAAGATGTGGAGAACACATGCAGAAAAGCTACTTTTTTTAAAGCATCTATATTTTACATTTACAGTACCTATAGTATTTTAGTATTATATTTAATGCACGGATTTTTTCAGTAGTGTTGCTTCCAGTAATGTTATGTAATGACAAAGCAGTATGAAGGCCTGAGAACAAAAATTTGATTAAATCACATGTATGTTTCCAAGACCAACCATTGTAATGAGACAATAATTTGGATTTCCTTTCTAGGACGGGCTTATTCAAGAACATTACAACAGGCTGCCATCCCCTTACTTCCCAAGAGGATGTGCGAAGAGCGCTACAAAAGGAGATTCACAGGAAGAATGCTCTGTGCTGGAAACATGCAGGAACAGAAGCGTGTTGACAGCTGTCAAGGAGACAGTGGTGGACCATTGATGTGTGAACGCCCTGGGGAAAGCTGGGTTGTGTACGGTGTGACCTCCTGGGGCTACGGCTGTGGGGTCAAAGATTCCCCAGGTGTCTACACAAAAGTATCATCTTTCGTACCCTGGATTAAAAGTGTGACCAAACTATGAATGTCTGTAATGAAAACCAAACTTTGAGGCAGGACAACTTGAAAAGCACAAGCAGTGCATAGCTGGGGCCCACAGTGGGTGGAAACAGACATTTTCCTGATTCGTGTGTTTTTATTAAATCCAAGCTGTATACACACAATCATTCCAGTTAGGGATTACTGTCCTCCGTGTTCCAGAAGTATAAATATTGCATGAACAAGTTACCATGTATCTAAGGGGAAAAGTGATAGGTAGAATTAATACTGGAGCAGGATAGCAGGACACTTCGCTGAGACTCACTGCCCACAAGACTGCAGCTCCAAACTATGTATGCTCCAAGCTTCTCCACAGTTAATTACCGATCTCAATTAATCTCCAGTCTAGTTTATTTAATCTATTAGTACTATGATTTTACACTCAGTCCCCTAAAGCTGACTCATGTTTCAGTAGCTAATGAGACAATTAGTAGACTGATTCTTGCTAAGTAATTCTGAATATATGCAGGAAGGAAAACATTGGTCAATAATCAGATCCCCAGGTAGTCTGCTAAATGTCCTCACAGGTTAGTGTGCATAAAGTACATTCCCAAGTAAAACAGGCAGTACACTGACAGTTCCCCCACAAACATCCTGCACAGCTGCAAAAGCAACCACTTATTTTCTCTCCTCTACATAAGTAACGTTTGTCGTATTTCTGAAATTCATAATTTTGAGTACATACAGCATTTTGGAGAGGATTCACTTTTCCTATTTACCACTAGCTGTCAGTACAGTGTCAGACTAACAAACATCCCAATCCTCTCACTGCTGGGCTTTCCTCAAGTAGTGCAAAGAACCTCTGTGAATCCTACCAGAGAAAGTTATACATACAGTGGAGTTGTTGAGCCAAAACTTGTCTCAAAAGGTCGATAAAGTCTTAAACCATGTTTCCTACAAAATATTTAGACAACTCTCTCCTGCTTAGTTGCAACACTGGTTCAGACTGATCTCACAGGAAAGCTTAGTTTTCAGTAATTTCTAAAGCACTGACATCTTGATTCCATTTAGTTCCTTTTCCAAATATGTTCTCCATGGTATGAAGTCCCTAACAACTTATTATAAAAATTCACTGATAACCATTTTACTGTCCTTCTAGAAAGGGCCACCACACTGAACCTAGAACACAGGAGGTAATCACCACCTTAGTGCATCACTGAAGTTATCAGTCTGTAAATCACCTGGGAACTGGCTCAGCACTACCTCTACAGCCCCTGTGAAAGGCCATGCTGAGCATCTCCAAGTGTGCTCTACATACCACACTAACAACCATGCTCATAAAAACTGAACGGAAAGCTGTGGGCCATGAAACACTCCAGTGTGACAAGTGTGGCAGATAAGTGTCGCCACATAGTGACTGTGTGAACTGTGACTACCAGTGACTGTTTCCCTGTTTCCAATTCATCAAACTGGCTATGACTGTGTTGTGTGGTGTTTTGTGAAAAAGCGGGATGCTTGCATTCATGCTGTAAGTGGGCAGTCATTAATTTCTGTATGGTTGTGTGTCTCTCTGGTGTTATAACAAATATCCTAGACAACTCACTTGCATACGAAGTGGCAATGATATTACAGAAGCCCATGTGATTGAACATTTGGCCCTTAATCTCTCTGACCTCAAATTTACGTTTTCAAGGGTCAGGACTAATTGTAACTGGTGCTAAACTAGTACATGAGGTGCTTTAATATATTTTAGTTCTCTGTAATTCCACACTATGTGAAATAGTGTGAAATACTTAAAAACATCAAAAACCACAGTACTGTGACCACCTACTGTTAGATCAATGCTAAACACTGTGCTAGTGAACTTTGAAACCATTACATTTTTACTTCTCTATAGCCCTTAATTACAGGGGAACTCAGTCTGTCAAAATGTATTTGCTTGTAACATCTGAGCTTTGCTGTAAAAGACCCAGAGACTTGTGGTGAAGTAGGCTACATAGTGCAATATATGCATTGTATACAGACAAAATAATAATCTTTTAAATAGTTGCACCACAAAAATAGAATACTGGGGGGGGGGGGCAGGGAATTAAGGCAGCATACTAAGTGTAGTAAACGTTTAGCTTTAGTACAGTACTTTGTTAGTTTTGCTCTTTTAATAGAATGCTTTGTTAGATTTTAAAATGTTGCACTACTGTTTCCATGCTGAGCATGCCTTTTCAGTTTTTCACAGAAAATGAAATTGTCTGCATCTCCTGCCATTCCCATTTTTGTTCAGTGAGCCTGATGGTATACACGTATACAATAAAAACTGCCACACTGACTACAATTTCTGTACGTTAATTAATGCTGTGGATGTACAAGCACTGCTGCAGAACATCAGATGGGTAAACCTCACATGAGCTGTATTACCTGAGAATGGGGGCTCTTGAAAGCATCTTCTTCAAAGCATATAAACTTAGGGCTATTTTCTCAGAGGGAAGTTTGTTCCTGAATGACAGAATTGCCAGTGCCTCAACTCAAACCAGTTACGTTGTCCTAAGTTTATCCTACACTTTTAAACCTGTTTTAACAACTGTGCTGCTAGTGGTGGCACAAACCATGAAAACACTTGGGATGACCATCCTGAAGAGATGTGTCATCTCTCCAGGTTCTGCAGCACCATGAAGATGTACAGGTACACGCAGCCCTCCTAAACTTCCCAAGTTTTCATTCACTTTCCAGAGAATATAAAGAAACATCACTGCAACTGACACACAAAGTCTCCTTAATGTATATCTTACTCAACCATGAACAACTTCCTAAAGTACAAGAACCAGTCTGCCTGGCATTTGTCCATGTAAGATAAGCAAGTAACTGCCCTTGTAGAACAGATGTGTTATTTTCTAGAAGCGCTGAGGTTACAACAGAAGTCCAATCTTCTTGGAGAAAAGGAAACTCACAGTACACACTCCACATTGTTGGCTATCAGGCTTGGCAGCTACCACCTTGGAATCTTGAGCATTAAGAACGCCACATGATAGGGCTGTTTAAGAGAGAGTAATGACACACCACCAATTAAACAGGTGTGCTGTCACTCGTTACAGCACCACACAAGAACACGCATTCAATTCAACTGTACTTCCGCTACGGCAGAAAATGTATATGCTTAGAAAAAAATTTGAAATTTCCTATGACAGCTCCCTAATCTCCCCACCAAACACAACTACCAGAAGTAATTCCCTCAGATCTAATCCATGCTGTAATTAGAGCCCCATAGATCTGCTCCATTCACTTCAAGCAGGAATCCTGACCTCAGCGGATAAAACACTCGGCAGCAGTAACACCGCGTGCTGATCATCTCAGTTCTGGCTTCACAGATTTTGTTTCCCAGTCCTTTCAAAGCCTCCCTTTCCCCTTAATGTTTCTGTTTTCAACTATTTGCAATGTTATTATCTGAAAGATATTCTGGAAGAGATTGTGCCAGCATGGCTAGTATTCACTAAGACAGTACATTTACTTTTAAGTAAAGTATCTTGTCTGAGTATACAATGATTCACCATCTACTGGATCTCCATCAATTTTCTTAAATATGGATGCCTCAGCAACAGCAACTGAGAAATCAGCTCTATTGTAAGTCACTGTTTCTGCCCTGCAGCACTTACCTCTGATTCAAGCCATACCACTTCTGGAGTGGTTCCCACACAATACATCAGCCACCTGACACCACAGATTCTGCCACACTTAAGGCCCAAAAGGTGTGTCCCCAAAACAAGCAGATTTGGCATGTGTAAGTAATTCTGACAAACATGTGCAGGTCTAGTTTTAGTTACCAGCAGTCTTTCAAGAAAGAAGTCACACATGCAGCCAAGGTCGTGTCTCTTTATTGACTGATTCATACATTCGAATGCTTTACATTCACACAGACACCAAAATTACGGCTGTAGTTTCCACATTCATTTTCCAGACTTCAAAAACTTACCTGCAGCTTCTGCAGCACAGGCACACTCCTTGCAACAGCTTTTGAACACACTTCGAGAGCAGAGGAGCCATCCCTGAAGGTGCAGCACAGCCACTCAACTACCAAAACCATTACTGTAATAGCTTAAGGCTTAGTGACAGCCCAAAGAGTGGAGCAGCACAAAACGAGATCCTAACTGTATTTGCCCGTATAGAAGCAGTCAAGCCTAATTTTAGGCATGGTAAGCTGGGTTTCAGCCCCTCATCATCAAGATCAGATGGACTGTAGCAGCTCTCATTAAAGCTCAAAAATTTTAACTTTGTTGAAAAATCAAGGTTAAGACCTAGCCTGAAATTAGCTTTTGCTAGCTCTACTTGACAACCAGAAATATTACTGCTCCCAAAAGGCATCAACTCCAGACGATTAAACACATCCACCCTACCCTAAGCAAAAATTAACAGATTTAGTCACAGCTACTCCTAGAATTCACATGTGGAATTTAGCCCCATCTTCTTCTGTCATCATAACTCAAGAGGGTTTTTCCCCTGTAAAAACAAGTTTGAGGCAGTTTAATATTGCTACTGGAGACGCAAATAAGACAGCAATCATCACTGAACAGCAGGATGCTCTCCTAGGGGTTGTAAAACTGCTCTGAAACAAAGCTGTTGGTATCAACTTCCGATCTCCCTCGGTCCTGCAGCTGCAGATTTCTCTTGGTACTCACATGCTTATCGAAAAAGACATTCCCCTTGCACAGGATAACCCTGGGAAATCTGTGCATTCAGATGCTTCTAGTTTGGCATGCAAAGTACTGGCAACGTGCTTTTTATGCTAGGAATACTGCATTATGTTTTCTAATGCCTCTACATCCAAGCTCAGCTCCTCCTAGTCACACTAATATGCTTGTTTATACTCTTCTGTCCCGAGAACACATAACAATGAAATATGCATTAAAATGAAACACCAAGTCGGTACTTTGATTTCACAGGACAAGTCACAGTAATCGCTAAACATAAATTATCGAATCTGCATTATTCCTGCCCCAAATCTCACCTCTGAAGATCTTATTAGGTAACACACAGCCAGTCACATAGGTTTTGGAAAGAGTATCTTCAAGAAGTACATTTCCATACTTTCAGCTTCTGCGCTCCTGTGGAACTAAAGAAATAATAATAAAAAAAAAGAAGTTTAAAAACTGGGCTATAATAGCTTATTACGGGAGGGAAATAAGGGAGACACCTGAAAAACCGATCAACGAAAAGACACCCAAAAAAGGGCGAGACGGCTAACCTCATGGCAGACTCGGTTTGTTACTTGCCACAGTCAACGACTCATACCCACAAGAGGGTAAAAGTTTTGCCAATTAGCAAGGCCCTGCTCTTCCATGCCTAGGAAGGGAGTCAGCCACAGGCGGCAGCTCCCATGGAGTCATGGATCCCTATTCCCCCCCTCCGCAGCCACGTGGCGGCCGCCATTTTCCCTTCCTCTCTCCCTCCCTCATGCGGGCGCGGGCCCGCGCCCGTGACCCGGCCCCGGCCCCGGGCCGCCGCGCCCGGCTCCCAGCTGTCCTCCCTGTTACGGAGCCCACGCCATCATGGAGCCTACCTTCTGTCTGATTCCGCTCCGCTCCTCTGCCGCTGTGGAGGAGAACGCGCCCGATCCGCGAGCACCGCCACCGCCACTTCACCCTCACCCTCACCCTTCCCGCGCCCGCCGCGCGCCCCCTCAGCGCCAACGGCCGCGCCGCGCGCCCACCCACGCGGAACCCCCTCCGCACGCGGCCGACCCCGCACGCGCCGGCGGCGGGAACTGGGCACCGCCGTGACGCCGGCTGGGGGGCGGGGCTTCCGGCGCTGGGCGGGGCCACGGCGCGCACGCGCCCTGAGCTCGGCCACACGGGGAACGCGCAGACGGCAAAGGGGATTGATCCCTCCCTTTCTGGTTCGCGCTCCTTCCCGAAGATACCGAGTAGCAGCCCCGGGGGCAAACGGGTTAAGGGACTCTCCAAAGCAGAGACCTTCAGCTGATCGAGACAGCGATGCTGCTTTCTCTGTGTAGATACGCGTGTGTGTATACTTGGTCCCATCATAAGATGGGCCTTAAATGCTGCAACAATACTGCTTGTTATTTGAAAACCATGGACTAAAATAAAAATCAGAGGTCGTGAAAGACGTGCTAGAAAAATGAAGTCATCCCTCTAGGTGGACACAGGTCATTTCCGTTTTCCAGTCCATGTAAGCAACTGCATGCTGGCCAAATGTCCATACCTTCATTTTTAGTTAGAACAGGATAGAACAGAACAGAAGATTCAAGTTGGGAGGGACCTACAAGGATCATCAGTCCACATGTCCAACCAGCTCAGGGCCAACCAGAAGTTAAAGCCTGTTGTTAAAGGCATTTTCCAAATGATTTTTAAACACTGTCAGGCCTGGAGCATCAACCACCTCTCCAGGGAGCCTGTTACAGTGTCTGAACACCATCTCATAAAGAAATGCTTCCTCATGTCAAGTCTCAATCTCCCCTCATTACTATATACAGCACAGCAGCTTATTTAACGATTATTAGCCGTCCTCAGCCCAGGGAAGAGTCAAGCTCAATGCACGTTTTTTAGATGATCACTCTTACTTCGTCTGAATTCCTCCCCCATTCAGGTTTCCCTAGCCCTTGGTTTCAGCTGTTGGTTACCTTCCTACCCCTGGGATTTGCCCTTCCCTGACTGTTGTGCTTTCTACATCCATATTGCCCACAGAGACAAAAAAACCATAAAGTCTTTTGCCTTTGAGCTCCAGGAATTTGTGGACTGGAAGAACTGAAAAGAAACATTACGTGAAAGTGGATAAATCAGAGGGCAAGAAGGTATTATTTGTAGCAAAGATCTTTCCCCTTTTCTTACTATCTATTATTACTTTACTGTTTCTTTAAGAGATTAAGAAGTCTAAACTTCTTGTATAATACCCATCTCTATAATTTTAAATTGCATCATTTCTCTGTAATGAATTCCATATTTTGTTAATATCCTATTACCCACACTTCTAAGCAGCTTTTGCCCAGTTAGGTAAATACATTTTTATATTCTGTTCTGTTTGTTGATAAACGTGAATTTTCCTTTGGACATTGATACCATCTTTAGAGGTTTCTCCAAAGAAAGCTTTTCTCATGTCTGTGTAGGCTGATGCATTGGCACAACTATTGAATCCCCAAGGCAAATGATTTGAATAAATTTTCCTTGTTATCTTAAAAATAGCAAACTCTGGAGATGTTTCTCCAGCGCATTAGCAAGTGCTGGCACAAGAAATAAAAAGTAAGCAGGAAGCAAAAGGAGTAAAACAAGCAGCTGCATAAAGCAGCAATATTCACTCACAGCAAGAGTAAGCAGTATTTTTCATTTCTGAAAACATTTCATGCTGCTCCTGTGCTGCTGGATTATGTTGTAGCTCAGTGTCAAGCTGCAATAGCTGCTAACCAACCTGGAAAAGGACAACTTCTGTGAACATGAAAGTCACTTCCACACAGCACTACATTTTCTTATCAGAGTTTATTGTTGCACTTCAAATACCATGCCACTATCAGAATAATATCTATTTTTTATTAAAAAAAAACTCTGAGAAAAATGTTTCCAGCAATTTTCATTCAATGTGAATGACAAGAGTATTACATCTATAAACATTGAAATATCTATTTAATTTCTTCCTGAGGAAGTTTCACATTTTTAAGCAATGAAAAAGGATATTCTGTACAAGATAGTCTGCAAATCATTCAAACTAATTCTTTCTGCACAAGTAGAACTGGGAAAATGTCACAGTATTCTCAGGAATGTTAGCTCAAATAATTAGGTGATTTCAGATCAGGCTCTGTGTTTACACCCCCAAATGGTGAATATCTGCTCAGAACCACATTGTTTTTTAATGGCACTGATGTCTGCAGAAAGCAAATTTCAGAATCATGTTTATGAAAATGAAGATGAAACTCACAAAATCAAGCAGTTGTTAAAGAAATTGCTTGTGCAGTTACCTACCAGGGGAACAGAAACTATGGCTGTGTTACCAGCCACAATAAAACATCTGACTTGGACTAGCAAACAGATTCCTTGTAACAAATCCAGATTTTTAAGAGTACTAACACTGATAGTCTGTTTCTGGAAATCAAACACTGCAGGTAAGCTGTGAATGGAAGAGGTTATACTTTGTCAGGTAACTCGTGTGGTATGACCTGGTTACTCAACTGTACTTATGTGCATCCCCTGACACACACCCAGCTGCTGTCTGCATGGTGTGCTCAGCCTCCTCCTCCTCCACCAAGTTGGCTGCATGTTAAAAGTGCTTCTTAAAGGCTCCTGTTAAATGTAAGAACACATTTAAATAGAATAGTTCTGGAATAAAACCCCCATGGCTTCATACCATCCTTTCACAAACAAGTAATAATCCACCCAAGGCCGTACGTGTGGAGGATTTATTGTCCCAGTGCCTCATGGTGACCACAGATGGGCTGTAAAATTCCCCAGGGGACAATGTGACCAATGTCACCACTCTGTCGCTGACTGCCCACTCATTCAGGGCCTTGCTTTCCCAGGGCAAGAAGACAGAGAGGGAATTCTTTAAAACAAAGAATGAACTAGGAATGTGGCTGAAGGCCATTCCTCCTGCATGTAAGAGGCACTCAATCTGTGTTCTCACCCTGAAAACATTAGGCACTTGATAGTGCCCAAGGTTTTTTCCATTTTCCTCTATTTTATAATGCTGTTACACCCAAGAACATGGAGTAACTGAGGCAGCCCTGCGCAACAGGAGCTTTGTGCAATCCCTGCATTTTTAAAATGTTTGACTGATGTTACACCAGGTTGTATCGAGTGAAATCAATCATGACAGGATGAAAACCCCAGGCATTCTCTCCAGTTATTCAATTTAGCTGTAACAAACCTATATGGATGCTTGCAGGATGCACGAGCTGTCCATAGCATGCAGAGTACTTGCTTTTACAGGTGTTCAGAATCCAGTGTTTCTTTTCTCAAATAAGTACTTTAAGACAAGTCAGCTTTTGAGACAAATCCATATGACTGAATATTTAAAGTGAAATGAAATTCTCATTCTAATAAACAATAGAGATGTTCATCTTAAAAAATGTCTACTCTAGTAGGTCCTCATCCTTAATCATGCATATTCTCTTAGCAAAAATGTGCTGCGTAAAGAATATTGTTATATACAGCAAATTTGTCTAGATTTTTTTCTTTACAGGCCTATCAAAACCACGCATTACACAGACAAAATCAATAAATAATAAACATTACCAGTTAGAGGTACAGTAAGGATCTCAACATCTGTTTTCTGTTTAGGAAATAGCAGACTGGTTTCCATTTCATTACCTTGAAAGTTAAATTGTATGATTACATAAATGTCGTAAAACAGCACTGAGACAATAGGAAGTTGTTCCACCATTTGATGCATGATTTTAAGTATTCACCCTGAAACAAATGATGAAAACATTACAGAGCTACTGTATAAAGCCTTGCATTTAGTACTGTAGTTCTCTTTTCGCTAACCCTTCATACCTTTAGAAACACTCAGAGCCAAAGTTCAGTGAGGAGCTTTAAGGCCACATTTAGCTGAAGTTTCCAATGAACTTCCTCAACTTCTAAGCATTATTGATTAGACTTTATCTCCCATCTAATCTGATGCATTGAGAGATGTATTGTTGAGAACTATCACATAAATAATCTGCCTGCAAGGGCGGATATTTGTGTTTTCCCATGATTCGAGTGTAATTTTCTACCATGATTACACGCTGTGTTTATTTTTTTCCCCCCTCGAAAGCTTATTCCTAATATTTAATACCAAATATGTTTAACATATCTGGAAACAGAACTGGTATTTTCATCTGGAAATCTGGTAATTTTTGCTGTTGACGTAATCTGAAGGTTGCAGAAAGATGCTACAATTTTGATGAGGCTGTGGGGGGAAAACCATAGGTTAAAAGCAAATAAATTAAGCAAAAAACAGTGGTGCAAATTAAGGCAATAAAAGTAAGGATCTTTTTCTGCTTTTTATGAGTTTTTCATTTATTTCAGTGGAGTCACTCCTGACTCAGAAATGTAAGCCCACAGTGATGTGTCCAGATCTGGCTGCTGACAGGAGTGAAATCATCTTCCTTGCCCTGCTCCAGTTTGGGTCACGGTTGTTGAAGTCTAATACTGCAACTCGTGTGCTTCACACATCCAGTTAAATTTCTGCTCAGATAATTCACATCTCAGTCGGTACAAAACCAGACATATTAATTACAGACAAAGGCCCTTCCCACACTCCAAGGGTTTGTTGTTACAGGATATAATCATAAGTTCTGTTTTACTTGTTTGTGGTTTTCTTTCTACACCTGTGGATTCCATATGCTGCTGGGTGCATTTGTTGCCACTCACAGCTAAATGACACATGGTAACTGTACTGCTCCCCTGGGTTTTCACACGTTTTGGGCATTAGCAAGCTGATTCCAAAGGCAGAAGTACTCTGGGCATTTTGTGCTACATTAAGTTATCTTATCCTATGCAACACAATAATCAAATCCTAAGAAAAACTGTCAGTGGTCCAACAAAGGGCTACAAAACCTACATGAGACACAATACTTTAAAACTGATATATAAAAATGTGAATATTTACCGTGAAATTGGACAGGTCGTGTATCTCTGACGCTTATACCAGTTGTAAATAACTTCCACATATGTGCACAGTAGTCCACAAGTCCACAGGCCCAGAAATGTTAATGAGAAAGATTTGGCCCACCAGAGCTCTAAGAAACACATGTATTTTTACAATCCACATGCCAGCATATGGAAATAACTTCTATCCTTTACACTTTTTTGAAGAGGTATATCTTACAAGACCCTTCTGGTAGCTGCTGGAAAGTTCAGGTATGATGACTGAAATGTGGAAGGGAGATTTCAAAAAGCTCTCTTCCACTGCTATCTCACTTTCTGTAGCTCCTGTCGCAGCCACGATGGCAGGGGTTGTCCCAGTTTGTGGAGGAGTTTTGACAGTTCCACATTGTGATCTCTGTAGTAGCTTGACAGAAAGGCCCTGCACTGATGGATACAAAAGGAGGAGGTTTTATTTAATGAAATGCTCTACTGCAGTTGCTGTGAATTCAAGGTTTCAAAGTTGGTTTGACCTGTGTGAAAACTTGACTTCCTCTTATGCAATCTATATTGTTTTACGCTACCTACCATGCAAGGAGCTGAACTCTTAAGAGGTAATTTCAAGGGAAACAAAGGTTGTCCAAAACGAACACCAAAGTCAAAGCAAAATTTGATTCTACTCTTAGATAGTCTTGTAAATTTAGAATCACACTGAAGGTGATGCAGATACTTTTATTGCAATGTGATTGAAATAACAGCTTCTAAAATATCTTTGTATGTTGACATGTATCAGTTAGCAACCCCCATTTCCGGAAGTATTTAGAGTTGAAAAAGACAAGAGTTTACACAAACATAGTCTTATCTCTGACCAAAATCCTTCTCACCTAATGATTTTGTATCAGTATGACTCTACTGATGTGAAGTTATTTATAAGTACTGTGAGAAAAAAATCCCAGCTTACCTGGTACATTAATTCTTACTGCTATTCAAACTGTAAGTTTTTATTTGCATTTTAGTCAGGCTAAATGAAATGGCAATACAAGACAGAATCAACATAAAAGTTACAGCTAGAATAGGAGACTGAATTGCCCTTGGGTACAGGCTGCAGCATTTGATCTGATGGAAATTTCCTCATTTGGGCATTTGTCTGAGGAAGGTACTTATAACATTCATAGAAACAGAATCTAACCTCTCTTAAAACTGGATTATAGGAGTGTCTGCATTACTTGTCACAGTCTAACTAGTCTTAAAGACAAGGGGCCACACAAACATACCCATCTGATCATGAGAAGAAAACCTGTACTGTGGAACCTCTGCTGCTGAAGTCCATAAGGTAAAGGGGACAGGGCTTCAGGAGCAGCAAGTTTAGTTTTCTAAGGGGCACCAAGTTTTAGAATTTGTGGGGGTTTTTTGTGCTGTTACTTTTTAAATGACTTAGTCTTCACATTTGAAATAAAGAACTGAAAGTCTATGCACTCCACGGCTATCTTAAACATCTCCTTTGTAGGGAAAGGCACCCAAATAATTAACACCTCCTTAATTTTGTCCTCTCTGATTTTGTCCTCATGATTTTGCCTCTGTCATGTCCCATATGTGCCAACTGAATTCCCATACAATGTCAATGAGCATAATGGTTTACCTCAGAATCCATAGGAGGATATTTTCTGCCTTTGCTCTTTCCAAGACACTTGGTTTTTCCTTCTTCCAAGAGCTGACACCAGAATCCTTTATGTGAATCGAATCTGAAACAAACATTGTGTGGTGTAAAATTTGTGTGTAACCAAATCTAGGAGTTGGAATCCAAAGGAGTGGATGTTACATTCCTGACTGATAACTGAATCTGTTTTTCAGCTAATGCTAAAAAAAAGAGAAATTAATTCTATTTGCTTTCTATTTATGCATATCAACATTCCATGTTCCACTCACGGAAGTAAATTCCTTTTGATCCATTCAAAATTCATATGCAATTCTCACAAAACAGCACTTTGTCTGTCAGGGCTCTACTTCTGTAACAGCCAAGTGGCTCAGTGAATGATTGATGGAAAATTGAACCTCAAATTGTGTTCTGAACAATTCACCCTACTGACAGCTCAAAGAACTGTGAGGGGCTTTATTCTACAGGGAGCTGACTTACAGACTAGCTGGTATTTTAGGAATGTAGAAACATGTGAAAATGATGAACTAATTAACTCACGTTAGGGCTTCAGAGTAATTATAATGAGGAGAGACTCCCAGAAACTTCTGTACTTCATCCATTACGGTAGATGGGTCAGTTCTCAGCTGCTGTCCATCAATAATTAGCAACTACAACAGAGAAAATAAATGGCAGTTTAATTTGGAATTCATTATTTCAGGCTTGCAACTGAAACTTCCACCTCTGTCAAACTCCTTCATTATATAGAGAGTACTGCCCCAGGAAACAATAATGGGCCCAGTCTTAATTGTCATCATCATTAATGACCTGGGAGCAGAGTAAATAGCATCTTAATTAAATTTGAAATTATATTGCATTGGAAGCTGTTGTGACAACAGAGAAATGGCAGTGAAGGATCTAGAAAGATAAGAAATACTGGCAGGAAATGGAGAGAGATTGGTCCAGCCAAGAAAAAAACCTTACTAACGGCTACTACTTTTCTAGATAAAAGGTAAGGCTACCAGGGCTGGTTCGTCACTATCACTGTGGGACATAAAATCTGACAAAAATCTGCATGAGAATGCATATTATTCAGTGTTCACGGGTAACTTGTGGAGAAAAGCAAATGAAAACATAACGAGGAGAATTTCATACGAGAGTCAGGATATTACAGCATTGTGTGTCTCATGAAGAGAGATGCAAGGCTGGCTGAAAAGAGAGTATGTGGAGAATACCACCAGCTAGATGCATCAGACCTTTCTTGACACACTCTGGGAAAACAGAAGGTGCGGACTCCAGCCAACTTGTCTCAGCTACAGGAGTCCTGGATAAACAGAAGGTTGGGATTGCAGCCAACCTCCCTCTAACTGTTGGGTGCGGAGCGGTGCCAGACACGCTGCCAATGTCACGAAATTCCGTTCCAGAAATAAATCTCCCAAGGAGATACTGATCATGTGATTTTGTCTGGCTGGTCTGGTGTTATCACATGATGTTCAGGGCTTAGGATGTGCATCTTTTGAGGCTTGATCTTAACACGGGGCCAGAAGGAGATTAATGATTTGTAGGATATCCCCGAGATCAGCACTCAGTAGGCAAGAGTTTTACAAACGTAAACTTTTAGGACAGTGTATATATATGATGAGGATGTCAAGAGTCTTATTCACCTGGTAAGGTGGGAAGTAAGTGAGCCATCTTTCAATGTGGGTAGCATACCATCCAGGGGCCAAGCATCTCTTCTGGAGAGCTCTGAGCTCAGAGGGGGCTCGAGGGCCAGCTGTGATCACCTGATAGAAGCTGAATTTCAGAGCTGCGGGGTCTTCATGGGATCGCTGATGCTGTAAAAGAAGTGACACTGCTGGAACTTTACAGACTACAAAAGCTGGGAGAACAAGGCAAACTGGTTGCTCCTACTGACAAAAATTTCTTAACCTACCTTGTATTTTGAGCATGAACTAGATAACTGTGTCTATATACTAATTTCTGTATGTGCTGATTATGTAAATCAATTGACTAAGTAACTGTCTTTTACATTACAGGTAAACTTGAAAAAGTGGTTTCTGTTATTTTAACCCTTAAAATATTTTCAGGTTTAAACAACAGATATCTCAGCCCAAGGGCGATCACATATGGTCACTGACTGATGAACAAAAGCTGGTGCTATGCGACCCTTTTATACAGATAGACCCTGAGAGGATATACAGAGAGGATTCAAGGTGGAAACCTGGACTGGTGCCTGCCCATGTTCTCCCAAGTGCATACCTGGTACCAGGAATAGGCGCGGTCGGACGGGTCGATGAGGATGGTGATGATCTTGGCCTTGGGGATGAGGGAAGCAGCTCTTTTGGGAGCTTCCTCAGAATGGAAATAGTTGGCACTTTTCTCAAAGAGGAAGTCAGTGGTGACATTAGAAGGTGTGGGAAAGAAATCCATGTACCTGGGAAAGCAACATCATTCTCAGAACTACTTAAAAATCCCACAAAGGCTGATAAATCTGTTAAGCATATTTTATTCTAGAATACTCACTTAAAATAAAAGCCAAAAGGCAAACCAAATTTTACATTGCATTTTTAATCATATTTTACTTGGTACTAGCTTGCCTCTCACTACATGTAACTAGACATTGCAGCTATTTTTTTTAACTGGATAAAAATGTTACAGTATTTGTGTATCTTAAAATTAGCAAGTTCTCACTTTTCAGGCAGAACAGAAATTGGGTTTTCCAAATCTGGCCTTCTGCTGACATCAATTGAAGTGCAATGCTCTAAGAAAAAGCTACTTAGTATCAGAATTGCTTTCACTGAAAAGAGGCTGTTTATGAGGGGAAGAGGCACTGAAACAATCCCACACAGCTTCATCAGGTAAAAGGTTTCAAAGCAGTGACAGAATTCTCTTATTTTTCTGAGAGTCACATTTTTGGGGAAAATTGAGTTGTAGCTGTTTTAGGGTTTTTTGTGAGCTTTCCTCATCCATTATGAAGTCATAGTTAAATTCCTGCAATTGCTTTGTCATACAAGGACTTCTTTATCCCTGGCCCTCAGACCACTTCTTATTGCTGGGAAAAACAATAAATGGGAAATTTTGTCCCTCCTGACTTTTCAGTTAACCTGTATTGAGAAAATAAATGTTATTTAAAACAGCCTCTTCTGAAGACCATGATTAAGGACTGAGATTTCTTCCAGTGCTTGGACTTTGTTCTATTCATACAAGTGAGCTACTTCTAAATCAAATGACATGCTCTTGTTGGCTTTGAAATTGTAACCATTGAAGTCAATGGACTTTTATTTCCCAGAAGTATTAGGGCTGATTTGATGAGAAAGACGAAGCTGTACCCATTTTTACTCAAAAAATTATTAGAACCTAATGACTCAGCCTGACTGTGTGGCCTCAGAATGCTTTACCAGGAAAGGAGAAGGCCAGCCTGGGGAGAGGCAACAGGCACTAGGGGCAAATCTGCTCTAGATCACGTGTGAAGTTATTATGCTGTTGTACTGAAGTCCTGGAAGTAGAATGATAAATACAAGGCAATGAAGACTATAAGCCTTTAACACCAAACGTGGCACTACACTGATTTTGGACAAAAAAAGTGAATTGATTCTTTAGGTAACACAGAAGATTCAAAAAAAGTGGGCATTGATGTGCTATCAGTGAAAACTGGAAAGAGATTGGACTAGGTGTGGTATCAAGAGGTTCCAAAGTTTAGGGTCAGCATTTCTGCTGGACATGGACTGCAGAAGTCTCGCTTGGTCCCTCATTCATGAGACAATTATTAAATTCAGTAAGGGCAAAGCTGAGAAGGCTTTAAAGAAACTCGTCCAAGAAACCTGTAACAAAGCTTACATAAAGAAATGCAGGACTGGTCTATTTAGACTTCTCCACTTCAATAGCAGCAGGATATGTTCTCATCTCACTATTCTGCCATGTCTATTGGAAGACTATAATTTACATCTATACCACTTTCAAAACAGCAATACTGAGGTTCTGAGGGCTAAAAGAACCCTATTCTGTTTCTGTACTTGGCCTTGCTCTAAATCTAAGCTTGGACAAAGACTAAGTGAGCGTCAGCTCAGGGACAAAGCCCTGTCTCCACAACTGTAAACGAAATCGAACTGATTGTTATTTGTTATTCTTGCAGGAATCCCAGCCAATTAATGGACTAATAAGGAGAGCCCCTTGTATCTAATTACAAAGTGGGAAGCCAGCATTGAAATACACTATCAGACTAGGTGGTCTGAGAGATCCATCTGGCAGACAGAACTTTAAGAATGAGGCAACTACACAAACAGGGAGTTCAGAGGATCCAAGACTTAACTGTGGGAACCTGGCAGGGATAGTGGGGCACATAGTTGGTGCTGTAGTGAGAACCTGTCAAAGGGATGTGCCTGGTCTAGACAGGCTGACCAGTGTGAGCTTTATGCACCAGTGCCACATTAAGATGAAGGTAATTTGACATGTGTGGCAGCCAAATTGTACCTGCACCTTAGGGAAGGGGATAAGGCAGGAGGAAAGAGAGACGCAGCACAGTAGTTTTCCAGCAACCTGAGAACACTGATTTTGTGGAAGAATGGGCTTGCTGTACTTAGGCTGCTCCATCAGCGTGGAGCTGCTCTGCCTCGCCTGCACGTCCTCCTCACTGACTGCAAACGCTTCAGCAGCAATTTCCCACTCCCAGTCATTTATCCAGCACCTCTCCATTGGCACAACTGGCTGACTCACCACCCTTCCCAGCGGGAATGTGCTGCAGCAATTCCAACTCTGGGAAAACGAGTGACGTACAAACAAATTGGATCTGATGTGTCTGCACTGAGACCACAGAACAGCGTTCACCCTGTTAATTTTATGGATGAATACAAAGTCAAAGGCAATAAAAGTATTTTCCCTTAAACTGGGGGCAAAATAAAGAAACAAGACAAGAAATCAATAATTCTTCACTGGTGCTCCCCAGCCACCACAGCATGTCACCAGCTTTCACGCTGCAGTGCTTTACAGCGCAGCACTTTGTGGAAGCAGAGGAATGAGGAGTGACCTTCAAGGGCAGCTGTGCCTGGTGACTCCCAGGGAGCCACAGTGAACATGGCAGCAGGGACCCAGGCTCTGTCTCAGCACCGCCTACTGACCCACAGAGACACGTTCTCCTAATTACCCAATCTTCAAAGAACACTTTGAGAGGCTTTCCCTGCCCCCCATTTAACATTATTACTATTGCCATACGCTATTTAAAGGAAAAAATGCCTCTCCCTGATAGTATATTTTTCTCTTAAGAAATAAGATTTCCAGCAGGAACATAACTTTTGTGTCCATATATACTACTAACAACCATTACTGTCCCACCTTCAAAGGCATGTGTAACGAGAAATACACATTTTGTTACTGTTCTGCACAGATTAATACCTGGATATTTACAAGACAGCCTCACAAAAGTTAGTGCATTTAAGATATTCTGTAGTAAGATCATTATTCACTTGCATTTATTTCTCATTTCAGAAGGACACTGAAGGTTATTTCTTATCTCACTTTATATAGGCACAGTTACCATTACCAACAGTAATGTCATTTTTCTATTGTTCACAATATAGAAACTTTTATATTTATACTAATAACCCATCTTACCAATCAATCCCCCTGTGGTAGTTATTTCTATTAAAGAACTGTACCTCCTCAAAGGTTTTTGGGCTGGGGGAGTTACTAATGATTGAAGGATGCATGATCAGGAACAAATACAAGGCTGTAGTACCTGCAAATGGGATAAAAGTCCAAGATGTAAAATAAAAATACACATACACACATTTCTGGGGGGATCATAGTCACAGATGGGACTAAATCAGCTTTATTCCATTTCATTTCACTGAGGAGATGTTGATTTATGCCACCTAAGATCCTGCACTTTCTGAGCTTTTAGAATTAGGACAATTAAAGAACTGTAAATAGTTAACACAGACACTGGAGTGCCAGTGTTGAAATCTGTTTTTCCTACTTAAAATAGCTGTGTTTTAAAAATAATGATTTGTGTATACGAGACTGTCACAAAAATATTTAAAAATCTTGCATTCAGTAGCTATTGGGGATTGGTGAAGATGAAAGGAAGCTTACATGCAATTTTCTGAT
Source organism: Corvus moneduloides (assembly GCF_009650955.1). Taxonomy (NCBI): domain Eukaryota; kingdom Metazoa; phylum Chordata; class Aves; order Passeriformes; family Corvidae; genus Corvus; species Corvus moneduloides. The sequence continues at coordinate 70,594,634 of NC_045480.1, forward strand.
TACGGAGAAGAAAAATAACCATTAAGTCAATTTATATACTACTGCAATCTTGTAATTAGAACAGTCCATTAGGAACTTTCTGGCTTGAAAAAAAGGCCAAGAAATAACAAGATTCTATAAACGAGACACAGGCAAGACAAGAACTTGCAATTCAGAATCCAATCTATTCGAAAGATGTCTCTGTCCTGTCCTTTCCTTTTTGCACTTTGACAAGAGCTTGTCTATCTAGTTCATCTCTTTATCAAAATTTACTTATTTCGATGTAAAGCTGCTAAAAACACACCTGAACCCTGCATTTTCAATGTGTACTGACTGCTGTTGTAAGTCACATTACTAAGCTATATTTGCTGAAATTAAAAAAATGCTGTCAGATGATCAGGATCTCTACACAGCAGCCTGAGTCAACACTGATTAACTGTTTTACTTATTTGAACTTACACACAGCCTATCTTGTTGGAATACAAGAAAATCTCACCAGTTTTCTGGGGTCCTACAACCAAGAATTTTGGCAACCGATCACAGGTTTTTTCCTTAGACCAGATATCTCTGTGCCGTTTGTCATCACAGGGGTTCTAAAATAGAAAGGAAAACTCAGAAGTTCCTTGGCAATCACATTTGATAAGGTTCTTAAGCTACCCTTCTATATAAATTACCTATTTTTCACCCATGTACAAATACTCTTACCTGAAGTTATTGTTTTTCTTTATGACTGAAAACTAAGTTGTGCATTCCAGAACTATTCCAGTGATTCAGAATTGTATTTCCAACATAACCAGGTCAGAACCTGAGTGTCTTAAGTATTTGCAATTTATTTTAAGGAGAAGGATTGTACACATATATAGTTGCCCCATTCCTGTAACAGCTACCACACTATATATGCTGCATTTTTTAAACTAAAGGAGTAAATTAATTATGATTTAAGGCTTTCTATTCACAAATTCATATTCTGATCCTCCAATTCAAACCAGTACCTAATATTAACCTTTGGAGGCTTTGCTGCTTTACAATTGAATCAGTTTAAATTTGTTCTGGAAATGCTACTCACAGACAGTTTTTGACACTGTTGTCTGGCAATACTGCACTGAGATGAAGGGAATTATCTCCATGTACCCCTTTTAGGCTTAAAAATATATACCTGTCTTCAAAATCACATTAATTATACAAAACATAATACACCACAAATACACCACATACAGTATATCTTAGTCCCTGTATTTTACAAGTGTCTTTTCTAAGTAATTATAATTTTTCAAGTAATGTGGCTCCAGGCTAATTTCCATTTTTAAAATAATTCTTAGTATTACGCAAAATCCTTGACATTTTTCCCTCTAGTTCAATGTTTTATTAAAAACCAGCATGAATTTCAAGACACATATTGAAGTACAAATTTGCAATCTCAGACTCTAAGTCGGCAATTCAATATCCAAGGCTGGAAAACATTTGAGTAAGCAAACTTAAAGACATTTTTATGTTTGATTTAGTAAAGTCTGCTTCTTAGAGTATCTCTACCAAGCCACCTTAAAAAGATTTTATTTGGGTTAATATCATTCAGGTACCTACAGCTTCTTGGCAAACTTCGTCCTCAGGCAGTTCTCAGCCAATTGTGAACTTTCTGATTTATCTCATCTGCTTCCACTTGGCTAATTAGGGTATCCATGGTCTTAATGCTCTTTTCTCTTTTTGGATGCCCTCTTCTCTTTACACACTTGGAGAAAACCTCATTTCTTTAATTGCTAGAAGATGCATATAAATCTGCCTGTCAAATGCTTTATTCCTGCTAGTTCCAAAAGGAGAAGAAAAATAACACAACATGCACTTGCCTGTCTTTCCCCATATTTTTAAAGGCAAGTAAAGTCGGAAAAAACCTAATTAAAGATAATTTTAATTGCACATCTTAATGCATATTAATTTCACAGCCTTTTACAAGCGACAGGGAACACAATCACACCCTGAAGCTTAAGCTGGCTCTTTTATGGAACCAACTTAAAAACATAACTGCTTTTCTCTACAAGAAGCTGAAACAAAGAATTTAAAAAAAACCACCAAGACATTTTTTTCTGATCTCTTGCTCAGCCTTCACCTGCCAGAGGGGGTCCTTCTGCTCAGGGAACAGCTCAAAATACTTGTGAGCCAGCTGGACCGGGGGAAGGGTTTGCAGTTTCAGGTTTGTCCAGGTATGAACGAAGTTGGCCAGGTTCACAAAGGTGTACAAGCCCAGGCGGTCGTTCCCGTAATTAGACAAGTGTGTCATGAAGATGCTGATCTGTGGGAGACAAAATGAAGAGCACACCTCGAGTCTTTGCATCACTAGATGGCAGTGCAGCCCTAGGTAGTAAAAATCTCATTTGCATTTTGCTCTTACTGAGAGCAGCAAGCCCTGGATCACATTCACACAGCCCTTTCCACCCTTGCCCTCATTGAATGACATCCTTCTGCTCAAGTCAACTCAATGCAGTCAATGAGGAGAATGCTGGAACAGGTCCCATGAGCTTTGTGAGCAGCAGATGGGCAATGCTACCCTGGGGTTGGGCAACACCGACATCATCTTTATGTGCATTTACTTCGTAGGATACAGCAAAAACAGTGCCCACAGCTTTACTTTTAAGAGGAATACAAATGCAATGTTAAAAATGGGCTTCCTGTTTTCATGGAAGCGTAAAGAAGTCAGAGACTAAGGAAGCAGCTGAGCTCTATTGCTGTGACTTTAATCTTATGGCTGCAGGTCTAAGTTTCATAGAGTAAGTAGTTCATCCCTTCTACAAAAGTATTCTGCAAGCACTGGCCTGACGAAAGAGACCAAGAAAATATCTGAAACCTCACTGCGTACTTTCAAATAACTGTGCATAAATATTCCCGAACAAAAAACCCCAAAAGTTTTAAGGCTGCTGGTATTTTCTCTCCCAATATTTTACTATGAAAGTGATAGCCAGATACACCCTCCTGCTCCAGCCCTTGCTCCAACTGCACTTCTACACTCCCAGTGGAAGCAATGCTTCCATGAAGGTTTCTCACAGGAAGGGCATTTTTGGATACACCTAAACTGAGCTGGTGAGCAGAGCAGGAAAACACAGACTGCAAGGATGGGCTCCCAGCGACTGAGGAAGGGCTGCAGACAGAACCTTCTGTTTTCTAAAATGCTGCCTTTTCAAGGTAATTTTTCACTGATGTAACAGTCTGCCCTTACACTGAAATCTGCGAACCCTCACCTCGCCACCAGTGATTTCTTTCTTGGAAGTTCTTTTTAAAGTAGAACTCTCCCAAGATAAACTCTCCAGACTAATTTCCATTAAAAAATGAGAAACATGACTCTTTTTATAAATACATCTGCTAATGCCATGAATGAGCCATTTCTATTTAAAGTAAGACCTGATGTAAGCCACTTTAAAAAAAGAAAAGCTTATCATGGTCATAATTCTGAAATTAGTTCAGGAACTGAAGTTAATCTTTTGTAAAGGAATTCCATTCCCCAGTTTAAAAAAAGAAAAGAATGAAAAACTGGTATTTATGGCAAAATTAGAAGATACACACTACTAAATCACTAGGAGATGATCTTTCTTTGTGGGTAGGACTGAGATTGAAAACCCCTTCCCTTTAGGCACCAAATGTATAGCCTTTTCAAGTCCTTTTTTATTTCAGTTCTCAAAGCAGGAATGGAGCAGCCACAGGACTACGCTGTTCTCACCAAAGACACAATCAGCAGGTTCCCATAAAAAAGGTTAACTTGCTTTCCTGACAGCCTCTTTCTTTCCTGCACGTGGGCTGACCTCTGACATTTTTAATGTCAATTCACCTCCTGGCAACTCCTCACATGTCAACAGCTACAGCACTGCCATGAAAGAAAAAGCAAGGGAAGTTGAAAAGATTTCTAGTCCAGGGAAAATATAATTATTCTTTCCCTGAAGAGAATATCACTGTAATTTTAAGAATGTCAGTGCAGGCTGAGAAATTCACTGGACATATCATCATAAATAATTTCCAGCGTATAAAACTGCGTCACTGAAGGGGAAAAATTATCAGAGTCCTAAGCTCCCATTTTAGTTGTATTTTTTAACTCAAATACTTTATGGTTAATTATTTACAACATAAAGATGATCAAATGCTGGTTGAAAACTTAAATGGCTGAGTCTTGGAAAGAAATCCATACTCAGTTAAGCATATACATGACCTAATACATGACTTTACATTGTAGAAAAGGTCTCTTCTATATGGCATCATAAATATCACAGATTAGCTCAGAGGGATGGTGGATCATTCCCCACTTCCCTGTGCAGAAGGATGGGAACACACATCAATCCCCTTCCAGCTGCAGGTGCTGCTGTTTCACACCAGGACAAAACATAATGATTATTCTTTCCCTTCCATACTGGGTTTATGATGCTTTGATTTGCTATACCATACCACGTCCCGAGTCATTCAAACAAGTTCTAATGAAGAAGAATTATTCTTTCTCTGCAACTACTAGCATGCTATGCTTCTGAAGACTTATTCTCTTGGAACCACCAATCAGAAGCTCTAAAAGGAATCCTTTGTGGCCATCTCCCAAGGCTAGACCCAGTAAATAACACTATTTGTTCAATAATCTTCCACCTCTGGGAAATGCTGTAAAATGCAAACAGAGCTTCATATATTTCTTTATTTCTCCTTCGAAAGGGAAGCAGTTGTGAACGGATTTATATTCATTCACTCTAACAAGCATTTTAACCTCCCTTTCAGATAAAAAGAGCTTATTTGATTTTATTATTTCCAGCACTCTTCTCAAATAATTTCTTTCGGGCATCTCAGCATTTTCTTTATTTCAGTGTAGAAGGATCACCCTTTTTCAGCTGTTCCTCATAAACAAACCATCACCCTGGTTGCACTTCAATGCACACTCTCCACAGGATTTAATATCCTTCAGGAGGGAACTGAAATGGAATGCACACAATTTTTTAAATGATGGTTTGGGACTAAATCTGGCCTCTGGGCAGCAGCTCCTTTCCTGCTCTCACACATTTTCGGATCAGAGCTGCAAAGGTGCTCTCCTGTGCTCTGCCTTCTCCTTCCAGCTTCTTCTCTTCAGCATCTTGTCCTTCCTCGTGGAAGGACAGAGGTCTAAATTATGTTTGCTCTCCTTTCTCAGTCCTGATTTCACTTGGGATTCGGACTGGTACTGCAGAAATGTAGGGAAATGAGAACAAGCACTCAGGAGAAAGAGCTTTTATCTTTCTGACTGCTCATTCTGTGCTGCATATTTCCTTACTACTACATTTCCCAATTAGAGGCAATAGCTTCTAGGTCAACAAACTGGAGCTGAGACCGAGAAGGAGTTGCTGCTATTAAATCACGTCTCAGGAAAAGACGAACCAACATGATCTAATTTATGTATCAAGAACAGAGAGATGCTTGACAAACAACTCGAACAAAATGCAAACAAGTTACCCAGCTTCTAGTGATGGATGTTAACTGGCTGCATATTTTAAAAAATACTGATCACTACAAAATCAAGATTATTAGGATGCTGCACCTATTGACATGATACACCAAGGACACTACTCAAACTAAGTTTCTGGATTCTTGGCAAAAGCTGCTGTTTCCTGACAAAACAGAGGTGCCTGCTTCCCAAAGGAATGATATTACTATTCCCAAGAGTGAGCAGCCCTTCTTAGGGCTCCTGACTTCCCCCGGAGTCAAGGGGTCTCTCTTAAGCTGCCAGGATCAGACCCCAGAGCAGAGAGAAGACTCTCTTTTCAAAGGTCAGCTGTGGCAGCAAGGGAAGTGGAGGGAAGTCTGAGACTTGCAAGACATCGATGATCTTGAAGAGTTTAATTATTCTGGCATTTCAAATCTAGAACTAGAAGAGTTGGTGTAAGAAAAAATTGGTAATAAACACTTACTACATACTGGACACTTATTTTTTCACCATATATAGATCTATTGCAGGCAATTCCAACTCAAATGAATTCCTACTAACAAACCAGACATCAAGGTACTTTAGTCACAGGCACTATGTCACCCTCCCATCTGTGCAACAACATTAAAAGGCAGCATTGAGGCCTCTCAACTCAATGAAGTTACGCACAACCCTTCAAAATGAAGTTAAATGATGATTGACAATTAATTCTGTGCTCTCAGCTAGACACTAGAAGCAGATGCTTTACCAATTTGGAATATTGCTGGTGTTTTAGCTACTGAGCACATGTTTACAGGCCACGAGAGTACATTCAACTCTCAGAACACTTATATTCCAATTCATTTGGCAATGTGCACACTCTGTTTGCAGTTCTGCTATTGTTTCCAAGTTACTCAGAACAGTTTTGTTCCAGGTATTGAGAGACTCAGTAACAGCAGGTTTTGCTCCATTAGACCACCAAAGTGACAGAATAACAAATCAGAGCACAGTCTATATTGAATATGTATTTTAAATACCTGAAAGACAATCCTTTCAGACCTGGATGCTTGCAGAAAAGCTGTGTTCAATTCCACCAGAGAGATCCCAGATTGCAACTCCCTTTTAAGCCCTGAGGTTGCCCTGCTGCTTTCACAGCTGCCACGGACCTGCCCACTCGCAGACTGCCAACAAGTGGAATTCCATTTGTACAGTGGTGTCTCCACCATAAATATGATGGAGCCAGGGAAGAGTTATGAGCTCAAACAAATGATGTACTTGGTGTAGTTCTGAACTGTTGATCTGACAGTCAGGAACCCCAAGTTTATTTTCAGCTGCTGCTCATCCCCCTTGTGACTCAGTAGTGCTAGTACTGTCCAAAAGACTCGGTTCACTCTAAACCACTGGCACAAAAGCCTTCCATTCAAGACTTTTAAGGATCACAGAAGAGTAAAATTTTCTTATTGCCACAGTTTCAATGCATTTCCTGCCCACTGTTACAAGGAATCAGCTCTAAAGAGACAGCTATTCCTGTCTGTTCCACAGCCTTTCCACACTGCCTGCTCATTTAGAAATTTTTTTTGGTAGTTTTTTCTATTCCACCCACAAAATACCAGACTCTGTCTGGCTTTTATGGGTGGGTTTTGAAGAACAGATAGGAAGGCAAAGAATACTTGTGTTCTGCAGTCAGCCAAAATGCTTGGCAAGACTGATTTCCCTCCCTGCCCCAACTGATGGCAACTATTGCTGGAGTTAAGGGCACGAGAGGACAGGGAAGAGATGAAACTTATGCCTTTCTCACCCATGAAGTGGGACAAGCCTGTCAAACGGAACCATCTTTCCTGCTTCTCACAGTCAGTACAGTTAAATATGAAGTTGTGCCAAGCAAGATGGACAGAAAGGGAAGATCCGAGTCTGAACACCTTTGGTTTTGTATTTTCTTCTGTAGTGCCAGTTCAGGGTCACATTAAGATACAGCAGGTTCTGCTGATGTGCATGCAAATCCTCTCATTTTCAGTGCTAAAGGAGAATTTCTCCCTTGCTGCAAGTCAATTAGCTTAATAACAGCTCTACTCACTGCAACTGGGGAGAGGTAAAAATTAGAAGAAAATAATACTTAGAACTGAACGCACACAAAGATTACAATTATTTTAAGATCAATCAGACAAAGTGCCTAAGGCATTAGCAGCCTTTCCTCTTCATCAGCACTGCTGTAACCATGTCAAGAGCACACAGCTGGCTACACATTAGTTTCATTGTTGGGCTGTCAACCATTTGAAGGCTTTCACCAAATTACTCTCCACAGGGCATTTTCCCTTTTCTTTCCATCTCTAGACACACAGTACTTTGCAAGGAAGTGCATGTAAATTCACGTCATCCAATTACTGTATTCTGTTTGATTTTCTTAGGGGCAGAAAAGTTACAGAAAAATTTCATGAACTCTTGGTTACCCTTAAACATTCATCTCGTAGGATAGAAAAGCTCCAGATCTGTATCTCCTACAGCTCAACAGATCTGAGAAGCAGTGATACAGGTGATGACAGTGTCTGTACTGACCTCTTCATCATACATAGCTCAAAATGTAATGGCTCACTCCCTTCAAAAGACGTATTTAGGAGACCAGTACAATTTTGTTCTAAGAAACATTGAACAGAAATTTGTTTTACTTATCCAAGAATTTCACTGGATATTGCAGAGAGAGATGAATCTGAAGTCACTGAAGATTCGAACAAGTTTATCAGGAAGAATATGTGCTAAAACGTTTTAAAGTCAGTATAGTGGTATGAAAAAACAGTAACTATGTGAGACAATAAACCAGAGAAGGAGATGCGTCTGACTGGGTAAGATATTCATCACTACACAGTTCTAACGGTGCATGTTTTCCTTGTGGCTTTGCCCCGGTATTCTCTGGCTAAATCAGTGCAAGTCCCTCAACCTCCCTGTAAGTCAATTATTCAACTGATAATCTGGGGGGAAATAATGCCAGTATGCCAGTAATACAGGCTGCTGAAGCTTGCTTTTTCTTTTCCTGTGAAACATTTTGTGCAAGATCCCGATATAGCACAATCTCGCCCGAGGGCTGCTGCAGTCAGCAAGATCTTTAACAGGACACAGACATACAAAATATTACTTGAAGAGTGGGTAATAGTGTTCTCTTAGTGCTTTGGCTCTTTTGCAGCTTGGTGGCACTTCAGAATTCAGGATGCTTTATGAACACGACAGCAATAATGGTCAGCATCACATCCCAGCCACCACTGAGGGGGTACAAATGCAAACCACACGAACGCAACCTGCCAGCTGTGAGATTTTCTGCTCCAACAAGCCAACTGTTGGTTCCCAGTCACATAAACAGCCATCTCAGATTTCCTGAGGCTTTGCATACCTGCAGGACATCTGCCTGCACAATGCCCTGGGAACAGGGCCATCATGCTGGTTCTCATGACAAAAACCCACAGATGCACACATGGTCCTGCGGGTTTTTGTGGTTTATCCTGCACACAGTGGTTGATTGAGCACACTGTAAAGAGGCAGAGCCTCTCTTACACCACTGCACAGCCAAACCACTGAGAAATGCTGGGCTTCATTCTTAGGAGCACTTATTTCAATGTAGGGTACTCAGTTTCTGAAGTCTCAGCCTGGTGACTTACACCTCAAAAGCTACATTCACTTCCAAATTAAATATAATGAAGAAATTTGTTAAAATTAACATTTAATCCACACTCACATTTTCCAGGTTCGGAAACTAACTATTTATGTACTCATTACTGAGAACATTGTTTAGCTGACATTGTAATGATTCATGGGTAGTGTTTTCTCTTCTTAGTTTTGTATCAGTGAAAAACAGTGTTTTGAGAATGCCTCATAATGGCATTTTTGCATCCTCTCAAAAGCTGGGTGTTTCACATCAAGAAATCCCAGCAATTTTAATGAAAACACAGGAAAGCTTATGAAATCCAAAATGCCACCCCATAATTAGACAGACTCCTAAAGCTACTTAAGTCTTCATTTTAATGTCTAAATTTTTGCCCAACTCTGACTTGCAAATTGTAACATGAATAAATGCAAGACCTAAAACCCACAAAGGTACAAACATTAATCTTTAAATTGATGACTTGCCAGGCTAATGCTTAGAACTTGAGAAACTGTTTATAGGCAGGTATTTAAAACAAAGATGCATCATCTTTTCAACGGCACTCTTTAGAAGGAGTCTTGGGCAGATTTTGGCCTAATACTCATTTACAGTTGTACTTAGAAAACACTGCATTTAACTTCTATTCTTTTAGCCTGTACTGTATTTGGGATATCATAATTTTCAGAAGTAGGTGATCACACAGTCTACATAGCAATGCATGAATCAAAGACCTAAGTGTAATGTATAAGAAGACACTACTGTACTCACGTTGTAGTGTTGTACTGTACTGTACTCACGTTGTACTGTACTACTCATGTCAGGCAGGCATGATCAAACCTCCACAATGAGTATCAAAAATCATGAAAGTTTCACTGCTTATCTCGTCTTTCCCTCCATTTTCTTCAATCTTTTAATTTAAAAGGCTTATGCCTCAAGCACTCAAATTTTGCTGTTCCTTACTGGTGTAAAATAGTTTTTGGCTGTTGTGGCTGTGCTTCAATGTGGAATGTATTTTGTCCTGACTCAAAATATTGTTACTGTGCCTTCCACTAAGTCTAATCTGCTAAACTAGTAACTTCTAGTCAAAACCCACATACTGCCAAAGCACTGCTATGGTACCAATGCCCTCCCCAGCCAATGAATTTTCCAGGTCTCAGCTCTATTAACTTGGGGTTGGAACTAGATGGCCTTGAAAGTCCCTTCCACCCTAAACTATTCTATGATTGATTCTATGCTGTGCCTGGAACAATACACATCATCAAAGCTACGACTGTGACCACTGCCACCCTCGACAAGGAAAACCACACATGTGCTAAGGAACTGAAGTTTGTATTTCCTCATTCTGCTATGTGAACATGAAAAAGGGGAACAACACAAAGTAACTGCTCTCAAAGAGCCAAAACTATAGCCCAAAAGAATTTGAGGCTTGGAAAACAGACCTGAATATAAATTGCTGAAGTAGCTTTCAGAAACGGTTTTTCTTCAGACTGCATTAAATTAGGGAAGATTAAAAAAGGGCACAAAATATTTAGGCTGTTATTCCGAAAGCTTTGAGTGGAAATAAGTTTTGTTCCCTTTGGTGTTCCCGTGACTACATTTCTACAGAACAGTAGAGTTTTATTTATATGTTTCATTTGGACCCCAAACAAAAACCTCATCTAAAAGCTTGTCTAAAAGGTCAGTTTTGAAACAAGTGACCTAATCCCATGCCATTTGGAAGTACTACACTGCTCTCTTCTGTCAGTGTTCTGTTTGTTTCATTGCCTCACTTCTTGTTTATCTTCTATTAAAGATAAAGGAAAGGTTAAGCAGATGTCATTCGTTTACTCAGATCTTTTCTTTGAACTGTGTGGTTCTTTTACTCGGATCTCTTCTTGGAAGCTGCTATGAGACAGCAAGTGAAATTTCTCCAAACTGATTGCAGCCCAAGCATTCCTTGCTTGCAGCCTTCTCACCTCAATAAATGCTCCCAAACGCTTTGCATCACAACTTTGGCAGAGCAGAGAAATGAACTTTACCTGAGATACTCACAGCAGTTCTTTACATTTGAATTCTTCTAAAAATTAAATCTCAGGGGTCTGATTTCATGCAAAAAGTAAAGAACAAGACAGGCTAGCACTGCTGCATTACTAACAAAACAGTTGTCAAAAATGGTGGAGACTGCTTTGTACAACTAACAGAACATATATAATATTAGATCCTAATTTAATTAATTGAAAAAGCAAAAGAACTCACTGTGCCTAACCATTACTGTTGGGGAGACCCAGCTGATCAGCCCTGGAACATTCAGTAATTTTCTTTAACTGATTTTTTAGAAACATTTCAAAATTCCACTGTACTTACTGGATTGAGAACCACTGTGAAGAACAGCTCTCCTCCTTGAATACTTTTGTCTAATTCCTTTGGACCTCCAGGATACTCTTTATAGAAAATGGTGTGGGTGAACAAGCCACAAGTTTGCCTAGGAAGCACCTGCATTTATGAAAAAAAAAAGAAAAAATTCAAGAGTTTATGCTTCTAATGAGATAATAAAAGTCAGAGAAATAATATGTAACTGGTAATTGCTGGGTACATTGGGCATCTCAACTTTGCTAGGAATCAGTAATGATCTAGATGAATTATTATCCCTAAAATCATAACATCCAAAAATTCATCACATTTTGTTTGAAATTGGAGACTGATCTCTATCACCAAATTACAATTCCAGGGCTTCCTCAAACTCATTCTGTCAGTAACACCTCATCCTAAACCCAAGTATTTGAAGCCTAAAGTTTTAAAATAATGTGAAAGATAATCTAAAATATTATCAGTCTGTATCGTATCAATCAGTTCCACTTTTATCTGAATGATGGTTTTGTTGAAAATTTAAACTGTAATTGGAAAGGCGAGTTGGTTTTTCTTTGGCTTAGGCATCACCACCAATAATAATTCTACACTGACACATAGGGAATTCTGCCAATAATTCTCACTTTATATAAAAGATTAACTCATTCAGCTGTGGTTTTGTAGGACCAGTTGAAATACAAAGTAGTCTGACCAAAATTAATTTAAAAAACATTCCAAGAACAAATCCTTTGAATATGAAGAACTAAAAAATGTTTTCCATCAGAAATTCAATATATTTTCTATTGAATTCAGAAAGTAATTTGCTGGAGAGTATTTCAGCTATGTCTAGTCCTTATGGAAAATCAACAGATGAGTACAGACATTCATGTATGATGCTTAACTGGGATTGTTATGATAGATTAACTTTTAAAGCATACAAATGCCTAATTTGACACAGGCTGTGGCTTTGTAGATACTCTTTATTTCTTGCAGTTTCAGTTCTCAACATTTTTTTTGTTATGTAGAGAATACTGTGATCACAGACTGTAAATTCTGTGTTGTCAGAAAACGTATGGAATTTGTACCTCTGCTATAAACTTGCCTAAGTTTTTACAAAACCTTTGGATTTCACTGAGGAAATAGGAGAACAATTCTCCAGAGAGGCAGGGAATGAGGCTGTACTGGATTGGAGATGCTCCGACAAACGTTACACAACAATGTTCTTACTGAGCATGTTCATTACCGTTAGCCTGAAGATGTAAAATATTGATGCATTTGCCCTGGAGAACTGAACGCTCAACACTCTCCGAACAGGTGGTTTAATATCACTGGTTTTGGAAACAGATTTTTGGCTGCAGTGTCCTTGTGTTAAATCTCATTATGTGTCTTCAAATGATGTGTTTTTACAAATATTTATGGAAGAGATTTTTGGAGATTCTGAGTCAATCCGTCTTCCCCAAATCATCTTTGTGCTCCCTGAGCACATCCACAAACCCATTATTTCACACGCAGTGATTGCTTTGAGGAGAACGAACTGTAGTTCAACCCTGTGTGGTGTCAATTTTGTTCCTGGATTTCTGGAGATCATTTCCATTTGCTTCACCCAAAAATAGGCCAAAACTTTAAAATATTACTACTTAGCTTAAAAAAGTGGTATCTGTGGCAACCCGAGAACAATACCAGAATTCTGTTCTAAGTGGCAGGGTTGTGCCAAGGCACTTGACCTCCCAGAAGTGCCTGTTGCAGCCAGAGGTACAACACAAGGCCCCCATTCACTGCTCTCCCGCACGCTCCAAAAGAAAGTTACTTGGGAACATGCCACCAAGTATTTTGGAAAGCTGTTTTGAAACACTTCTGAGATAATAATGACGAGATGTGAATCCGAGATAGCCTCCGCCCCAGTGCCTGGATGGCAGCAGCACAACGCCTTCCGTGTCAGTTGTGTGCAAGCCCTTCCTTTGGCAAACGTGGCTGTCAGCGACAGCGCTGTGAGTTGTGTCATTCAGAAACACAGAGGGATTTGAGAGCACTTTGGTAGCCTGGAAGTGGTGTGGAGGGAAGTCTTCCTTCCCTGCAGCTCCTGAGGCTCTGCCTGCACCCAGGCTGACAGCTCTGGGTTAAACCAGGCTGCAAAGCCCAGCTCGCATTTGTGTACGGCAGGAAGCCAAACAAGGGCAGCCATGCACAGCTCTTAGGGAAGACAAAGATTATGTACCCACCAAGATCCAGATTCTGAGATGGCATAACCTGGCAATACTGTTTTGCAGCTAATGGTACCATGCAAATTTAAAACCTGATAGAAATCTAACCCAGCATATAGAGTTAAATGATGCAAAATTGACTTTTTCCTTGAGCTCCCTGAACCAGCATTAACCGTAGGACTAGAACAGTTAACAGCCTGTTAACTGCTGACAGCAGGGTGCCTGAACACCACCTTCATCAGCAGAAACATCATCAGAACAGACTGATTTTAATTAACAAGACACTGTCAAATATGTCTTGCTACTTATGCGTAGCAATACGTGCTTCTCACAACGTGAACTTTCAGGATTCCATTCCACTTAAAAATAAATTGTTCCTGAAATGGTAGAGTACAAAATGAACATCAGCAATACAACTTACCATGATGTTTTTGTGGATGAAGCCTCGTCTATACCTTGCGGGTTTCAGATGTGGGTATTCTTCTGTGCTGGTAACTCTGATGTTCCAGACCTTTTTCCAGGCATCATAAAGTTGAACGTGTACTGGATAGACTCCAGAGTGGTGTGGAGCCACTGCATAGCCCAAGTCAGTTGGAATACCATGTTCCTAAAACATGACAGAACAATGGCTGCCCTCAAAAATTTAAGAAACCTGATGTTTTGGCATTTCTCAAATGCTGTTTTTGTGAAAGACCAAGAACAGGAGATGAAAATAACAGTAATATCAAAATCTGTTGATCTGGAACGAGATGGAAGGCAGCATGGGGAAGGTGCAACACAGGATTTTAAGATAAAAGCCTTTTTACTAAATATTTTTATGAGTACGCAGGGAAGAAGGATATCAATGTATTTTACACTGGTTTCTTCAATCTACATTAAACAGAAAGCTGCACTCTGAGTTCTTGCAAGGAATTTGCTCACAAACCCCAATTTCAGAGACAAAATCACTGGCACATACTCAACACAATACGTACCGTTTGGCAGCTACAACTACAAAACTGCAATTTCCACTACATGTCCCTTCACAATTACTTGGATAAGGCGCTGAATTTCAGAGTCACTGCATTTCCCCTCTAGTCCATTCAAAACACAAATCCATTTTCAAAAACCAGCTTAACTATTTCAGTGTCATGTTAAAAATGGAGGAAAGATAAGCACTTGTAACAGTCTACAGGCAAATGTTGTAGAGTAAATCCTTTTGTAGCACATTTCCTGTCTTTGAAGACTCCTGCTGTTTATCCTGTGTACATACCCACCTTGCTGCTATTACATTCTCTTCACATCCAACGCATTTTCCTTCAGGTTACTTTTCAAAGGAACAGTATAGAGCAGATATTCCTGGATAGTCTGATTAGCAGAATGCACAGTCCAGAAGATACCGTTTTGCCACTGCACTGCCTTTGAATTCTGTCTTAGAGCTTTTTATATGGCTTGAATTGACAAGGTTATCTTCACCGTATTTCCTAATCATACTGTGCGTGCAAAGCATTGGCTGATACCTGGACCTCTTCCTTTGAACGAGCTAGTTACTAAGGAACATGAAAATCTCTAGAAGAAGGGGGGGGTGATGTTAGTAAAACCATTTGTTGTGTGTAACAGCCATGCCTGGCTCAATCATAGTGGGCAACCCTCTATGTTTAAAAGAATGGTGAAATTCTTGCGTCCCTTTAGGAATTTATGGCACACATAAAGGGCACCATGTGTGATCTGCCAAACAGGAATGGGTAACAGCTGCCCTCCTGGTTGTACTGCATGAGGAGACAAGGAGTGGATACGCCATCAGTTACACAGCTTTACACGATTTAGTTCCACCACAGATAATTCAATTCCTCGTCCTTTTATCTTTGCTATTTCCCTTAAGCATGCATAAACATCAGAAAGGAAAATCTTCACAGAACATGTAAGAAATTGCATTCTCTAACGTCCCACTGAATCTCCTTCATTTATCTATAAACAAAATTCTAATTTTTACGGTTTTCTCCCTCAAGTTTCACAATAGGCAGTAAGAAATATGTAATCTCAATCTTTCACTCTAATAAGGGGCCTGTCATCTTCAATGAAGTAGTGTCTCCATTATTCCTTACTGACTGTAATTTCCCGGTTGAGCATCTCCCACACAATACACACATTCAGTGGATAATGCACGAGGCATCAGCAGTTTTGGCCGCTTTGAAAAAAGTGGATACTTCTCTCTGCTATTAATTTGAATGCTCTGAGCAAATGAAACATAGTGAGTAGCTTCATGTCTGTATGTCGAAACAAGAAAAAAAAATTAATAGAAGGTATCTGTAAGCATTAAGAGCATTGAAAGTAGTGAAGAAAATGGCAATTGCTGAAGTTACATAAACCAGGGTTGAATATGCGTTATCCTTAAAACACACTTCAACAATTATATCCTGCAGACTAATCCCAGAGGATGTCTTAGGCCACACCAGAACTACAAGGACCCATTTGATTTCCAGTGGAGCTTGCATCAGTACACAGGATCATATTAAAAGTGCAATTCTGGACACAGGACTTTAAAATTTTCAGGAATCTAACTTCTACTGCAATGGTTTCTTGAAAGGAAACATTAAAGTAGAGCTGTCCTGCACTCAGTACAACTACAATTACCAGCAAACTTGGTGAACTCTTTGTTTGAAAGAAAGCATGTGTCCCACTTAAAAGCCAAGTTTTCAAATACAAACTTTAACTGGCTGATAGTCAGGTCTGTCCTGTGCTCCTACACTCACTGACACAGGACTATTAAGTGCACTGTTTGTTGCTCTGGTATTTCAAATCCCCCTGCTCCTTCCAGGAACAAAGTCATCACCTGTCAGCTAAAGAGCAACCACAGTGTATTTTGAAAAGAAGAAGTAAAATTAGGCTGTTGGAAGAGCAGATGTAGTTCAGCAAACAAGTTATGTTTGCTGAGCTGTTTTGATACAATGCATATTTAGGTCTTAGCACTAGACCCCCTCTTCAGACAAATAACATGTTTTATGTATGGCAATTTTGTTTTGGTTTATTGAATGAAATTAACTACGATGTGTTTCTCAAATATCCTCAGATCTAAAATTTGTTTTTATTTTTTCTTATATTCTCCCTGAAACATTTTGATTCAGAGCTTTGCTGTGAATAAATGATTAGTAAAGGCAATACTCTTCAAAACAAATTTACATAAAGATCCAAAGGGAATATGTAAGACGTTATTGGATGTCACTGCAGAAATGCATCTTTGAAAATGGCACGCTTACCTAGCCCTAACAGGCAGTGGTTTCACGAAGTCATTTGATACCTTTCAATGGAGTAATTTTTCTTTCAGAAACTTTATTTTTTTTTCCTAATCCAAACAGAATAATGGTTTCTGAGTACCTAAATTAAATAAAAAATGCAAAAATATAACTCACTAAGGCAAATTTTTTGTTGAGGATCATCTGCTCCACCAGTGAGGACTCATTGTGGAAGAGGTGTGGCTGCATGTGACTCCACATGTGGGGAAACCACCAGAACTCATCCACAGATCTCAGCAGCAGGTCATCGCCCTCATCCTCCTCCTCAGTCCCTGCAGAGGGGAGAAGAAGAAAAAAAATATTCCAGAAGTAGTCTCTACTTTTATTATATTTTCACAAATGTTGGAAAACGTAAGAATGATATTAACATAATAAATTGTGACCACTTAAAATACTGCCTGCTGAGGCACTGGTGACAAAATGGGACAGTCAGGACCACTTTGCCAGCCCACATCCTATTTAATACCCTCTCTTTTACCTCTCCCTACTTCTACAGTGGTTTAAGTAAAAAATTATTTTAAGGGATAATATATATTGCTATATTTCTACAGTAGACATGAAACAATCACAAGGATGAACTGTGGTAGCTCAACAGATCCCTCAGTGAAATCAATACAAAATTTTATGTGATTGGTGGAACTTACCATTCAAAAACAGATTGAAAGGAACTAAATTTTAACAGAAGGGGGGGGGGGCATTTAATCTGCTCCATACCAGAAACCTATGCAGGAGCACAGCATACTAAGGCCCTTAGATTCTGTAATTCCTACTTGTCCTCACACTATACACAACACCATCAAAATCAAAGTGATTTAAGCATTTCATTCTTACCTGTGTGGTAAAATTTCCCTGAAAATCCCAGGTTGAAAGTAAAATTTGTAATTTGGGCTCTCAAAAGATTCTGAGTGTCAAGCAGGGCCTGAAAAAGAAACAACCCACCATATAAACACACCTGTAGAAAACACAACCCGACACAGAAATTTAATATAACAATATAAATATTTTTATAGTTATGCGTCTTTTCAATTGGTTTTGCTATTTAAAAACAGCTCTTTATGTAAGACAGAGCAGTACAGATATTTTTATTAGCATACAAAGATTAAAGACCGCATGAAAACTCCATCATTTTCCTCATGAAGATGACCAGCTATCAAATACTGGGTTACTCCCTGAATCATGAGATAGGAAAACAAAGGCACACACAGAGAAAAAACCTCCCACTGGCCACTCAGTAAACCTGGGCCACAGCCAGGAATGAATTTCAGATCTCTTGTGCCCCCCAGCACTGCTCCATTCACAAGGGTGAAGAGCAACTGTTAGAATTACATTTCTGTACATCAGCTCAAGTACATCCAAAGCAATCCAGTCATGTTTCAAAATCATGGGCAATGCAAAAAGAAAAATCTAGAGAGACAGCAAGGAGTTAAATCAATCCTATTCCACATCAAAGAACTGGATCCCAGATTCCCCCAAATTCTGACTCATTTCTCACATAGTGAGCACACTGACTGTCAGCATCTGTGTACTTGCACTAAAGTAGTACAAACAAAAAAACCAGCATGGAGGAAGAAGGGGGAAAGCATTATTCATCAGGTACAGCTTTGCTCTTTGGTTTCAATATGCTCTTCTTGATTTGTTACTCCTAAGACTTATGTATTACATTCAGGAGTTATCTCCCAGACTCCTACACCCTGCTTTTCTCTCGTTCAGTTTTTCAGGTGTAACGTAGAAACCCAGCTTTCCAAACTTTGCAAAGCAAGAACAAAACAGACAAGCAAAGGTCATCAAAAAGTCTTCCAAGTCAACATACAGTAATAGCACAATGATTGTAATAAAGTGGTTGAAAGCACTGCTATTGTCAGAGAAGAGTAACTGGGTTATGAAGGCGGAATGTATTTTAAAAGCACAAAAAAGATCAAAATGACTGGATATTTTCAAAGCTTGAAAGGTCTAGCAAGCTCCCTACTCTTGAAACGCAATGACAACTTGGTGCCTTGAAAAATATGAGCCAGTAATTTTAATTAGTTCCCCTGGATGTTTTCATTATATAAGTAATTTGCCTCCAATTATATGCCAATGACAACAAAATGCTAAGAAGCCAAGACCAGTTTAGGTATCAGGCAGAGGACACTCAACTTACAAGTCCTTAAAATATGCCCCATTTTACAGATTGAGGCAATATCCACCTTATTAGAGCACATAAGCTCTTCTTCAGGTCTTTCCCAGGGCTCACCTGGTAAAGATCATCTTCTTTCACTGCAAAGCCTGAAAACTGTCCTGTGAACAAGAGACATTCTAAAGAAATGAGCAAAATGAAGCACAGAATGGAGATAATTGAAAACAAGCTCCAGACTTATGAAGTGGAATATGAAGTGAAAAATCTTGCAATGCTGTAACGAAGGCTTTTGCATAGGCCGCAAGTGCAAAGATCTCTGAGGAGGCTTCTTATTCTAATGAAAAGCAGCAAATCTGCACAGGATTTATATGAAAACCAACCATGAGCTGCTCAGAACCTATTCACTGAAATGATTTTATCTCTGTATGGTTAAAAAGGTAGGAGTCAATTAATGCAGCTGTTCCCTTCTCGTGCTAAGGGCACGCGTTGTTGAGGAGAGGGGATCCTGAGCACAGCCTGACAGTGAGGTGGCACGAAGGGCTGCTCGCTTCTTTCCCTCCACATGAAGAGCTGTGAGCATTTTTTGAGGTGAAGGGTTTATCCTGTACCTTTCTAACACCTTCCTAGCTTTTCATCTCCAGTCTGGTCTCAGCAGGATGGAAAACCAGAATGGCACACAGGCTTTTAAGACGGAGGAGGGAGAAAGGTGGCAAGAGGCCCATGACATTTCTGTAACAATGCAACACAGAGTTTACTTCTTCCCTGGGAATTAATTTTGCCAGTGTGGTTCCCACCTTCTCGCATTGTGTTGGGAATATATCAGCTAATTCCAAGCGTGTACCTGCTCTGCCTGCAAAGAGGGAGGCCACAGACCTGCTGTGAACCACTTTGGGTACAGACAAGACGAGCTAACATTTGAGTTGTCGTGCCTGTGATTATTTTCTGGGCGACTTGACATTTTACTCGTATTTCAGGTTCTAAAAACAAAATGTTAAAACTCATGAAAAATATATAGTAGCAGATGGCAAGGCCTATTACTGTGAGTTTCCATCAGAAAGACAGAAAGAGAGAAAAGTAGGGGGATGAAAAGCCTGAAATTTCATTTCTACATGCTGTTTTGTAAGCTGAGGGTAAACTGCTGGTATTTTCTAGATATTTTATGATTGTTTGTGAACAGCCCCTCTGGGTATCTGTATGAGATGTTACATAAATACACCAGTGCTGAAGACTGTATTTTAAAACCATTTAGTCAAGTCTTCATATGCTTACATTATACATGTTACATTTCTGCTGGTACTATAAGGAAAACAAATCATTGGCTGCATAATCTCTAACATATACGTAGCTCCAACGGCGTACTTTCTTTTGAACTTTTCCTAAGCTCACAGACTAGTTTAGGAAACTCCTAGTGCCACAAATCAAATCTGAGTATTCCATACATGATGAAAGACCCCTTTCTTCACTAACAGTAAAAATAAAAATCTCAGAAAAAGGCCCTGTTACAATCCAAGGAATAGACAGAAGTTATCCCGACAGCAAAAAAACAGATTTTCTCATCTCACAAACAGGACCCAGGCATGGACAGATGACATGGGCTGTCAAAAGCTTTTGTTCAAGTAAATCAGCTGAAAAGCCAAGGATAAAACTCCTATATTCAAACCTGCTTCCCACTTCCATAGCCAGGAAGCCATCCTGCCTTCTGCCCTCAAATATCCCAACATGATTTCACTTTAGAGTCTGGCATAGAGAAGCTACAAGTGTCAGCCTTTCTCCAGCAAACAGACAGTTGTAATTTCTTCAGCATCAACAAAAATATTCTGACCCAAATGCCTTGACTGATCAAAGGAATAAATCAAGATTGCCTTGTTGAACTCCGGTTCACCAAAGAGGAACGACGCCTTCTTTGTGCAGTCACACCAACGTATTTATGACTGTTTTCCTGCTCAAAAGCTGCTAAAGAACTGAGGCACTTGAAAAGAGAAATAGTTCAACTTGCTGTTAATTCTACTTGTAATCACGTACATTTCAACTAAATTGGCAAGCAGACAGACAGAGCCTCACAGTGCTGCAGCATTAACATCTTACACTTCACATCAGTACCGGCTTTCATGTCAGAAACAAAAGCAAGGGCAGCTTCGTCATTTTCCAAAAAGCCTTTCTCCTCCTCCTCCTATTTTTGGGAAGCAGTACTCATCTCTCAACTCTTGCTTGCTTAACTATTTTACTGTCTGACAACACTATCAAAGGAGCCATTAAATTAGGAATTATTTTGCTTTTGAGGAAAATTTCTAATGTTGTGTTGGCTCTTCAATAAAGGCAAGGACGTCCTGAAAAGGAAGGACAAGTTAGTAGAAAGTGCAGTGTGAAAGCACCCAAGTTAAGCACAGCAAGCCCCTCCATGGGAGCTCTTATGCAGAAGCAATTTTAATTTTTCTATATTGTATTTCCTCTTTTGTCCAACCCCTGCAAGAGACGGAAGAAACAGAACTAGAGCCATTTCAACTTCTGAGTGGAGTTCTTGCTGTAGAGAGGTTTAATGAGCTGGAACTGATGTGATGTCCTTTTACTCTGCACTTTTTGGGATATCACTTTGCCTTTCCATGCTCTGGGAGTGCTGCATCAGAAGCTGCTGTGCAGGTACACACTGACCACCCGCCTCCCTCAACCTCCCCCTCCTGCAGAACCGGGGGCGTTGGGAAGCAGCATGACAAGCAGGAACAGAAGACGGCCTCAGTGAAGGGCCAGCCCAAGTGTCTGGGAATCAGTATTTTATTGGACTGTTTTGCTTCTGAGGAAAAATGATTCCTTCATGATAAATTATGTATTTTGGAACATCATTAAAATGCAATGCCTACTCTTTCTGGATTTCCAAGATTAGCAATTTGACACCCGTTACCTGTGACACCCATAAACATTTAATCTACGCAGGAGAAAGAATAATTGCTTTGGATATAGGGGCATACCTGAAAAAAACATTTTGTCTAGCCTTCAAACAAAGGACAAGAAAGCTTAATTTGTCTTTATGCACTCTCTTAGCAGAGCTGACACAGAGAGGGCAAGAGAAAAAACAAAGAAAACCTTCAGCTTTTTCTGCAAAGTGTTTTGCTGGCAGAAAACAGGTAACCCAATTTTCTGTCGAAGTGTCAATAAAGTATCAGGCTGAAGCCCAGTTATGTGCTCCTTAAGTTTTTCAGTGTCCAATAGAAGAAAAAGGTTCAGGAGCCCCAACTTCATCTTATGTTGTCCAAACTAGGTATCTGAATCTGAGGTCCAGTAAAGAATCCTAAAAATATAAAGAGTCACTTCAGAAAACATTGCTCATATGATTTCAATCAAAAGTTTTATCATCAGGACACACTGTTTTAAATGTCACTGGGTCTTCCTTTAGAGTTGTTTTTTTTATCACATACAATAATGATCTTGATGATGGTGCAATTACATATTTTCAAGTAATTAGGCTCTTTCATCTAAGTAAATAATTTGTACACCCAAGAGATTTAAGAAATATTTCTAACTTCCTTCACCAACTTCTCACTTCTTGGAGGCTGAGGTAGCAGCTAATGAGAATTGAGCTAATTATGGCAAGGTAACATGAAGGCTATAAATACTTGGTGCCAATAGTACTTAATAAAGCAAAGCAATTAGCATGCTGTTTTCATGATTCTGTCTGAAAATCTGCATTATTAGCTCTTAATTAAACTGTACTTAGATGAAAGAGGTTACTATTACTAAACAGCTAAATGATCTTGTTATTTTGCAGTTGGCAGAAATAAATTACTGCATTTCTCTTAATTAAAGGTCAAAAAAATCCCAGGTCAGTTGAAACAGAACTAATAAAACACTCTACTGCTACCTACTTTTCCTTGGATTTTGGTCAGACAGGATTCAATAGAAATCTTGTCAGTCACATTTTTACCTAACACTTCACCTGCTTATGTAACCCCAAGTATTAAGAGATGAGGTCTCAGAGTGAAACCAAAGTAGCTCTAAATTGCATTTAGAATCTCCATATTCATAAGTTCTTGTGATCTGGTGATGGTCAGCACAGAGGGAATGTGAGGTTTGTTAGCCCCAGTGGAAGCATTCCAGTAGCTGAGCTGCAGTCACACACAGCCCCACAGCTGCCTCAGCTCTGAGCACGACAGGCCATCCCTCAGATGCTGTTCCAGGTCACTTCTGGGCCACTCTGCTATGCCTGCTTAGTCTGGCTTGTCTCCATTGCATCCCACCAGCAGCAGATAAATTCTAAGGGTTGTTCATTGATTCGTGGTGACACTTGCCTGGCTCCCAAGAAATGTTAGGCATTACACCTCTGCACCCTTCATTAGACAGCCCACACTTCTACAGCTTCACATCCTGTCTGGAAGGGTGCAGAGTGTTCTGTCACAGATAACACAGTGGCATGGCTGTTCCGTCTAACGGGGCATGTATTTTATAGTCACCCAGCTCAGAAAGGACAGAGGTTACGATCCGAGCTCCTGGCTCCACATTCATTATCAACAGCACATTTGCTCCTTATTTAATGCTTCCTCACACGCCAGCTCCAGCTGTAGCTCCTGCTGCAGCCAGCAGGCAGATCTGGCTGCAAGACAAGGGGGGCTGCGGCGCATCCTGATCCCTGAGCTGGGCCCTCTCACCCTGCCACTGGCAGTGTGCGGCTCTGCACAGCCCTGCACGCTGGAAATACCTGCAAGGCTCAACTCTGGAAGAAGGGCAAGGCCTCATCTCTGAGCAGCAGAGAGCTCGGGGCTCAGCTGATGTGCAGGCAGCTGCAGCTGGGGCACGGCACTGGCTCTGGGCTGAGGAGCTTGTCCGTGGCCATGTGACTCTGCCCAAAACACTGATGTTTTTAGAGGTGCAATTTCAGGTCTACTTATACACCACGGCTTGTGTACAAAAGATGACATTCTGTAAAACCTAGTTTACCACAAATTTGATTCCCAAACTGCTATTCCCAAGGTGCAACAGCCTGCAGCTCCTTTCATGCTGCTGCCTAGGACCTGCTCTCCGCATCAGGTCTCCAAAGCACCCCCTCCCTTCCCTTCCCGCTCTGCCCCACACGCCCTATCCAGATAAGAAAGGAATAGTAACCTCATTCCAACTCCCTGCCAAAGGCAGGAACACCTTTCACTAGACCAGGTTGCTCCAACCTGGCCTTGAACACTTCAAAGGGGGGAGACTGCCACAGCTTCTCTGGACAGCCTGTAGCAGTGCCTCACCACCCTCACTGTAAAAAACCCTCCTTCCTGGTGTCCAATATAAATCTACCCTCTTTCAATTTAATTCCTGGACTGACAGAGGCAAACAGGGAAGTTAAAAAAAAATTCAATTTCTTTAGGTAATGAAAGTAAAAATGTGGTGTCAGTGCTACATATATCAAATTCCAAGAGTGTGAATACAGCCTTCTGGAAAAACTTCAGCCTTATTCTTATTTTCAGTGCCAATATTCTCTGGACCTCAAAGCTTGAGCCTGGACAAACTAAGACCCATCTGCTCCCAAAATGCCTACAAGGTTGTGCTTCCTGCTCAGAAAAAAATTTAAATAAACAAGATTTCGAAGTCTGGTCTATATCATTATCTAAATGATCAGAGCTCAAGAGCGGGTCAAATTTATCTATTTTTCCAGCGCACACAAAATTCAAAGCATTTAAATTTGGGCAGTGTTTTCCCACAGAGTAACACTGGCCACAATTACAACACAAATCTGTTACATGATTACAGAAAAACTCAACCCCACAGACTAAGGTATAACAAGCTACTACTTAGTAGTACTTTGAAAGAAGCATTGGAGACTACAAGCTGTGTCTAAAATGCTGATACCAATCAAAGAGAAACACCTTGGGGTTTGTTCCCCTCTCAGCTGATACTTCCCCTGGCCCAAGTAAGACTAAAGCACAGTATTTGTGTTAATGCTGAGTTTCACATACCAGAGAACAAAGAAAGTGCAAATGAATGAAGACTCAAAGCCTGTAATCTAGATAAAAACCAAAATAAACTGGTTGCTCTCCCTGCTTAGAAAAGCACAAAGAAATTACCGCATCACTGGCATATTAAATAAAGATTACTCCACGGGCTGGGCAATGTGCCAATGTCACAGTCCATTCACAAATGCTTCTTAGGTGTTGTTTTTTTTTTTTTCCTAATAGAGCCAAAGAAATTCCTCTGCTTCTCCTAACACTCTATCTGAATAAAAATAGCTATCTACCTCTGTCCCTATGTTTCGGGCGAGCTGAGGAAAACTAAAGCTCTTTTTCTATGTTTCACCTTTACTGACAGAAAAAAAAAAATCTTTAACCAAAACCCTTTCATTTTCTCCCTCTGTCTGAAAGCTCCAGGTAAGACACAGCTGGGAATTCAGTCTGCAGCTTGCTCACCAGCCAAGGGTCACAAGTTATGGATTTTTCCTTCTCTTTACGAGTAGTTCTAAAGTTGCTGAATGAAATTCCCCAGCTACATCAGCATTGGTATCAAAGAAATTACAAAAAAAACCCCAAGAGAAAGTTTCCACAAAATAACAGATATAACTCTTTTCTCAAGCCATACTTTCGTGATTATATATAGACAACACAGAAATTACAAAAAACTTATTTCAAGTGAGTAAGAACTTTGACAGTTTAATTGGCTCCCACAAAGCATCAAGTCTAAGGGATATAACTGAGCAGAAATCCCGATGACTCTAGTGAAAAAGGGGGGGGGAAATGATTTTTTTTTGGAAGTGTTAATACACACCTTACCTGTTTTCCTGAGTACCTGCATTTCTAAAAGACAAGCTTATAAAAATCAGGTGTGCCCAGATAAACATCCCAGCTGCCAAAGTCTACACTTGCAGCCTCAAACCAAAATGCAGGATTCCAGCTGAGCTCTGCATTTGATTTACTGTAAGAGATTGAGAACATATCTTAATACAAATCTCCTACCAGTATTACATTCCTTCCAATAGCATATTTCATACTCTTTTGCCAAATCTGATTTTTAAAGACTTACATAATCCTTTTACTTCCTTTTCGATATTAGCCTCTATTCTGCGGCTTTTATTGGCTATTCAGCCTACACTTAAATATGCCTGTGCCTTACATTAAATATTTTTATCCATCCTCACTGTTTATACCCTGCAGACATCTGCAGCCTATGGCTTTCTGCTTTGGTCATCATTACTTACCGAATTCTTTAGTTTTAATTTTTTCACATTTTGCTCAGATATTACCTCACTATTCTGGTATCTCTAAGCACTCTCCAAATATTTCTAATCAAGTTGCGCAGAACTGAGTACAATACTCTAGAAACCTCCTCAGTCAGTAAGATACACTTCACTGATGTAAAATATTTTTCATAGTCTGTTTGGATTTAAAACCAGTTTACATTACAAACTGAGATACATTTTAGTATTCACTGATGTAAAATATTTTTCATAGTCTGTCTGGATTTAAAACCAGTTTACATTACAAACTGAGATACATTTTAGTATTCACCTTGTTTTAAGATATCCTCAGGATGACCATTTTCAACATTTCTATTACCTTTAACAATGGCAGTGGGAAAGGACAAGGGATAAGAGGAACATCTCGCAGCGTAAAATAACATTTTTTATATAAATGCAAAATTGATTTTCAGCCTCCTTTTGAGTGCGATTAGCATTCTATCAAAGACAACTCTGAGGTATCTTTAGCTCAAGTCCACTTAAGATGGAAAAGACACTTGGCTTACTCCCAGAATTGTTAACACTAAAGGGCAAGTAAATGGGAGCTTGAGGAAGAGCTGTGGCTTATTAGTTCCACAAAAATGCAACCAGTGCTCCCAAACCAAACCTGTCACCTCTGCACAGCGTGGCAGGGCCTTTGTCGCGTGGATTTACTGACTTGGGTTGGAATAACTGTGGGGAGACTTCCTCTGCACAGTTGCAGACTTTTTTGTTTGTCCTCTCCACTATTTCTATTTTCAAATGGATTACAGTATAATTTTTGCAATATAAAATGGTTTTAAATTTAATTTATTACTTATCTCAGATATGAAGCTACATTTTAAGGAGCAACACTAACTCATCTCCAGGACTGCAAAGTCACTCCTAAAGAGTAACTACTTTAAAAAATTGGTCGTAAGGTTTTTATGGTCTGTGCACAGAAAAAGAAACTGAAATTAGAAATAGACAGGCAATTGTTATTCCATGAGGGGCTACACATAAACTGGAAACCAACAGCTTTTCCTTTACTTGGTTTTGTAAGCATAATCACCAAGAATCAGTTATGTCACTGCACTGACCTTCCAGACCAGACAGGAGAAGAAAGGACACTTCCCATGCTGCTGTACTGTAAAAGAAACAAATGAATGAAGAGTCCCGCTTCCACTCTCATTTTTCTCTTCTTGCCAGACTGAGCCCTCTTGATGTGACTGAAGAGCGGGAAGGAGGAAGGCTCACTTTTGGTATTATGTTTTACAGTTAATGGCTTTGAATTCTAGATCTGTCTGCAGTTTGGTTTTTATTTGTTGGGTGTGAAAATTTTATTCAGTTCTGTTAGCAGGAGGAAGTGGATGGCTAACTTGCCACCTGGAAAAGCCCAGAATAAATCTTGCAGCAGCCCCTCCCTCGTACGCTGATGATGAATCTGTGCAGCTCTGTGGGAAGCTGTATTGCATTATTATTGTTTGTATTACTGAGGTGCTTGCTGAACAAAAGGAGCCTCTGACCAAGAGAACTTGCAATCCAAGGAAAGAGAGGGACTGACAATAGGAGCTTTTGTTTTCATGGCCAGATGGATCGACCCAAACACGGCAGAGTTTAGGTTATGCTGACAACATTCAAAGTGTGCAGAATCACATGCATTTTTTATCATACCCATGCAAATACCCACCTACATTCCTAAAGTGTATACTTTTTAGTAGACAGAGGAAGATAGAGCTTGCTAACCATGTGGCTGTGAACCAAAAATTATCTCAGTGCAAGCTGGCACACTGGGTGGACCTAAGCATTTGTGAGGATTTCTTTGGATGGGAAGCCTTATGCTCAAGAGTCAAGATATCTCTGCATAATAAATTAAGTCAAGGGAAAAAAGCAGGAACAGCATTACCAAATATTCAGTTAGTCCACTTGTCAGGTGAGTGTCATTCCTTACATTTTAAATAAAAGAGCCCTTAAATCACAGAACTCCATTGAGAAAAAGAAGACACCATCGTTACATTAAACCTAAGGATAGTAAAACAAAGTATTCACCACCACAGAGAAATGTGGGGAATTTAGAAATGAAAACAGATTACTCCAATTTTCCGGAAAGATGCAGATGACTGAACTCACAGCGCACATCCCTTACTTGGGAAAGCACCAGCAGATCTACGGAAGCTGTGATTTCCTTACTTTGGTTCTATCCTGAAGACAACCAAGGAAGTGTATAACCAACAGTCACATCTGATGCTGGGGTACAAGAGCTTGAAGCAAATCAACCTCACTGCCCTCAAAGATCTCAAATCTTTGAGGGCAATGAGGCTGATTTACCATGCCAAGATAGGATTTACCATGACAAGAAACAGTTTTTGCAGTCTCTCTGACCACAAAACTCTGCAACTGAAATGCATTTTTCTTCTCTTAGCTCCCTGCCACAGAATTGGTAACAGAAGGAGATGGTGCAATCCTTGAAATATCGCTGTCTCAAGACTTAAGTCTGCATGAAATATTTTTAGGTTTCCATGTACAGCGTCAGAAAATTAAAAACCAAACCAAACAAAAATCCCCATCAGATTCAGTTACTCCAGTATTGCAAAACTAAACAGAGAGAAAAAAATTCCAAAAATTCATTTTCCAAAGAAAACCAAATACAAAATACCTGACAAAACAAATAAGAATTTCAGCAAAAGCAGAACTAACGCAAAACACTGAATTTACAGGAACGAAGGCTGCAATACCAAAACCACATGCACGTTTTTTGCCATCATCCATGGATAAACTGCTAAATTAAACTTAGCACCACGCTTATTCCATGGATTTGGTTGTGTCCAGCTCACACAGGTGCAAAACAGGAAGAAGAGGCCCATAAGGAAGTCCTGGCATTACTCTGGCAGCCCCAGAAGAGTCGTACTCAGAGTAGAGCCAGCTCCTCTGCGGCCCTGTGGCCCCTCTGCAGTCCTCCTGCTCTGGGGAAGCATTTTTATCCTGCTTTCCATTTCAAACATCAGTGAGATTTTAACAAAAAGATCTGGGCTCTATTGAGCAGCAGTTGTATCAATCTTACTAGACTAAAATTCACAGAGGTTGGCACATAAGCCAAATGGCTTTTAGAAGTTAGATGTTATGGTGGCTGACTGGTAGAGCCTACTGTACGCTGGCAGCAGCCCATAAATATGTAAGACAATTTTTATAACTAGTTTTAAAGTTGTATTTTAGTTCTGAAATCTAATTCTAATTCTCTACTGTCTCAGAGTGTGTGACATTCCACACTACTACAGCTGACACAATACGCTCAAGTAAATCAGTCTTCCTAGGGCATCAGACAGCTACAGAGGCACCCCAGAGAGTAATATTCCTTTTCCTTGACACTTCTGAAGAACTGAACACACTTTTTACCTGCTATTTCCAACAAGTCAATATGAAATACCTTAGAAGCTTCAGGCCAAATTAAGAAAGAATGTATGTACACACACAGCAGATATATTCCACAATGGAATACTGGTATTATGGCTAATGATTTAGCACGACAGAAGTTCATAATCATTAATTTCTTATGTAATTTGAAGATGTGATCTAAAAGATTTTTTGAATCTCCCCAAAGGAAAGATTCATGGCTCAGTGCAACCAAACAGCTGTGAGTATCTCTGGTGGTTCTGCAGCTGACACATTCAATGACACATCTGTCATTTCTTTTCTGATAACCTTCTACATGATCCTACAGATAAAGAAGCAATTAACTTAGAGAATTAGACTTCTTCCTGTGACAGGGGCCATCCTTTGTCTTGACAGTTCAGGCTTTCTGCACCTTTTAGCCCTTCTGCCTTAACAAAATTTATATATAAAATTCTCTTCTGAGGCAAATATTTA
Source organism: Corvus moneduloides (assembly GCF_009650955.1). NCBI lineage: Eukaryota > Metazoa > Chordata > Aves > Passeriformes > Corvidae > Corvus > Corvus moneduloides. The sequence continues at coordinate 70,624,564 of NC_045480.1, forward strand.
GGTCATTCCTATGCAAGAAAAACTCAGCAGCCCCATGACTGGATTTTTAAAATTTATAGCCAAGTGATCTGCTTTGCCTTGGGAAGTTCTGGTTTCTTTCCATGTATGCTGCACAGGGTGAAAAGACACTTAATGGGTTTTAAACAACTGCAATAATTTAAGAAGTGCTGACTAATGTGGATGAATTTAATATAGGGAATAAACAATTAGCTCTTAGTGGAGAAATCTATTAAACAGAACCATATTAAACAAAAGGTTAGGCCACCAGTGTTACTAAGAAAGTAAGAAGTGACAGCATTGGCTATGGAAAATGGAAGAGGACTGATCTGACCAAATACAAATGTTTATACTTGATCTTAGTCACTCTGAAAACAGTTTATAAACACCAGTCACACGCTTTTAAGGTGCAATTCACTTAACCAGTGCCTGCCTGAAGATGAGCTCTTTTTCTATGTTTATGTCTACTGTGGGAAGTTAGAGGAGTAGCTCCATTAGAGGTGTCTGCCTTATAAACCTCAACACCCAGGCAAGATGAGAGACTGTGTAAATGATGGAGACTGAAGTGCTATGAATCGATTCCTTTTGGCTAAACCCTCTCCATTACCAGAACAATGTTAGGCACAGAAGATGCACAGAGAGTGCAGCTCTTTCTTTTCTCCAGCTCTCCAATGATTAATGCTGGAAGGCTGCAGCCGGAATCTTGTACTGCCCACTGCAATGCACGTATACACTGACAGATGCATTGCCCAAGCACTCCCAAACCAGAATGATAAACAAAGATCTACTGTCCCCCTCCAGTAATGGATATGGTTAATATGAAGCTTTTTCCTTGGCAATTACAAAGAATAACTACAAGTGTAGAAAAGGTTAGGTTTACCTGAAGAAAGAGAAGAGAACCCCATCTTGACTTCAGTACAAAGTGTCTCTTTTGGAAAGCACACAAAGGACCAGACAGTCAAGAGGAGCTCGCACAGCTACTTATTAGGGAAAAATAATTTGGCAGTGTTCTAATTTTTCACTTGGAGAAATTGATTAACTCTCAAGGAACTACAGAAAGTGCATGTATTGGGGAAATAAAGGGAAAGGTAGATGGCCTAGACCACCAGCACTGAACAAACTGTCATCAGGAAAAAAAAAAATCACACTTAATTTCCCCCCTTTTATCATCTGCTTCTCCCTTGAAAAATCTCACGCTTTATAGTAATAAAAATTTCACAAAGAGTAACTGTAGCAAAAAGAGATGTTAAATTAGTAGACTGTCAGCCAGGGCAATCATGGTCTATTAAGATAAAATTGCGCCGTGGATATCTAGATAGATTACTCTCTGTATGTCCATTTAAATGAATTATTTGCACTGCACAGGCTCTTAAGTCTTTCTAAAAGACATGAGGAAAATAAAATATAATATTGTCACAGCATAATGGTCCCTCCTGCCTGACAGACAACAGGAGAGAAAAAACTTACTAAAATATGAATGTTGAGTTTGTTATTACCAAGCTTATTTTCAAAGTGGGAGGCAATTAGACCATGGAAACATTCTCTTCCATTATTTCTATTATACCAGAGGAAGATAAAGTAAACAAATATGAAGATGGATGGTTATTGTTGATGCACAGTGACAGCCACTCAGTATCTTACATGGAAGAACTATTTTCTATCAGCCTAGACGTTACACAGAGACGGGCAAATCTGCAACACGTACTCTAAAAATCTGAACCACTGTTTCAAGTAGCTCGGGTCCTTTTTTTTTTAATTGAAGAAGCTGTGGTGAAACTAGAATAAACTTAATCTGTTGTTTAACAAAACAAAGCATTTACAGGAGTATTTAGGTTGATACACTATGTTTGTAAAAGATTTTCAGAAGGGCTCTTTATACTTGCGCTCCTGACACTAAAGGTACTCAAGCTGAAGTACCACCACTTTGCCTCCTCTTTTTAGAGGTACAGAAGACACTCATTTTAGAGGGCCTGCTTTTAATTTGACCTCTTCTGAGGTCAATATATAATACTGATAAAAAATGACCATTAAACCTTGTAATAGCAATTTTCGAAGTGCTCAACTCCACTTGACACACTGTAAAGGAGAGGGAAGTTAAGCCTGAATGAGTTAAGCCTCCAAATATTAACTATTCTGGCCACTTTGCAAATCTACTTAAGGTATCTAAAGAAGAAGTTCCTTTGAAACCACAATCTTACATGCAGTCAGAATCTCCCTCCTTGGAGACAGTCAAAAGGCACCTGGCCATGATCCAGCTTGAGCAGGGGATTTGGACCAGATGACCACCTGATTTTTGCTACTGGTTGTGCATTAACCTTCCAGCTTCTGAACTCGGTCCTACCCACACAGCATCAGAACCAACCCTAAAGGTCTTCTGGCTGTTGGGAGGTTCCTTAAGGTTGAGACTGATTTGCATTGATAGAATACAGATAGAAACATTCACCCTACTCTCCTCCAGCTCACAGCTCTACCAGACGTGAGTATATCCAGAGAATATTAACTAGGAGACATGTCAAACAAAATTAAACCATAGGAGAGCATCCTGCTCAATTCCATATTGCCCATATTTAAAATGTAAGCTTAGTGGAAATGAGCTAATCTTGAGCACTGAAATTATACAAAGTCTACATTTAGAACCTCTTTTCACACTCGCAGCACCCAATTCTCCGTCACAGTCACTGCAGCAGAACTCAGTAAAACTCCTGTTTAATGAGATGTCATTTATCTGCAAATACACTTTACAATAATGTATTTCCAACTACTGCAAATTGACTTTGTTTCATTCCTTCCACATGTCATGGTGCCACAGAGGATAACTCCTTTGATATTAATAGTAATGAAGATACATTGCATCTGACAGCCCTAACAACATGTTTAATACACCATTTTAACTATAAGTAGATGAAGAATCAGAAGGGAACACTTTTTTCAGATACCATTGTTTCAGAACACAGATCTGTACAAATGAAATTATGTTACTTAAAAGTTATTTCCACTTGGATATTACTTCTATTTAATATGACAGTTCTATTTTGGGAAGATTACTTTCTGACATACTGCAAATTATTTTCCCCAAACGATACGGTTTATCCTTCTGTATCTGCTGTAATCAAATTTGTCTCAATAGTCTCCTGTTTCTGGTATGTAACTCTGGCAATTAAACATCCTAACTTATGTTAAAATCACAATCCTAAGGTGTCACTTGCAAAGAGAAACAATACAAAACATGCTGTCTCCAACTGCTATTGTACAACACGGCGATGAATTTATTCAGGCTCCATTTCACCCACTTTGTTACCAGAAAGTGCTGCTTCTGCACAACAACGCAGGTTCTGCCAGTGATGTTGGTCAGATCTGACTTTTTTCCTGCCATCTGACTTTGCATTTAGGAGATTCTCCAAGCATGCTCACTCACCTAACTCAAACACTGCCATCGTGTTCTCCACAGGAAAACCATTTGTTGAGTTTCACCTTAATTTCTGCTCTCTCCCATGCAATTTGTTTGCCTAAGGAAAACACCTACTTAACAAGGAGGCAAATCTCATTTATAATTGCATGTACAGAGCATGTTTTGGAAAAGAGTGTATGCTGCAAATTCATGGGAAATTTAAGTTTAGCTGCGGGGTCAAACCTTTTCTTTAATGAAGCACTGTATGCAGAGTTACAGTAGCTTGACAAATACATTAACACTGAAAAAACCCCCAAAAATTTAGTTAAAAATGAAACAAAAATAACCCACTGCATGCAGCGCTGCCCTTGTCTTTGCTTCTTGCAGTTCCTCATTCCATTAACAAAGTTCTAACAAAACATTCTCCCTTATTTTTAGCACAAACAGGGCAACAACCATCATGTTACAGATTTTTACCTTCCGGACCAAATTGAGAAAGGGGACCTCCAGCTACCTGCTTTGGGACACTCCCCACAAAAAGCAAGGAAGAAATAATGTTGTTACTGCTACTGACCAACAACTATCACCTCACTTGAACAGCACAACAGAGTAGAAAAGAACCTCCAGGAATGCACAACTCCAAATGTTAAAATGGAAGCTGTCAAGTCCTTTAGTGACAGAATGAGCTTTTAAGACCAATATTAACACCAACCTTCCTTGCAAGCAAGTGCCATAAAACAGAGATGAGAGAGGTGAAATGCTGCAAGCAACTCCTGACATCCAAACCTATTTCAAACAGCCAATAACCCAGTTCACTCTTCAAATTTATGCTGACATTTACTGTTGCTCACCACATTTACCTCCCGCTTGTAAGACTCTCAACATGTGCACTAAATATGAACAGCTCCCGGGTCCAGCCCTGAAGTTCCAACTACGAAAAACTATTCACACTTGCAGATAAAAAACCCCCACTTTGCTGTAATGACCATTAGTTTGTGCACATACTTTACCTGTACATCGTTGGTGTTCATCCTTGTTCCCTCCTTGCCAACGAAGATATCATCTATGTCAACCAGAATGTACCTATTCAAGGACAGTGAGAGCTTCTTTCCAGAGAGGAAAGAGATGGCATCTATGAAAATCAGCTTGTGCAGCCAAAAATTCAAGTTATTTCCGAAAAGGACTCGTTGAATCCCATCGTGGAGCCCCAGGTCATGAATTACCGTGGCATAGAGAGCACTTACAGCAGCAGGTGGAGAAATGTTTTCTGGTGTCTTTACTTTTGCAAATATCACTGGTTGATAAGCTGTGTGATTAATCTGGAAAACAGCCCAGTCATTTCCAAGCAAGGGCCCTTTCTCAAGCTTAGAAGATTTAGTTACATGAAGCAGTGGGGAATGAGGGTTAATGCAACAGTCCTTAATACCCAGATTGCTGTGGACATGGAAAGGAAAACCCTTCAACTGAAAGCTCTGCAAGCCGTTCTCATTGCCTTTGTGAAATCCAATCATGCCTACACCATATTCTGTACAGTACTTATCTAGAAGGCCTCTGCTCCAAGAGTCCATATTCACATACTTTAGAATATTTTCATATACTATGAGAGCATATTTGCCTTTGTTTTTGTCTATAAGCACTGGGAGGTCACCTTTCCCAGATGCAATCTCAATGTGAAACTGAAACCTGCTAGATTCCAGAATGGTTATTATATCTTGGCCTAACGTTGAGTACTGGCTTTCCACAAACACCAGCACTACAAGTTCTGTCCTCAGGGGATCAATTGGCTTCGTGGTCTTCATCTCCATCAGCTTGTATGGCAACAGTTGAGGATCACCACATTCCACTTCTGAAGAGGTTTCAGGAAGTTCATTTTCCTGTTTGTAGCCATTATACAAGTAGTAGGCCGAAATAACTATGCTCACCATACAAAAAGTGGCCAGCAAAATTACTGTTCTTTGAAAATGTCTGTGAAGTTTCAGGATAAAACTCATGGTGTTTACTTGCCTTAGATAGCTCTCAACAGCAGCATGAAAAACAAACAGATTCTCAACAACTTGTTCCAGTCCTCTGAAATATTTATGTCACCATTGCAGCACACACATCTATCTTCCACAGAGCTTTACCGAAGGTATAGTCTAGAAGAAAAGAAAATCAGAGACTTAATTGAGGCAATTGTGAAATATCATCCACTTAAACTAATGGGGAGAAAAGAAATCACTGCCAGCCAGAGGTTTGGGGACCAACAGCTCAAAATTTTGCAATATTGTATTTCTTCCTGCTCCCAACTAGTTACCACATGCATTTCAAGGTCTCTAAATCTCACAGGCTCCTCAACTCAGTGGGTCAAATAAAGTAGGGTACACACCAGAGGCACTGAAAAGCAAGACATAAAAGCTAAGAATTTACTATGTTTTAGAAATTCTTTTTACCCAAAGATAAAAGTTAACTCCAAGTAGACAACTGCTAACAACTCAAATATTGAAGAAAATTTATAACCTTCTTCCTTCTGCCCCTAAAAAGCTGGGGGAACATGATTAAACAAATTCTATCTTGTATTAGTTTTTCAAAGAACCAAGGAGGAGTTCTTAACAAAACAGGCACATCTTAACTGTTGTATAAACATATACTAATATTCTCTGTATTGTATCTACTATAGGAGTGTTTTTAAAGCAAAACTTCCTTCCTACAACATTACAGGAAAACAAAGCATTTTACTGGATTGTGTAGTTTTGCAAATTGTTAGAAGCACTTCGCATGTCTTTGCATTAAAAAAACCCCACAGAATAATCAAGCTCTTAAACTTGAAAAGAGAAAGTAATAAATCAAAAGCTAAACTTAACAGGCACACCACCTAAGGATACACTTATGCTCTATCTTGTACTTAAGGAAAGAGTAATTTTTCAAGCCAGCAGTACAACTACTGTCAAAACTCCCTAGTAAAACAACTGGATGGTGTGACAAGCATAAAATAACGATCATAATTCATAACCAAAGGTTCAAAGCAGATTTTGAAAAATGTTAAGCGTGTGAAAATCTAGAACACGCCATTGTAACTGCAGTGTAGTATGCACCCAGGCCCATCTGGAAATGGGATTAGGATAAGGTACCTGTGTGGCATTAACATGGTCATTTCCCAAATGAGAGCTTAATCCTTCCATACGTGGTTGTTTGTTTGTTTTTTTTTATCCTACATTGTAAGCAAATTTGTCTTTCACTTCAGGTTTTCAAAAAAGCTAAAAATTATGATGTACTTAATGGGACCTGTGTAATGTCCACAAATTTAATTAAATCCCGAAGACAGATCTTCCTAGCGCCATGATGAGCATAAAGTAAAAATAAATGAGAAAAATCAGATGAGGGGAAAAAGAAACTACAAGGCATCCTATTCATCAAAATCGCAAAATTCAGCATGAAGAGCAGGTGTATGTGAGCTGTCTCATTCATAGTTAAGATTCACAGCAAGATTCCTGCTGTCTGCAGAGATTCTACTCTCCTCACCTTCTACTCACAGATACCTGTTTATCAACCCCTTCTCTTCTGGAAGGACTTACACACAGCCTTGAACCTTACCTGCAGCTGCACAAGGTCCGGCTCAAAGTTTTTAGGTAGGAGACCTGCCTTTCACCCAGGCTCACTAATCAGTGTTAGACAAAAAAAACATAACCCCCAGCTTCCCGGTTTCTAGAGGCATATATCTGGAAAGAAATTAAAGAATGCATAAAGACCTGTGAAAGTACCTTTAGAAGAACTCAAAGAACATTCCTAAGTATTGAAATGTCCAACCCTTGCTGCACTAGCTCCAAGAGTATCAGTCTAGATGGCATATTTCATATGGTAACAAGTCAGGTGACAAAGAGAAGCTCCATCCTGAATGAGTAACACCAGAGAGAGGTTTCCAGACAGATGATTTTTCATTACACACACGAAGGGTTCTCTTCATTTTGCATTTCCAATTCAGCTGCCTGAATGCCAAGAAACACATAATTTTAGTGCCTAAAATTAACACTGACTGCATTCTGTAGAAAAGCTGTACATACACCTCCTTCTTGTTGATAACCACAGACCTGGCTGGTCTAGATATGAAAAAAATGAGAATTGACACCGACCTAAGCTCATAGCAAGGAAGGGCTGATGAGACAGAGCTGTTTGAACTGGGTATTAGAGAATGGTTGCAACCCAAGAAACATTTGCAGCAAGGACACGGTTCCTAACGCCACTCCATAGAGACAAAAATCCGGAGCCAGCCCAGAAACCTGTTTTCCTCAAGAAAAGCCCCGTCACTGTACCCTCAGCTCCTAATTGCAGGTACCCCCTGGGGCTGCAGAGTGCAGCTGTAAGGAGGAGTGGCTGGAAATGCCAAGACAGATGTGAGGTTTGACTGTGAGGAATGAGGAATTCTCTGAGACACAGCAGGACACAGCCAGACTTGGCACACTCCCTGCTGAAGACAGTGAGGAGATGGAACAGAGCAAGGCACAAGTTTTAAATGCACACTCTCTTGTATCAGCTTGATGTTATGTAATTTTCACTTGCTTAAGGACTGGTTTGTACGGCAGGAGTTCAAAACAACATAGAAAGAAGAAAACAAAAACCATGAAGAGAACACACATTTTATAGTAACAACACAGTCTCAAAGCCTTGACAAGGTACAGCTGCTTTCCTCGAGGGACAGCAGCATTTCCCCCTGAGCAACAGGACTTGCTGGATATTCCAGTGATGTATTACAGCACCATGCTAAAATAACTCATAATGCACCCCCCCTTGACAGTGACATCTTTGGGATGCACCACACACCACGCACTGTGGGATCTATGGAGGCCATGACAGTGACCTTTATCACATCTTTAGACCTGGATTCAGGGAAAATGGTCCTTGCTTCCTATCACTTCCTACAGTAAAACCAGACAAAAGGTGTAATTCAGAATGCACCTACAGTGAGTAAGCTGTGAGAAGCAGCATTTCAGAAGAGGACAGTACTTGCAGAGTCTTACTTTCATGACAAAGAAAGGAGAAGTCATGATAGCTTGAACATCAATAAAAAATACCCAAGTATAAGAAAAAGGCTTACAGAAAAGAAAAAAGACTCTAGAAAGTCTTCACAAGAGTACAAGCTTGTTAGTATTGTTTCAGTGAAAAAACATGAAAAAGACCCACAGATGACATGAGCAGTCTCAGCTCTTTGGTTTCAACAGTCATGTGGAGTTCAGTGACAGGGGGATATGGTCCCACCTGTTATCTCAGTGCACCTGAAAACAGGTGTCAGATATGATATGAATCCAAGGCTCCATAAAGGTGCTGCTGAAATAAATTTTACCTATTAAATAATTTGTATGGTATTTTTCCATGGTTTGAAGCAATAAAATCTGTTTGGTTTTTTATCTAGAACCTTACTGTTTTAGAAGAACCCACATTTGAGCTCCTACAACCTGCATTTGATCTAATCTGCATTTTCATGCCACCATCTTAAAATTCAGACCAGAACCTTTTACCTTTGCTGTTCAAAGTAGGAGGTATCAAAATGCTCCCTTTAAGATGAAAATTAGCATCTTTGAATATTCAGAATTTGGTTTTTAACTTACAGACTCACTACGGAGGAGAAGATCCTGCTGAGAGAAAGCTGAGTCATGGAAGCAAGTTTTGCATTATGAACATGGACAGCAAGACTCAGTGTTCTTCCTGTCTACTGTAGAAGTGATTTCTGCAGCCCAGGACTAGTTCACATAAAAATCTTGTTGGTACAGGAAGGAAATATCACCTTATTAAGCAGAAGAGTTACCATTATGAGCAGCACTGCTGGGCAGTCGCAATTACAGGCATCTGAAGGCAACCAGCATGAAACACATGCATTTGAACAGAGTTCTTCAACTTGGATTGGTTTGGGAGTTTACAATTTGTTCTCCTTGTTCTGTCTTGGTTATTTTTAATTCACTAACAAAGCAGCACCGATGACAGAACAAATACTGTAAGGAACTCCAAAGACCTGAAGCACACCATAAGGAGCCTGGTGAGTTCCTAGCACTTGCAGCTTTCTTTAGTTTGTTGTTTCATTGGTAAGCATAACTGACCAAATTCTTGGCTTCTGTAGATCATTTCAGCATGATAACCCTAATGGAAACTCTTCCAGGAGACAACACTGGCTGGGAATACAGCCTACTAAGTTCTTCACAGGGGTTCTCAATCCAGTAAGAACACATGCTCAAGTAAGAAACTAGGTACCTGCACAGGCACATAAAATTGTGCAGAATTTTATAAAAATCTATTAAAGTTGAATCATGAGTATCAACACAATTTTTAAAACTGCAAGAAACTTTTTTCCGCTGTGTTAAAAACTATCAAGATTAAAGCATTGGGCTAAGCTAAAATATCCATAAATAAGTGAGAAATTGTTCTCAAATCAAATTTTTCAAAACCCCATAAGAAAAATCTGGTTTAGTCTTACTCAGGCCTGTGCTAGGACAACTGTTTACTGTGATCCTTGATTAGAAACAATAAAGTTGGGTCATACTTACATAAAAAAACCATACTGTTAAAGGGTAACAAGAATCCTTTTCATCAAGGACTACTAAAACAGAGCTAGTTCTGGATTGAGTAGTCATCAGTATTATTCAGGTATATTACATTTGTCTGGGGACATATTTTTAATAACTTTCTTCTAATAATCCCCATCACTACATTCTCATTCTGTTCTTTACCAACCTGGATGCTACCACAGTGCTAGTGACATGCTGGTGATATATTACATGAAGGATGAGTTTTAAACGAAGAGCAGATAAAAAGAGAGGCATATTGTTCAGCATATTACTACAGACATTTAAATCTCCACTGATTAAAATGCTACTTCACTGCTTTGAACATAAAGGTCTGCTCTAGCCAGTCGCTATGAAATATGACTTTAGAGGAAGTATTCAGAAGTCGTATTAGTGTTACTAAAACGGGAATCTTTGGATATACAAATGACATGGTAGGAAGCAGCAAAGTGCAACTGAACGCAACCAAACCTGGGATGAAACAGCAGTTCTCAGATTTTTAAATCAATTATGAAAATACCAAAGTAGAGGCCAAACACCGAGTATCCCTACTTACAGCATTATTTTACTGACTAAAGTATTCAAGCAGCAACAGCTCAAACAAGCAAAGCCAGGCTGAAAATGAGACCTTACAACTGCATATTAAAAAGACATTTTCAACTTGTAAAGATGGTGATGTAAGATGTGAACTGTCAAGAGAAGTCTTTGGGACCCTTCAGTATCACATAACAAACCCTGGAATGTGTGAATATTGAAGGACTTACATTCTCTCCCAGCTGCTAAAAAAAAAAAAAAAAAAAAAGGCTTAGGCAGAACAACAATCCTGGTGGATAGAAATTCTTTTCCAAGTCCTTGCAGCAAGCAGTTCTCAGTTTCTATTGTACCTGTGATCTCCTTAGCTCCATGCTGCATTGCCCAATGCAGTACCTAGAGACACTTACAGGACAGGGATTCACGCACTGCACTTTGTCAATAAAAAATATTTATAGAGATTAAATATACAGTATTTTAAAATAGTTTTAAAAAAGGCTTTGAAGACTTAAACAGAACACAGAAGTTTGATTTAGGCTTAAGATTACTACTTTACCTTCATACAATACTTTCTATGGAAAGATCTTAAAGCTCTTGACATCGCGCAATTCTTCTGAGATAAACCCTACTATTTTCCAGCAATTGCAGAAACATCTCTATCTAAACAGTAAATGATTTGCTCAAGGTCTGTGAGATAAATGTCCAGCACACTCTCTGGTCCATGCCCATACCATTACTTCCCCTCTCTTTTCTCCCACAACTGCCAAGTGTAAGGCAGAGTTCACGATGCTTTCTTCCGAGAGACCTGACTGGGGATGCTGACAGTGAGAGAAACCCCACTTCTTCCACTTAGCATTTTATTAATAAGAGAAAACCCCACCACACCAAAACCTGAAGAAATTATCCAGCACATCAGGTAGCGAACTGAATAATATAAAAGTTATCTGCCGTTTCCCGGGGCTTGCAAGGGACAGCTGAACCGAGCAGCAACACACACCAATTTCTGATGGGATCTGGGGAATCCAAGCAGCTATAACTACCTGAAGTTACGAATAATTACCGCACTAGGCTGACTAATTTTGTTCCCCAGCAGATCCATAACAAATTCTCGCAAACACTAGAGGGCAACAGCGTCGCGCAGAACAACTCCGCGAAAGACGGAAAGGGAAAAGCCCAGCCACTGAAGGGCTGGTGCGGGGACCGCGCCAGGCAGATGCTGAGCGCGCCGGGAAACAAGAAAAACAAACGCAAACCCCAAGAAACATGTGAGAACAACCCCGCAAACGCTGCCCCCGCAGCGGGAGCCTCAGCGCCGGGCAGGCGCCCCGTCCCGCCGCGCTCCCGGCCCGGGCGGTGCCCGCAGGGGAGCGGGAGCCTGCGAGCAGCTCGGGCACAACTTTGCCAGGGGCACGGGGCCGGGAGCGCGGAGTTGTGCGGCTTCGCCCCGCCGGGCCCGCGGGCACCGCCCGCCCCGCTCGTTACCTCCAGGCGCGCTCCGCCGACATGTCCCCGCGCGGTGCCCGCAGATCCCGTTGCCTTCTGTGCCCTCCGCAGAGGCTCCTCCGGGAGAGCCGCCAGCACCCGGCGGGCGCGGAGCCGCCCCGGGCGCGGAGGTGCGGCGGGGCTGCCGCCGGGGGTGCAGCACCGCCCGGCAGCCTCGCCGCGCCCTCCCGGAGGAGGAGCCGCGCTCGCCGGCGAGGGGCGGGCGGGGGCTCCGCCGCGCCACCTCCCACATCGCCCGCCCTCCACCGAGGCTCGGCCGGGCCGGGGCTGGCTCCAGCCCTGGGCCCTCAGGCTGCTCCCGCCCTCAGCGACCTGCGGGGTCCGCCCCTCACGGCACCTGCGGCGCCCCCTCCCACACGAGGGCTGCGACTCCCTCAGTTGTGGGATTCTTAATCCCTGGTCTTAAATAAAGTATGGGTTTTTTTTTTTTCCCGCTCCTCCGAAACCAATTTAGCAAGCGCCTGCTGCAGGCGCGCTGAGGGGGAAGTTTAACTCACACCCTCCCGCCGAATCCCTCGCTGTCCGTTCAGCTTTAGGTACGGCCGATTTCTCAGCCATACCTAAAGGTAGCGCACAAGGGTGGAAATTCCGTGAGGTCAATTACATTTTGTCCAGACAATGTAGGGTTAAAATCTTTAGCGAATGTCTGTTAATGTGTTTGCAGCCTGGCTGCTTTTCTCTATTGAATTTTCTAACCCTATGTTAAACACAGTTAGTCCCACTGTATTTTTCACTGATAACTGCATCCCTCGCTCTGGAGATGGGGCTGCTCCATTACTGCAGGTGAGGGAGTTACGATTCCCTGTCTGAACTGCATTAGCTTTCACAAATGGGAAATAAAATTAATAAATTTTACAAGTGCCCTCTTGATCTAGCTAATTTACCTCACAATTGCCCGGTGATTGTTAGCTCACCTAATGGCTGACAGTTCAATACATTGGATTAACTCCATCACTGGCACTTATCTGTCCTTCCTTTCTATGACTAACTCAAGGCAAAAACTTAAAGGAAAAAAAGCTACAGTCACATGAATGTTGCTTTTCCAAACACCAGGAGAATTTACAGCTCTTAATTCAGGAATACTGTTATTTACTTTCTTCTCTTTTTCTCCATTTTATTCTCATGACACAATCTAAATACCCCAAATTTTACTGTCATCTAAGCTACAAAACAGTGCAAGGTCCATGAGCTAGACTTAGAGTAAAAAGAGAACTTGTTGTCACAAGGGCTTACTATGTATGAGGTTATTAATCCCTGGAATAGAGAGTCCATCTGAAATCCTGTTGCCCTCTAAGTATTCTACAGAATGGGATTTTCTCCCAGATTAAGCTTCTCGACTGGGTGAATATCCTGATACAGTCTTGTTTTGGGGACTCTCTATTACGAAGGATTTTTCCTACAACAGGCTATGAAGGATGGGGTGGAAGTCAACCAGAAGTGACTGAAATTCTCAGCTGTGAGTTCAAACTCACGGTTTTCCTCCTACCCTTCTCTCTGAGCAGCTGTTTTCAAGTTGCTGCTGGCCAACCTGGACAGAAACGTGTCGGAGAGCGCTTGTCCTCGGAAGCACTTGGTTGCTCACAGAGATGTGCTAGACACCTCACAGCTGAGGGCTTCAGCACTGCACGTCAGCAGCTGCAGCACCGAGTGCTTCTGGCAGGAATATTAACAGCTTTCATCTTTCTTGGTGCTACTTTTCAGGTTTTTTGCTCTTGAGCTGTCATTGCAGCATGAACTGGGGGTGATGTCTTAGCCATTCTTTGAGCAATACATCTTAAGACACCACTGACTGCACTTCTGGCCAAGATTTCTGCCTGGCACACGATACCTCACAAAAAAATAGGAAAATGAGTAGTAAATTCAGACAAGAAATTAGGGAGGAGGAAAACCTACTGGACTGCAGGCAAAACAGACACACCTAGACAACTGCTAGTCTGCACCATGAACTAAGGACTCAGCTTTCTGCCTTTCTTACTGCTGACCTCTACATGTGAATGCTCTCTTTCCCATTCATATTTTTCTTCCAGCTCAAGTCTTCATCTGTATTACTTCCTTCTGCACCATCAGCAATCTCTTTTTCTCAAATGAACTGAATTCCACCTTGTCTAAGGGTCTTACCATTTTTCAGGCTATTACTGCAAGGAACTGTTCTAACCATTGCATGGTTCTATGTCTGCAACTGAATTCTTGGTCCCACTGAAACCTGTGCAAAATTTAGGTGCTTTTGGTATGATACCATTACTACAACTCCCACCACAGATTGCTCTATACAATGGACAGATTGATTACACTGCGCATCATCCCATAAGCCAGGGAAAGGTCGTTGTTTGGAGTGTTACTTTTAATAGCAACAGTTTTCAATTAATAAAGAAATACTTTATCTAGTCCTGCCATTTCAAAGTTTAGAGACATCTTTTAACCAAACACTAATTTTTATTTGTATTATTTCTTTTGGCATTTTCTGCCAGGAAGCCATTAAATTCAGGTAGGTATTTGAAAACAAGGAGCAGCAAGGCAATTGTCTGTTATTAGTCATTTCATTATTACTTTTTTAAAGCTATTACAAATGCTACTAGTCAAAAGGCAGACTAACTGTAGATTTATAATGCTCTTTGGATTAATCAGAAACTTGTTAAACTAGGAAAGGTTTTCTTTACAAGTTCCATCTATATAATGGGGAGAAAAATGTGGCCTAAGAGTTAAGAAATTCTTGTGTTCAAAAATGTAATCAGCTAAGAGGCAGAGAAGAAAAAAACCCCAACACTGTCAAAGTCTGTAACTGAACTACATTTTTCTGTTATTGTTACTACAATACCCTTCACTTGTGAAGTGTGTAATGACTATTCTGTAGCAAACAATACAGGAAGCCAGCCATGCTTATGGATTTCCTCTAAGAAGCCACTAGCTTTCAGATGAAAACCCCATTTATTGTTTCTTTTCAGTATCTTCTATTTAATTTTCAATACCTTAGCCTAAAAAATCCCACTATCTGCATACATTGTAGTAATATCTTTCAAACCAGTGGAAGGAAGTTGCTAATTACATGCTGTGGGTGCTGACTGCTTGGCAGCAGAAAGGCAGTTTTATCTTCAGGCTTAGAATAAACTATAGTTATAAATATGTTTTGTTCCACATTAATCAGGGTATTGAGACAATTGTCATCTCTGTATGATGATCAAATGGGCAGCTCTGGAATTCAAGAAGCTCAGGAATTCATTAGGTGTGTCTGTTCTAAGCTGCAAACCCACCCGTTACTGCTCAAGTCATGCCATGTGAAATGTAAGACAGATCCATTAATGAGGAGGACTGAGCATTTTCTGTTGCAATCTACCAGGAAATTTGCTTATGAAAAGAGAGAAAAGACTCTTCCTTCCCATTGTATCAGGTTCAGAGGTTCCAAGTTAATAAATATGCAAAAAAAATAGCAGCATAGGTTCAGAATGTATTAATTTTAGTGTGTTGTTTTGAATGTATGTCAATTTGAGTGAAAGTGCCTTTGCAATACTGAAATTGGTTACAGGAAAGGGATAATGGGGATGGAAGAAAATTAAAAAGAAACCAAGTGTCTATAAGCACAATCAACAATCTAAAGCATCTTTGCCCTTTTAAAGTAAGTAATGTGTAATTAAAACTTCTGTTAAGAATTGATTTTAGAATATGTAATAAAATAGGGCTAAGAAGAACTTGTACTGTTACCCTAAAATCAATTCATTTTCTCCACCAATAACAAAGTTCTAAAAAAGTCTTGTAATTTGCAAAGAGGGAAAACACTGAACCGCTATACCTAGCACTTCAGTGCAATAATCCAAATACTTCCTGAAGCAGAATGTCATTTACAGTCAGCTGGAAAAATCATCATAATTTCATCTTTCCTTTCCCTTAACAGAAGTAACCCTGGAGAACATGGGTAATTAAGCTGACTTTTTTTAAGAGAAAAGCAGCATGCTTTAGCACTGCCTTCAACTTCCTCACACCCTTCCCTTTTTTCTATATAAATAAATCCCTCCTGCCTTCTGTGCTCCTGGAACACACAGCACCCAAAGCACAGCCCTGCTTCCCTGTGGCAACAAACAAAGAGCAATAACCAGAGGAGTTTGCACAGGAGTGGAAAGTTACTCAGCATGCAAGGTAACGCTGCAGGATCAATGACATGACTGTCTGCTCCAAACTGAGAGCTCATCAGCTAGGAATCACTGAGGTGAGAAAGGACGTGGGTACCAGTCAAAGTTAGGGAATGTCTGTCAGCTGCCAAAGTGATTTGTCTGGAAAATACTGCAAGCTCAGAGAGGAAAAGAAGAAGTGGAAATATGGAAGTCTTGATGCTATTTCATATGGCTGAGGTACACCCTCATTTTGAAGGCTGGTTAAAGTTCAAGGGAAGTGATTCCAAGTGGAAGAGGTGGAGGGAAGAGCTGTTCCCATGATCAGGTGAATACCCAGCCTGTCCCACGACAGTTGAGATGAAGGTTGAGAGGTGGTGGAGCTGCAGCACTCGAGGGGGAGACATAAATATGCAGTGGTAGCTAACAAGTATTTAAGAAAAAGATTTTAGATTTTTGGTATAATAATGATTTGGTAAAACTGGTGCAGAAAATTAGCATGGAAATTAGAAAAAGTTCCTAAATCACCAGAGTGAAGCAGACCTGTTCTGTGAGCAGTGAGGGCAAAAAGCGTGGTTAACTTTGAGATGGAGCTTCAGTGACCATGAGATACTGTTCATTACAGTGGTAGACTGGCCTTGATGGCTTAAGAGCATCTATCGAGCAGGGACCCCAGAGTTTTTATAGTGCTGGGAGATCAAACCCCACAAGAACACAGAATAAATCCTCATCGCTGATGTTGAAGTTGCTATCAGCTGTTTCAGCTGTGGGGGTTTGTTTGTCACATTGGTTGTTTCAGGCTGTCTGTAGGCACTAGAGAAGATGAGCACCTGCACTCTGTTCACATGAATATGAACATCTCCTCACGAGTCATCATTTTTTAATGAAAGCCTGTATTCTGGAACACAAGATGTTAGCCTCCAGGGAAATGTATCAGCTTGTCATCTGTCCCACAAGTCAACAGGTAAGGAAAAAAAGGGGGAAATTGTTTTCTTTCCTGCTAGAGTTAATTTGAATACCAGATCTTTCTGCTTATTAATATTTCAGTTCTCCCCAAACATGAAATGGATTGAAATATCAGAGATGCTGGTAGAACTCTTACGTTTGTCATATATTATTTTGATTTAATCATAAGAAATTACGTCAATAGGCTGCCCATATGTAATCATGCACCAGGCACAGAGATCTTATCTACCCTGTTCATCAATATTCATGATAGCCCATATTATCCAGGGTATTATCCTATATTGTTATATGTGATGCCACATGAATATCATATGGGAGAGGGATTTAAAAAAAGGTTACAGGCTAATAAGAGTATTTTATTCCACTCAGAAAACTCAAGAGAAACAGTTCTTTTCAAAGATCCAGAGACTGTAATTACCTGCAAAATATTAAGTCACCTTAAAGGCAACTGCTAACCCAGACAGACTGAAGATTAAAATTAAAAGCTAAAACTTCCTATTGTTATTAGTGCCCCACTGCACTAGATATTGTGCAAATATATGAAAAAGGTGACTCCCACCACAACGAGTTTAATTCTACCTTTCAGCTTGGTTGTTCTAGAGCAGAAATTGTAGTAGTTTTAAGCTAGCAGCTGGTGGTCATATAATAGCAGTGAATTAAAATGCTTTATAATGCCACAAATTTTGTATGTAATTCCCTGTGAAGTTTCCTAGGAGCTGTGCCTAGAAAATGCTGCTTTGGCATGTCAGCCTTGCCACCTTAATTTCATTTACCCGTTGTGTGCCACAGCCCTTGCACATCGTGCCTGCTCCTGGGCCACGCACTCCACGCGACAGGGCACAGAGGCAGCTGCAGAACTGGGCGGAGTCACACGAAATCTGGATGCGGCTCCCTGCCCACTACCTGCTCCTGAAGTGTCACATGCATTTGTGATTATACGGGTGTGTGAACAGTAAGGGATGCTCCTGCCATCCTTCAGTGCAGCAGGGGGAGCCGGTATCTCTGGCACGACAACACCACTGTGCTTCTGTAACAATTCACTGTGCCTTACAACACGATTTGTAACTATCTCGATAGTGTCTGAAGTATCCATTCTGCAAATGCCTCAAGTGCACGCTGCACTGTACACACAGCAGTTGTCTCTGTGGCACTCCAGATCAGAGGCCTGGACACAGGATGCTCTGGGAAGGCTGAGCCACGCTGAGTTCAGAGAGAAGGCCCAAGTTCACCATGAGTAAGCACCACAGCCAGCAAAGAACTAAGGAGCTGGGATTTCTGCTGAGGAGCTCACCCCTCAGTACACTTTTGTGTCTGGTGTTTTTCACTAAGGGGCACTATCAGACCTTCTCAAGTCATACAGAATTATTAATTAGTTAATTCTTTGTCTTTAATTAGTTGATTATTATTAGTTAATTCTTTGTCTAGAATTAGTATTTTGCTCTTCCAAACACTACCTGCTGTTTGAAGCAGACTGCAGTCTGATGGAGGTGTGTGTTTTGCCTGGAGCAAAGGAACATTCTCCTTCTTTATGGTAATGCTGCAGTGTTTCTCCTCTTTGATGTAAACGGTGTCCAAAGCACTCTAATCCCATCCACGTCCAGTACAAACAGAACAAACAAGGAATGATTTATGCATGCTTGACTGTGCTCTATATCTTATTAGATGAAGATGAATTACTGTGCTGGACAGGGACACATTCTCATGAAAAATCCATCTTTGTAGATTCTGGTGCTCAATCTCATGCCTTGTGCAAATGTATGTTACCGTGCTATTGCCATTTTCCACTTGGTGATGCCACACACAGCAGAGTGGCCCTGGAGGAGTACTGAGGGAGGTTCCCTTGCTAGCAGACTGCCATAGCCACAATATACAGCTCCAGCCTATCACCTCCAAATGCCTCTGCTCTTGTGTTTTAGGACAGGTGTCATTTCCCAACTTCTGCCAGATGTGGATAATGTTATTTAAGCAAAAGAATGAATCCTATTTCTCTTTCCTTCCATCATCCCATCGTATGCACTGCACTCTCTGCCTTTGTAGCCACTTCTGAGACAAGTCTGTCCACTTATACACAGAGCAAGAATTTAACTTTGTTGACACTGGACAGAAAGCCGAGGGTCTGCATCTTGTGAGAAGTTTTATGTGCAGCTATGGTGTGGAATTGATGCTTTCTTCTAGGGAAAAATACGTTTCAAAACCCGTGAATTGTTGATACATGTTCACTTGCTATCAGAAAAGGCCCAATACAATTTGTCCTTAAGTCATTGGACAGGTACATTAGCCATTGCTCAAACCACCAAAGCAGTAAATTAACAACAAATAAGCTAATTTTTCCCATTCTCCTTCCATTTTGTTCAGCTTTCGGTATGAACTGATCAAACTCAAATTTAATTTGTCTCCTAACACAGTATCTTACTCTCTACCCATGTAAACACTGAAAAAAATCCATTTTCCATCTCCTTCTTCCAAAGGTAACATAGTGACAGCACTCATGTGAGACAAGGTGCATTACAGTTTTTAATAAATCAGTCATTACAAAAGCACTTATAGAACTGGCAGAGTAATGAAGAATGTCCCTACCTCTTAGTCTCAGATCAGAATATTAAAATACTTTTCAACAGTTTAATTTCTCTGTGAAGGTTTTTAATTACAGTCTATGTTCTTATTTTACTCAGTACAGCTTCACTTGCAAGAGGCAAGTGAATTTCAGGGCTGTGATTTCAGGGCCACAGCTATCAGGTACCTGCTCACTGGCTGTATCCCAGCTAAGATACCAGACAAAACCACCTATGGTGGTGCTGGGTGCTTCCCTTGCTGAAGGCATCCACTGGGCACTGAACTGAGAACTCTCACAAAAGCCACTGACCAGCGATTAAGAAAGGTTTATTATTAATTCCTTCTGCATACAAAGCTACCACTGACCTTAGAGAATTTTTTGCATTTTGGACCAGGCCTCAGATGGTGATGATTTCCAACTGGTGTGGACATGAACCAGCTTCAAACAGCTCTAGAAGCAAAAATCTCTATAAGTGTAATGATGCCCTTAAGACATTACAGTTGTCTAGGTTTTTCCTGTAAAAACAATGGATCACATCCCTTTTCCCATTCTTCAAATAAAAAGAACAATACTTTTCCATACAATTGTGGGGCTGCATTCCCAACATGATCTAACAAGTGTGATACCAACTTCTTTATGCTTCGAAGGACTATTGCACAGAAAATGTCCCCCTGTTCTGCAGTAGACATTCCCTAGTGCAACATTTTTTCTTTCAGCCTTAATTGAATTTTGCAGCATTTGCTTGTACATGTTGTTGTCGTCCACATACGCTTTTCCTTTCTCTCTCTCTTTTTTCTTTTTAAAACAGATGTGCCATTTACAATACACCATCTACCAAGTCAAAGAATAGAACAGAAATCCAACTTTACATAACAGCCAGCAATTCAAATTGTTAAATCAAGCCAAGAGTCAGTATAATGCAATGTTAATTTTCGTAGGGTAGATAGAATATGAAATATTTTTATATCCCTTGTCATTAACCGAGTACATTAGGTTTATGTTTTGAAATCAGATCGTCACCAAGAGCTTTATGTTTAAAACTATTTTA
Source organism: Corvus moneduloides (assembly GCF_009650955.1). Taxonomy (NCBI): domain Eukaryota; kingdom Metazoa; phylum Chordata; class Aves; order Passeriformes; family Corvidae; genus Corvus; species Corvus moneduloides. The sequence goes on from NC_045480.1 coordinate 70,645,178, forward strand.
TGAAGCCAAGAAAGGAAAAATCTGATCCTTACTGAGGAGATGGGAAATTGTCACCATGTTGAACATTCAGTTACTCCTGCCCTGAACTGGCAGCTTGGGCAGTATTCTTCTAGGAGAACTGGGAGAAGCTAAATCCCATTACCCCTCCTGCCATCTCATGCTCAGACAGCTGTGGACAAAATAGGTATTTAAATTATAGTGCCTGTTCAGTTAAACTCATTTCTTCCACTGCTGACCAGGAGCCACAGGATTTCAGGAGTAATCTCTCCTCTTCTGCTACTCGTAATTATACATGTTCTGAACTGCCACTAGTACTTTATTGTGCACAAGAGGGAGAAAGGCTCTATCAGCTGGAGCTCTGGGTATACTCAAACTTTGTGTGAGCTCTCCAGTGGGTGTCCAGAGATCATTCAGTGCTCAGTATCAATACAAGAACCCAGCTTTATTCTCTGCCCTCTCCCAGCTGTGCTGTTATGCACAGTCTCACAGATGTAGACATGATGGAAAATGTAAAGCACAAGGAAAAGAACACAAATCAGGAAGGCCTCTGTGCTTGCAAGGACGAGTTTTTGAAGTCACAGCATCTGATACTATTTCGTCCTTCTCAAACTGAAACTGTTGGCAAGAGCCTTGAAAACAATTGTTGAGCTAGGAACAAATTGCACATACAACCAACTCTGTGGCAATCTGCATGCATGTGTTCATTGCTAACTTTCAGTTATGAAATCAGCTATTCAGAAACTGGTCCTATTTTCTGGAAAACATCCTCAGATTCCTCCTCAACTATTTTGTCTCCATGGCTCATCAATTAGCCTCTAATGAATGAGATTAAGGACTTCTACACTTTGTTTATCAAAAACCACATGACCCTTTCTTTGATCCTATTACAAGACAGCAACATTACTGGGATGAAGTGTCTTTGCTCAAAAATGCCCCTTCTGTGTGCTTCATAATGTGCACTTCTCCAACATTCATGACAGTTACTGGCATCTCGCTTAATCAAAGTGAATAAAAACATCAGTATCTTGTTTTTCACAAAGTTTGCACTTTGCTGTCACCCACACTTCCTGATAAATAATGAGCTCCCCCTACCTCAAGTTCCCAGAACTTTTATCCTTTCCTTTTTTTTAGCTTTTATACAATGTAGGGCACAAAAAAAGACAACCTAGTCTGTCAAGTGGCTGAAAAACATCTACTAAGTCTTATCCAAATATTCCTACATAATGAAACCTCTCCTGTACTCTAGTCAGTCCATGAGACTGAAGTTCAAGTCTCAAAGGCTCATTTTCAGTATCTCTTCAAGCAGTAGAAATCCAGGAAGAGATTTCTTTTGAGAATGAGCAGCACCTATGTCCGTGTTGCTGCTGAATTTTATTTACCTCTACGAGAAATAACTGTTTTCCTTTCTGGGAATTGCAAATGGCAGAATATATTAGTGCATCTTCTATTCCTCTTTTAAATGAAGGCAGCAAGACTCAAAAATATGAAACTTGGACACAGATGTAAAGGGTCATAAACTGACAAGAGTAAGCCAAGTCCAGAATAGCAGGGATCCAGTGACACTGGATCTGTTCGGTGAAACTGGATTGCACTGCTGGGACAGGCTGGGTGAATGGATTGAAGTGGATAAACTTAAAGAGGGGGAATCCATCATGAGCCTTGTGAGCTGTAAGGAGATTAATAAAAAATGTGTGGGATGGAAATGTTGCTATGGTTCTCTTTTAGTCTATCACACCTGTGCCCCAGTTGGGTACATTAATCTTTGCTGCCTCCTCCAGTTCTCTGACACAAAAATGATCCCATCTGAGATACCTCTGTACATAAATAAGCATTCAAGGGACAAGGCAACGGGCACACAGTGAAAGGCAAGAGGTTCCCTCATTTTTCACTGTGGGCGTGACCGAGCACTGGCACAGGCTGCCCAGCTAGGTTGTAGACACTCCATCCCTGGAGATGTTCAAAAGCCACTTGGACATCTTCCTGGGCTGCTGCTGTGGGTGACACAGCTGGAGCAAGGGGGCTGGATGAGATGACCCCCAGAGGGCCCTTCCAGCCTCAGCCATTCAGTGATTCCATGACACCAAAGGATTTCACTCCACACGTGCTGCTGCTGTGTCAGTGTTGTGTCACAAATGCCTAAAACTCAACTTTAGTACATTCTCCAAAGTCACTGGTGAGAAATTGTTTGACTTGCTTGACTTCCTTGAGGACAAATTAGATTTTCCTCATATATGCTTTACCTTTTCTTACATTATTATCTTGCTCCTGTAGACCTTGTTCAATGAGGCAAAAAACCTGTGATTTTAATGACAATATTGCCATAGTTACTGCAGGACTGGGCCCTAGAAAATCATTGAACTTTTCTTTTTTTCTAATTGCCATTTTAGAGGCAGATTACCTGTGGTGCTTCCTGCTGTTTATTTATGCTTCAGAGTGCAGGAATACACAACTTGCAGCTCTTTGGCTGCAAAACCCTTCACCCTGCTGATAGCTGCTATGATTGAAACTCAAGGCCTGGTGTTCCTAACTCATACTTGAACGTAGCCTGGTGCTTTGCGAGCAGCCATCCACTCTCTCTGCTCTCAGGTACAGCTGGAGGGGCCTCTGCTGTGCCAACCTGACAGCTCTAGTCAACCTTGGCAGCCTCTGAGTTTTACAACCTGCTTTGCTTTAAAAGAGGTCTGTGACGCTGGGACCAGAATAAGTACAAAATATGTTACCATCAGATATACAAACAAATCTCTGAGGCATGGGAGATGTTCTTACAAGAATGTTCTGCTCTGCTTGGCTCAGTCTTGGTCTGAAACTTTTAGACTATACCAGAATTAGAAATAATTCAAAAGCTGGCAAAAGAAATCTCTTTTCAGAGATACTTGTCGTCATTTTCAAAGAAAACTTAATTAGTTTTCTCTCCCTCTTACCAAAAAGCATGTCTTTTCTATTGTCAGACCTGGAAGAATTATGAAACTTAAGCACAAGTACATGTCGTGGTGCTAATGAAGCTCTGCCTTAGTTTCAATCCACTCTATGCAGAAGCAATCAGACTAAATCACACTCAGTAAAAATAACCCACGCCCAAAAAACCAAAACCAGCCCAAAATCCTATTTTCTCCTAACTTTGAAGAATTTAAGGCAAGACTAAAAAATGAAGAGGTTTTTTACTCTTTGATCTCCTAAAACACATAAACATAAATATGTAAATAATATATAACTTGAAGCTGACGAGTCTTTTCTTCTGGTTGATACTTGACTCACACTCAAGAAGAGCAGCCGGAAGAACAGTCCACTATAAAAAAGGAAATTACTACAAAGTTCCATGGGGGTTTTTTGGATGAATACTTAAGAGAGTTTTTGTTTGTATTCATATATTCCCTTAAAAATAATTTATTTCATGTCATTGTTTTTGGGGAATATCTGTGGAAATAGTACACATGGGGATGCAGCTGTGAAATAACTCCTGCTTTCTCTAAGCCAGTTTGAGATAATTAAGTGAAGAAATAGGTCTTTCTATTGTTTTTATTTTTAATATAGAAAGAGGGATGTGTACTTGACTTAAGATATGAACCAGAGGACACGTTTAACTCTGAATCTGAGATACACAACTCAGATTTAAGTTAGAGTTAACTCAGTCAGAGTTAAGGTCAGTATAGAAAGCTTTAGGAAATACCATCTTTGTATGTTCATGTACTTTCATGCCATGCGTAGAATTTAAATAACTTATGCTCATATGGTAAATATGGGCATGGTGAGATTTCCTTTATTGCACAGAATTCTACCTTTCCAGCTTGACAGAATGTTGGGGTGGGTTCCCTGTAAGTGCAAGTGGAGATGGTGTCTAAATTACTCTGAATGTGTACAGAGGGAAAAAGAGGAATATTATCTGCAAACTTCATTATGACGATAAGTGTGGAAGGCTGGTGATTTATGCAAATGGTCAGGGTTGCCTCTAAGCTAGGAATACCTCCTACAGGTTGCAAGAACAAGGCACAGGCACATAGCAGGAAACAAAACAGAACATGTAACCACTGAAAATGAAGTTCTGTGTGGATGCCTTGTTTTGTCTTACCCCTACTGAGTATGACAGCAAACCTTCTATAAGTAACAAGTTGATTAAATGCTTGTGTTTAAACTCAAAACAAGGTTGGAGTTAACAAAACCTGTTGGTGTAGAAACGTTTGAACATTTTATCCTAATATTTATTGCCAAAATTACTGCCTGTAAGCCCTTGACATTGAGCCCCTTCACTTTGTTAACTGCTTGACAAACACAGAACAAAACCAACTGTGTCTGCTGAAGAATGCAAATCTCAGGGAACAGATAAATACAGACACACCAAGGGCAGGCAAAGAAACCTGTCTGAAGTCATTCTAATGCTTCCAAGCAGTGCAGGCAAAATTAAGGACAAAATAACTGAGGGGGGTGAAATAGAAGGATTAGAGAAGCTAGACGACTCTGGCTTAAGAAAGTTAAGATGAAGATCAGTGGGCTTCTGAAGAGCAGTGAGAAGCTGGACAGAATTTATGAATATGAAAGGAAGGGCTCCCAGTAACGCCCTCTTTGCTCGCTAAACCACTCAGAAATAAAGATGCTCTGACATATACTGACATTTATCTCCTTCCAGTGTTCTCATTAAAATTGGTCCATAGTTACTCGTAGCTTTGCAATGTGTTGAAATGAAGAAGAAAAAAAAAGTACTTTTGAGAGCAGTTAATTTGGAATTAAATTAGTTTCTTCACAGATCAGAAGATATGTACATAGCAGAACCTCATTGATTTATACCAGCGTGTAAGAAAGAGCAAAGGACAGTGAGACATCACTCCTCACAGAATTGCAAAGCTAAATCCCAATCAAAAGCAATCAAAGCAAGAGAAAAAAGAGTATGAAAACAATTCTGTTCTGAAGGATCTTTTTTTGAAAGATTTTTTTAAGGAAGGTAGAAATAAAACAGTTTGGTGTTCCAAAAAATAGTTTTCAATGCAGAGTTCATTCAAGGAAGCTGGCATTTTTCCACTGACTTCAGCAAGCATCTTTCAAACCTAGCAGGTACCACAGCCCACTTCGAATAAGTCAGCTGTGCCTTGAAGACGATGCAGAAGGTCAGATAAGTCACTGGACTAGACACAGGCTGTAACAGGCATCTGGACCCTGCCAGGCCCAGCCTGAGAGAACAGGAAAGCATTCCAACCAAAACACATATCCGTAGGTAGTTCAGAGGGGTTCACTTTCCAAACCAGAAGAAAATATGAGAGAGATGGAGTGGGAAGAAAATTAATGCAGAAAAATATGGTTAAAACTTGTTTAAAATCAAAGCCATCCTGTGAAGAAGGAAGAGAACTCCACGCAGCTTTATTTGACAGAAATAAAGGCAACAATACAAACAAAGCCTACTTCTAAATCTAGGGGTGGCAAAAATGGGATAGACACCAGCAGAAATTACAGGTTAGAGTACGGAAGGTTCATATGGCTAAAGACATAAAGACTCAAATCCATGATGACCAGAGGCAAATACCTACAGCTGTTAACAGAGATGTAGAAGAGTTGGAACTACTTCATAAATATCCATAAAACTGAAAGAACAGGACAGTGCACCTGTATCCTGTGAAAAGAGGTGCTCTCCAGCCTGTCAGTTGTAAACAGAATGCTAAACCACAACCATGGGGGATACACAGTTTTAGTCAGGAGATCTAGATTATTTCTACCCAGAATCCTAAAATTTTGGGTCAGCAAGTTTTACTGATTTAAATTTTTTAATACATCTTGGAATACCAGGGCATTGGTAGAACATTTAGGTACCAAAGTCCTGTGCCAATATTTAAAACCTTCTGTATGGTACTCTCTGCAAATAGAGTGAATTCATAAGGAAAGCCCAGTTTGGGGAAAATCAAAGTGACTGTGATTCAGCGTGGGAGAAAAGAAGAGAGGTAAATGTATGCATCTGGCCTGACATATGTTTTGGCTCAGCTCTGTGAAAGGAAAAAGATACATCCTGTAAAGAAATGTCACAAAGAACAAGTGATAAATAATGAATAAAGATTCTGCTTTGTTTGTTTATGGAATATCAAGAGCATCCTGCAAGGTGTGTTTTCAATTATCATTCATTCTGCACAGCCCTACTGTGATTGCTTTAACCTTGATTTTAAGACAGCAGTAACAGTAATGTGCAAACATATTGGTACAGCCATGGTAGCAAGGCAAGAATGGTGAAAAGTGTATTTATAAAGCAGTAAAATCACATTAAAACCGCTATCCAATAAAAACGACATTGTAGCAGCATCTGGGAAAAGGGTATTCACAAACCAATAATATCCTATTAAAACTAATGTGCAATAAAAGCAGATCACAGCAGAATTTCTAACAGTTGTCAGACCAGGGCCCTGGAAATGGGTTTTTGACCTTTCCCAGTATTGCTGGCTTCAACTCAGCACTTGGGGGACTGCTCAGGAAGCACCCAGGACACAGCTTGGGTTAAGTAACCAGGTTTTTTCCCCATTAATCAAATAAACTCACAAATGTGGTGAGTTAACCAATTATGTAGCAAGTAACCTTCTTTAAAAGTACACCTGAATCTAATTAAACTATCCTGATGAATAAAAGAATGAAAAGATGTGTCTGCTTCAAAATAAATGCTTTCAAATAGCAAATAGCTGTATTTTCTCAGATGTTATGCTCCTGCACCCAAACTGCAGTGAGAACAATTGCATTTGAGAATAAATAATGGGATATTTAAAAATAACTGGCTTTGCTTACAATTTGAACCCCCTTTGCTGAATCTCTGGGTTTTCCCTATGGAAGCTGTATTCTAAAATCCACAAGTTCATTGGAATTTTTGCATGTCAGTGAGCAAATGTCAAACCCCCCACCGCTCAGGTACTGTTAAACTAAGGGAATCTGACTCAGAAAAGCAAGAAAAATTAAAAGTAAACACTGGAAAGTAAAATTAATGTTTGTCAGGGCTGTGGTGAGGCTTAAATTCAGAGGCTACTCTGCAACTGTAAACAAAGCTTCCTCAAGGTAAGCTGCAAACCAGCACACACAAAGCCATCAGGGTACAACAAAGCTCCAGAAATGTGCTCAGGAGAAAAAAAACAGCAAGAAAAGAGAAATGTTGTGGTGCAAGTATGATTCTGTGGAGACCTGGAGATACAGTGGAAGCTGCTGGGAGATCAAGCAGGTACCAGATGAATTATTCCATTACGGACAACATTCCACTGTCATCCGCCTCTCCTGTGTCTCCAGGGAGAGACTGGGGGTGCTGATGAACACCCTGCAGGACATGGGACAGACATGGGGCTCAGAACCATCCCTGCTGACTGACACCACCACGGGAGCAGGCTCTGACCATGTGTTACTGCCCCCGAGGGGATCAGGACAGGGCTCTTCACCTCCCACATCCCACAGAAACAAATGCATGTCCTGTGCTCTGCAGAACAAGGAGACATTTTTCTGAAAGGTTCCCAGAATCCCAGGTAACAAATAGTTTTTCCTCTTCACCTAAGGAGACTTTTGCCAGATTCCTTAGACTTGAGCAAAACTCACCACTGCTACTGCAGATGCAGCACACTCCTTGTTCTACTGGAATTAACAACTACTGGGGACTATTTACCCTCACTCAATGTCTTAGCCCAAACCAAACCCTGGAAATCCACACATACTCAGTATGCCATTATAAGATCCTTCATTTAATTCTCTACCAGCAACTCATCTCATGTACATCACATCCATGAATGTGCTGGCCTCATGTTTTAAACATCTGAAAAAGCCAATTAGGCTTGTCACTGATCCTGTTGTTTCTTTCTTTTACGTTAAGGCGTCTTTATAGTTGCGATCCCTATATGGGATATGTCTCCAACAAAAGTAACATAAAAACAAGGAGCTGAATTTTATTCCTCTTGTATAATGAGCTTCCAGTATGGCACTTACAAAGACTCTGTTCTCATGTAAAGTAAGCAGGAGGGATTAAAAGAGCAAGGGCTGTATTTTACATTCACTTATCAGCTGTGGCTCAGCTCTTCCATGAACTGTATTATCTCATTAAAAATCCACTGACGGTCATCTTGCTCAGTCAGGATATACAGGGAGCTGCTGTTCTCTTCTGTGAGTGACAGGCATCACAAGGAGTGTGGTGGGCTGAGTGACACAAGTGGCTGGGAAGCATAAATCCACAACAGCACAAAGGAATGGAAAATATTCTTCCAGTGTGATTCCATTTATTTTGGCAGAGATTTAGATCAAAGTTCTTGGGACCAAAATCTGGTTTGGTTTCATTTTTTTTCCCCCATTGTAAAACAAACAAACAAACAAAGCATAAACTGGAGATGCAGACAGGTCTTTTTTCACTGCAGGATAAGAACTGAGCACAAGTTAGAGATAAGGACACTCAACTCTCCGAAGTCTGAGCACTGACCCTGAACTTCCTGAGGACTAACATCTCTGCCAAGCTTAGCGCAACAGGCTCCCTGGCATAATTTGGGCTGTGGCGTCCCCAGGTACAGAAAAAAATTTAAATGTTTACATATTCATTTATTCTGCACTTTGTAAACTTAAGAAACCCCACGTCACAGATGAAATTTAAATTGCTCTTCAGCTGAAAGAGACTGCTGATGTCTAAGCAACCTTTTCTTGAGGAAAAGAAATACATTTTGGATGTTTAGGGGTGGCAGTTTTTGTTTGGGCAGGTTGTTGATGTCTGCTTTTGCCTGGATGTGAGGGTGCTCCACGGAAGCCACTGGTGACCATTCCACGAATGAGCCTTTGATGTAACATCCCAGAGTCCAGCATTAAGGACATGCACAAGTGCCCCCTGAACTAAAGCATTTGGACAGCCTTTGGCTCAGGATGTATCTCCCAGCCACAGGAAGGGTTGCAAATAAAGAGCTGGGATGACATTTGAGTGGTTCTTTAACTCAATTTGTGACCTGATTTTTTTTTCCACCAGGGAGTTTATTGGTATGAAAGGATGGATCTGGCATTTGCACATTCAGCCCTTTCTACTGGATCAGTGCATGTCTGCCTGTGTCTTACATGAGAATACTGGTGATTGCAATTCTTTACTATTGAGATGATTTCTAGTTTATAACAGGAGAAGTTTTTTAACACAAAACGTGAAATGGGGAGAAAGGAGGAAGTTTTCCATCAGAAGACAAAGAGAAATGATTGCTTTCCTCCCAGACTGAAGTACTAACTAGATGCATTTAAAATGGAGTAGTTCAGGCCTCTGCTTTTCTTAATTATTTCCCTTCTCATAGGAAAATCACAATGACTTGATTGAAAATAATAATTAGGAAAGTTGCTGTTGGGTTTCACATCATAAGAAATTAATCTCTATTTTCCTCACCCAGCAGGAGTGAAACTCAGGGCTACAGAAAGCCGGAGTAAGGATTTGCAGGCACCAGAGGAGCCAAACCTGCTGCTGCCATCAGTCAGCTGCAACACCTCAACCCTGCACCAGTTCTCTGGCCAGGGAATGCCTGTATTTGGAACACAATGTATCCTAAAATTCCCTCTTTCTATCTCTGTATCATACTGTTGCTGCTGTCTAATTCTCTGACTAGCCTCACCTCAGGGCCTCTAATCACTACCATTTCCAATTTTCTCTCGCTCACTGAGCCTGTGTGCTCAGGAATAATTTTCCCAGGGGAGATCTCTCTGCGGTTTTTTTTTTCAGGTTGATTCTCATTTTGCATTTCCAGTGCATATACGTTTCTCACTAGGCACTATTTTGTTCTTTATGTCTCTATTCCTGCAGTGTTTATAGTACCTGTCACCTCAGTACCACCTACAAATTTTATTAACGTTCTTTTTCCCCCTCTCCAAAATGCAGCTTTTTTCAGTATTTATGATGAAGCATCTCTCTGTACCCATCCTTGCCCACAGACAAGATCTCTTAAAACAATGACTTAAAGAAGTCATTTTGTTTAATTGGAAAAATATCACTTATTTCCTTAACAGAGTCGTTTAAGCTTGTCTGGTTCATAAATTTGAAAAGTTTACAACTGAAAAATAGCACTATAACTCAATACTGTGAAGTCTGGAAAACAGGAACGGGTCCACACTTGCACCTGGTGGATAAAATATGCTCTTTTTTACCTAGCAAGAATCAGAATCCATGGCAATGCAAAGCCTGAATTTGACTACTTTTCCCTAACCATGGACATTAAACAGGCCACATCATAACTTTGTATTTTCTACCTAGCTGACCTTTGCATCCTACTGATATATTCCCATTCTTGACAGTGCCTGACCCATATCTATGTTTTTTCCATTAGGAGATGATTACAAGCAATGCTTTTCCTACAATCTTCCTGAAAACGTTCATATTGAACAGTAGCACAGAATAATCATTGAAATCTAATCTAGGAGAATCGAGAGGCTTTATTTTTCTCTTGATTGTAGAAGAAATTGCTAAAGTTTGGCAAGCTGCTCCCTATGTAAATGCTTTCTTTTCTCATCACCAATACAATGTCACAGTTATTTAAGGGTTTGCTACGATGCCACGAAAAAAGCATATTTTGGTTGCACTTCAGAGACTGACAAGGATTATTTTTAAATTGGTAAACAATGCAGTAGAGTGGCTGCAAAGTAAAGACCCAGAAAGAAGGAAGATAAAAAGCAGGTCTTTAGAGAGGTCCAGCTGGGACTATGGGGAGATGCCCTGAAATTTTTCTCTCCAGTGATTTCAAAACAGACAGAACTATTTCAACAACCCTGCAGCAACACAGAGCTGGTTGCTACAGAAAGGACAGTGGAAACCTGAGAAATATGGAAAGTATCTAAACAAAAAGAGCTTTTAGGGAGGTGCTGCAGAAAGGTGGCCTTGCAATGTAATATTGCCTCTCTGTTACAGGTTTTAAAAATTAACAGGGCAAGTTACAGCCTACCAGACACTCTGTAGCTAGACAGCACCCTACGGTATCTCGTAAACATCAGTTTATTCCGAGGAATAAATGTGCTGATAAATGCTACTCCAGAGAACAGAGACCCCTGTGGAAGCCAAACGAAATCAGAATTACAGTAATTAAGCCTTGTAGCCATAAGGGGGTTAAGGGGGAGTATTTTTGTAAGGCCACTGCACATAAATATAGAGAATAGCTTAGAAATGTTGCGCAGCTGTGGAAAAAACATTCCTACACTCTGTCAGCTGTAGTTTTCTACCAAGATGGTGCAGTTGAAAAGCACCAGCCTTGTGTGGAAGCCGGCTAAGTGCTTTTCCACGTGCTTCCTCGATAAACGCTGACAAAGAAAGCAATGAGAGTTGCAGAACTAAGTGATCTCCTGTAACAGAATTCTGCCTGATAGGCACATAGAGAAAAAACCATCTCTGGCTCTCCAGGAAACATTATTAGTTAGGTGTAGGAGCTGCTGCCAGCAACACCACAAAGTTCCCAGTGGGAAAAGCCCTTTAGTTGTGTCACGGGCCATGACAACCAAAGAAGTTAAGGGCACATCACCTCCTTGGACATGACTGTGAACTTGGCACATCCTCAAAACAAAATTTAATTTCTTTCCTTCTTCTTCGGCCAGATTTTTTCAAAAGGCTTTTGCTAGTTGTAAAGCAAAAGCAGGTTCTATTGGAATAAAAGTTTAAAGTAGAAGGAGTCTTGTGTACAGCCAGAAAACACAGCAGTGCTATACAAACCCAACCAAATCCTGCACCGGTACAATAAGCAGTGCTTATCAGCCCAGAGAGGTCATGGAAGTGCAGGTGAGCTCCAAGTGCCTTTCCACTGGCTCTGCTCTCACAGGAGAGTCTCACCATCTGTCTTCCCCGTGACAGGTGTGAATATATGAAGTCAGCTTGCAAACTTCTGATGAAATTAATGGGCTGTTTTATTCTGCTTCACGTGATCCAGAGTAGTGTGTCTCCATGTACTGAATTACAAGTATGACCATAAAAGTTAGAGAGGATATTTCATTGTCTGAAACTTCTTTATTGCAACAGATCTACTGGTTTACAACCATGGCTTTATACTCACTATCATTCACTTCTCCTGTCCTGTGCAATTTTCTTCTCCTGGAATAACAAGGACTCTTAATCTTTCTATTGATAGAATTAAATGAGGAATCTCTTATCCCATGAAGGTAAGCCGGAACCCAATTATCCACTACTTGCCGCTGTGAGTGGGTAATAGGATAACACCAGAGTTCTCTGGAATGTTCAGATAATGCTTTAATAGGACTTTCCATAGGCAAAGCAGTATGAAGAGAAGCAATCCTGTTACCACCTCTGTAAGCAGAGGAAGTATCACTACTCCAACTTTACTAAAAGAAAAACTGAGGCTAAGAGAGCAAACCTTTCAGAAAATCAGATGCCTAAAATTCAGGATTAAATTCAGAATTAGATGCCCAACAGTCACCTGATGATCACATTTCAGTATTTTCTAAACCAGGCTGCTTGTTTAGGTATCTGATGGTTACTGTTTGGATTCTGTCACTTAGTTTGACGACCTGTATGCTGGTTTTCCATTAAAACTGAATTACCTCCTTGAACAAATAGTCACATTTCCAAACCCAAAATTGGTTTTCAGCCATTTAGACAAATGCTTATATATCCTGTTTGCCAGTTGTGTGCACATTAGGCTTAGTAAAGTCATTCATTACACACTATGAAGAACAGAAGCAAAAGGATGCAGACACAGGAGACAGAATTTGTAACCCTCAAGTAAAACATCACTGCAGTGCTAGTCCGTATTTGCACCCAATACTGGACTTCACATAATGTCTTCAAAATATTCATGTCCCACCTTAAACACCTGTAAAAATTTATCTAAGTTTACTAAAAATGTAACTGTGTATTTGTGCCTTTATTTTCCTGTTCCTGGCCTCTGCCATGGGCATAAACTTCAAAGGGGTTATCCATTGTAGCTCTAGTAATTTCAGTAGTGCTGCTGATTTGTGCCTCAGTAAGAATAATAAAAGTATTCCTTAGGAAGTTTCCTCAGTGTTAAATGTATTAAGCATGGATTAAGCTATCGGTTTATATTTCAACAATAAATTCATTTCAGTTTAAACTTCAGAGACAAATTAGAACTAATTTTATTTTATGAAAGGAAAAGCTCTAACACCTTTTCAAATCCAGACTTAATTTGCTTTTGATATATTAAACACAGATTTTGTTCACATTTTAATTTGGACTGTGCTAACTTAATGAAATTGCATTAGATGCAATGGGGAAAATGTTCTTCTGAGTGTGAATTATTGTAATGGTATTTGCTTTTATTTGCTAAAAATGAAAGAAAGAAAGAATCAATCACAAAACCCTACCCTGATTTATGGATACCCTGACAATTCAGTAGCCCATTAAATCTTTTGGAAATCAAGAGAGAGGTGTCTTGGCCAAGAAAGCACCACTGATTTCCCTCTGATTTGGAGAACTTGGGTTTTTGCATTTGAGTTCTGCCCCTACACTCCTAAGCACATTTACATTTCTGAGAACAAATCTCTGAGCGCTGAAGTGAGTTTCTCACAAAAATTATTGTTTTAAAAGGAAAATGTGCTATCTCATGTTTTCTGGCAAATGGGGTCTCCAGCCCACCCACCTTCTCTCCTTTCTCTAGCCATGTTCCTTCGGACCGTATTTTCCTCTTCCCACATGTTCTGCGCTGAAACTGATGACGCTGTTCCCGATTCACTGCCATGGAAACCTATAATTTTTTGCTTTTTCAATCTCGTTTCTGTCATGGCCTCTAGCTAAGACGAAGCGGTCTGCACGATGCTAATCACCTGGAATATGGTCCTATGGTCCTGCTACTGACAGTAACTAGGTGTTTAAAAAAACCATCTTAGATTCGTTACCCACTTTTTAGGAGTATAGTGGTATGTGTGATGTTTATCCTGGAAAAAGATTCCAGTTAGGGCGTTGTCCTGAATTATGCCCTATGAGAAAGGAGTACATCAACATTGGATGATGCAGGCAGAGTGTGGAATCCATTGCTGGACCTCTGACTGGTATGGTTGGCCCACAGCAAGAGTCTCAGCTGGGCAAAACGCTTGGCTGGAGATGCTCAGACGGAAAAGAAAAGGTGGTGACAGCGAGGCTGGCTTCAAATGACTGTAGCATTCACCTCAGGAACACTCATCCCTGGGCTGTGGAAGTGATGCCACAGAACTCATCTAGGAATCCTAAATTTGTTTGATATGTGGAGAGTGATGGGACAAGGATATAATTTTCCATCTAGTTCAGACAAGGCAATTGGGTCAATGACATTTTCCCCCATCTGTTTCTCCTTGCCTTACCTCCAGTAGTCCCTCTGCCAAATTTGCCCTGGGTTACAATCTGCGCAATCGACCTGGAAATCAAGATGGGACTGCTGGCTGCAAATAATCCCACCAGGACGAGGAACACTGGATAAATGTTGTTGAGGAGTGGCAGGCATGCACAGCATGGAGTTTGGCAGGAGCTGCTGGTTAGACAGTCTGTGCCCTGCCTTTGGACTGGGAATGAGTGCCCAGGAGCTCCCTGAGTAATTACCTGGTTCATTATCTGCCAGGTATGGCTCTTCCTTCACGCTGCTGCACAGAGTGTTAGCTGAGGCTGGCAACACGAATGCTAATTGGAGCTAATATTTTATGTGAGCTGCAGAAAACACAAACTTGAGATAACCTGGATTTCATCCCCCTGTTCTCGAAGCCTGGCAGTTAGGAAGCAGCAGTCACTCACCTACAGGCCATTAAATGTAACACAAGACTGGCTTCTCCAAGTACCTGAACAATTACTTCTATCAATCAAAAATTCTGAGGTTATTTCCTTGAGGTTAATAAAGACACTAGAATTAAAACTTTTAGAAGTGATAGAGGTAATAACTGAACTGAACTCTGATGACTAATGTGGCAGAGAGGGACGGGGTTTTGCTTATGTGTGGAGCACTGTAACAGCCATAATTGCTAATGTCCTGTTGTCCTAACATCAAAGGCCACAGATTTTACAGAGACAGCAAAGCACACGACAAAATGCACAGAAATAAAACAAAGGGTCTATGAGAATCATCTGTTGTCTGTGAGTAAATGGCTGGCAGCAATTCCGTTTGCTTACAATCTTGACAAGCATCTCCCCCTCTGACAGAGTAACTAACGTGCCTTAGCAGTAGCTGCAGAAGTAGCCCAGAGTGATTAAATCTCACTCTTTCTTGCAGGAAATTGCCTGTGAGTCTTGTCTCACAGCTACATTATGTCTCATTATAAGTTCTGTCTTCTATATAGATTGGACTTCAGTTTAAGAGTCCCACGGAGCATCTGCTGTTTAAGGTTTCCTACCAATATGTTGCAGATACAGGAATATATTATATATACATTACTGGAAATCTGAACAGCTTTAATCATGTCTCAGGAACAGTTGCTCTGTAAATGGAAATGTCTTTGTTTTTATTTGCATGGTTTCTTTACTGGAACCAAAGATGCTGAGAGCTTCTTTTTGTCACTTTGCTCTTGAAGGTGCAGGCATTTTCTTAATTCAGTGAAGGTAAACACCACCAGTGTAAGACAGCTGAAGAAATCCCCATTTTTTAAAGACAATATTAAACATTAAAGGAGATTCAAATTAAAAATGTCTAGTTAGTGTGCATCAAGTTTTCTGAGGTAACACAGGGATCCATAACTCCTCAAACAAATGGCAACTCTTACATAATGAACTTCTCTCAATTCTGAGAATGTGTAAAATTAAAAAAAAGCAAAACAAAACACCACAATTTTTTTCAGTGAAGCACACCCCAAAATTCTAAAAGTAAATATACTGACAACCCTAAAGTAGAAACCACTTGGAAAACTATTTTTAATTTTTTCCATATTTTACCACAGCTTTTTTTGCCTTTTTTAATTCTTAATCTTTCAATTACAAGCTGTCTAAGCTGCCTTGCAGTGCTGGGCTGAAAAAGAGATCCCACCTTTCTGAAAGCCTTCCAGACAGACTGGGAACCTGCCTCTGCACCAGACTGTATGGTACGGGTCTTGTAGAGGAGGAAGGATTCCTGTCAGACAGGGTCTCATTAGCTCACCACCTCCAACAACTACCACACGCTACTGAAGCTAGAAGAATGCTGCTGCTAGCCTAGAAGGGATTTGGGAATTCAGGCTGTTCTTTAAGGGTACTTGGCAGAGCCACTTCTGCCTTGTGGTGTCAGCAGCTATTAAGAGGGAAACTAACTGTCTCCAAGGAGGCCAAACCTGTCGTTGTGCCACAGGCATGCTGTAAAGGAGCTGCAACAGCCCTGAAATGGCCTTTTATGTGGCAATGGCACATTTTCTGTATCACAGAAAACACAGGGACTTTACCTCCCCCCAGTAGCACTGTGTGTTCCTGAACAGCCACCACAGCTAAATGAGGCCGTACCTGCTGGGGAGCTCTGTGATGCTCTTCTCCTAAAATACATCGCTTGGGAATTGTGAGGAATTACTGTAAAGGGATACTACAGAAATGAGGGTTTAGAGCAGACTCTGATGGTAATAAGAACTTCTGCCTCGGATACTGAAAGGTTTAGTAATCAGATCTGTACTTGTTTATTACAGTACATTATTAAATATAACCATTTGTTACTGTTGTCTGTTATCTAGACTTTGTAGTGCTTTGGACAGCAGAAAGAAGGCACATCAAGTCTTCTCCTTCCCTTAGGAGACATGAACTCTTAAGGAGTTCTTAAAGAACTCTTAAGGCTCCCTAAGGAAGCCATCTGTAAAAAATGCCACATGTTTTGGGGAACAGTGACTGCTGCATCCATTCCCTTCAGCAACATGTATTTACCATTGAAAAACAGTTTATCCAAAATGATCGTACTCACTCAGGTGAAATGTGCTACAGATGTTAAGAGGGATGAACACGACTGGATTTCACTTACACACAGAGAAGTCCTTTAACTCTGTATTTTGCCTTGATCATAATGAAGTAATCAAAAAGAAGAAATCAAAAGGAAGACCAGAAACCAGAGAGGAGAGGGCAGCATGGTGGAAAACCTATTCTTTCTGCTGCCTGCATGAAGGAGATGCTGAACTCCATTACTGCAGCTGCCTGGCACAGCTATTCCAACACAACTCCCTTTTCAGCAAGGATGATTTGAATTACAGCAGCTTCTACAGATCCCTTATGAAAACTTTATTCCAAGCCCTAGACAAGCATGGGAGAAACAGCCCTGCCCCAGAGGACTGGCAACGTGAAGAGATCAATGAAAAGGCAGCAAGGTATTGTGTCCTATGTGAATGTGGCACAAGGTAAACAGGAAAACTTCAGCTGAAACTTCCCATTCCCTTACCAGCCTTACCACAGCTCCATGCCCAGGAGCAGTCCATAGTGCACTCCGTGGAATATTCAGCATTCGCTACTCCATCATACATTTCAGCAGAAAAACAACAGGTAGTCCCCCAGTGCTCCATCAGTAGGACAAGTAGCTCCATCCCTGCTACTCCTCATACAAGCCAGCTCCTGGGCAATTCTGGTCCCAGTTCTCCCCCTAGGCCCGGCCATGGACAGAATATTTCTTAAACAAAGTAAAGTGCAACATTTCAAACCCGGAAAAAGAGAAGAGGGAAAGAAAATAAAATGCTTTTTGGAACTTCTCAAAGCTCATCCTTGTCTCAGCAATACAAACAGTGAAAGAAACAGCACTTTGTGATAGACCTGTGCAACATCTCTGCCCATTTCAATTTCAATGGGACAGACTGACATTCTCATCCCTGGTACCTGTGACAGAGCACGGCTGTACTGCCAAGGGAAAGCTGGTGCTGCTTTGGAACAGACATGGTGTAGGTGGACAAGAATAACCACCCTCCTGCTCTGCTGTCAATAAGCCCTTCCTAAAGAGCCACAAAAGAACAGTGTGCAACACCAACAGAGACATATTTAATATTTATTGACTGAGCTGTACAAAGCCGTGCTTGCACGCTCCATGGCACCTTGCGTGGAGGAAATCTGGCATTACCTTAGCTATCCCCTACAGCTACAGTATCCCAAAAAATGTCTGTAGGATTCCTGCCCCCCCTTCATTTGTCTCTCCGCTACTTTCTGTCAAAGCACCAAAATCAATAGTGGCACACTGATAGAACCCAAATTGGTTGGAAGATCCAGTACATGGTATCCAGTCAGTCAAGTGTGATGGATTTAATTCATGCAGCACTTATTATTCCCAAGCTTTGCTTGTCAACAGGGAAAAAAAGGATAGATCTGAAAAGCAATCAGGCAGTTTTCAGAAAGACAAATCTTGCAGTGGTTCCACTTGCTCCCCTACTCTCATTAGTTTAGATTTTTTTTCTTCACTTTCATTTCTGTACATTTTATCTCTCTAACAGTGGCATTGTAACAAAGGGCAGCTGTTGCCAAATGAAGTCTGTTAAATTTTCTGGCAATTTCTCTAGCACATGCACAAAGGCTTTAACTAGAGCATAATGACACCATTCTCTGATGGGCAAATTGTGAATCCAGTGTGATGAAGCACATTTAAAATACCGAGGATCCTACATGCTAACACACAGACCCTATTAGAGAGTTTTGGGCTACATTTTCAGGTGCCTTCCCTTTCTCACACAGACTGGTATTTAGCTTTATATTTTCACAGTTAGTTAATGGCCTAATTTTGCAGGAAGAGTTCTGCATCTAAACAGAAACTTTTTCATATGAGCAGTAAGGGCACTGTGAATCTTCAAATTTTAATGGGACTCCAGGGGAAACTTGAGAAGTCCACAGAAACCCTTAAATATAACTAACCACAAAGAAACCATATCATTTTAGCAAGTTTTGGAGACAAGCATCAGGTAAGGGCTGAAACAATTTTAAGAAATCATCCTGTTTTTACTCCTCCCAAATACGTGCTTATGTCCAGTGATGGAAAGGGAATGCCAAGGTGTATGGAGCCCTGAAGCAGGCCAGTTCCTATTTCTTCTGATCAGCATGTTGGTATGGCTTAGCCTGCTCCCTTTTCCCCGGAACCTGGCTTTGTCGAAGCTTGTCTTCAGTCATGAACAAGGAATTCCTTGTGTGCTGTCAAACACACAACAGTACAAGAACACTGGGAAGTTGATGCTCCTGACATCAAGCACCAGTCCTAAGAGCCAGCTGAGTTGGAGATTGCCCTGGCCGAGCATCTCAGGCGAGGATCATTTCACCATTAACTAAAACCCTGTGCTTACTGCCTGTTCAGGAATCACAGTTGGCAGAGCCTCAATATGAAGTGGGGCTTCCAGTGCCAGTACAGTGTAAATGGCAGCCATTGGGACCAGTGCCTTTCTAACACCCCTGAAAAGGTGACTGTTGCTGCAGCTTCTGATTTAAGCCAATTTTAGCAGTTATTTTCCCCATGTTCTCTAATGTAAGTGGCATTACACAATAAAGGTTTAAGATGAATCCCATGCACCAGACTATTACTGACATACACCTTCAGTGAGGTTTCAGGAAAAGTCCCCCGTTTTCATGTTATCTCACTGCCCAAGTTGTTCAAGTGTTAGATGAGGATATTAATTCCTGGTTTTGTCTGGTGCTAACAACAGGGTAATATGCCTCATATTGGAAATATTAATCTGTGTTCATATGTCAACTTTAGGTTTCCATCTGGTAATCTGATTCCCTGCTCCACGCTCCCCCATGGCTGAAGGCCAAGGTTACAAAACTAACGTATGGCTACACCTGCACTGCCGTCTGCTCCACAGCAAAGCCCTTCCAAAATCACAGCGGAGGGGCAGGAAGACAAAGAGAAAAACAACACTTTTTAAAGGAAAATGAGAATTGCATACCTGAATTTATATAATCACCATCAGTATTTATCATATATGCAGAGTCTAAAAAATAAACCTTCATTTACTGACAAGGCAAAAGGCAGTTTCTGAGTTCAAGATCTTAGAAGTTACGGTCACAATCACTCTTCTACTCTGTGTGTCTCCCTTCAAAGGGCTGGAATCTCTCCATGACAAGGCCGATGGCCCAGCAAAATGCACTTCACATGGATTTCACTAGCATGGCACAAGTGAGTAACATAAAGAGTTTGATTTTAATTTATGTGTAAAGACACAGGAAGGCTTGGGCAAAAAATCTCTTTGTATTTTCTTTGGGTTTATATTTTGATCTATTTTATTTCAGAGTAAGGTTATACCTGAATGAAAATGAAATTAAGATATTATTGAGTCACGAAAGCAGACTTTTTGAAATTGACAGGAATTAAAAGGCAAGACTACTTGTATTGCACTAGGGGATGATGATTACTTTAGATTTAGATGGCAAATAAAATACCAGAATCAATCACTCAGTTATCCTACTAAGCAGGATAAATTAATTCCTTCTTTTCAGAAAGAAAATATTAGTAAATAAGTAAAAACCTAGTCCCAAACCTCTGGCATACCCAGAAAACCTACTCTGAGAGCCGTTTCAGCAATGTCAAGGAAAGGGTTGCTATAACTTTACATACAAATTTTAAATTACTATGGTGATGCATGCTTGCAGAAAATCTTAAAATCAAGTTTTCCCAACAAATTAGTGGAGTTTTCTGAGTTGTTTTTAACACCACTCCTAGGCTTAAGAGTGGAGGTTTCATGATTCAGGGTCATGAATAGTTTCTGATTGTAAATGAAGGTAGACAGGCTACTGCTGTCATTAAGCCAGACTTCTCACCAGCTGTTTGAAACACTGGATCTTCATGGAAACTCGGGCTAAAGGGCCCCAGTCCTTCCCACTGTTCCATGACAGAAAGGTTATATTTAGCACTTTTTTTCAGCCAATTACACCCACAGCATTCCTGCGCCAAATCAAGTAACGGGTTACTTCAGTGCTCCCACCTCACAGACTTCAGCAAATGAAAACTTTCATGCTCTTCAATGAACATCACTGACACCATCTCCTAATCTTCCTGATGATTTGTTGTAGGCACTGAACTTCCACACCTTCCTCCCTCTTGGCACAGGAAGCTTCCTGAAACATTTATTTCAAGGTCTGGATGGTCCGGAGGTAACAGAGCTTGGGACTGCATGTGATAGGAATCACCTCAGGCTGAAGGTACAGAGAAGACTCAAGGCTGTCCTGGCCTCTGAACAGTGATTTGCTTTTGTACCACAATCATCCAAACCCCATGACCGTGCACCTCTCTACCACCCAGCACCACTGCAACATGCACCAAGAACATAGAAATGATTCACAGGAACAGATATGAAATCATGTAATTCAGAATCACTGGGGGAACTTCAGTTTGCACTAAGAATAGGCATCCTGAAAATCTGCATCCCATTAGTTCTGTTAATAGCCCAGTGTTCAAGCCAGTATTGACCTATTAATGTGTCAATAACTCATATGGAAACATGCTCAGCTCCTTAAATGCAAGGCAAGATCAATGGAAAGTAGATCAGAAATGGGTTTTAAAACCACAAATATTAATTTACCACATTTTCCACAGCCACAGAGAGAAAACAAACTCTCAGGCCCAAACCAGGATCCAAACTTGAACATTTAGAGGCACCCAGTCCATGACAGCATTAGTCGGTCCTTACAAAAATTCCGTTTGCTTTTTGCAGCGCTTGCCTTGCTTCTGCCAAAGGCTGTACCTGCACTCTGGCCCTTCGGAGGAGCCCGCAGCCAGACAGGCTGAAACAATAGCTCCAAAGGAGGTGTGACTGCCCGCCCACTGCCGAGCTGCTCACTTCGGAGCCTGGATGTGGTCATTTACATGCTAACGCTATTAACGAGTAAGCAAAACACAAATGGAGTCGGGTTTTTTAAGGCAGCTGCGCTTGTTTGGGGATTTTGACAGTGAAGACACACAAGGCAAAACCAAACCCAGCATACAAAACAAAACCAACCCAGATGTCCTGTGCCAGCTTAGAGGAATTAAGGAAAGGGGGGGCCGGCGGGGGGGTGGGGGGGAAGAAAAGAAAACAGTGTTTTCTAAACTGCTGCTTCGGGGCTTTTATCTAGATTTAACGGATACATTAATTCAATTGACGTGCAGTTTAACCAGCCGACAACACATGAATACCTTCCACAAATGGTAGGATTTGCCTTTTTTCCCCCTGCAGAGACATTACCACAGATGTGAGCTTTTTCCTTCTGCTCTTTTCCTTCCCCCATCCCTCTCTTTGTAATATTTTAGCAAATAATGAAACGTACCACATGTCTCCCAACATGCAGGCACAGTAACACTGAAATGAGCTGCTCCTGGTTCTGCACTGCAGTTTCTTCCTTAACTGCCTCAGTCTCTCAATGCAATTTTATTGGCTTTTAAAATTTTTGATGGACAAATATTGATATGCTAATGACTTTCAAGCCAGTATCCAAGAACATATTCTCTTACTTAAAAGAAAAAAAAAACCAGGAAAACCAAAGAGGTTTCTTTACCTGGGAGTGGCATGATGTCCAAGGACAGGCATAAAAAGAAGCAAAACTGGGTGTTGAGAAAACAGGGACATGGTTAGAGAAATTCTTATAAAAGCAGGAAAAAAGGAGAGAGAATAATGGAATGAATGCAAAAATAAGGCAAAAGAAAGAAAAAAAAAAATACTGGAAGGGAAATCTGACATTTAAACCTCGGCTCCTGGCTGGTGCCCATGGCAACTCCTCTGACAAGTTGGTAAAAACTATTCTCTCCTTTGACTGCTTTCAAGGATAATCCTTGCTTCTCTTTCCTGGGAACCATGACAGATTTTCTCTCTTTGGGGACGGTGCAGGCGTTTCTTTTATAATGGCACTAATAAATAATGGAGTGTTAATGTCTTTTAGGATGACTAGCTGTGAAGTTTGGTCTGTTTAGGACACATTTTCACACTTGTATCCAAGTGAGGCATTATGTGGCAAGGAATACAGGTACCTTCAAATGCTTTTTATCACATGTTTGTGCTGTTTTAAAAATTCTAACTGGAATCCAGCATTAAAAAAAAAATCATTTAAGGGAAAACAACTTGAATTGCTCCATTGAGCTCAGCATGTGGTATTCACGGTTTCTAAATTTAAATAAGGTTTCCATCTGCTCTGTTGTTCAGGAATCTTAGGGAAAACCATTAGAGAGCAGGAGGAGGGGGGAGAGCAAGCATGCACATTTTGAGGCAAGGTTACGCTTTCTGTGTGGGATACTTCTGAAGCAAACACAGGTGTGTAGTGTGCTGGGTGCTCTGACACACAGAGCCCCACATCTCCAGTCCAGAAGCTGGGGCTGGACCTGCGAACACCACAGTGCCACGGAGTTTCCCTGAGGTCTGCCCAGCAGGATGTGCTGGGCAGACCTCAAGGAAACTGCTCATCCAGGGCTTTCAGGTGTGCTGGCAGCTGCATGAGGACAGCGGGAGGGATCTCTCCTTCAAACAGTGTCTTCGCCTCAGTTTGTGAGGTACAGCCTAACCTCCTAAGCCCCTTCCCAAACATCACACACTCTCTCCTCAGGTGTATGGGAAATCAGGCTCCTTTGGAACAAGAATGGATGGATCAGTTGCAGGAATGAACGCTCTCACACGTGAGCCTATTGCTCTTGTTTCCTTACTGAAATATGAGCAACAAATTTAGCATTTCCAGTAACTTTTACCACATTAAATATAAAGAGAAGGAGTGCCAAAAGCTGTACAGCCTTGTATTAATAAGTCAAAGTCAGCAGGATAAAATGCACTCAGAAATCCCTGGCAGCATGAACAAGATGCATAGCTCTAGCCCAGAAGAGCAAAAACACAGTGGAAGCAAGCTATAAACCATGAATGTTTAAAGAAAGTCATAAGGTTTAATACTGGCCTTAGAATAAAAGCTTTTAATATATTTAACAGCCATCTGGAAAATGGACAGAACACAAATGTGGTGATATTATACAATGTAGAAAACAAACATGTCTAGGAGGACACAGAGAAGCCCAAGAAAGCTCGGGGCAGAAGGGAAGCATGACAGCAGATGGAATTAGTTGTGAGTAAAAGCAAAGTAAAATATAACCAGTAATCATAACTTCGAACTATTTGCACTTTCTGTGCATTTAAATGAGTTAATCACCCGAAAGAGAATGCCACTAAGGGATAGTGCCATGAAAACCTCCTTGTGTCTGTGCCACAGAGCAAATTTCTCACAGTGAGGTCGGTAGTAGCATGTCAGTGTTGCAGGACTCTAAATCCTTTGCAAACCTTCTGAGAATGGTGAAGAAATGGGGTAGGGACACAGCTCTGCAGTTTTGTTATGCAAATCCGCGGTGCACTTTCCCGAAACATTTTGTTCATTTCTTCTCATTGGTAACAGACACACACAAAGTTTTTTGGGGGGGACGGGACAGCAGACTCTAAAAGGATCGATTTAAATGATTAAAGGAAGGAGGACATTTCCATATGAAGGACGATTAACAAGCTCTGGGGCTGGTCTCTGTGTTCTGCTTGTGCAATGCTCACTATAATGCACTGCCAACCACAACAGTAATGAGCAGCGGGATGAGGAGATCAGCGCTGCCCTGATTAAAGAGGATACATCTTAGCGAAGCTGTGATACCAGGCTACAAAGGACTGTGCAGATAAGCCCTGCATTTTTATAGGCCTTCTGAAAGCACGAGATGGAGGAGGATGTTTGAAAGCCAGAAATGTAAAGCTGATACAAGGTGCTGCATAATGAACCTATCGCCACTATCACCGAAGGCAAGGGCTCAACGACGTTTGAAAAGATGCCTGTTTTTAAAGCTAGGAAATACACAACTCTTTCTGAAAGCAACAAAAACTTTCCTAATAACACAATTATAAAATACTACAGGATAGGATGAAGGAGGAGCACCTCATTCTTCAAGCGCTGATTCAAGAATGTAGTCAAGGATTAACCTCATTTTCACTTGTGGATATCGCCAAGTAGAGCATGATGGTCACTCACACACTCAAAATTAGGAAAAAGCTTAAGCAGCCTGTACAAATTGATGACTGACTGATGAAAGTGCAGGAGACACTCTTCCAGTGTGGATACATCATGCTCTAACCCCAAGTGATAGTAAGATTTTCTTCCCTGAGAAGCCATAGCTGCTCCAGCAACAGAATATTTGACAAGATGGAGGCTGCAATAATTTTTCCAGAACATGCTTAAAAAATCATTTAGTGAGTGGTAACAGGTTTGAGAAAACATGCTTGCTTTTAAAGCAGGAAGAGGTTAGACAAGGATGGAATAAATAGCCTGGAAAAAGCAGATGGTATGGTGGTTGTGATGGACCATCAGAAACGTCTCACTGCAACGGGGATGCAAACTAAATGTGCCTCAGCAGTCATACCTTTTAATAGAGGCTCATCCAACAGCTATGCCAAAAATATGTGCTTTCTTTCCCTACAGGGGTTTTCTTTTTCAGTAGTGCAGCCATGGCAAATGACCACATGGTCATGAATTAGCTGAAAAATCTGAGCAATAATTAGTTTAGTGATTAGTAGTTACAGATGTTAAAAGTATTTAAGTATGAAAAGAAAGAACACAAACATTCTGCTCCTCAAAACCAACTGACAAGAGTCCAGTTTTGAAGCAACCACAAAAGGCTTAAACTTTTGTTTTTAAAGAAAGTTGCAACTTGTTATTCAGCTCCTTGAGTACGGAAACTGACACTTGAAGAAAAATGTCAAATACTGCAGCAATCACAAATTACAAAAAATGTGAGTTCTAATCACAGGGTTTGGCATCACTGTGCTAGAACGTTAAAATATGCCCAAAATACATCCTGTTCTAGTGGGGACAGCGTTCAGCTGAGAAGGATGAAACTGGATCTATTTGTGGCTTTCAGTAGTGCCTTTTGGGGCAATTATAAAAACCACCTGTAGAGCTGCTTCCCACTTTTATTTTGAGACACAGTGTCACATTGACAAGTCTGTACAATGCTTAGTAAAAATGGTCCCCAGTTTCAATTGGGGCTGTGTGTGTAACTCCACTATAAAAAACAGCTAGAAAGATACTCTAAAGCCCTGCATGTAATTCCTTGTGAGAATACCAAGTCAAAGGTAATCTTAGCTGAGCTTCTAGATACGCAGAGAGCAAGGGTTCAGAAATCTCAGCAGCAGCTGCTTCTTCCTTCTGTGAACAGACAACGCACGGTGGTCCTAATGCCCTCTTTCCCCGCCTTCTCTGTTCCTTGGGATTGAGTGCAAACATACATAAACATACATAAATACAGACATCATGGCTTAAAGCTTCAGGTTCATCAGCTCAGTCCAGGGAATATTATTTCTAGCAGTGTGCTCATGGAAAAAACATGCTTTGGCAGCTTCAAGGTCTGCCCTTCTGCTAGCTTCTCTATCTTGTATTTCTTTAACATTTGGGAATCAGGAGAAACTCATTTAAACAGAAATACTGTCTAAAATGCAGTTCCCAAAATACATTTTCAATGATAGATTTAAAGGTCTTTTAGTCTTGGCCAAGTTGTGTGGGAGGGCACAGCAGGACACTAACAAGGCTCATGGGAAAGGGTGGGAGATGAATTTCATATGCAAATGTTGAACATGACATGGATGGGAAGGAGGAAAGAAATTAAGCACAAACATTATCTCTTTTTATCCCCAAAGCTTCATATTGCAGGTGTTATTTATACTGTTTGTTCCGTAAGGAAATCTCTGCAAAGCAAAATGAAGAGTTTTCAGCCTTTTGAAAGATAAACAGCTTGCTCTGTGGTAGGGAGAAAGCACTAATAGCTTGCATGCACATAACTTGAGCACATTATTCTTTGATGTATCACAGTACAGTCATTTCCATGACATGCTAACATTGTTCCTTTAGGTACTGCTTCAGGAAGACAGTATTTCTGGCAAAATCCTCAGAGACCAGTAAAAAGTCACTTGCCTGCCCTCGAGACATGCTAAGTGATAATTTGAGTATTGAAAGGCATCAGTGATTCAGATCTGAGGTACCTGAGAGTTATCCAGGAGAGCCCCATGCTCCAGGCATCGCATTTGGACTGTGAAATAACCCACTGCTTGTTTCTGCTGGACTAAGCTTTAAAAGAGTAACACACCTGCTTTAGGATAGACCAGTTACAGACACACACTGTGAACTGGGTGATACTTTCACATGCAGAAAAATCAGTTTTTCTAAACCAGGTCCTTGAGAATCACTTCTTGGTAACCCACAACTAAGCAGAGCTGGTGGCAGAGGTGCAGAAAGGGGATAAGACACACAGGGGCAGGGCAACAGACTCTGTGGAAAGTGGGGAATTGGAGTTTGAAGGAGAAATGAGGAAAAGAGGACATTTTACCACACTCTAACTGTAAACAGGTATAATTTATACTCCCTTTTGATCAGTTACTCAAACATTTGTGATTTACAGGTAATCTGAGAGTTAAAATCACAAAATCAGGAGAATTCAGACGTGGCAAGAAACCGAAACAACCGGGCATTAACACTACAAGCTGCTTCTGTTTTGCATGTGGACTGGACAACACCTTTGCAAGAACAGTGCTCCAAGTTTGCAAATGGAAACCTCAAAGCAGTAGGAGATGAAAGGAAGTCCTAAAGTTTCCAAACTCATGCTACAAGACGGCTTGCTCTTTGCAGCAAAGAGAAGCCTGAACATTCAGGCACAGAGTGCATGAACGTGGCTACTCCTGCTCCTGTGAGGAGAGCCTCAAGCATCCGAACTCACAGCTATGTGGGAGGTCACAGGAATGAAATTACCATCTCGGAGCCTGAGGCCCTACAGGTACTACAGCTGATTAATTTCCTACAGCTGCCAGCTCAGTGACCCCTGAAGAGCATAAAACCAGCAGGAAGGAGTGGCTTCCTTGGCAGTGTGTGTGGTACATGCATGAGCCAGGTGATGTCACTCCCAGCCAGGAGTGACAGGCCTCCCACACTTCCTTTACCAGATCTCCCTGAAAAAAGGTCCTTTTGGGCTTCAGCTCTCAAAAGACTGCTATGCTGTCAGAACTGTATCATAATTTCCCCAGCAACTCCTTCCTCAGAGCCTCTGGCACATCATGGCCAGCCAGTCTGCATTTCTCCCTCCTCATTTGACTCTTTCTAGGGATCTTTCATCTCCTCCACTCCCATCACCCTGGCACAGCTCCCAAGCTCCAGCTCCCCCTTTGGATTACACATCAGCTCCCTTCCAAATGCTCTCCCAGGACAAAGTAATGTCTGTGTGTGACAGGGAGGGAAAGGATTTGTCTGCTGGGATACTTAAAATCTATTCCAATCTTCAAAAATGTCTGCCAGCAACAGAAGTAAAACCAACCCTTTTCTTCTGCAAGCAGTCAAGAAGCAGTGAAGGTTTAAAAACACGTATCTTTAGCAAACTTCAGAATATCTCAAAGGAAGCAGGACTAGATTTCACTGAACCTACCACCCCCCACACACCAATTCTGTGCTAGATGGAGCCTTACCAAAGCACCGCTGATCTGACAGCAAGGTGTGCTCAGGGCAGCAGATCCCTCTTGTCCCATGGACAAAGCTGGCAGAAGACTCTACGTGCAGGTTAGTGACAGACTGGGAGCTGGACTCTGTTTATGCTAAGGAAGTATGACGGGATGAAAAAGAACTCCCTGCACTCTCAGTGCCCTCTGGCCAAGTTCAGAAGAAGCCACGAGTCATATACTGGTATGCTGCTCTTGCACAACACCATCAGATACTGCTCTTTTGGACATGCCTCATGTTTTGGAGGACAGTTTTATTTGCTGATAGAGAAACAACTGAGAAAGCAAATTTTTTCCCACTAAAATTCCCCTCAAGACAGACAGTGAAACATCTGTGTGTGGATCACTGTTACCACATCTGCCCCGTTCACAATCAGCAATCACCTCTGCCACAGCCAAAACAGAAACGTAGACAGCTTGAGCTAAAGGCATTAACTCAACAAGTGAGATGAGAAATGAGGAAAAAATCCTACATGTTCCCCAGGAAATCATCAGTAGGCAGAATCAACCCCCCACTTCAGCAGAACTCTATGCTTGAGTGTTTTGAGGACACTTGAAGAAGACAAACCCTGCAGTGGCATGGAGTTGAGTGCTGGTCAGGACTTGGTTCAGCGACAGTTCACAGAGCAAAGCTCCTAAAACTGCCAACATCATTCCATGAACAGCCCCAGTGTCTCCAGCTGCCGTCCCAGTCCAGGGTGACACTGGTCAGACAGAGCAGCACGCAGGGGATTCAGCAGATGGACAAACTGAAGCCAGTAGAAAGAAACAGAGCACTAAGCTTTGGCTTTACCTTTCCAGCCAGAACACCATGCGCAGGGACTGTGGAGCAATATCTCAATAGAGAATAAAACCCCAAACGAATAAGGGAATTCAGTCACATGCTTTGTGCCTGGCATTTCTATACTGTATATAAGTAAATGTTAATTCAAAATATCTTGCTGTTGGCAACGCGTTATCCTATCAGTGCCTGATTTGACACGTGCCTTCCTTTAACAACCAGAGAGGCAATAAGCAGAATCTATAGAGCTTCTCTCAGCTTGAATTCCTCTGCAACTCAGAGGGATACTGGAACTGCTATCCACCACACATATGGAGCCATAAAATACTCAGCACTGATTCTCAGGAGCAAGTTCAATTATTTTGGTAGATTGTCACTTCAGCTCCTTGATGAAGTTTAATAGCACTTAATTTTACAAATCTTAAGAACAAACGAGGGAGCCCATGAGAATGGTGACATCCTTCCTAAAACTCGACAAATTCTAAGGTTATGGATCCAACATTTGATCTCCCTCTGCTTTCTGTGCGTCTGTATTACTGGTTTATATAGCAGTTCTGTAAAGATTACCTGTAAACTTCAAAAAACTTTTGTTTCAAAACTGATTTACGAACTGAGAGGCATGTTCAGTGCTTATGGTATTCGTATCCCTAAAAATGAAAAGCTGAGAGTGAGTGATGGATATCTTCTGTTAACAGGACTTAAAGACTGTTTGTTTCCCAGTTTCATTTCCCTGCACAGTCATAAATTGGTGTTGAATTGATTAAATGACCCAGACATTACTACTTCTACAACTTGGTCATTTTTATTTCCTGATCAAAATGGTTGCAATACAGGAAGGATCTTTATGTCTTTTTCTATCAAGTTGCTATGCTACTTATTTTCAACATAGATGCTAAAATGGCCACATCACAAGAAAGGTATTATTATTTTTACTGCAAACAGAACACAGTTAGCCAAGGCTGCACACTAAAATTTTATTCCTCAGCCTTTTTATTAAATTAGCTCATTCTGTCATCTGGTGTCCAGTTATCCCTCAGACAGATAAACTGTATCTTCCACACAGAAGATAAAAGCTGACTGAACATCTCCTTCACTGGAACAGTGTTTCCCTTTTGGTCTCTCTTGGTAAGATGAAGGTAGAAACAGCCACGCATGCTCCTCTGTCCTACACAGGAAGCTTCCCATCTGCCCACAAACAAGGCCTAATTTTTATTGCTTTGGACATTTCCTAGGGAACAGAAAGTACCACTGCCAATTTCTGCCCCAGGAAATACCATGTTTGATTTTAATTATATTTCTAGAGCTTTTTAGGACTACAGCATTTCTAATTACTAGTGCAAACTGAAGGTATCAGGAAGGGATGCCCCCCTGACATCCTAAGGGCAGCAAAACAGCCGAGCTGATCACATAATTCCCTACCTTGGGGTATGGATCAGTGCCAAAGGAAGGATAACAGACTTTAGAAACCTCTCGTGGGCACTGGGACAGCACTGGGAAAAGGCATCTGAAGAGATGCTTCACTGGAGCATCAGAGCATTCTGCTACAGGAGAAAAACAAATTCGGACTGGGGACACCACCAAAGTCCCGCAGAAACCTGGTGAAAGCCCTCTGGAATACCTGAATCTCACGTTTCTGCATGGAAAAAATTCCTGAAACACTGGACAGTGAATACACTGCTGAGAGTATGTAGTCCTCTTGTATGTTAATGCAGGGTGCACAGCGGGTGAGAATGGGAAGAAACTATTCCTACAGTTACCTATTTATCCACTGCTCACCCTCCCCTTGCTCCCCTCTCCTGGCTTAGTGCCGGTAGAGGATCCCAGTTTGGTATGCATGTTCCGAAAACAGTAACAGAACTTACCAAAAAACAAACTGGAGAAACTGTTGAAATAATACAGCAAAGATTAATTCTTTCTAAGAATTACTGCCAATACAAAAAAAAGGCTTTTACTTCTTTTTTTAGTTACAAAGCCAAGAAAAGTTTTAACCGAAAATAATTAGAGTTCCCTAAACCTTGGAAAGCAATGGATTTAGTTAATATGCAAAATTCTCTTTGGTGCTGTGCAGATAATTGGGTTATGGAGACGCATGAGAAGAATTCGTATCATGAATCAAGGTAAGAGAATTTCATCACAAAAGCACAGCTGTTCCAGGGGCTGAGTTCTGAAAACAAAGTTATGTAAACAAAGTCTCAAAAAAGCTCCCTGGCAATAGTTAATACTAAGGACAGCCACAACTTCTTGCTCTTGCATTGCTTCCCTGCATAAGCGAAGACAGAACTAAGCTGTACCCAGACACAGATGGTTTTGTTCAGGTGATTCTGCTGACTAGATCTGGGAGACATGTTTTGGAATTCCAGAAAAACACACTGCTGCATCTAAGAGTTTTACAAATAATACATGAGCACACATGAGTAGTGCACCAGCCTTCATTTGAAGTCTCATGTGGGGATAGCACCCACAGAAATGGCATGAATGATTCTCTTTGTGTTTGCTGAAACACAACACTCTGATAGTGACAGTGCCTGGGTACTCTGTGTCCATGAGGGGACACATGAGAGGCCAGTGAACAGACTCAGCCACCAGAGGCAGGTTAAAAGCCTGTTTATTTTTCTATCCACTGCTACCCAGAGCTATTATTACAGCTTCTCTCCTCTTTGGAAACCAATCTAAATAAAACATCACAACCTTGTAATGTGATTTCTTCTGCCTACTGTCTGGTTTAAGCAACACAAAGTCACAGGGATACCACGTCCCCGAGGCCTTGCAGAGAGGGCTCACCAGCCTTTCTGCTTGGTAACATCTCTCTCAGCACTGTTTTTTTTCCTCATATGTCTAAAATTCACTCTTCCAAGACCTTATGCATGCTCTGGCCATAATCTGACTTCACCTCAGGATACATGAGTAGTGTCCCCTTTCCATTTCCCTGTGCCAAGACTTTGGAAGATAATTATGCAAGTGAGACAGAGATGTGGCAGACTGTACCCCTGGGCTGCAGAAACAGGCCCTGAGGACACTGCAGGTCCCACCTGTACATGCAGTCACACCTTTTCTCACAAGTTACCTTCTCTAGCACATTTAATCCATGTTACTTGCATTAATTGGTTTTCTAAAATCAGTGAGCAAGTGCTCTTGTGGTACTTCTGTTGGCACACAGATGTCGTTAAGCACATTCCAGAGCCCTGCTGAAATGAAAGAGCCAGTTTTCCTATGGAACTTTAATTACATTGTTCTGTGATCAAACACGGGACTGCTGGAATTCACAAAGGACTTTTTCCATAAATAGATTTTTCTGCTAATTTCAGTTGTTTGTTCACCCAACTAATTACACCCAGTACAGCCAGTGCATTACCATCCTGCTGCTCGAGCACTGTAAATTGGCTAGCTACAGCAATAAATACAGCCTCAGAGTTTAGACTTGGCGTACTTGGCTATTTGCTGTTTTAGACCATGATGCTGAAAGCTCTCTCAGTGACTGGGTAATGTTACATGGAGATGCCTGTTACTCCAGATGTTCAGTATGTGCCAAGATCCAGGCAGATATATTCCCAGGCTCCTACACCCATTCTGTCACTACTTCCAGTATCATAAATGCATGGATGAACTACAGTGATCTACTTCAAATAATGCACTGCAGGCATGCATTAAATTCACAATGAGCTCTTCATTAGAGAGGGAATCCACAGGTACAACTGGCTCTGTTCTCCTCTAGAATTTGCAACCATACTTTTTCCAGCTATTTTCTCAATTGTACATTTTAGACAGATTTTTGTCTCTCACTTACTTCATTTTTGGTCTCTTTCTGCTTCCTGGCCAAGGCCTTGTACCCCAGATATCAGCCTGTTTGAAAAGCTGTGGCTCCAGGCGTGTTCCCCACTCTCTCTGCTGCATGGGACCCCTGCCCTGGAAGGGAGAGGACCTGAGCACGTGCCCTTGGCTTACAATTGCTGACTTGGGACTGCAAAATGTCTTACACCTCTACACAAATATGTACATGTCACTAATTCTACTTGGTTAATAATTAATTGTCCCACTACTCAGACAGCAATGTTAGGTAATTCACTTCTGGAGGAACTAAGTTAATGTCTGAGAAACTGAATTAAAATCATAAAATTTCTGATAGTTCACTGTTTAGATATGTGTAGTTAAAAATACAAAAAAAAGAGGAGGAATCTGCAGTTCTTACTGCTTTGAATTAATCTACTTGACCGATATGTACTATACTTTTATATCAACAAAGATAATTTAATTTTATAGGACAAAAACTAGAAAACAAGTTACATTGTACCTGTAATTGAGCTGATTTATAATTAAGATTGAAAACTTTGTTGCTGCATTCCTCATGCTTTGCTGTTGTAATGATAAAACCATAAGAAGCATTTTTCCTTTGAAAGCACTTACATAAATATGCCATCCACTCAGAAGACCTGTTTTACTTGAGCATTCTGACATGCCTTTGCAATTTTAGTGATTAAAATAGGTCCTCTGTGCTTTTTATTGCTGATGCCATCAGAAAGTCAGAGCACGAGTAGAACAGGTCAATCCTCCTTATTATGATCCACAGAGTAATTTACTAAATTAAGTAAGCTCTTCCATCTCAAGTAATTTAATGCAATTAAACATACACCTCACATTTATTTTTGCAAAGGAAAAAAAAAAAGAAGGATCTAGAAAGCAGATATGCATTTGTTTGTAAACCAACAGGAATTTCCAAGAATTTGGAGGAAAAAGATGTCTTATGTCAGTCATTGAAATTAATTTTAAAATAAGGTCAATATATCAGCAGGAAGACAGCTGCTGGATATCAGTAAGTGCATCCTCCTCCTGTGAATGAGGGCTCTGAGAAAAGAGGCACGAGCAAAGATTTCTGGCTTTGCTTGGACTGCAGTAGAAAAAAAGCAGGCAAGCAAGGAATACTAGGAGCCCAGGGAGGCCAAAGACAGAATGGCCATCCAGGCTTGGGACTGCTAAATGACAGGGTCAATAATCAGCTGGGTAATTAGGGACCTAGCTGCACAGATCCTTACTCAGGTTTTATCGGATGAATCTCTGCCTTAACACACATGTAACCTGGTCTCCCTTGAAGCTGAAAGGATTGAACTCAATTCTAAATCAGAAGTTAACCTCTTCCACTTAAAAACTGGTATAAATAGTAAGAAAATCACTTTTTTTGCCTTTGTTTACCAGTCTAGGGAGAGAGACTAGTGGTGGTCTGCTAGTGGTTAACACAAATATTCAGAGGCTACTAGCATGCTAATTATTTGCAGAGTTGATAAGAAAACAATTAGCATGTGCCATGGAAAAGTTCATAAGATATATAATTCAGTTCTCATTATCTCGGAAAGTTTTTGATTTGTGAAAAAGAAAACACTAACAAATGCTTGCTGGAAACCAGCGATTTTCACTAGAGCCCTGATTTTGCCAGTGCCATCAATTTTTCACACCCCTTCAACTAAAGCTAAACATCAGGGGATTCTGTTTCTGACTCGGGGAGAAGATATCAATCAACAGATCACAGGCACATCACAGTGGAGCCAGTGTGTTCCTTCCGGTGGACACTGTGACAAAGTGAATTGGACAAGAACTTGTAATTATGATCCAAAAGCCATGGTCTCCACTCCCTGCTCCCTCCGAGCTGTCTGAGGCAGCCTAAGTTATCTTAAACAAGGGACTGGCTGCATGTCTCAGCAACACAAGATAACGAGGTCTTGGTGAACCAAGTGTCACAAAAAAAGAGAAGCTGCAAGAGCAGCCGAGTGAACAAGCACATCCATCATACACACTTTCTTCCCCTACAGCTCGGCATAAATTCTAGGGCTGGAGGAGGCCCATGGGTTTGATACAGGGCCTGACATAAATAACACATCCCAACTATCCTTCCAAAAGGAAAGTAGGTGCAGTCATGCCACCAACAAAAATTAACTGTACCACTGGGACATCCTACCCTTAAGGGGAACAGAGCACCACAGATTTCTCAAACATCAGCCCCAAGAGATGAGCAACACTTCCTTTCGATGCCCTTGCATGTCAGCAACTGGGAACAGTGGTGAACCTCCCAAATGAACCCTGGTACTGGCACAATTTACAAATAGTCCTCTCTCAGCACTGACACCACAAGTAAGACTCTTAGGCCAGATCCAGCACAACAATATCTCACAACAATATGAACAAAAAAAAAAGTCTTTCTAGTAATTCAATCAATCAGGGTTTCCATCACAGTCCTTTTTTTTTTTTTCCTGTTTTAATACATCAGGATTGCTGTAGGCTTTGCCTTAAGCTTTGACTGACATTTTGGCAGCCTTTCTCCACAAAATGAATCTACAGAGATCAACAAAACATTCTGATAAACCTTTTCCTTAGCAAACATAAAACAAAAGTGTGTGACTTATTGTGCTCACAGATATACTTTTTAAAAGCTTACTACGTCTCTTCTGGAGAAAGAAAAAGGAAAAAAATACAGAAAAAAAAAGAAAAAAGAAGGAATAGAGGAAAAAAAAAAAAGAAAAAAACCTAACAGCCTAGATACCACTTTTATTTTCAAAGATATTCTTTGTCAGTGAAGTAAAATAAACTATGTTTGCCCAAATGAATCTTTGTTGCTGGGGTTGTACATAATCTAGATGGTGGAGTTCACCAAAATCAGTTGAAAGAAACAGAAAGTGGAAAGCTCATGTCAGTGGTGAAGGAGAGCTTTACATTGCTCACTTCAACAAATGAACTAAGGATGATGAGAAGCACCAATAATATTTGGCTTTATTCTAAAATTAAAGTCAGCAGCAGCATTTCTACTCAAGTGCTCAGCAATTGAGTGCCACGCTCTAACATGAGACACATGCTGTGGGAACCCAGAGGAAGCAGAGAGGGGTTGGGGGCTGCTGAAAAAACCACCAGATTATTTGAAAGAGTTAGGCATAATAAAATCTATGCTAGTAAGACCTCACCTGGGTTTTAAATTATTTTATTACACCTAAATTAAACACCCATTTCAGTCAGTAATCGACTAGCTATTTATTCAGGCTTCCCATGTTTCAAAGTCCTCAGCCTATTCAATGATCATCTCAATGCAGCAGTTTGATATCTTGGTGTTTAAATAAATTATATCAGTGAGGACACTTTGACTGCCCATTGCTTGTTACTGCCTCATTCCTATGCTCCAGAGGATGCATGGCTGAGAGCCAGCTGCAGGAAAAGGTAAGCTCCATGAAAAAGCTCACATAAAACCCCAGACTGTCATCACCTCGAAATCTCTGCTTCACAGAAAAGAAATAACAAGAAAAAGTATTTTCAGATGCAAGATTGGCAAAAAATCCAGCTTCTCCATCCTTATCAAGTCTATTCCTACAGTCCTTATTTTAGACACTGTTAGCTTGTAACAGGCTTCCGAAAGAGTGCAAGGAAATCATCACACACAAGATTCTGTGTAGATAAAAGGAAATTCCTTCAAACTTTGACCCAGAGCTTAGAAATTTCTCTCTTCCCAGTGCAAGCTTGAAGCAACTTCAAATCAGATCTGCTCATTAGAGACCAGTTTCTTAAGAAAAGAACACAAGGAAACCAACTCAAAAAACCTGCCAGATGAAGTATTTCCTTGGCCTCTGGAAGAGTTTTTCCCAGAGAGGATGATTTTTTAGAAGACAGAATTCAGAGATTTAGTCTGTGCCTTTCTAAAAGCAGCGTATCTATCAAAATCACAAAGTTAATTAAAGGAAAAATGGGTAATTGTTGTTATTCGTACAACAGTAATAGCAAGATAAATTCAATCTGTTGGCTTCACTGCATTAGAAATCTCACATATAATGTGTCCCACCACACCTTCCCAGGTTCACAGCATTGCAGAACACAGCACTAAATACCTTTCACTTATTTTTTTTTTTTCTTTTTCCAGGAAAGTACCACACATTCCGAGTGATCAGCCATGGCAGCTACAATCCACAGCATGAAACAGCAACAGCATCTTTCATTACAGAGATGTCTATTAATAGCTGATAAAGAGGAATTATCTTTAACTTGTTCCTTTGAATTCATATATACATCGAGTGATTTGTGCTCTACAAATGGAGAGCCATTTTGGAAAAATGCAGATAATAACACGATGAACAGCAAGGTGCAAAAAAGCAGATTTTAAAAATTGTACATTAAAGTCATTAATTATAATGTTACAGGGGGTTTCTGCAAACAAGGGTAGCAAAACCTGATATTGTGTAAAGCAAAAAATAACCACAAAAGAAGGAACTTAAGTACTAGAATTGCAGCGTGCAGAAAAACATTCACTGACAGAGACACATATTTATGCACATTACGGACTCATTCTCAGTGCATCACTCTTGGAGAGTTTATTGTACAAGTGTGTTTAAGAGGAAGGAGAAATTAAGGATAAGCAGCTGGTACACAGAACAGGTGTTCCACATCTGAGCACATCAGAGGAAGTGTGGTGACAGACTTGGCACTTACTGAAAATGGGGGAGGCAAAGCACAGAAACTAAAGATGAAAATTAGCACTGAGCCCAAGGAGTCTAAGCCCAAGAACAAAAGTAAAAGGTTTGGAATTCAGAAGTGACTTGCTTGTCATACAAGGGCAGACTGGTTTTCTCTATTTTATGCCCCTGTATAAAAGGGAACCTGTCAGTCAGAACCAGTTCAAAAGTGCACAACCCACCTTTGCAAGTGCTCCCCACTAATTAACATAAAAATTCTTTGGTATCAGTAGTTTGAGATTCTTCTGGTATCAGAGGATCTTTTAATAATGGATTTGCAGTGTGCCCCGAGCATTTGTGATCTCTAAATCCTTTCTCTGTTTGATCCTCTCCGGGGAAGCCGGTATCCCCCATGTACTTTTATTTATCAAAGCAAGGGTGATTTGTCTAGAACGGATAATTACAGAATAACATGGCCACAGGGTGTTCAGGTGTTTCTTTTAACTTAGGTAAAGGCTTCCTACCCCAGTGTTATGGGAACAGCCTGTCCTTTCACGTGGCACTTGGCTCATGTCACAAGAATGTATGAAATGTCTCTACTTCACGAATGCTTTTGAGAACTCAGTCAAAGATAAAAGGTCAGATAGCTAAAGCATCTAAGTTCTTATTTTCATTTTCTCTGAAGTTTTAATTCAACAGCAAAAATGTGTCAAATAGGAGTAAAAGCTTTTTTTTCCCCCCCTATTTTTCCTGGCTTGACTTTTCAGTGCATCAACATTTCAGAAAAACAAAGTAAACAGAGAGAAGACAAAAAGAGGCTGCCTGCAATTTCTTCAAAGTGTAGTCAGTATCCACAGTTCTTTGTGCCATGATTTTCCTTGGAGAATTTTGGCCAGGAGGCATTGAAAGGATTTTATGAACATCAGTCCATTTAAATGCAGCCCTAGGGAGATGGGGAAGCACTGTCCCCCCTCAACAGATGGAGATGACTGAAAAAGAGGCCAAATGGTTTGCCCAAAGATATCTAAGTTAGCAGGCTGAAAGTATGGGGATGTTTAGAAAACAGGACATGAAATAAACACACCAAAGAGGGGAAAAAAAAAAAAGAAAGAAGTCGTGAGAGGCTAATTTCCAGAAAAAAAATTTTTTAGCAGTTTAATGGTATCTCCAGGATAAACAGAGAAAACACATTAATGGAAAACTTCATCAAAATTGGATAAAATGCAAATAATCTAATATTTCTGATAAATTATGCTGTGACTGATTTTCTAAGAGGAATTTCAAATGAATGTGAAATATATTCTTTCATGTTCTAAAGTGCTTTTCCATCATCTATGATAGAATTAATTCAAGATTTATTCACTACTAAAATATGAAGGAAGTCCTTAAAGCGAAAAAAAAAAAAAAAAAGAGAAAGCCTGGGAGTTCTTCAGAAATAAGTTTATCTTTGTACCAGTATTACCATTACTTTTAAACTGACAATCTTAAGTGATTCCTACATTTGGCAGGCTGGAATTCCACTCAAACCAAATTGTAAGAGTTTTTGGTGTACTTTTTAATGTCCTTTTCACGCTTGAAAATACTGGGACAGCACTTTCCCTTTATCCTTTCTGGTTCTGGCTTACAGTGGTCCCTTTTGTTTCAGCCAGATGGAGATGCAGGCACTTGCTATGACCCCAGTACACAGCAGAAGCACTTTGCCTTAAGAAGAAAGATTCAGCCCAGCCTGCAGTGAGGGAATCCTGTTCTCTCTCCCTTTACCTGTACAGGAACTTGCAAGACACTGTGGAAACTTGCACATCAAAATAAACACAATGTGACAGATTTTAAAATCAGCAGTTATTAAATAAAAAAAGGCAAAGAACTAGGAAATATTTGTTGTCTTACTCTGCATCTCCTAAGGGACCTTTATTCATTTTGTTTTTAAAAACAGCATCAGCAGAGATTTGTAGAAAAAAGATAGGGCTGTCTACCACCTACCGGCTTCCACTTCAAAATGAGTAAAATAAATCCTCCTCCCTAAAAGCAAAGCTTGGTGTGTTTGTGCTGGTAAGAGGTATTATCTTCATCAAAACAAAGAGAATGATTACATCTTACTATGAGGGCTTCTTCCAGTTCAACTAGGAAGGACTCAGCTTAAACTAGAATTTGTGAGTGAAAAGGAATAATTTACTCCAACTCAATATTTGTAAAAGCACATCTGGAGGAAGGAAGGGTCATTCCCATCGTGGGAGGAAGTTACATCCAGTTTCATGCTTGCTGTTCCATTTCAAATACTGGAGGGCTGCTATTTCTGCCAAAGCACACAGTGTTCCAAGCCAGCAACTGGTAGGAAAACACATGTTGGTAGATCAAGGCCACTGACTGTGCAACTTGGGAATATACTTTCACGAGTGGAAGAGCATCAGCTATGGCCTAGAAATAGATCTCAAAGCCCTAAACTCATCCATGTGATATAACAAAATATAACCAAAACCTTTTTTTTTGCATCTGCAGTTCATTAATTTTAGATTTTCATCATTCTGAATTTTGAAAAGAGAGCAGGAAGACCTCACGCTAAATTTAGTATTTCTATTGTCTCATGGCTTCTAGGAAAGTTCTCGGTTCTCCTTGCATTCCCTGGAACATCTGTCCTGAACATGTAAGCACTGGAGCAGTAAAAACTGCACAATAAATACCTATCAGTGTGGTGAAGTTGACAAGGACAATCTTCATCAAGAAGATTCAAACTGCAAAGAGGAACAAAACATTTCTGGAAGTTTCTGGCCCTTTCATATCAATCTACATTGTGAACCCTTAGCAGGGTTCCAGCTTAAGAAATGCATTGGCAGGTTTGGGGGTAAAGATGGTAGAACTAAAGATTAGACTTGATTGGCAGGAAAAGCTGATGTGCTCCTAAGTAATTGCTAAAGGTCTAGGATATTCCAGGCAGATAAAATTACTGAGTTGATACAACACTTCTTTCTAAATGACTGGCCAAGATTTAAGTGAATAGCAGTTTAACAGCTCTCATTTCCATCAGACTGTGAAGGGAAAGAAAGAATATTTCAGCCTGCAATGTGAAAGCTGACACAGAGCTGTCAGACATTTCCTTTCAGCTAATCCTCCCTAGGAAATGCAATGTGTGAGCTCTGAATTCCCTGTGAGTTTATCGATCTCACTTTTGCCATATAAACAAGTGATATCGGCCTTGAGGATCTGTCACCACAAAGTAAAATGGCAGTTTCTTGTATCCAGATGCAGGAGGATTGGTTTGTTTGCTTGAACTGAATGAACACAACATGCTGAAGGTGCCTCAGCAGATCCAGAATGCAACAGCTGCCGGGATGTGACTCTTCCCTCAGTCACTCACAAACTGAAGGCAACCTCATGAAAGAGCTGTTCATGAATGCCAGTTTTTGTATAATGAGTGCAGGTCACTCAGTGATGGAGTAGCCCATGACATTTGTTTTAACTACAGTTGACAACATGGTGTTCAATTAACTAGAGGTAATCCAGCACAATGTACTTGGACATGCAGATGTGAAAGAAGCAGCTTCCTGAATATTTAAATGGACAATGTCAAGGCAGTCACAAATACTGTATCAGATTAGCATGACTAACACAGTTTGCTATCTGGAATTATGGAAAAAAGCCCTCATTGCTGAGCATACTACTTTGTGTAGCCTGTTAGTACTTATTTAGCATCTCCTGTCTGCCCTCATTCTTGGCCAGGCTGCTCATTTATCAGGAGCTCTGTGCAGCCAAGAAACTCAGTAAGGCAGCCCAGCACGGGCTGCCCATACATCATGGAACCCATTAGCCATGCACATTTCTTTCCCTGGCTTCCAAATGGGCTGCACCAATTTGTTACACAGCTCACCCGTGGGAGTGAAAGGTATATAGAGCAGTCTAGTGCCAAATATATGTAGCTCAATTACAACAAGTAGGACAATACAATTACACAAATATGAGGGATAATTAATTGCTTGGAGAATAAGCCTTCGGACATGAGCTGCTCTCCCACTACCAGAGCAGAGCATACGCAGATGGACAATAAAACGCAGATATAAGCATCATAGGTTTAATTCCACACTTCCATTTAGGATGGGATGCATTTCTTTGGGGGAACTGAGTCTAAAACCCTCTGAATTCTACTTCACACTGAAAACAGAGCAACAAAACCACTTGCCAGCATTGTCTTGCTAACTCAAAGTTGCTTTGAAGAACAGTCTATGACATAACTGCTGAACAGTCTCTCTCTCGGACACGAAAACACGGAACAGTTTGCTATTTCTATTATTTCCTCAGTTCCCAAATCTGCTGCAGAACATTTTAATAGGAACCAAGAAAACTGTTCTTTAGAAACTGTTTTATTTACACCCTTACAAAAAAAAAAATAGGCCCTTTCTAATCATCTTTCTGAACTACATTCTACAAGGCGTTTTTCACAATATTTGATTTCATTAGCTACTTTTCCTGGGCAAAAGATTTATCCTTTGACTTCCTGAACATTTTCTGGTTGTTTGTTTTCATTATGTTGCAATTTCTGTTTGTGAAGTTTGTTTCAAGGCAGCGCAGTTCAATCTGGGAAGCGCACTGTGCTCACAGGGGTGACATTCCTTTTGAGGGCTTCATATCCAGCTACTTCTCATTCCTGCAAATGCCTTTTGCCCTGTGCTGCTTACGCTGTTTCCTGGTTTCATTCCTGTTGCCTTTTTCAAATATGCTCTTTCGTTATGCAGGTGAGACAGGCAGACCAGAACTTCCACACCAAGGCTCTGCTCAGGGAGCGTCCCAAGAGATGGGACTGAGTTGCCTCCTCACAGAAGACCCTCACACTGCCCTACCAATAGTCCCACATAGCACTGCCCAACCCTAGCTCCTCTCTCAGCCCACCTGCCTGCCAAGGAGCCACTCCTGGCTCATGCTAAACTAACAAATACTGAGGGTCACTAACAAAGCTTCATCCATCAATGCTCTTCATGCAGGTGCCGTGCATACAGATCCTACACAGTATTCCTAGAGACACCAGCTCCAAACTAGCAAATAAACATTCTTCCAGCTTTCAATTGGACATCATTTATAACATTAAAAATTGCAAGTTACAGTAAAACAGAACTAAAATTATTTTTCCCCTGTTAAAAGCTACATCTTAACAGATGGATTACAAAACATAGACACCAGAATTTATTCTATTTCTAATGCAAACTGCTAAGAGGCATAGGAGATACTTCTTGTATTCCTTACAAGGAAGAAGAGGAAGGAATTCAGGTAATTTATAAAAGATACCCACATTTTCAGAAGATTGAGCCTACATAGTAAGAAAAATGTGGTGTGCTATGATGGACCAGGCACATCCTGTGATGAATGAAAGGTGCTGCTCTGTTTTTCACACACTGGGAATGCAGAGAAGGGTTCAGCATCTCTGCCAATCCCTTGTGTGATCTGAGTCTTACCACTTCACCTGCCCTGCAGGGTGGGAAACTTCTGACAGGAAATATGTATTATTGAAGAAAGTTTTTTCTCTAGGGCACAAACTTCTCTACTAAACAGATAATGGCACAGGGTGGTATATCCAAAGAATGTAATTCTGTTTGAGTGAAAATGAAAATGTTATTTGATATAGACTAGAAAGACATGAAAGCAAAGAGATTTTACTGCCTTAGGCTCAATGCCGTGCTTGGCAATGTTTTTTCTCTTGGCAGCAGTGAAGGCCAAGGTGAGGGGTCTGAGTATTACCCAAGCTTGCATGAAGGGCTACCTGCATTACCTAATGGTGCGTGCTGGGCACTTAACGAGCCATTCCTCAGCTCTGGCTGTTGTAAGAGGAAAAAGAAGTTCCTTTGAGAAGTGCATTTGCCATGAGGGGATGAGTGGGTTTGATGCTTACTAGTGTAAAAACATAACACTGGATGTAAATCCATCCATCCATATGCACTCTAGAATGTATTATTTCCCTTTTACTGAGCACAGTATTAATAAGACAGAGCATTATGTTCATGTATTAAACATTTTATATAATGTATGCTGTCTTTGAAGCTACACAAAGGTGATTTGTGGCATAATTAATGAACTTTGCCTTAGGTGCGCTAAAAAATGTATAAGTTGTGTAAAGTACTATCCATTTCATCATTAGGGCAACTAAGTTGCATTTAGTGTAAAATAAACCCAGAATATCTCTGTAAAACAGAATTATAATTCTCAGGTCAGTGATCCTTATATTATAGACTTTGCTTTAGCTGATTGATCCCTTTGATAACACTTCTTACTGCCTGGTCCACAAGCAGAGACCAGAATGGGTCCTGAGAATAACAGGTTTGTTAGCCACCACCAGCCAATGCAAAGTAGTGCCCAAAGGGAAAGAAATCATCCAGGCTCAAACACCCCCCAGAATTCAGCCTGTTGTTTCCTGGAAAAATCAAAAGCT
Source organism: Corvus moneduloides (assembly GCF_009650955.1). NCBI lineage: Eukaryota > Metazoa > Chordata > Aves > Passeriformes > Corvidae > Corvus > Corvus moneduloides. Next base: position 70,689,051 of record NC_045480.1, read on the forward strand.
CAGCTCATTACAGTTCATGTCCACACACACACACACTTTGAAATCCTGCTTGTTTCAAGTTCTGCATTGTTGTGTTCCTTCTGAAATTTAATAAACATGACCTGCTACAGTACTCAGCACCCTAAAGACACAAAGATTTGTCCTCAGTGTGAAGCACCATTAAGCCCTTAAAAATGCAATGATTTACTCTTTATATTATCGCAGTTAAAAAATGCGATACTGCATTGAGTCAAAAACAAAGCAGAAGGAAGCCCTTTTTTGGCTTCAAATTTTATTCCACAGCTTGAATTTGATGCCTCAGTAGGACATCAAAACACCCCATCTAACTGAATACAGGATTTCTTGGAAAATTTTCCCATATGGTTGAAGAAACCAGGGGAACACAAAACTGCATTTAACAGCTTAAATGTACAATTTGGGTGGGTTTCTGTCAATTTTAATCCTCAGAAGTACTTCAGTAAAGCAGGAACATATATTTTGGTATATTGTTACCAAATAATGGTTGCTAATTGTTTGCTGTATCTACAAACACATATTTGCATCATATTTACTAATTTAAATTATTAAGATAACAACCCTTTTTTCTTATAAGGCAGAAATGAGGACTCACTCCCAGCTTTTCTCTACCTACTTATTGAAGCAGAAGATTAACAAAATCTCATTCGTATGCCAATTAGCATATATTTAGCAGAGGCAATTTTACACAGCTCACAGCTTGTGTCCAAAGATCAATTTTCACTTGTTTTGGATAGAATGCCAACCAGCCTTAGTAATTTAAGTTGTCCTAATACTACACAGTGTTTCCATTTTATTGGGCTCACAGAGCCTTGCTGATGATCTTGGTTGCTGTATTAGTCTTTCAACAAAACCCCCCACATCTTTCTCTGGACTCTGCAGGAGCAGTTTCAGGTAGTATTTGTTATCATGGATAAAGCTGTCATGTTTTGAGAGTATTACCACCTTCTACAACAGCTCCCACAGGACTGAGCTTATGCAGAATTCACAATGACAAATAAAAACCCAAACAAACAAACAAACAACTGTCTAGCCTAAGTTGTACATTTTACTTCACCAAGGGCAAAATTCAGCAAAGCACAGCTCCAGCCCCTCAAAGAGGGGCTGACACATTCCTATTTGCATGAAAGATTATGCAAAGAAACAAAAGCCAGTTGACATCTCAGCCACATCAAATGTTTTAACATCAAATGTTAAACAGCACAACCAGGTCTTCCTCCACTTTGATTCACTAAAGCTTTCATCTATTCTTATTTTCCAGTCTGCCTTACTCCATCTGAAAGCTGTGCATTCCCCAGAAACCCTGTTCTTCCAATAAACAGTCTGAAGTGCCCATTATCCTGGCGGGATTCTACCTTTTGAGGACGAACACACCAGGCTGTGTTTATCAGGGTCAGGGGAAAGGGCACATGTAAGGGAGTCAGGAGAACTGGCTCTGTACTTAGCTCTCTAATTACAATCAATTTTTGAGACACTTTTCCCCTGGCAGGCAGGCAATGACTTCGGTGAGGAATTCTTGAAAGAGGAGATTGCCTCTGCAGTTATTCCATACGTGTGTGTGCGTGTGTGCACGTGCAGAAATCCAACCTTCACTTACATACCAATCCCATTTTGCATCACTGGCTCTGCCTCTCTTACCTTCTCTCAGCTGGCACGTTGGCAATCTTCCTTTTGGCAGAAAGATGCTGATAAAAAGAAAATAAAAAGAATGATTACATTCTTATTTCTTTGTCTTCCCGCAGCTCTGTAGATAAATCAGATGTTAAACGTTATTTTTATAAAGTCTACAATTTCCAAGCTTCAGGCATGTAGTGAAGATCAAGTCCTGCTACTGTCAACATCCTTTGCCTAATAAAGCATCTCAGGACAGCTCAAGCTCCATTTAAACTGCTTTTATAGCTCCCCAAATATAATTTTACTAACCTGCTTTTTAAATTATAATTGCCCACTGGCCTGCCTGCTGGTGGGGAAAACCTTCAATCCATTATTCAGCACAGACTCATGCAACCATTACTATTAACAAGGGAGAAGTTAGCTAATGACTGGCAGCTTAAAGAATAATGAAACTGTTAATATTTGAGGCCATCCTCCCTGGTTCTGTCTATCACAAGTGCTAGAATCATTTAAATTAAATACTTTATGTGACTAAAACACATTTCAGATGATATAATGAGCTACAGCTATTGCTGTTGAATGCATCTATCATTTCTAAAGTCAGGCTTAAGTCCACCTGCTCACTGAGGGCTCAGTTTTGCCCTAAATTACACATGGATAATTCCACCACAGTGAATCATATGATAGGGGGTACATTAGGGGAATATTTCATCCTTCAAAAGTATTTTCCTAAAAGTTTTTGAAAAATTAATTCAAATTCAATAATTTTTACAATTTTTAAAAGAGAATCAATTAGCAAAAGCACTATTGTAGAGAGAAGTGCTGCTGGTTTGATGAGACAGTTACACAGTCCTGTGCAAGAGAGTTTTATGAAAGACTTTTTTTGCGAATGCAAACGATTTAGTTCAAATGAGATTTAGTATTAAAATGGATATACCAGAAACAAAGTATTAAATCTCTCTTTTACCCAAAGGGAAAATACCTCTGCAATCAGAGGATTTCACGTTAATGGTCTTTAGTTATTTCTGCAGAGGTGGAGGAAGTTTTGAGCCTTGCAGTGTATGGGGTGTGGGGAGTCAATGTCCCACAGGCATTCCTGGTGACCCCATTCCACGGTTCCCCTGGATTTTAAGACACAGGATATAACGCTCCCATTTGTTCCTGCCAGTGCTATTTTTCCAGGGCAGGCTTAGGAGCAGAACCAGGCTTCCCCTCCTCCATGCAGAGCTGATCAGAATACCAATTGAGAAAACATATTTCAAATTAAACAATGTCATTAAGTATTCACAAGATGCCCAATTACCACTGTACCCAAGTGTGCTTGCTGTCAATGTATATTAGCTACAAAATTGATAGAAGGCTAGAGCCGACCCAGAAATTGTCACAACTTGTGATCTTTGTCAATTCAGCTGAGTGACAGGCTGAGTCATGTAAATAACTGCACCTCCTGCCATTAAAAAGATCACTTCAGGTCACTCAAAGCAAAACTTTTTTGTTTTCTCACAGAAAAAAAAAATCCTTGAAGTTTTCTCTGGCCAACCAAAGCTTTGTTTAGTCAGTGGGATTTTTTCCCCAAATTTACAAATGTGAAATATTTCTAAAACAATTTTTGAAATATATTTTCAGATTTTTTTCCAATCTGATTAAAAATCACAATGTTTTGGGTTTTTTTCACATAACTATTTATTTTGGTGAACGCTTTTCAAACAAGCAAAGAATTGCCTCACTTTTCCTTCTAGTTGTCCTCTCAAAGAATATTTTATTTGGCGTTACTCAACTTATTCATTAACTTAAATAATTGAACTAATTTACAGAATAACACACGTAACACAAGCAGTAGTGTTAATAACCACCAGTGAGAAGGCTGGTCCAGGACCAGCCATTGGCATGAAACCTTCCCAGAATGTTCTGAAGTAACCATGGTTGTGAATTCACTTGCACCGAGTGTGACTGTGGATCTTTATGACTTTTTAAGGAAGTGCTCCAGAGCCTTCTGGGTGCATCAGGGGGAGATGAACAGGCAACCTCCTCTGCACGGACTGCCTGCTCCTTCCCAGCCCCTTCCATGGACGTCCTGAGCCAACAAATATAACAGCTTTATTGCTCATGGCGCTCTGCAGTCTCAGGAGCTGGAACGGTTTCCCCTGGAAAGCTGAGCTCCTGCTTCCCCCTTCCATCGTCAGACTGGCAGCTGTTCTGTGACACCCACAGTAATCTTTGATCAAAGACAGCGTGTGCTCATCTGTCATTTATCACCTGCTAAATCCTCACTCCCATTTGGCTGCCAGCTGGTGTTTCATGGAATTGTACCTGGATATGTTTATGGATTGCACCTTCATCAGCGTTCCCACAGCTCCCACATATGTTAGTGGTGGCAGAGGGAGGGGAAGATTTTTTCCTTGGCTTCCAGGACAAAGTTAATGCCTGACCCAGAAAGGACTGAATCCTGGAAGCCTGTGAAGTACTTGGTGGCTGGTTTTAGCTGTTTCTGCAGAGGAAGTCTCCCTCAAACAGGTGAAAGTGTTCCTCTAGCTGGCTCAATGGGCTGGATTGTGTCAGAGGTGTTTTGATTAATCCCATGTAATTTGGGTGGTTTATTAATCTGGCAGTATTTTGAATGGCTCTCCAGCTCTCTCCTGCTCTCCTGGTGTACCTCAGCTTCTTCGCTTTGAATTCTAAGACACCCTGTAGATCAACATCCATAATGTATGAGCTCAGGCTTGACGTGGTGACAGTGCTGCACAGCCCTACAGCGGACAGGATGCTAAGAAGAGGTTTTCTTCTCCCTTCCCAGAGGGTGCTTTCCCAGCTCAGTGTGGAGCCCAGTGCTGCCAGCCTGGTTTATGTGTGCTGACACCGAGCACAGCCAGCTACCTAGAAGAAAATGAAATCTCACACTGAGAAAGGACCTACTATCAGTTAAGCTTGCAATGAGCTGTAACTGAGCCAAGTACCATCAGCAAGAGCCAGTTTTGGGGCTTTACTGTTGTTCAATACAAGAGATTCCCTCTCTAAGCTGTATTTGCCTCTGAAGAAGATACTGGGGTTACCCAATGTACCTTGTAACTTCCAGTTTTCTCATAGTCACAAAGTTCAGACCAAAGACACCCAATCGCTTGGGGAGGGAGGAATGAAAACAGTAACCTGGCAAAACAAGAAACTGGTGCTGAATAAGTGCAGTCTGAACAACTCAAGAAAACTCCAGAGCAAATTAGGTCTTGCTGGCAGAATACATCAACAGAGGAACCTCGCTTCACAGCAGCGTCCCTCATTCCAGGATATTCTCTTATTCCTCATTCCTAGACTCAAACTTCTCAATGACATGAATGAAAATTTTTTGACTGATTGAAACATCAGACTCTTTAATTCCTGAACATGTGAAGATGTACCAAGATTTCTTCCTCAATATAGGATTGTACAGGACAAACTTCAAATATTTCTCCATCTCATTCAGAATGGTTTTGAATTAAAAAATCCCAACCTTCTGCTTTGAATTTGATGACAAACAGAAAATAAATGAGAGACTCCCCCTTTCTGGGACAGTGCCCCAGCTGCACTGAGACAGAAGTTTTGTTAAAACCAGTGTATCAGCAAATTGAGTTGGTAGCAAAACTCCTCAAATCAAATTCAATTTAAAGCCTTCCAACCAAAGTCATAATTTTTGGTTCAGTCTCAATTTCCTTTTCCATATTTTTCAAAGTAAAAAGGGAGAAATGAAGACTTCATAAAATTTACAGAATTATATACAAGTGACACAAACCAGCATGTGCAGCTGAAATTTAACAAAACCATTTATTTCATTTAAAAACCCTTCCTAGATGATGCTATGCCTTTTCTTTTTCTTTTGACATTTCCAAAATGTTCAAATAGAAATCCTAGCATTTGCTCTATAAAAATTCTATGACAGAAAATTGTTTTTTAAGATACATATCTTTCAAGAAATTTCATGTAGAATCTTTTTTGCATAGTTTCCTGCCATCAGCATTGAAATCCTTAGAAAACGCAGCCAGAAGCCTGAGTTGCCTTATATTGAACTTGTCTAAACTGTGTTTTAGAGGTTATTTCATTATACTAGTGCAAACACTTCTATGCACCCATTTAAATAATTTTAAATTTGGTTTATATTGATTTAGTATGTCAAGCCCTTCTCAGTTTAAGGGAAGTCAATACTGGACAGGTTTAATTCACTTGATAGCTCCCTGAACAAGACTTTAATACAATCAGTCCAGCACTCAAACTTGATTAATCAGTGCAATCCCACAAGCAGCCAAACCACCAGAAGTAGAGGAACTGGACTATTTTATCATGTGAAAATATACTAGTACAAAAAAGAAAGCTGATAAAAGAGGTTCCATTTCTTTCCTCAGATATCTACCTGGATCTATTTGGGGAGGCTGAAGTCACACACTCCCAGGAAAACGCTGCATCTGTAATTAGCCCACAATTAACAAAGCTTTGGATGACTTCTCTAAAAATAAATGAGTGAATGGTGTTTCAGAACTGTGCAAAAAGCTTGTATGGAAGAACCAGAGGAAAGACGTGAAACTTCAAAGTGCTCCCCCACCGAACTGAACACTCTTGTTCAAAGGCAAACATTTCCAGCTTACAAACCAAAATCAAATCATTAGGAAAAGCAGAATGCTGCTCACTAATATACTTTAATGACACAATAGGCAGTAATGGCTGATTCAACACAACTGCTTGCAAGTTGGTGGTTGAGCCCTTGGCCCTGGTTTCCTCAAATCAAACAATGCTGCCAAGAGAATGAGGAACAGATGCTAAATACGCACATCTTGCACACTGCTTCAATTTGTTCATCACTGACTTCCTTCGGGATAAAGGAGATATTGTCAAAATGATAATGATGGTGTAAACATTTTGGCCACTTCAAGCATTTTCTGAATGCCAGATAAATTCAGAATAATTTTTAGCAGTAGGCTTGCCAGAACATCAGCTGAAGCCTTCATTATAGCTATTCATATCCCTATAATAAAGGTTGCATCAGCAATTCCATTATAAATGCTCTTTCAGAGGATTTGACAATTTGGCTGAAAAAAGTATTTTTGGCTGAAGCTTGGCATCTAAGTTGTCTTAGATACAATTTTTCAACTAAGTTTTAAACTGTTCAGCTGTTTTCTGCATAAAGATGGAAGAAACAAAGAGGGATTAGCTGGTTTCAATTGTTCTTTTTATGGGCCTACATAAAAATGCACCAAACTGTTTCTTTTGAAGTAGAAACTATGTCAAGGAAAAGAAAAGCCAGGAGTCACGTACACTAAGTGCACTTACACTTCGATACATACTAATTACAAGTAACTGTGGCATGATCTGGATTAGGTGCTAGGGAAGAAATTCCTTGGAGGAATTGTGACACAGAAAGTCACTCAAGCTTTTTGTTAAGCCAAGAAAGGGTAACACTGATAAAATCACCAGCCTGAGGTCAAGTACTGCTCTTCAAGAAAACAGTGCAATGGGACAGTAAATTTATAAATGTAGCTGTAAAGAAAAAACTTGACAATTCTTCAGGTTTAATTTAATCACAAAATTAGTAAACGGAGTTGGAAATCAGTAGTGTGATGGCACTGATCTTCCACCGTGTCTAGAAGGCCCACAACCTGTAATGGATGTTTATTTTTCACTCTAAGTACCATCTACTTTTTAAAAGATGACGGCTAAACAGAATCCAGCAGCTGTGTCGCAATTATAAGCTCAAAAGCTGGAAAGTAGACGAAAGCCCTCAAAACGTCCTTTGTCCTGACAAAAGAGACCTTCACAGAATCTTACTCCACACTGGGTTCAATTTACCAGTCTTCTTCCTCTCTGTTACGCCGGCTAGGGAAGAAGGCAATCTCCTAAAAATGCAAATTATTTTGTTTTCCTGGGATAATTATTTTGCCTGTCATAGAACCAATTTGGAGATACTTCTTTTCCCTCTGTTGGCAACCTCACACACAGGGGTGGCTCAGGGATATTAGTGCCTTGGTGGGCAGGTCTGATAGTGAGCTTCCTTGATAAAAACCCTGCATTTCACTGGACTTGTCTGACATCTTTACTAGCAGTTAAATCTTCCTGGGACAGCTGATGTAACTGCATCTCCCAGGCAGGGACACACTTCCCTGTCACAGTTATAATCTCCAGAGCTCTGGAAGGAGTGGGAGAACCTCTACACAGTGATCATGAAAGTACACAATGTGGTAATGGCAAATGATACCAACTTCTGTGTGATGCACTCAAGTTTGGGAATGCTACACTTTCAGTGAATACAGTTCTCATCAACAGAGGGATTACTGCTGGAAAATGGGGAAAGAGAACTTCGTAACAGTGTAATCAGAAAGGACCTATTGAAAAAGGTCGGAAGCAGCTTTTACAAAAAACGTCTATCAAAGCCTTACCCTTATTGGAGAATGAACATCTGCTTGCAAGAGACAGAAATGCAGTACAGAAATCAACCCTTGGGTTCTTTTTGAGCACAGATCTGTATTTATTAATAGACTCCATTAGTGCCACAAGGCAGGGCTCCATTTGCACTTTCTGGCCATACACAGGGCGCATCTACCCTTCCTTACTGTCCCCCCAAGAAACTGCTCCCTCGCACTTCACCACAGGGTAAGAATTACAGCACATGTTGGACCTTTCTTTTCTGAGATGGATTAAGTCACTTTCAATTACCAAAAAAACTAAGGTGCTTGACAGATGGCTTCAAAGCACTATCCTTCATGCTTCATTACCAGGATCTTGTAAACAGGAATAGGCTTTTCTTACCTGCCTGTGAAGATGCTGCTAAATGTTTTATTTCTGGAAATGCTGCCTATAAATATGACAGTGTTATTTTGTGACACCGAACTTCCAGAAACTGCTTTCCTCTTTGCAAATTAGCTATGGTGAGACTATTTTGAACTTAGAACTGGGTACAAAATTTTAATACTCTCACATTTCTAAATGTAAATCTGCCTTTACACAGTGCCTGATGTGTTCCAGATACTTTGTCAAACACACACGTTAAAAAAATAAAAATCGAAGCACAATCCCGTTGCAACCATGCTGGATTTTCTCTTCGCAAGTGGCAAGAGAACCTCCATTCCCATCCATGACCTGAAGTTCCCAGAATTCAGGCCTCAATTCCTCTGCAATAACAACAACTACACTAGGCCTTGGAAACAGCACACATTTTACTATAACTTGATGTCACAATCAGAATGGATGCTCGAATAGACTGTCTTTTCTTTCTGTATTTATAGACATCATATATATATTATATATTGTCCAGTGGGCAATAATAACAACCATGCAGAAAACAATTCTCAGTACTCTGCGCTCCTTTCTCCCTCCAAAAGCACTTGGCTACTCTGGCAAGGCCCCAGCCATCTCCAGGAGTGTCCTGGCCCAAGTGCCCTGGCAGGAATGGCAGCCCTTGCCCTGGCACACATCCCACAGTAATCTTCAAACCCAAAGGACAATTTTACCTTGACCATATGCTCTCCCTACAGAAAAACTTCAGCATTCCAAGCAAAGGTGCTACAGCATTTAACATAGAAATTAATAATTGCTGCAACAGTCAGCATTATTTATCTCTAAAGTGATTTAATCTTAGTATTCTCTCTAAATTGCTGGGACTTCTCACATCTAGTGTATTGATATTTTACTGATAATGTATGAGGGAATTACAGGTATCTTCAGGATGAATGCTTGTTGTTTTAGCAGCTGGCAGACATGGAACAGCTGGGGATGAGGCACTCAGAAAACACAGGGAACAGCTTCCAATCTGTGTGTTTGTCTGATTAGGTAAATGTCTAAGGTGACAGCAGGAAAAGAGCTAACAATGCTTTCTTTGAGAAAAGTATACTTTTAGCTGCCATTAATTCAGTTTAGCAAATATAAATGGAGAGGAGGACGACAATGTCTGATCAAAGGATTTATTTGGAGCAAGAAAACTGGTAAACAGGGTAAAGGGATAGGGAAAGATGTTCCTCTTTTCGAACTAATCGAGTTCTACCTTAAGCAGAGCAAAACACAACTGAATTAAGAGGACCCATCCTGAAAAATCATTACAAATTATGTGCATTTTTTGGACTTCTGCATCTGAGCACAGGATGGACATTTAAAGTTAAAACTCCTGTTCAAAGTTGGAACTCTTGTTCTCCTCTTCCTGTGCCCTTGGTCCAGACACAGCTATCCACAGAGGCAAAGTATTTATTTGAACTAATTAAGCAATTCTGCTTTTACTGAAGTTTTTCTTTCCGCTTTCATGGCTAGCAACACACAAAGGAAGTTTACAATTTGCTTTGTTTACTAAACATTGCTGCACAACTCTAGACAGCCCCAGGTAGCTTCGGAGGCTTCACGTTCAGTTTAAGCTAAAACTGTACATCCACCTGAATTCCCAGCTTCTGAGTAAGTACCACTGTGACCTACAGATAGCCCAGCTCACTGCCCTAGGAAAAGCCTACCGAGCATCACCCAGCCCTGTCTGACTGTGCCAGCATCAGACAGATCACTGCAAAGTCCAGAGGAAAAGCTCAAGGCTGTGACTTTTCTGGGGTCTTGCTGGGAAGAACATGCCATGGGAAGAGCATGCAGGACACTGAAAATGTGGAGTTTTCTGGGCTTTGATGCTTTTTACACTAAGATGGGATGACACAGAGTGTTACAGAAAATCTCTTGCATTTCTGGGTTGGGATCTCAGCAGCAAACATTGCTCTGGACTGTTGGGATAGACACCAGGAGAGAGATTATTTCCATTGCACTGCATGAGGTACAGGCTGGATCCAGAACCTGACCTACAGAGAATCCCTACAGACTACAATGGTCCTGCTCAATTCTGACTATAAGATACTGACTATAAACTCTCCATTCCTACACCTTATACTCTAGAAAAATTCTTGTGTTATGTCTAAGTCCCTGTAATGCTGCTTTTGGAGCTGCAGCTCCAAAATCCACCTGCCACTAACACAAGAGCAGTGGTAGGAAAAGCACAGCTGAGTTGTGGGAGTCTCCTCAAGCACCAACTCCTCCAAGCATCGCAGTAACTGTGGAAACTAAAATCATGCATGAATAAAGACCAAATCTCCCCTGCTACAAATACCTCCCCTTTGCAGCACAGTGCTGGTAGAAAACTTCATTGGTGCTGTTTAGGCTGCTGTCTCAGACTTTCTAGTACCTTTCTTGTGACCAGCATTATGAACTGTGTTTGTTTTTATTTGAATGGAGGGCAGCAGAACATATAGATGAAAATTAAATTGGGAGTTTGCCAAGAGCTAAGTATTTTTTATGTTCTTCCTCCTCCTTTGGGGCTATAAAACAGAGCAGTAGGGACAGGACTGCCAGACTCATTTTTACATGTGATCTATGGTGTAAGTGAACACCTGTCTGCACAAGTGGAAAGCCAGTTTATTATTCTGTCACACCACCTAACCCCTGATGTGATGTCATTGAAAGCATCACAAAACCATTCTACCAAAATTGGGAACGTTTTTGTAAAAATAGTATTGGTTGTATTCCATGTGTGGAATACTGATGCTTAAAAGACAAAACAAGAACAGGAAACATTCAGCTGCTTTTATAGAAAAGCTCAATTCTTTTAGGAACTGCTTCTTAAAGGAACAAAAAGCAGGATACTTTTCAGGTGGTTTTAGAAGGATAACTTTCTCCCTCCAACCTTTCTATCTACCAGATAAATCTTGGCTCTTTCACAGTGCCCTGCCCAAGAGACAGGATAATGGGGATTGCACTCAATCACTCACTGCAGGGACTCCCTCATCCCTTTTCCTTCTGAGGGATTGGAAGGATGGTCAGTGGATCTGCTACTAATTTAGAAAGATTAACCACTCCTTACAAGAAGCAGGTGCTAAATCCCACATAAAGCAGCAGCTTACACACTCTCCAGTATGAGCTTTCCTGCTTGTGCTCATCTTCTGGCCCTTGTGCTGAACACAGCAAGGCCTGTACTGAAAGAAATAACAGCTTCTCTGCAGAATTCTACTGACTAAAATTAGGCCAGATACAGCAATAAAAATACTGGAAGCTGGGTATATTTCTCATTAGCTTTGTGTTAAACCAATACTGTAGAGACGAAAATTTCTTAAAATTTGTATATAATTTGAATCAAAACCAACTTCAAATTCGAGCTGCAATCATGGAGTGACTGCCACAGGAACTTTTCTAACAAATTGTATTACCAGATGAAAAAAGAAAAGATTTCAAACAGTAACATATGTAAACAAAGAATGCAAATAAAATCAGACATTAATATTAAGGCACTAAACTAAGTATCACACACAAGCAGCATCCACGTGTGGCATGCGGTGCTTATGTTCACTTTTGAAACACCGGGTGCTGAAGAACACAGCCTTTGTCAAAAAGCATCGATCCTACTGGTTTCCCTAAGTGCTAAACTCACCACATTCAGGCTCAGAGTTAATTTCTAATACATCTGTCCTGCCTTCATGCTGGCAATGCAAACGGGAATTACAGCTTCTTGTATGCTTAGAACCTGTAGCTTAATTCTGCTCGTCTCTCATGAAGCACATCTGAACAGGTAAACAGGAGATAAAAATTTCCTTAGAAACACTACCCATTCTGTCCCAGCCCAATAAATTCTCCTCGAAGGCTTCTGAACAGGACCCTGCAGAGCAGAGCACAGCATATGCTACTGTGAGAAGGGGGGAAGTGACAGATGTTGATGGCATTTCGAAACAACACAATTGGGTCCATAGATAGATACAACTGTATCTGATTAGGCAGACAGCTCCATTCATCTCTCTGTACACCAGCCAGGAGGTCTCTAATTGTTTTGCAGATCACTTAGCAATTAATGATGCTGTTGCCCTTGGACAGATCATGCTACAGATCAATATTTTCTGTCCAAGTCAAAGCACTGAGGAGATACAAGGATACCAAAGTTACTCTATTAATAGAGTCCACGGCAAGGATTGGGGGACAATTTCTTAGGTAAGAATGTATTTCTGTCACAAACATGAATTTTCTCTTGCAAGTTCTCATGTCAAATAACCACGACCCTTTACAAATTCCATTTCACAAAACTAAACCTACATAAAATTTTGCACCTAGTCAGATGCAAAGTTGGAAGGAGGGGCTACAGAGTGAACAAAAGTGGGAGTCTTGAAACTGGGCTGGAATGATCCTACATGGATCAAAAGCAGAAGGGCTACAGAGGATAAGAGAGCCTGGGTGAAATGTCTCCCAGCACACGTGTATTGTGGATATTGCTGCTGTGTAACAGCTTTGTTTTAAGAGATAATCCCCATGCTCTAAACATTAAAATTCTACCTTAGAGATACTGACTTATCTCTAGCGACAAACCAGGTCTGCACAAAGCGCTCTGGAGCTAAACTGACCAGCCTAGTTGCCCACAGTAAGTTCATGAGAGCCAGGGCTTATATTGTTTCCCTCATTCTCAGTTTAGGGCACTGGCTAAGATTTGGTAGCATCCAAGCTAATCGTAAAGTTTCAGCTGATTACACCAGAGAAGGGCTTTTTATCCATTATTTCCTCAATAAGAAAAATGGCCTCCAATTTCCTGTTTGGAACACATTTGAAAATCAAATCAAAATCAATTTTAATCCAATAAAAAAAACAAAGTTAGACAATTTATTATAAAAAGGATAGTTTTTTACAGCTCACATGACTCAAAATGGTTATTGTATCTAAAATATCCCTACAAGTGAGGACTCGTTTGTATTTCTATTACAACTTTAAATTACAGCTTTTGAGTGCCTCAGGATAATTTTCATTAAGAAAGAGCTGTAGTTTGAAAATCAATTATTTTCAGTAATCATCTGTTTCAGTTCTTCACTAATGACCCACACAGCTATCTGTGTAAAACAAATCTTATCAGCCTAGTATCAGCTGCTTGGGAGCACCTCAATAACAACCCAGTGTCTCACACACTCAGTATTATTTGTGTAACCACAAATTCTCCAGTGGTGTGAGTCTATTCAGTCCATTAGGATTACACCAACGATATGGCCATAAGAACCTGCCTGGGGGGACAAGTGTGGTCTGCTCTTGACTTCAGCCACAGTGTCTGGTCTGTGACAGCAGTTTGGACTTTGAACAAGGTGCTGCAAGCCAAGAGCAGGGAGCCAGAGGAGGAGCTCTAGGTCCTCCCCACCACCCTTCCCACTGCCCACAAAAACATCGCTCAAAGCAAGGGCTGGAGAAGGGGAAGTCATGAAGAGGGGCCAGGTGAGCCAGGTACAAGCCCCTGTTACTCTGGCCAAAGAATCTGCCCGGTGTGGACACCAAAAAGAAGCTGATTTACTGTTTCTATGATTTTACTGCTGCTTGGTTTTATGATTTAAAATGGCTTGTTTTCATTTAAACTCAACCTTATTCCAATGTTTAATCAACCTCTCCACTAGGAAGTTTTCCTAATGTACAAGATAAATGTAATTGTATTTTAAGTGTATTCTTTTTCTACCCATAGATGTACATCATAATTTCTCCCTTGCGACGCTGAAACTACCTTTCATGTGCCATCCCTTCATCTTCTCTTCTCCCTGTGAAGTAGCTCCAGAAGTCTTTCCCCAGAGGGCTGATTTTGGAGCTCTCTGTTCTTTCTGGTCTCCTATGACTTCCCTTCATTCTGCACAGACTTTGCCTTGCAGTGCAGTGTCCTGACTCTGCACAGGGACTCGGGATGAGATCCTGCCCACGCTGAGCAGAGCAAAGGGATTAGTGCACACCTTTCCTGAGGGGCACTGCCTACCAGATAATTCCCACCGCAGTGACTTCCTTCTTCATAAAAGCCTGCCCTGGCTCCTTGGGAGGGCTCTAACTCCCACATGCTATTCTAATAAAGAGATTCCTGGAAATTCAGCTCCATTATTTCAGAGCAGACTTCATATCTGCTATGGCTAAAATCATAAATTGATGATTCAGAATGAAAAATCTGAATTTTATTATTTTGATTGCTTAACTTTTATTTTTGTTTCTATAATTTGTAGATTACAAGAGCTTTATTCTAAAAAATCCTTTATTTTCATGCTACAATTGCTGATATTAGTTTGGACTAAAACTGCAAACAATATTATACTTCTAAGATGTTTTATGCATTATGGGAAAATTATATATTATATAATTATACACATTCAGACACTTGTGCATTTGCAGAAAAAGGCAGCTAGCTGTGCTTGCCCATATTTATCCTTCAGAAGCCTGTACTCTAAAATTATGCAAATTAATTTAAAGTTTTCTATATACTAAACTATCATTTTCTTTCTTCCACATTCACTTTCTCTTAAGCACATTAAAGAACAAGAGAATACAGAAATAGAAATTATGTTCAGGAAAGAGTGTAAGGTCAGTGTAATTTTTTTTATGTAGTTGACACTTTTTTGATGTACACTTCCTGCTCTACAACTTCGTTGGTAATAATTATTTGGAAACTATTAAATAGGTAGGCAAACTGTTAACGGACGACGTTGTGTAAGTAAGCAAAACATGAAATGAGGTTTAGACTCAAATATCTCCTTGAACACGACCAAGATGGATTTCTAACAATACTGATTTCTATGGACTTACATGGATTTGGTCCTGGTTTTTGCCACAGAGTTAAGAGGTTTCTCCTGGAGGACACTGGCACATTGCATCAGTGAAAATCCTGAGCTGGAATGCACACAGCTCTGTTTAGCTTGAAGGGCATGTAACAGTGATTTTGAAGAGTGCAGCTCGCACACTTACAATAATGTCTCTATGAAAAGGTAACTGCTTGAGCCACTGTTGATTCCTGCTGGACACACGTAACCTTCCCCAGACACAATGTCAAAGCAAATACCTGAGGCTGCAGCGGGAGATCAACATCTTGCCAAAGCACCAGGGGAATCAGGAGGTTCCAGCTCCTGAGAATCGTTTATTATAGGCTTGACCAAGTCACTGGAGAGTTGGGAGCTCAGCATGAGGTTCACGCAAGGGCAAAACAATCTAGGTAGGATTGATGTACACACATGCTGAGAGTGGGAACGGCAATGCTGCCGTCTTCCTCCGTACTAAAGAAAGATTAGGAGTGGGAAATCTGTATTGGAGCATAACAGCAAAATTGACAACAGCCAGAAACCACAGGTCGAATCCAAATGTTGGAATGAATCCAAGGAAAATCTGCAAAGGAAACTTGCAGTAACTCTCAAAACACTCATCAATATGTCTTAAGTGTTTGATCAAAAGCATTACAGTCATTACTGTTTCTCATCTGGAGAAAAAATTGAGAGACCTTGCAAGCAGGAAAAATTGAAAACTTTCCCTCATATAAATAAGATTGAGGAATTCAGGAAACTTATTTTCTAGCAGGGGTTTTAGGCAGGAAGATAATAATCTATCTGTTTTCTATTAATAAGCAATGTTTCATTGGTTTACCTGCTATGGGGCATGCTGAGTGGAGAGCTCTTCGAAGAGAGGGTTTAGCTCTGACTCATAAGGTGAGACAGATTCGTGCATTTTCAGGTCTCCTGTGTACAACATCCAGGTTGCTGATGAATAAAAAAAATCCCTTTCCAATATCTATATGGGACTAATTCTCAGCTGACAAGGATTTATATCACATAAATAAAACCCATCAAAACTGGGTTGGCAAACTCTCTGGCAGTTTCAAATGAAAGCCAAGAATTAATTGGACACAGAGACAAACAATTTTTCCAGTCCGAAGATGAATTCCTGCAAGTCAAGGCTGAGTTACATTTAACATTGCCTAGAGGATTTTCATTTCTGGGAGTGTTTGCCTGGGACTTATAATAAAGACTAGGGAGAATATCCTAGGGTTCTATTTTACTGAGATTTTTACACAATGTCCCTCACCATGGTAGCTGGTTGATATATGTGAGCCATGGGGCTCTTCCAATTCAGATCGCTCATTATTCATAATAACAACTCCCAGATTACATGCACGGAGAAGGAAATCTTGCCCCCTTCTTACAGCAGAACATCTTTTCCAGAGTTTGGCCCAGTCAGACAAGAACAGTTAAACCACATCTTTGTTTTACTACTTGCCAGTTTTGTGGAGAAATCTACCTGAACACCACTAGTGACTTGTCAGGCCTTTTCAAAGGAAGAGGACTGGTGCTTTATTTAGAGGGTAAGTGCACCTCAACAGACCTCTAGTTTTAAATTTTGTCCTTCCAGGTAATTAAGAGCAAAGTCACACTGAGATAGCCATTTATTTATTCCAAAAACATGTAAACAAATTCAAGCTATTTGAGATCAACGAGGGAGTGCATTCCACAGCCAAGGAACCCTCAGAGAACAATCTCTGCAAACAGCAGGTTCTCCTTTAAATTCTGGCTGAATTTTGCAAACCCTCTTTGCCTTTGAAGACAGACCCAGCAGAAGGCGGCGTTCAGCAGGCACACAAGCGAGGAAAGGATGAGCTAAGGCATGCTCTGCATTGCTAAGTGATGATATCTCCAGAAATTCAGCATGGAAACACAGAAGTGCGGCTTTACCAACCTTTTGAAGACACAGGAGCCCACAGGAGACGACTTTGGGCTTTGTCTGCTCTCATAGAAGCCTTAACAAGAGGAGCTTAAGGAGAAGCAGGGCAGTGGACTGCGGCCTCCAGAAGATCTCAAGAGATCTGCAATATGTATTTACAGAACGCTTTTCTCATTTCCAACATTTTTTACTGGCTTAAACAGTAATGAATATTTTGGGCCAAACCACTACACTTAGAAAAGCCCAAAAATCCAAAGTCGGTGCAAATTATTGTAGGCATACAGGAGAAAATGAAAAGGGAGTTCCGAAGAGCTCCCTCTTTTATCAAGCTTCCCACCACCACAGCAAGTCAGCAGTGTATCCTGTCCCTCTGCCCCCTCGACCTGCAACCTGCATTTTAAAATCTGCTACAGAAGGGGCACAGAATGCACATGAATGAAAAAGGAGAAATAAAGCAGAAACAAACAAGTAACATTTGAACTTAACTCGTGAAATTATGGGAATCGTCCACATTAAAAAAAAAAAAAAAATCCCCTTCATTATTTCACAGGAGTGAAACTATTGGAAAATCCACAGAGCATGCTAAAACCTCAAATCTACAGGGTCAAGGCTATCATGAGCGTAAAACTTTAAGTAAAGTATATAAATACAGAATTACTCAGTGCTGTGTACTCCTGGAATTGTCCTTGATAATATTAGATTACTTTATATGTTGTGTTCAATCTTCAAAGCCGTGCATCTTTTCTCCAATGCCACTGACTCCCTTTGTCTCCAGAATCACAGACATCATGTCCAAATCACCCGAACTGATGCCACTTACTGCCCTAACAGGCCATTACTGTTACACCATGCACAAATTCAGCACTTGTACAAGTGGTGTGCTAGAACCATTGCTCTTATCCCAAAATTCAGTGTTCTGGTTTTGCTCACCTGTCTCTTGCATCCGCCTGTTCTCTTTCCAAAAAGTGCTGCCTTTCAATAAATGGAAACCAGTAATTTTATTCTTATCTCCCTGAATTTGCTACGAGCCTGAAAGTACTGACCTGATATAGAAGCTTCAATCGCCTCTTGAAGGACAGAGAAAATCCTCAAATTGACTGGAAATGTGAAAGCATCCAATACTCTTCAGAACAAAGCAGCATCTTGTGTCCATGCTGGGCAGCAAGCAGGTAACTATAAGCCCATTCTACTGAAAGAAGATGAGGGCAATGGCAATGTTTAATACATTACATGGGAGGTCAAGACTCAGGTGTGTTACTCCTTTTCTGATACTAAAGTCTATGATTAACCTCAGATATTGGAGCGAGGAAATAACTTGTTACAAACTGAACATAGATCTTTCCCTATCAAAACACAGGATGACAGGAGATGCAAACCCAGGAATGAAATTACTAAATGGCTTTACAGAACTCCCCTAAGAAAAAACAGAGCACGGAAAACTAAAACGCATGCAGCTAAAGAGAAAAGAGAATGCAAGTTTAAAATAAACGTATCTGTTCACAATACATCCACCAACAGAGCCAGCAGTTTTTATGAGCTGATTAGGTGTCTGCAGGCAAAACTGCTCTCGTAGCACAGGTTAACAGCGTCTACCAAAAAGAGCTCCAGGTCTGTACCTTTACATCAACTAATAATTCAAACAACCCACCTACTTTATTAAGGCTGACTCATTGGCGAGGCTGCAGCTTCTGCTAATGAGGATAGAAGGCAAAACAGAGAAAATTATCTGGAGAGAAATGAAAATCATGGGCGAGAGGGAAGGAGGGGGAAAGGAAAGCAGAATGCTGGTTAAGTGTACAAGGCAAAAATCTACCATGAAGTGAAATGAAACTCCTGTCTGGCAGAAAAGCAATTTAACTTTATGAACAGCTGCCTCACAGAGTCAGGCATATGAGCAATTAAAATTAAACAAGTTGATTTTAATATGCCTTAGTAACTGTGATTGATCTCACAGAGCTGCTGTTGACTGTACACCAAGAAACAATTTAAGATCCAGGTTAAAGCAAAGTTTATAATCCTCCTTTAATGGATTTTAGTACCTTAGGCAGTACAGTGTTCCAAAAATTATTAAAATGTGCCCTGTCTCTGTGTAATCAATAAGCTTCCCACTGTAAGATTGGTGCAGTTCCAGGCACTCCTCAGCATGCCTGGCCATGCTGTATCTGTAGAATTCCAAATAAGTCATCTATCATTATTTCTATACACAGGACTCATTAAACACCTCATCCTTCAGCTTATTAGCACTCAAGTCTGCCAGACAACCAAAACAAAAGGTCACCTTTTATCACATGCAGGCTTTGCCCAAAACATACACCAAAACTCTGGCAAATTTATGTAAAAATACAGTAGCAGGGATAAAAGAATGACGGAAACATTCCAGATGCGAACTGCAAAATACCTACAAACGGAAATTGGGACAACTCACTCTGGTTTACCAGGCAAAGTCTAAAATGTCAGGGTAAGAAACAGGTCACACACTTTATTAGATGGGAGAAGGAAACTCCACCTCTCTGACCATCCAAACTCTTACGTTCCTAAAAGCTCATTTGTTATTTTAAAAATCTGCTCTTTGTTGTGTCGAGAATCGAGACAGCTCCAATCTGATACGGAATCAGATTCAGATCTGGAGCTTTTTATATGGAAAAAGCAACAAGTGAACGCTTAATTATTAAATAGCCTATTACATGGATAAAGAGCAAATAAAAGCACACTATTGACATCAGATGAAAGGCAAACACGAAACACGAATTTTGAAGAAATTCGAAGAAGTATTGTCACCGTCTGAACGTCTACACAATGAAAATTCACATGAAGCCGAGATCACAAATTCTCCTCTCTATCACTTATTTTGTTCTACCACTACATGTCCCCTGTCTTTTCGGTCTTAATGGAGAAATCAAAACAAACCCTTCATGTGTGACAAGGAAGAATACCTCTTCTTGAATAAAAGCTTGTTTTGCTTTCCCATCAATCTAAATGTCCCTCCCATATCTTTTACATCTCAAAATAAACAGCACCTGTGTCTCCTTCCTATCTTGTCTGCTTTGAAAATGGTGTGACTTTTCATTACGTAAAGCCAAGTTTCTGATATGAAGATGAAGTATCTTAAATCAAGCAATTCAGAAATGAATTATCTCCTTGTGCACCTTCTGGCATTGCAAACACACCGATGTTCTTAGGTTTAATCTGATTCTTTGTCCTGTACTTGGCACAGAGTAGGTCATTATTCTAACCAAAACATTGAAAGTCACAACTTTTGTTTTTTATAGCTGCAGACTTTGCTTTACCAGCCTTAGCTCTCTGTTCTTTTATCAGTGTTCATCACATAGTATTGTCTGGAGTCATGGGCAAAAAGCTGTGGTTTCCTGCAATAATTTCATAATGATGAAATGGATCCTGCTGAGAAACATCAAAAGGAGATGTTTTCAAGACCTTGCATCTCCAGCCTGTGGGAGAGCTGGTTTGGTATTTCTCTACAGCTACTGTAATCTATACACAATCAGACATAAAAAGCTATAATAAGGCAGAGCACACAGACACAAAAAAGGATTTAAATATGAACAAGTGGCTGGCCTAGAGAAGCAAGCGTTCTCATGCTCTCCCAACTAACAGTCACTGAGGCGTTAGAGTGGCAGAAGGGGAAACCAAAGTTCACAGTAAAGTGTAAGATTCTTCCAGAAAAATCCAGCTTGAGGCAAGGAATTTTCCTTCAATTACCTGTTTATTCTTTATTCCCTTACTCAGAGTTCTGGCTGCCATTATCACATAGAGTTTAAGGAATAACTGAGATTTCAACAACTGTTGAACGATAACCCCCTGTGAGAAGAAAGAGTAATTTCTGACCTCACCCATAATCACAGTCTTGTATGGGCCAGCTCCATCTCAGCCTCATGGAAGGGTAATAGTTGTGTCAGAGGCCACAGAATTGCTATTCCAAGGTTCTTCAAAGGACAGTATAGAGATGATGATTTATGCTTTCCTCAAATGCTGTCCTGGATATGTACCTTCCCTTAAAGCCACATGAGAAATCCTCTTGTCTTCACAATATCCAAAAAAGTTGCTCTGACATAAGGAAGTTTTTCAAGGATTCCCTGATACGTGTCTTTTGCTTTTTTCCCTGTCCTCATCTCTTAACCTCCATGTACCTCTTCCTCCCTCCTTCTTCCAGTTGTATTAATTATAGACAAAAGAAAGACATTACAATGTTCTGCTCATGTAAAATCCTTATATTCAAAATTTAAAGGTAATTACATTTGACAGTTTCATTTCCTTTAGGGTAATCATGGAAACTGAGTCATGGATTTAGGTTTTAGTAGTTCTTTACTCCCCATTAGAGCTTTCTCCTGATGAAATATTGCTACAAATATCCTAAAAAAGAAACTTGTTGGGGCTTTTTTGGTTACATTACTGCTCTGGAGGAAAAGGGAATGTTACATGCCATTTAAGTGAACATTGGCCAACCAGAGATTAAAAATATACACGTGAAATGAAAATCTCTCAAAAAGAGAGATTTAAAGTGCAGAACACCAGTTTTGGCCTGAACCTGCACATTACATTCCCCCATTGTGTTCAGTAGGAACAGAAGCCTATTGGAAGTGAAAAGCATCTATACAGACAAATTGCAGGGTTGTTTCCTTTAATTAAATTTATCTTTTCAAGCAATTAGCCCTGGATGTAGGCAATATTAATTAGTACTTATGTACCAAAACAACCAGTGATAACAGCTTGTATTTCACCGGCACCTTCCAATTGGAATTGGTTAACTAAGTCGTTAATTAAAATAATTAGTAATAATTCATATAACCTAAGGGGACATGAATATATTTTTCTTTATTTATCTTTACATCTACAAGATTTCCTGCTAATGTTCTTACCTACATAAAATTTTCATTTATTTTCTGAAATAAGCAATTCCGATGTGTAAAAAAGACCCCATTTAAATACTGCCACCAATAAAAAAACTTTAAACTGAGAAAAAAAGAAAACTTCTGGATTTCTGTCACCCAAATCCACCTTCCTTAGGTACTTCTCTAGCATGCAGGCATTAGTATTTGGAATAGCACTAAAAATACAAACTAGCCACTAGCCACTTGAATAATCAATTAAAACGGGTTTTGCAGTATGATAAATGCTAATGGTTTTGGGAGCAATTCCCCTAACGGATAATATAGAATTCTGTGAGGAATTAAAACAAAATTAAATAAAAAATGTGCTTCAGCTAATTAAGAACTTAATTATGCTCATCTTACTTGGAAAATAATGGGTAACAAATAACATTAGGTTCTTATATGAAAGATATGAAGGAAAACTGATACATATTTAGTTACATTTCAGATTAGAATAGGCTATTTTACAGACCAAGTCTACATCTACTGAACCATTTAATCAGTTAATTTACAAAGTCATTAAATGTAATAAAAACAGCGGCTATTACTGTCATGAAATCACGACAGCCAACACCAGTAAACTCCAGGTCTATTTCTGGCCTAACAGAAAATTATAGAAATGACTGAAACAATAAAAAAGATAAGCAACAGCACACAATGTATTTGTCCAGTACTAACCTGACATTTTAAATGTAAAGCAGTAATGATTGATTTCTCCACCTACAGTAGTTAAATCTCAATTCTTTTCAGCTCGTTCCAGTGCTTCTTCCCTGCCCTTTTCCCAGGGCAGAGACAGAGCTGTGGCCTGGAGACAGCCAGGTCACTCCTCATGGCAGAGAACAGTTCCTGAAGCCCAGGCCCTGGCACCAGGCACCACAAAGCACACGTTTCACCAGCGTTACCAGGCCG
This sequence comes from Corvus moneduloides, assembly GCF_009650955.1. Classification (NCBI taxonomy): domain Eukaryota; kingdom Metazoa; phylum Chordata; class Aves; order Passeriformes; family Corvidae; genus Corvus; species Corvus moneduloides. The sequence goes on from NC_045480.1 coordinate 70,711,916, forward strand.
CTCAGTGGCAGTGTGATTTCAGAGGAACACTCTTCTCATTCCATCCATCCCTTTTGCTGAGGCCAGCCAAGAGGCCATGGAAGCAACGCTGAAACTCCCACAGCTTAGAGTGGCTTTCCAGCACTTAAAATAAATGAGATAATTTGAGTCTTTTATGAATGAGCATAAGGAAAGTTTTGTGGATCCTAATTTGCATAATTAACAGTGTAAAAAACCCTCAGCCTTTCGCCCTCTGAGCCTTGACAATCCAGCGAGCTGGCAGGAAATTGGAGGCCTTGCTGGAGAGGAGGGTTAGATTTTTCTGCGTAGGCTGGGGCTCAGGGACACCACCTGAGCTAGAACCTTGGGCTCAAGACTAGAAACAATTTTGAAGCAACAGGTGCTTGCACAGTTGCTGGAAGCCAAAGAATGATGGTGCTGGAAAAGCATTCTGGGTATCTGCTGACAGAGGGAACTCTTGGTAAAACCAATTTATTGGTACTTCCAGGAAGTTCTGGATGAATTCTTTCATGATGATAGGCAGCAAAAGATTCTCCACCAGCCAACAAGGGCTGGCATCTGAGCTAACTTGCAAGAGCAGGAAGCTGGCAAAGCTTCCAGCCCAACCACCTCTGCATGTTAGTCCTCAGAGCAGCACGGCAGCCTGGGCCATGACACGGGGCTTTAGCAGACACTGAAGAAGTCTGCAACATGATGAAGAAAAAACTCTTGAAACTGGGACCATTCAGTCACCAGATCAAACTCTGACCCAGCGCCTGGAGGCTCATTCCAGCAGCCAACACTTTAAACCTAAAGCCTTTATAAATTAAACTTTTCACATGTATGGCTGAGACTATTGGACTGCAGGAGCTTCATTTCTCTGATGATCTGCTGTAGAGTCTAAAAAAATGTATTTTGTGGTGTGAATGGTAGTGGCATTTTTGTCAAGGAAAGAAAGCCAAATTGGGATGAAGTGAGGTTTTGTCAGAAAAAGATAATGCGTACCTTCACACGTTCACAAGATGAATGTAAATGAATGCACTTAGAAGTCTGACTATGCACAGCTTCAAATCACAGGGATGTGCACACGTGCACAGAGCACATATGACAACATCCTTTTGTAGACATAAAGACTATTTTTTAGGGCTGAAAGATAAAAGCATTATCAAATCCTTTTTACACAGAATAACTGTCACTAACACAATGGTTACAACAGCTAGAAAGGATATTAGTGAATCGTAAGAGACGGCACTGCCCCTTTGGATATTTTCATTATGAGAAGAAATACAGCCTGCAGAGCTTTGCTGCAATCCCTGAATTCTTTCTCCACCAAGCATGTATCGATTTTTTGGAAGTCTGATTATCAGCAGGTGAAAAAATCCCATGCAGAGGATGATTTACCCTCTCAAGGATGCATAAGTCATCCAATAGAATGATATTGATTATTCTGTATCATCACCTACCGCTCCTAGATTTACGACAGGGGTATCAGAGAATTACAGTATTATTTTAAAGAAATGCATTAAACAAATATTTGTGCTACGAACCTGCATGCCCACCCTTGAAGTGTCATGCATTCTAAGTTAGCTGCCTACAGCAGCTGACCTTTCAATTTCCTTTCTCAGTCCCTAAATAGAGAGTAGACCATATACTTTGCGCGTTGTCCAGTTATTAACTCAGGAATACATTGTCAATTCCACTAAATGAGTTCTTTTACATAGTAAGTCCCACGGTTACAACTAAACCGCCCCTAGAAAACTGAGGCCAAGCAGCAACAGACTGGCTGAGCAGTGAAGCAGCAAAAAGCACAGGTCTGGTGTAACACCTTGCACCAGCAGGAGCTACTTACACATTTCTTTAGGTGAAGGAAACTTCATTTTGAACAAAAGAAATCCCCAGCTGGATGGTAAAGCTAGACACGTTCTGCAGAGTTTGCCTCTACGTAGTGAGAGAGTCACTGTGTCACAGTTATAGCACGACATCCAGTTGTCCTGGAATTTTATGCTATTTCAAGTTTATATGAGGTCAAAATCTCCTCATTTCCCCTGGGTTGTTTTGGATGCTTTGTGGGTTTTGTTGTTGTTTTTGTTTGCTTGGTTTTTGTTTCTTTTGCTTTTTGAATTCAATGCTGATTAATGTAATAACAATAACTGATTCAGGTAATGGTTTTAAACAATCATTAGGAAATACTCCAGAGATTCCAGTTCTCAGTTTCAATTTCCAACATCTAAGAAACTTTATTTAGAGAATGAAATGAGCTTTAATCAAACTGATAGAAGCTCCATGAATTTCAAATTTTATCGTACAGCATTATGTAGCAAGAACGAAATTACTTTCTGTTGACTGTTTCATTAGCTCTCATTATGCAGTTCTATCATACATAACTGGAAAAATCTTGTTTAATCCTTACTAAATACGACAAAGACCTCGAGTGAACCATTTTAAGTTTAGATCTTCTTATCAGAAGACTTCATGTTGAAGGCATAGAGAGCTTTGATTCTAAAGAAACTGTCTGCGCAAGAAGACTTACATAATAAATGAGATTATTTCTACCCCAGAACTCAACATCACCAGAAATCTTTTAGGAAACTAAGTTATCAGATGTCTAATAAAATATAAAAGCAGCTGTGTCTTGAAAGTGGTTCTGACCTAATGTCACAGAACTAAACCAGACTGCTATTGACACATTCCCTTCAATACCAGTTCCACATCTCTGACAGAGCACTGAGTTGGCTTTAGACTGTGGGTAACGCTGGAATGTGGTTTTTCCAGCTGCAGCCAGCCAAAGTGGCTCAGCAGAGCGCAACAGCCCTGGGAGCCAGCACAAGGAAGGCAGCGGGCCTGCGGACTGGGAAGAGAAATGCTCCTTTCAGTGGCAGTGAACAATGCCATTGGCTCAGCCACAGCACACTGTTTTACCCAAGGATAAAACATCCCAAGTCGGCTTTGTCTGAACTCACTGGAGTCACATGCACTTACACTGGCTGGGGACTTAGCTTCAGAAATTCGTACTTCTAAGAACATACAACTCAAGGGCATATACTGACAGGAAAAGGTGTCTCTTAGTCCTCAAAGAAGTCACGGGCCTTTGCTCAACAACAGCTTTTGTCAACAGCTACACATCCTATTCAATAACCAAAGCATTCTGAAAGGCTGGTGGAAAAGCTTCCCCCAAGAAAGTACCTCCATTCCTCCCTGCTCCACTGTTCTGCCTCCCTCTCTTTTGGTTCTTAACCCTATGCTATATGACCCCATCCTGCTCCTTACATCAAACCTCCTTCCCCCTTGCACCAGCTTTGGAGCTTGTCAGACTCCTCACTGACTTGTTTCAACTTCCTAAATCTGCAAGATAAAAACTCCCAGGAAAATTATTTATACACACACGTTGTTTTATCTTCCTACTAGGTCAGTGAGTTGCACAGACTCCCAAAGGGGTGTGCTAAATGCAAAACTCATGCAGTGAACCGCCCAGAGCACGTGGGCAGTAAATGAGGGTGGAGCGTGTGTGTGGAGACAGTAAATGCAGTGCTGGGAATGCTCCCTTTGGCAAAGTGAGGTATAAATGGGCTCAGAAACATAGTCAATCTGTACTTTGACGCCAGCAGACACTTGGAATGCTGTTTGGACCAGTTCTATAGCAGAGCCACACATTAATCATTTGGCCTTGGCTGCTAAGATTTGTATTTAAACCAGAGAAAGGCATCTCTGCCTAAGAATTCCATGTGCCACACCACCTCTTTACCATGTAATCAAAAGACAAGGACACGTATGTCCATCCTGAATGAGGAAAAGGGAACAATGAATGCTTTCTGCTTTTTCAACACAGGGCTTTATTCCAATAAAAGGCACCAAACAGCATTCACTGGACTTAAGGCCAGTGTAATGACTCCAGTAAACATTAGGAAGGAGATAAAAATCAAAGCATGTATTTTATTGGTTTCAACAGAGTGTGTTCCAAAATGACTCCTCAAGGATGCCCAGAAGCAGATACCATAGTGTTAAAAATGAGAAAGCAGAGAGAACACTGTATCTCCCATTTCCCGAACAGCTTCAAATAGGCAGGCTCTCTGCAAGGCTTTTTACAATGTTCAATGGCTGCAAGAGCAGTCTGACTTTGCTGCCCCTTGTATTCTGCTCTCCTGTGTGGCTGCCTCAGCTGCACATTTGTCTCCCTCCATTTCCAGCACCTCCAACATGGACAAGCTGATTGAAAGGCTCCCTGCAGCTCTGCTATCCTGCCTTGGAATGAGCAACTGGATATAACATGGCAAGATAGTACCGCAGAAGACATTTCTAGCCCTAAAGCTGCCAGGGCCTACCCTCACTGCAGTCTAGATCTGAACCCTCTGATGCACTCACAGTCATGGGCTCTGACAGTGTTAATGGGGGAAACCCCACCGATATCCCTGGAGTTTCACCACACATCCTGAGCCAGGGTGCAGACAGACCATACCCCACAATCGCCTGAAGAACCTCATCAGTTTTGTACAATCGAAAAGTGAAAATTCCAGGTTCCTTTCCAGCTTATTTTTTCTGTTGCTCTTGTTTTTGGTTTGTTAGGGTTTTTTCCTTTTACTTACAGTTACTTGCTGCAGCCCTCTTTATTGGTCATAGGCTTTTAAAATTCTCTATCTACCATCTATTTGCAAATCAATGTAAGGGAAGCTGGAATAAGTAAGTATTCAACCCCTTGTGTCTAGGTTTGTTGGGATTTTTTATAATTGTGCATAAAATACATAGACAGACTTTCTAATCAATGAAAAGGTATAATTCTCTTTTCTATTTGCAGTTAGATATGCACAAGTGATATTTAGACACAATCCTCCAGGACAAGATTCCAATCTGCTGAATGTACATGCTGCAAATCAGGTCGGGGACCTCTGGGAGAGCTGGTCACAGCTCCCACAAGCTCTGACCAAACCCCTGTGCTAACAAAGTCTGTCACTTGCAGTAGCACAGGCAGCACAGCACAAACCCTTGGAGACTGCTCCCTGCTGTGCCCCAAAGGTTGCAAAAAGGAAAAGAAAGGTATGTAGAGAAGTTCAATACCACTGAAAAAACTTCTCTTTTTACACTCACCCCTAGATAGTGTGACTGGAAAAAAGAAATTAGGTTTTAACATTAATAACAGACTCCTTATTTCCAGCTTTCTATGCTGTACCAATGTATTGGGTTTATGTGGCTATCAGGATACTCATCCTCAGAGATAGCACCCAGATTTGTCATCCTACCCCTTATTATGTAAGGTATTTTCTGTGGGAATTTAGTGCCCTAAAACACTTTTATAGATTTCTTCAGCATCCTGTCCTGGAGCTTATTGTTGAAAGCAGTGTCTGCAAAAAGCCTTGCTGAATTGCTAAGGCTATGCTGCTGGGATAAACAACACACTGATCAGTTGTTTATTCCATCTGGTCTAAGAAAGAGAGTCAAGTGCATTTGGAAGAAAACAACACTTTAAAAAATCATGTTACTTACTCCTTTTTGACCCCAGTGTGGGGGTGGAACAACTTGCTAACATGGCTTAATGAAAAGCCATAGAATTTGACCACAAATGACTAACATGAAGTCCAGAAGCTACTACCATAGAAAAAACACCTGTTGAGTATACGAACTTCGGTAGATTAAAATTAAGATTTTGATGTAAAAATGCAGTTGCAAATCTTATGACTGCTTTTGTAAACCCTTATAACTGATGCATACAGAAAAGCCTAGATCTCTATTTCAGTGTTAGCAAATGTATGAGATTCCTCTAGCTGACAAAATAAGGGATTGTAATTCCTTAAATTCCTATAGAAAAGGTTACTGACGTTAATGCAAGAGGCTAGAAGCCTAATCTAATAAAGAAATACACACCTATGGTATTAAGGACAGAATTCATCTTACGTAAATGTGAGTTGTCTGTAAAGTGTCTACGTGAGCTTTGTTCAGTCAGTGAAGAGGCAGGCATTGGCATGATTCTGCTTCACAGACTGAGACTTCTCTATAGGATGCCATTAACTACAGCCTAAAAATGCTTCTTTTGCATCATTTACTATAAAAGGAGTGTAGATTACAAGCTCAGATACAGATATAATACATGCCTACACTTGGGCAGATGAATCCTGTCTTAATGTTGTAAAAAGTTCTGGAAAGGAAGTGTATAATCAAGATCTTTTGCTTTAACATTTCCACCCCTTTCAGATTTCATAGTTTGCTTTGATATAAAATCAGAATTGGGTGTTAAAGGGAAAGCTTTCATATATTCAAAGCAAAGAATTTTAATTATAAAAAAATTGTTAGCGTGGGTTTGGATTAAAAACAGGTTGAAGGCCATAAATGAAGACTGTGGCTGAATACCAGGTGTGAAGCAAGAAGGGACACGGAATTTGGAACAGCCCACATACCTGGTTGCGATTAGTTTTGTCACTAGGCAGCTGGAAATAAGCAGAAATACTATTTCAACCAATCCGCTCATAATATTAAAGTTTCAATGAAATTGAAAGTCTAACGTGGATTAAAGAAAACATTATTAGGGAAACGAAAGAAAATAGGCAAGAGTTCCCCCAGGAAAATAAGATTCAGACTGGAATAAATGCAAGCTAGTAGCTAGAGAATGAAAAACCAAAATAAGGGTAATTCAAGAGATGTGAAAACTTGGAAATCAGTAATTTTGAAATAAACCTAGGGGTGATAGTGGAAAGATAATTAGGCCTCTGTTCGCTGTGTGGTGTTTAAGTCTGAAAGGTTAATGCAATTTTGTGTTGCAGAGACATACACATTATATAAACCACAAAGAACTAATATAGTCTCTTCTCCACAGCCTGACTACACCTGACACATTGCCTTGGGTTCTATGGAGGTTGTTACTATGATTTAGAAGAGCAAATTATGACACTTAATCTCAATGTTTTTTAACAACCAGGTTCAGATGACATTTCTCAAGCAGTTTTATGAGGATTTTGTCAACTTTAATAAGCTGCACACTAGATAAAACAGAATGACTACATGATCCATAATGACTAAACATGTTTTCCATCTGATTTTAGTCTATTTTGAAAGTTTTCCAGGTCTAATTCAAACTTTGCCAATTAACAGCTCCATAAGGCAAAGAATTCTAGACTCTGCATCATCACCCCCTCTGAAGACACTGGTTAGGTACTGGTCATGTGCATCTGGGAAACTGGTGACTGACCAGTAGGCTCTGATGTTACCAATTTCACTGTTTTTTTTAAAGTATGCTGACATTCAGTCTATTAACATATTGGTTAATCAGAGCCCATTGTGTCATTATTTCCTCACTGCTCTACCTCTGCTAGCAATCCAACAACTGTAGTCAGTACTTCAAGCCCTGGCTCATATCACTAGGAATTTTGGAAGTTGCTATTGTCCTTTGGGAACTAAATAGTAAAATTTGAAACTATCTTTCAAAATAATTTGAAGTGAGACTTGCCAAGTTTCTAAGCTAAGGGTGCTTGTTTGTCAGAATTTGAATCCCTGGAGCTAGGCTGGCTGTAAATTTCGACGTGTCATTGATTTTCTCTCTACAGAAAGGAAACTTTGGATCTGCAGCCTCTACCCACACACATTTGAAAAGTAGATGATTGTAATTTTCTAGCTTAAGAGGAGTTCTATAAATACAGCCCAACATTCAGTTTTACTGAAGATAATGTGTCTGGAAGAACTATGTGCAGAAATGTTCTGCTACTGTGAGTGAGTCTTGCTGAGAAAATGGCACCAGGACTCGTATTTTCTGTAGCTTGCCCATGTGTCATCAGAAAGCCATTTCAGCAAAGGATTGTTCCAAGAAAAATGAATGTGCCACACAATCAAGCTCAAAAGGAATTGCGAAATCAGCAGATGATTTGTGAGATGAGCCAATGTTGATGTAAAGTGAAACAAGGATTTTTTATCCGTGCTACTTCCATTGAAGCAGGGTACTATTACACTGCACTAGGAGGGAGAGATGAAACAGTAAATACTCTCAGCTACACCACCCCAGCAGCTCTGTACTCACCACAACACTGCTCACTGTGTGGCCAGCACAAACCTTCTCCTGTACCATCACCTCACAGACACATCTTCACGTCCCACAGAGCAGCACAGCTCCAGTGAACATAACCTACCAGCTAAAATCTCATCTGCCTTTTAAAAGTTAAACTGCTATCAGTGACACTAAAAACCTCACTGCTGATGAAAAAGAAAACCTAAAGCCACTCCCTTACCCAGGATATATCAGCTCTAACGAACATGTTGTTCTTAACATCGCATTTATTTGAGGAAACTGAGCTGGCTAATTGCACAAAATGTAAGGGATGATATTTAGTGAAGAACACCAAAAGCAAAGTAAATCCGTTTAATCAAATTTACTTTCCTTCCTTCATATTTTGAGAAGAATCAGTAGGGGTTTTTTTCTTCCTTACTTTCCTGCCTTTAAAAAACTGCAGTAGAATCTAGGAAAAGGTTTCCTTCAGTATTCAGAAGATGCATTTTGCCAGGTAACTCCAAATCATGGATACTTCAAGGTATTTTCTCAACAGAATTCAACAGTCAGGGCTCCTATTCATCCCCATCATTGTTTGAAAGACTCTTCTATTTCAAAATTGCTAAAATATTTCAATTTAATGTCTTTGTGCCATGAAGTGAGTCAGAGGAAAATGTGAAAATTCAGAAATGATGAAACATGACTGCATAAAGCAGCCTGTCCTGGTATTGCTGTAGATGAATACTAGCCAAGAGGTGCTTCTCTAGGCTTTTCTATTGTGCTATCCTGGCTGACAAGTTTTCCTGAGAAGGAAAACAATAACATAAAAAGGGCAAAAACCCCCAAGTATTTCCATCCTGATTACCTGACATTGCAGATTACAGCACACTAGTCAGACAGTTTGTATAACCATGTTGCAAAAGAAGAAAACTGTTTTACAGACCACTAAGGCTTTCTCTAGGTCTCAAGCACGTTGGTTCATTTTATCCAGTTAAATAAATAAACACATTTGATCAAGAGCCCTTTTGTTGCTGCTTCCCGAAAGCGGCATTTCCCTATGCAGAATATGGCTGGGGTGGCTGCACAAGCCTGTGAGCACGGCACGGCCCTGGAATGCCGATTACCCCCAGAGCCCAGGGAGAGGCAGCGCCAGGCTCATCAGCATGCAGGTGTCACTCAGGCATGCCCAGCTCTCCGCACCCCGATCCGGACCCGGCCGCGCCTGCCAGCACTGCTGGTAACTGAGCTGCAAAGGGCCCCGCTGCTCCAGGCAAGCGAATCAAAGCCCCTAAAGCTTGGCAAATACGCTGCAGAGAAATCTTGTCAAGCCAATTATCAACTGAGATCTCTCCAGATTGTTTTTGGCAATGATTTATTAAAGGAGTTTGGTGTTCATCTCCAGCAGGATGTTTCCGAGCAAAATTTTTAGTCTAACTGAAAACAGATGCTTCATAGGAGTGTTTCAGGAGAAAGCTCTTTTTGTTTTTATTTTATGGAAGGAATTTGCTGTTTGTTGTATGGGATGGAGACCGTTTCTTACAAGATATGTGGGAAATTAAACCATCCAGATTTGCCAATTCGAAAAGTTGCTTTCTGCTTAGCATATCCTTTCCCTGACACTGGGGAGACCTGGGGCTGCTGCCGCAGGCTCCGTTTCTGACCTGGTCCTAGTCATCACTTCCAAGTTAACACAAAATCCCACAAGCAGTGATCAACAACACACACTACCCTTTTTTTTCCCCACTATCCGAACCATTCACCAAGTCCCCTCAAGGACAGTGGTTGGCAAGGCTTTCACTGTGTGTGGCAATAACCTGGCCAAAAGCTCAGCTAAACAGGTTATGTCATTTCCTAAAATCATTTTTCCAGTACTATTGTGGCTCTAACTAGTGACTTCCATCATGCTCACATTACCAGGATGCTCCTCACCTCTGCCTTTCTGTATTTCTACTCTTTTTATTCACATACACATACAATACATACAACACAATGCAAGTGGAGGCAAGGTTGTTCCTTTTGCTTTCTGAGATGAGAGGAAAACCTCAGCTCAAAAAAAAAAAAAACTTGTGACAGCCTAAGCAATAAATCCTTTCCATTTATTATCATGTGTTAGCATTGAAAAGAACGCTGATGCATGCCCAAGCCACACTTTGAAATTTTCTGGGAAGGTGTTAGTCAGATCTAAACCAGGCTGAGAGTCTTTTTGTTAACTTAACAGCTGCGGTGAATCAGATGCAGATACAGCAACATTTGAATCATCAGAAAAGTCCAGCACACCAAACACATTCAGGAAACCCACCAGTTCCCTTCAATCTCTTTTCTTCACAGCTGGGCGCAGGACACAGAGACCTAAATATGGGCCCCAGTTCCATGGTGTTAGTATGTGAAGGTAAACTGCAAATGAGTGAAACGAAAGGCTAGGCCAGGCACCTCCCTCCTCCCAAGTCTCGTTTCACCTCTCCTCAGTCTTCATTTTTCAGTAGCGCCCTGACAAACAAAGCTCTGTTACGTGAGACAGACTTCAGTTTGTAGATTCTTTCCCCCTAAGCATCGGCATTTCTTATGTATATCCCCTGCCTCATCTCTCAGAGAAAACACTGAAATCTCCTTCATGCCTACTTTTTTTTACTCCATTGCTTCTCTACCTGAACATACCCGGTCCTCCAAAGCATCAGGTGAGATGCATACAGAGCCTGAAACACACAAGAACCTTGGGACCGGTGCTGTATTTTACACCCCATCGTAGCTGTAAAAGTAAATACACACAAACTTCTTAGATTTCCAAGGCAGTCTCCTGGCTAAGAGGGCTTGTCCTGAAACAAGACATTATGGCCTGGATATACAAAAGCTTATTCACTAAAGGAACTGAGGAGAATCTTCTCTGTGTACAGCAGGAAACCAGTCAGTGGAACTGACTGACAAACGCAACAAGAGGGGTGCAATCTGTGAGTGATTTTAAGAAATGAGTGACATAAAAAGGATAAAGTAATTACATAAAAGAGGGGAGTGCAAACAACAGAATGGCAAATGGGCACACAGAGCATGGAAAGGCTCTGCTGTATTTGAGCTCCCAAGATGTTGCACATAATCATTTACTATTAGCTCTAATTGACTTCAATGCAACAAAAGCACAAGACATTTCTGGACAAGGAAAATTCAGAGGCACTGCTGGGTATCAGCACAAAAGAAGTGTAACTACTTTAGGGAAGTCATGGCTTGGCAGCTGATGAAAAGAAAGGAGGAAAGAGTTATTCTTTGCATATTTTTCTTAAGCCTCTATAGTATACAAATACCTCACACAAACAATACCACCTACCTTACATGACCACCCTAGGGATAAGGTAATTAAGTTACCTTGTAGAGACTGGTGCTTAATTAAAGGTCAAACTAAATTGTACTTGGAAACCTCAGCAACATGTTCGTGTTCATTCCTGTGCCAGAAAGCTGCTATTGAATGTGGCTCCCATTGTGGGCCTTACCACTTTTCATAATCCTCACCTGCTGCTGTGACCATTTAATCATCACATTTCTCAGCTGAATTTGACGTTAACTCACACACCTTCTTCCACCATCATATTTTAATAGCACATCTCAATTACCAAATTTTTATTGTTAGCCCAGAAATGTAATAGAAAAGAAGAATAGAAAAAGACGACACTTCTTGCAAAATGAAGCAGGTACATGTTTGCTCATACATCACTCACTGTACTGTACGGACACTTATGAGCAGTTATTCTCATACTAAATTATGTGGGGTTTGCTGACATGCAAGTATGATTTAGCTTTTGTGTTACATGTGGCTAAATATTCTACATTCTTTGTACTAGAGCCTAAAGGTATATATGTCACCACAAAAGCAAAAACCTGAAAAAGTAACACTCAAATAAGTCTTGTATCAGCATGAACTCTGTTTGTGAATACGAATGGTAGGTACTGATGTTCGAAGTAGTGAAATTAATAACGAAGTTTATCAGTAACAGACAGGAGTGATAATTACCCATCACTGAAGTTTATAAACACGTTCGTTTTCAGCATTTCTGCAATTTCTAGCCCAGGCATATCTTTTGGAAACACAGTATTTTAACATTTAAAAACAAACCTACATTTATCCTTTTCTTTCTCCACTTTTACATTTCAACTCCCAACATTTTGAACAGGATATTAATGCAGACAAGTCTAGGACTGTACATAAATAATTCCAAGCACATGAACAGATTTGTTCTTTTAAAGAAAAAAGGAGAACTTTGACAAAGGCATTTTAAAGATGAATCATAAATACTTATTGACAGCTAAGAACATAGGAGTGTTACAGTTTAAAAGGTGCACAAGTGCACTTTCCATGAATTTGTACAGAAATCTCTGAGGATAAAATCTATAGCACAGAGCCGAGATTCAACTGTGAGCAGAAGGACAAGTAACTGAATGACAAAATTTGATCACAAAGAACTCTCTGCAAGACAAAACTGTCCCTAGTATTTGTTTTTGGCTGCTGTGTGTTCTGTCAGTCACCGACTGCAGCACTGCTGGTGCACCTATGTGAAGCATGTCTTGCCCAGGTGCAAGAGGCATAAATATGGAATCTTCCCAATGTGAGGATGAACTTCGTGCAGCTGGACAGGGACAACAAAGGCTTGGATGCAGTCTCTCCTATTATAACAGCCCAGGGAAGCACAGCTGGGCTGCAAACACCACATCCTCTATCACTTCCTGCTTTTGAATAGGACCTGCTGTTACACAGAGTAACATCCAGGCTCTCTGAATGACAAACAGGACAGAAGACAGACCAAAGCAGTCTGGAAATGCCAGTGTTACATTGGTTTTGTATTACTTATGTCTTGAATTCTCTGAGGTTTGAAAATGCCTGATGTCACAGCCTCGCTGTGCCTCAGCAGACACAAAGCACAGGGTGTCCCAAGGCAAACAACACCCAGATCTCAGTGTCACAGACAGGCAGAGAATGCAATCCTCAACAGCAGAAATCAATAATGTGTGACTGCACCAACACCCAGGTTAATGAATATTTATTGTTCCCAACTGATATACCTCTAATTTTAACCTCTTTTACTTTTTTAAACAAAGAAGAAAGCTAATTGTTCAGCAGTCTTTGGTAATTTAGATGCAGCACTTTTTAAAACAGTTATAGAAAACCTGTGCACCTGTAGCCACACACTGTGTTTGTATGTGTGTGTCCATCAAAACAGAGAAAATCATAAGGAATTATTTCACTTGCAGTCAGTTATGGGAATCACTTGCTGTGGGCAGATCAGCAACTGAACTCTAACAGTTTGAGATATAGCATTCTGTGGTGCCATATTTGAAAAGAAAATACTGACATGTCTTTAAAAATTCTTTTGACAATTATTTTGACCCGTTTCAAGTGTTATTTCAGAGCTCATTTAGGGATACATACAGGGAAAAGTTGGCAGAGCATTTATTTCACCAGTCCCTCTCTATAAAATATAGATTAACTATTAACTAGGTACAGAAAAAATAATAAAAACTTATACACAAAATGGTCTGGTGGCTTCGGGAGCTACTCCAGCAAGCTGAGCTGCAGCTCCTTTTAGTGCACTGCCCCATGGCACACATTTCAATGTATCATTTCACACTACTCCAGCACAGCTTAAATGATTTTTTAAATCAGTGTCAATAACAGGCCTTTCTGGAAAGCAACTCAGTTATCCACATTGGTGAACAATGCTGGAGAAGACACTGAGGGAGACAGGGGAACCAGAGTGCACAGGCCTTCGAAAGACCAGGCCAAGGACTTTCTGCTCCAGCATTTACTGTAATTAATGGAAGCCTTTCCACTGGTTACAATGAGCTTTTGGGTCACACACAACTAGCGTCATTCCAGATGTTTTCACTCCCTTTAGCTGAAGCATGAGCATGACTCTGACCAAACATCCCAGGGACTGGCTCCACCCAGACAGAGCCTCATCATGAATTACACATATGGAATTAAGCATAATCTTCACACTGCCTTCCAATACTCAAGTTTTTACTTCCTGAGAAGAAGTTTTTATTTTTGAGACACATCACAACCAATAATCCTCAATTTGACACAGACATACTTGTTGTTTTTTGAGATGAAACTGCCTAATACCTCATGCAGTAGTACAGTAAGGAACCATTACAATACATCTGATCATGTAGGAAATGACATGAGGAAATGCCACAGCCCAAACCAGCTTTTCCACTGTCCATCTCATGCTTTCATAACAACAGCTACGAAGCAGCTGAGAGTTTTGTGTAGTCTGCACCATTTGTAAGAAGTTTAACATAACTGTAGCTGTTTTCTGTTCAGGCAGTGTTTCCAATCTGCCCCAAGACAGAGTTACTTAAATGGCATATTCCCATCTTGGAGAGATTCTTAGTGGCTGATGAATGCATTAGAATGCAAGACAGACTCTAACTGTGATTATATAACCCTGTCCTACACTTGGGACAAAGATAATGACGAGGACAGAAAATGTATCTGCTCTATTCTCCTGACTGCCAGTTTTTTTCCAAATGGTCAGTTATGCAAGTGTCCCATGGGAATCTTTCATAGAAATTTTGCTACAATGAACATAGTCAGCTCAAAAGATATTTTTTTTCCTACCCCAAGGAATCGTAAAAATGAGAGATGACAGAGTTGCTAGGTCACCTTACCCTTTATTCTACTGTATTCTACACTTAAGACTATGTTTCATGCAGTTATATTTATTACTGGTCTGTCACTGAAAGAATTTCTCTGATTTATACCACTGAAATCCCGTGGGAGGGAAGTGGATGAAAAATTATTTACTTCAGATAATGATCTCGTTTATTCTCCTTGATAAAACAAAACATTCACAGAAATACATTCACATCAACAATTTCAGTCAGAAAACACTATGGTTTATAAAGTGGTTGGTTGAAGCTGTTCCCATTCTGCTGGTTTTTAGGTCAGTTTGTTGGAGTTTTGGGTTTGTTTTTTTTTTTAAGCAAGGTCAAGAAGATGGTAAATGTGAAATCAAGAAACTACAGCAAAGTTTTGCTTTTAAAAATGCTCCTTTGCCTCTCAGTAACAGAAGTCAATAACTCCTCTTCTTGATTTTCTTTTTCAGCCAAGCATTAAAATCATAAATACATAAAATCACTTCCAAACTGCCCTTGTGCCAAAACTGAGAAATAGAACTTCAGAGCTCAACTTTGAAAAACTCAAAAAATTAAAACTCACCTTTCATTCGTAAATTATTTGCTTGAACTGGTATGGGTTTGTTTTGGATAAAAGTAAGGCTTGCTAAAATTCAAACAACATTTTTAAAGTAGAAAGTACTCAATACAGACCACAGAAGAATGTTCCAAACTGCTGGTTGCATACAAAGGTGTTAGGATGCGCTATTTATGCCATCAACTCAATGACAACAGAACAGTATTAAAAGTCTCAAAATATGCCATTTGAGATAAATGCCCCAAGGGCCTGCTTAGCAGGAGTTCTGCACGAATGAAGTTGCTAAAACTAGCTTGAATTAGGCTATTATCTTTTTCCATCAGCAAAGTTTTGGAAATCTCAAATGAAATCAAACACTGAAATGGTTAATTCACTTACAGGAGAAATCCCAAGCTAAAGATTACCAAAGCTGTCTGTATTTTTAAGCATCTCAGGCCAACGTGGCCCACAGATTTGCTGATGGCTCTAGAAAAACAAGTGCCAGTTGAGTGCTGAGTCGGAACTGAATGATACAGTGAGAAAAGAGCAATAAAACTAAGATGAAACACAAACCCATATGGGCATCTGGTGCTCCAGCCACAAAAGAATGAACCAGTACATCACAAAAACTTGCTTACCTCCTCTAGTGCTGTGAAGTTTAATAACTCAGCTTTGCAAACAGTTCTAAGATGGGGGATGAAAACTGCAAGAAACCTACAAACCAAACCAAAGGAGAAGGGAAGCATTTTATTAAATTGCACAAAAGCTGAGGTTCCAAAACTACTACTTTTTAGACAATAATTGCCATTAGAGACAAAAAAGCTACTTCACCGAAGAACCTGAAAATCTGTTTGGCTTATTATAACTGAAATGCCATACTCAGTTGCAGGTTTTAGCTCTGAGTTCTGCAAATTACAGAAAACAAAAGCAGCTAAGGTATTTGGGAATTGTAATTTACTTGCAACTGCACTAGCTCTGAGCAGCCCCAGTCAGAATCCGGGCCCCAAGATTCATGCATTTCCCCTCCCATTTAAAATAAATTCTCTCAATTTCCTTTCAAAACAACTGTTACGTATTCTGTGCGATATCCCTTAACTTGATATTCAGCACAAGCAACTTTACTTGGCTTCCAAATGTCTGTGGACTGCAGATGTTGGATTGTGATTTTTCACTTCACACCATATACGTGCTATTAGATCTTGTCAGGGGTTGGGCTTCATGTGTTGGCAGCTGGAAAGCTGGAATTTCTGGTACATTCAGACAATTTTCCTGGTGAATAAAATGGTATTGGCAGTTACTGATTCAAGATCTGAAGAGATCTCAGAAAATAGGAACTTGTCAAGATCACAACTTAAGAGTCACCTAAGTATCTTTTAAAACATTTTAAAATAACTTCCAATTTGAATGTTACTCTGGCACAAGTGTTATTTACATGTCAATAGGACTTTTTCAGAATTAAATAATGAACAGGGATTTGGCTTTGTGAGGGAATTAAAGCTAGCAGATTCTCACAACAATGTTCAAAAGAACAAAATATCTGATGCAGAAAAAGAACTAGTGAAGATTTGTACCAACTCAAGCTGTCTTGTCCCAAAACCTGAGATCTTTCGACATTGGCTGGTAACTAAATCAAAAGAAAAATCAAGTAAGAGAAAATTTAAGATACTTCAAGGGAAGCATGTTGCACAAACCTCACAGAAGAGGTTGAAAGAACCTCCTTTGCACCACAGCTCAATGGGAACTCAATAAGCAGAATGCCCAATTAGTAACAGCATCTGCACATCCAATCTTGTTGACACTGAAGAAGTCAGTGTAATACCTTGGCCTCCAAGACAGTTCACAACTATGGATTTTCTTCTCAGTCCCCACAAATAAATATAATTTCTGGTCCCAATCCATGACATTACCATTCTGTTAAAGTAACAGTAACCTGGAGCTCTAAGCTAATTAACACGATTTTTATAATTGCAGTATAGGTTAAAATATCCACAGTTGTACATAAGTAGATGACAATGCTAGAATTGCTCAGTAACTTGCAGTCAAACTTATGTTAGGTTTTTCCAGGCTATTTTCTGCCACTTCTAGCTGTTTTATCCTTATCATTAGCACACATCAATAGTTGTCCAACATCCCATGTCCACAGACCTCCAATCAGGCTATAAAGACCCATTTCAGAGAGCACCAGCTATGTTTACATTCAAAAGAGTACCGGGGGTTCTTAAGCACAAGAGTCACTTAGTTTCCGAAATATTCCTGGTACTGCCTCATTAGCATCCTTACCTGCTACCTCCTTGTAGAGAGATGAGGGAGTCATGTCTGATTTTTAACATAAATGGACAGAGAAATTAAGCACTGAGTATTTCTGAGTGTTCTGGACAAAGTCAAGCTGATGTGAGGGACCAAACTTTTACTAACTTCAAGAGTAGAAGATTTATTCCTCTGTATCTGCCTGCACTATGCTATCAGATACCCATCACCACTCTTTTAAATATCCTTGTCCCTCAGACGATGAACACAGGGCCAAAACATACATGTACTAAAGTATAAGTACATTAATTTTTCTTTTAACTGAATTTCCTTCCCTCTCAGTCATTCAGTAACTCTAAATAATTTTTAAATTTATCATACACCTCTGCAGAAACATTAAAAGATGCTCAGCTCATCCTGTAGACCCTTATCCAACTCAATTTAATTCCACTATTTGGGACAATGATGGGTAGGAGTAACACCCTCGCTAAACTGTTCCTCCTCTGCTTTACGCAGACAAACCTTTTTGCACAAGGATCATCTGAACCTTCTTGTTGCATAAAGAATTTTTCATTTCTAAGAATGTGTAAATTATGCCGAAGTGGCCACTGTGTTACTTTTGTACATGTAAGACTATACGTGTAAGCATCAGAAATAAGTTTTAACAACCATTCAAGCTCATTTAAGATCATAGCATCCCAGTGAACATAGCAATGAGAAACAGTAAGGATTCAATAGAGAACACAGGAATTTCCTCAGTAAATGTGATGGTATCTAGCAGTGTTTCTTGAATAGAATAGTCCCAAGGAAGTGGAACAGGAGAGCATCAGCAAAACCTACGAGGAAAGAGAAGGAAACGAGTACACACAGAAAGAGCAGCTTTAGAGATAACGCGGTTGTGGTGTTCCCAGTTTTATGAGCATCATTCTTTGTGATGTCAAACTGCCTATTTTAAACTCATGAGGGGCCTTTGTAGAGGGCAATGACAGCATTTCTCTCCCAGTGCTCCAGGGCTGGGCATGCAGCGTGAGGGAAGCCTTCACACCTACTGCCCTTCCTCACATCTGGAGCTTTGGCAGAGTAATCCTTTTCCTGACACACCTCAAAGCCCTTTCAAGAACAGATCAGAAGTGCAATCATCTTTTCTAAAACTGTATCTATCCATCTCACCTCTTCATACCCAGTTAAAATCCCATAAAACTGTTGCATGCTCAGGTAAAAATTACGTGAGAGCTCTGCCCCTGGAGGTCATCAGCATTTCTGAAGGCCATACATATAGAGGAGATACAAGATTTTTAATTTCAGAAGCTGTCCTGAAACATCCAACTCACAGTCACATTAGCTCATAAAAGCAAAACTCACTTAAACAGAGGCAAAACAGAACATGCTTAGAAGGGGAGGACCTGTAGAGAGCTTTACAACACCAAAAGCTGAGGCTAGCTGACTGCCTTCATGTCACATCACGGTATGTTATCTTTTACACACATTAATTCTGCTAACTGCTGCCGAGGGATTTTCACAGCCATTTCAGCACCTCCAAGGTGACACCTAAGGGGAATTACATTTCACATCAGTAACTAAGTGTAAAGGCACAGGAAAACACGTGTGGATATGTGCTAAAACTCACTATCACAGGATCCCTTAAAGTCCTTTAAATCTGGTCCTTGCTCTTCATCCCCTTAATACACTAGTAATTTCTAACTTTTTAAACTAAGGTTCCCTACTCCATAGAAGAAAAAAGGAAAAAACTCACCAGCATGGAAATAAAGTCGGAAATTACAAATGAAGGACTAAGTTGTTCTTGCAAAGATTATGCTGTGGCTGTGCAGTGCAGTGTGTAGCTTTTTTAAAATGTGGGTTAAAATGTGGTTCTCCAAGACAAGTACTTTTGGATTTCCCATTGACAAGTGATGCCAGTTCTATGAATCTGAACAGACCTTTTCCAGTTTCTTGACTGCTTTTCTTTGTTTTCTATTTTTTCTACTTTCCACTTCCCATATTGCTGCTGCAGTAGTGACCTACTTGCAGTACAGAGAGAAAGGAAGTGGCCCTTGGACACCAGGTGTCAGCACGGCCGATGAGAGCAATGGGAGGGCTTGTGGAGGCACAATGGCCTCCCACCAACACCCTGGAGAAACTCTTTACCTCATTTAAATATGACTTAGCACTAGGCAGTTATAAATATTTATTACAAGTTATATATATGTCCTAACAGCATTTCTACATACTTTGCATCAAATTAAAACACCATGATGTATTTTAATAATTGGGTTATAACAAATTGCAGCTACAGAGCTGCATGATGTTTATAAGCATTATCATTTATAGTTGTTTTTTCTGGCATATCTTTTTTTTTACATTTCATTATCAGTTGCTCAACATTTTGCAGGCTTTGAACAGCTTGGGCAACAGTCCATAAAAATCGGTTTAGGAAGTTTAAAAAATAAAAGGCTCAGCTTTCTCCAAAAAAACAAAGCCAGAGAAAATAACTAAGTTTAACAATTAAAAACAAGCAAACAAACTTAGAACTGCTTAGTTAATGAGCTTTCCAGCATTCATACTTTTGGAGTGTGCACTGGATTAGTGATTACTGCCAGATTACTGGCAAAGATTCAGGAATTATTGATGCTTACTGACATCCAACAAATATCTGCCCAATTTTCACTGAACTGCGGTGTCTTAAGCTGCCATTTGCAAATATTCAGTGAAAAATAATTAAAGACTGGCAAGGAAATTCTCAGAGGAGCCTGTAATGACACCAGCACTCAGAATGAGTTGTGAAGATAAACCCGTTAACATTTGTGAAACACTGCAATAATGAACTGCACAGAAAGCCCCTGAGACCAGAAATAAATCTGTAATCACGTATGATATTAGGACACTGTATAATAAATAGAACTGTGCACCTCACACTGAACACTAAAAATGACTGAATTTCCCCATGGTCACTGGCAGGTATCTGTGGGCTGCCTCAAAGGAGTACCATGGAAAGGAGAAGTGTATAGACTGATATAGGAGCCAGAAATAAGGGTTTGGTAAATCTTATACACAGAAGTGCCAGATTAAGTTCAGAGATTCAAAACTGTGACTCTGTACTTCAACTTCTGAGGGTTTGCCTTTGCCAACTCAATCCCTGAGTGTTATTAAACCACAGGGATTTTGTCTCTCTCTGACGGAGCAGTGTCATTACAGCACCTGATGGGACCAGAACAGCAGCCTGCCAATACAGTGTGCCAACTGGTTGAACACAGTCAATTTTTTCTTTATACAGGTAGCACATGGAAATGAATGTAGTCCAGCCTAACAGCCCTCCTCTGAAAGAAGTCACAATTTCTTAAAATGTTATCCTCAAGGAAAGTCTGGGGCCACTACTGCACTTACAGCTATAGCTGAGCTTCCTGCGTGTTTGTACGGATTCATGGACTGTACATTCTGCTGCCTACTAAATCCTTGACCCATTGTACACTACAAATTTATTTTCCCTGGCAGCCAAAAGGGAATGATTAAACCATGTGAAGTGATTGCATTCATATATTCATGTATAAAAAATAGCTTAAATACTTTTATCTTGGATGCCTTCCAATGGTTTTATTCATACCTGTATCTGTGTTGGCTTATTTCATTTTTATTTTGTGCTGAGACACAAGTCCAGCCAAACAGAAGACATTAAATTGCAAAGGCTTTTTTATTTTTGCCCAATTTGAACTCCTTCAGCAGTACAAGTAGATACGAGCCAATGCTTCTCCAAACTTTTGTCTCCTTTCTTTTATATAAACATCCGTTGATTTGATTACAAATCTCTCAAGTAGCTTTTTTCAGCTATCAACCAGACATGCAAATGTAAGAGAATAAATCCATTTGCCTTTGAGGAAGAGCATTGCAGCATGTACAGAAAACCACACCTCTGGAGCTCCACCACGCACACCCCTCAGGAGGTTCTTCAACAGGAAAAATAGTGTAAGATTCAGCTACTTCCTGAGAAAGCTGAGGATAGAGTCAAAGCATTTATTCTCCGAGAAGGAAAAGAGAAAGCTGACTCTCAGCATCTTCAATATACTGATGGTGCTAAAGGGTAAAATGCTTATTTTAACCTTAAATCCATTAATTTCAGAGAACTGTGAAAAATAAAAGTGGTATTTAATGGATCTACTTTTGTAATTTGTTACAATTCTGTGCAGCCTTTTTGATTCTCTTACAGGGAGAGTGAAAGAAAGAAGGGCTTTCAAAACTTTTCATTAAAAGAAACTTCTGTGATGGAAATAATTCACTAAGTATGCTGTTCCATAGAAGAGAAGCCAGTTAATGGAAGAAACAAATTGTTTCGTTTACTGTCTGGAACAACAGAATAAACAAAACTAACACAGATCAGCTGGGAGTTGCATGTGCCTTCAGATTTCATTCCACTGGAGAGAGTATTTCTCTGAAGATATTTGCCATGTTTCCCTGATGAGTTAGGGTAAACAGACCAGGACTGGCCTAAATGAAAACAGTGCTGAAGAAATGACAGAGCAGCTCCCGGGCTAGCAAAGCATCTAGCAGATGTTCACTGCTCTCAGGGAGCTAAAGGCTGGCCTGGATAATTTGTGTTCTTGTGCATTTTCTCAGCTGCTGGTAACTTCCTCTTGTCTCCTGGTCTTTGGCTGTGGGATCTCAGAACTGGAGCAGATCTCCGGGGCCAGTGTGACAGGTACTAGCCAGAGCTCACCAGCAGAGGTGACAGTGTCACTTCGTCTCCTTCAAACCCTTTCCCACCGTTCGTGCTGCAGTACCTCAGCTGCTCTCTGGCTCCTTCCCTCACAGCGTCATCTCTGCTGTGACAGTAACCCACTTTCCCACCCTTCCTTTTTTCTCACAAATTCTCAGCTGTCATTCATCCCCTTCTACATTTCCCATCCCTCTCTTCATTTCTTTTGTATGATAAAAATAAAAGTGAATGTATTTGAAAAGCAGAAATGCCACTCTCACAACCCGGATTGCCTCAATGAGGTCACATAACTTCTCTCAGCTGCAAATTCACCTCAACCCAGCCACACCAAATTTACACTTTACTTAACACAGTGGGTTCCCAGGTCTTTATGGAGGCTACCTCTGTGGCTACAACACAATAAAATACGGATGACACTGGTTCTTGTCATTGTTTTCTCTGAATATTCCCTCTATTTTGCCCACAATAACCAGAAGGGAAGTACTGGAGATGACAGTGCTGCCACAGTTCTTTTAGCAGATGGTATTTAATTTGCTGCAGTCAGAAACCTCCAAGATAGTAATAGCGCTCTGTTGAGAAGGAATTCCATAGAACAGCAACCAGGCAAGTTTTTGCACATTATGCCATGTTTCAGAAATGTATTTAATTATAGGCCCACAAAGCCTGTGACTAAGATTCTATTTGACCTCTCTCAGCTCTCTCAGAGACACATTTCTATTTCTGAATTGTGAAGGATGCGTGTTAAAAGTCAAGATGTTAGCAAGAAAAGCCAAGTGGGAATTACTGATTAATTTAGCAGGATCTACCTACTGAACTCCTTACTCTGATTAGCATGCAGTATCAGCTGAAGAAGCCCAAATATCACTTACCTTGGAAACAACAAACAGTTTTAGAGCAACTTGGTAATTTATAATCATTATTAAACGGATGAAATACCGCTTTTCACAGCAATATACAATTAAGCGAGATAACTCAGTCTACTAAGTGGCTTGAACTATTTCATTAGCAGTACTTACTCAGTACTAGGAGCTCAGCCCAATTTTGTTGCTTTTTAGAAAATGTCTTCCAAGGCCCCTTACGCTCTTTTCTTTTTGCTTAGCCTCCCAACAGCATTTTTAGACAGACTCAGTTCCCTGTACATTTGACCTTTGTACTGCAGAAAGTGTTGAGGAAAGAGATACATAGTTCTTTCCCAGTATGACTCCCAGCTCCCACGTGCCTCCAGAGAACAAGCCATTCCCTGTGAGAGCAGGTGTGAAGCAATGGGGCTGTGACACTGCCATGGACAGACAAACCTTTGATGCTGCTGCTGCGACAGCAGATTTGTGCTGTGGCACAACAATGATCTTTCCTGTAAATTCAGCTCACACCTTAATATGGGGACAAATTGCTACTGCTCCTGGAATTTAACTGCCTTAAGAGTCTGCCTTACTCAAAGTATAATCTCCAGCTAAAGGACTTCTTAAAGCACAAACATTGGCTTAACTCTTCCTCTTTGACTTTAGGTAGAGGCTTCCATATCGTCAGGGTATCAGATCAGTACTGAAAGCTTTTAGAAATTCCCCAGCAAGTTTACCATCTTCTCTGCCTTCCTTTCATTTGCACTGGCCTTTTAAGAAAGAAAAAATAAACCAGAGAAAAAGCAAGCTGCTGATTTACTTCCCAGTCCAGAGTCCCTCACTCAGTCACCCTGCCAATATGCATTTACTAGTGCCAGAACTTGAGTGTGAAACAAGCTGCTCCTTCTGCTGCATTCAGGATTTCTGCCACAGCTTCTGTGCCCTCTGTGCCCTCAAAAGGACTTTGAAAAAAGACCAATCTGCTATTAAATGCTTGGTTCAAAAAAGCCTTTGAATAAACACAAAAGCCACAGTCCCTCACCATTTTTCTGCTCCCAGCCTTTCCACCTCAGCTATGGAGAAGAGGGACTATGTTGCTGTGCAAGGTAATCCCTGGGAAGGTGGCATTGATAATGACCACTTAATTTGTGTTCATGAAACCTGAAAGTGTTGCTAGATCAGTAGTAACAGTGTTACCCAGTATGGGAGAAGATAGAAAATGGTCAAGTAAAAGATAAAGTAAAATGAAGCACTGCCCTTCCTGAAGTGTAAAAACTGGCCTTCTAAGAATCAATGGAGAGAGCTGCCTTATAAATCTCCTCCTTCAGTTGTCTACTCGGTGCATAAGTTGCGGATGTCAGCAGCACTGATGAAGGAGATTAAATGGGTTTAGAGTGACTTTGTGGAACAAATGTAATAGATTCCAAAGATTGCTGCTTAGGGCCTTGTGTGCTGGAGTTGCTGCATACCAAACAGCACACTGGGAACAACTGCTGTGATCTGCACTTTGTATTTTCCCGAGTTTGCCTCCCAAAAGGCCAGGACAGTCTCCGACTCTCCACAAGTACAGAATTCACAATTGGCTACATTGTAATTTATTTTCTTTCTATGTATTTCTACTTTCTGTGTATAAACGAAAACGTAAAAGGCTCTCAGTTCAAATATGCTGGCCCCCTCCTTTCCCCTTTCCACACCCCCATCACAAAAACATGCACCACATTTTCCCCATGCTAAATGAGGACTGTAATTGAGAGATACAGGTAAGAATTTAAGGCATTCTTTTACTAAAAGAAGTATTTACTGGATCCATGCATCAACAGCAGTATTACCTGGATCACATTTCTTTAAGTTTGATTCAGCACCTAAGTCACTGATAGACCTCACATTTGTTTTGCTGATGCAGCATCAAACAGAATATCAAAGCAAGCCCTCAGCTTTTAAAACACCAAGCTTGGAACAGTGTTCAGAGAAGCCCCACTTGAGCCTGTCTAGATGCAACACGCACACAAAAGGGTTACCAGGCAGTGTCAGCAGGCACAGAACTGCCCAGATACAGATCCACTGCCACCAGCTGGCTGAACCCAAACTGAAGCATCCATAGCCCTGGACCCATGGACCAGCTCAGTGTGCCAGGTGCGCTCCTGCAAGGATAACACGCTTGGTGTGCTGGAGCTCAGGGCTGAAAGACAACAGGAGCAAACCCAGCTCAGCTCAGGTACCAACTCCCTGTCCAGTGCACAGGATATGGGAGATGGGATCTCCACACCACAAGCAGCAGGAGGGCCTTTGGGAAGTTCTCAGCCTCTGGTTCTCTGGAGAAGCCTTTGCTGCTGGTGGATTTTTGGGGAGTTGTTTCTGTGGCTTTCTGGCCACCAGACAACTGAGGATCTGAAATAAAAAGGGACCAAAATCTCTACCCTAGCAGGCAGAACCACCTACTGGTAGGGGAGTTGTCCTAGAATTACATTAATTTTTCCTAAATTGTGAAGGCTGTGTAAAGATTTCACACAAAATATGCACGTTGTGGTTTCTACATAAATTAACTACAAGATTAGCGCTGGTTTATGAGTACTAAATGTAACAAATGGAGGGGCTCATCCATTAAACTCCTAATTGCTCCTAAGACCTCAGTGTGAGCACCAGAGCTCTGAAGTAGGCAGTCAAAGTTGGTTTTTATTTATTTACTTACAGTGGATTCACAGGAGGTTACCAGCCCTAAAAAACCTCCCCAAAAAATCCCAAACCAGTGCCCTCCCCCCCGCCAAAAACCAAACTCCCTAAATAAACAAACAAAACCTCAAAAATATCTTATCTTCACCACTTGGAACTGTTAGCTCTGTATGACCCCCTTGCCTGAAGTGAGAAGGCAACTACTTCTAAGACAGTAATTTCAGAAATGGATATACCTATCCACCCACACACCCCCAGCACACAGCCCCAAACTCATGCTCTTGCCAGGAAATGTGAGTGAGAAAACTAGGATGCAGGCTACAGTTGGCATTCTTCCCCTTCTACCTTACACAGTCAAGCTTGAAAAAATCCAAGGAGCCCTAGTACCAGAGGGCTGGGCCAGATCCTACTTCCTTGCCCTCCAAGAAGAACAACAAAGCTTCAGCTCCTGGCCTGTGCCACGCCAATACCTCCCTCCATGAAGTTACAGACATGAGGACAGATGGCCAACTCAAATGTGCGTTTCTGTGCTTCCTTTCAAATCGCTCTGGCACGACCAGATGGCATTCTGTGTCTGCCTGGTATAAACTAGAACTTACAAGTGGCTACAGCACTGCCAAGAGCAATCAATTCCACGTCCTTTCAGGCACGCTGGAAAGTCCCATGGAAATAACTCAAGTGATGGAATGAGAACAGTGATGTAGTCATGTAGAGTGCTGATAAGGCACTGGCAACGAAGGAACAAGAATAATTTAAGTGTTTGTCACCGTGAATGTAGATTTGTGACCACGGAGTTTGGATCCTCCTCTATCAGTGGTCTCTTCATACCACGCAACTCACCAACAATTTCAGTAATTGCTACTAAAATCTCAGAACTGTTAGAGAGTCTGAGAGAAAGCCCTAAATCTAAACCTTATCTTGTGATAAGGGAGTTGATCCTCACTGGATTTTCCTTCTTCCTCTTACTCTAAGAGGTGTTTCTATTTTTCCCATCACTGATGTGAATTTTCCTTAATCGCCTGTGATTCTGTATCACATGGTTCTAACCACAGAGAAAACCAGCAACGAAAAACTGAGGTTTTATTTGTCTTGGATGAGGGATTTAGCATCTCTGAAAGTAACACCAATAATTCTTTTTAATTTTTCCCATATAATTCTGTAATTTTGACAGCTAACTCCTAATAACAGCAATCTTGTTATACTAATCACCAGTCTCTCTGGAACATCTCATCACTGCTGACAAAATCCTATCGGGTCTTATAAACTTATCCAAACCCGCCAGGAGTGTTTCTGGGAAGATCAATCTGTTTCTTCCTTGTGAGCAATGGAACCAAAATCACCTACAGGGAGGACAGCTACTCACTTCCTGTCTCCTCTGCTGTCCTTCCCACTTCTGACACGCTCCTGAGCCCACAAAGTTTCCTAAGCCACACGGCTGTAGGAGTGTGTGTGCACTGCGAATACCAACAGGGCTCCTGGTGCTCCAGAGCCGGTGCTGCACAGTGAATTTGACAAACGGAGACAGTGTAGCAACAGCAGCTGTAATGAGCTGGGAGCATTCGTCTCCTTTCTCCTCTGCTTCTTTTTATTAGCTCATCCCTCCTTTTGTTACTGACTTTTCTATGTTACTGGCATCATGGATGCTTATTGTTTCTCTTCTACTCTGCTCCCAGTTTATTTGATTTTGCTTGTTTTCCTTACTTACGAATTACTGCCTTGGGGGAAAGAAATGTTTCGAACCTTTGAGCCAGTCTGATCTATTTTGGTGCAGCGGTTGTTCATTTATTAAATCAAGTTCTTTCCTCGCTGTGACTGCTCCTTCTAAGTTTTTGATTTCCACAATGCTATTGTTTACTACTCTGAGTAATATGGAATGTTACCACAGTTGGTAGCAGGAGGACTGGATCAAACAGCTGACAAGCCTTTACTCTGAAGTGCTGGTAAGCTGGAGGCCCAATTCAGTAACACAATGGAAGGCACAGAGTAGGATATGGACTAGAGAATGGGAGCATTTGACAGGAAAAGTCACTACAGGTTATTTTTCATGTACTGAGGTAAGAAAAATCCAAAGCTTAGCAGCTTCCTTAGATCAGTAAACCTCAAACCCTTTTTCACATGAGGGCTCTAATCCACCCCTGAGGTAGCCTAACTGATCTCACTTCCTACCTTTGAGGATACGAGCAGCACCTTTCTCTGCCTCTCTAGAAACCACAGCACCACTGGCCTAGAGTCCAAGGGTTTTCACCTTTGGCAGATTTTTGGTTAATGTTTTTTTCATTCTGGATCTAACTTTTCCACTGATTTCATTTCTTGTCAGTTTATTTCTGCTTTCATCAATGAATTAAACAAAACAGATTAACCTGAGTCGAAGTGATATAAAAAGTAAGGTAAACACAAAGTCATGAGATTTGAAGAGGAATCTCATGAAAATTTATTTCCATCCTTTAAGTCCTAGAAATTTATTCTCTCTCATCCAACCAAATGTATTTTCTAGCAAAATTAATGTAACAGAATTAAGTGTTCTCTATACAACAAAACCTGTTGATCAACAGTTCAAAGACTTTCTAAGGAACAACAACGTGCAGGACCTGGCAATGATACACCAATTATCATCTAAAATTAAGAAAACATGAACCAAAAGCCAAAATGAAAATAGTTATGAATTAATCTGAATCTGTCCAAGTTCTGTGAAGTCCAGCAAACCTCAACAGTATGTTTTTTTCAGCAGAAATGCATCGGCAGGCTACTAATTTTTCCAGGCATCAGATGAATACTAAGGAACAGAAGTTTCAATTATAAATGCAAACAAACTAAAACACTGTGGACATTTAACAAACACGGGGGCATCAGTATTCCCTAATGTGTGCCACATAAGAGATTAAGTCAGCCCTCAAGAAGTCAGCTTTAGAGGTGCAGCAGGAATTTTCCTATTGATGCTGCTAACTGTGCATCTCTGAGATCACGGAAGTATGTCACATTGAATTTTAGTGCCTTGCCCTTTTCTATACACATATGGCAACACATTTTACTTTTCCCCCACTCCTCCTCCCTACCAACATCTGTCCATAAACCTGAAACCCAACAGCGACCGAGACGCTTAGGAACTGAAAGCTTGTGACAAGTCAATGTAGATGATGCTTGTAAATGCTTCAGTAACTCTGAAGAAATGGTCTGTGGACAAGCCCAATAGTAAAACTGTAGCAGGCATAGGTATAATTGCGTTACGAATAATTAAATTAGCTTAACTAACACAATCAGCAAACAGCAGCACCGAGTAAGCCAACATGGACTGGACGTTTTGCCTCCTGGAAAAGCACAGGGGCTGGGAGTAAAGCAGTACAGCTCACAGGACTCCTTTGCCACATGCCATCATTGCAGCTACTCTTCCACACTGGGTAAAGCTGGGAGGTGTGGGAGGTGTGTGTCTGCACACATCACATTTGCTACATCTTGCAGGTGGCAAATCCTGTACAACCAGGGGAGGGGAGGCAGAACAGCAGCGTGATGCACATTACCAGCTCTAGAAATACATGGCAGACATGCCACTTCATTTTGCCTCGCTTCTTAAAATGGAAAGAGCAAGACAATGGACATCCCTCTTGCCCATCTGCAGGATGCCACAATACAAATAATGAAAAGGTTTACATGTTATTCTAGAGTCAGAAATAACCAAACTCAATATAATGCTACCAGCATTTTGAAGATGCTCTGTAGTAAACGGAAGAGAGCTATACAGGCTGTTGTTTCTCCCAGAAACTGCAAACACTGTATTCTGCACTGGATTGTATTTGAGCTGCTGAAAGTTCTCTCAGTCCCTAGTCTTGATTTAGGTTTTTCATAAACTGTACTTCAGGTGGGAGTTCCGTGAACACTCTGCCTGGAGGATACGGTCTTGTCTGAACTCCAAAACACTGTAATTCCCTACTGGCTGATCTACAGTTAGGAGAAAACAGAACATTGTTTGGGTGTTTCAAACTTCATCTCCATTTCAAGTGGCACTTGACATTTTCTGCATGAAGAATGGATAAAAGCAAATGCTGAAGGACTTGTGTGCTTTTTCAGGCTTGATAAGCGCTACTTGAATTTTGACTACTTGGCCTGATTTTGGCTGGGATAAAGTTACTTTTCTTCCTAGTAGCTGGTGCAGTGCTGTGTTTTGGATTTAGGATGATGATTAGCCAAACTCATGTGGCGTACACCAACATTGTTTGCCTTTTCTATGCAAAAAACTCCTAGAGCTCTCACTTCTTTGGATCAGCTGACTGGTTCTCGGTTCACTGTCCCAGTCTTAACCTAGAGTAGCTCTACTAAGTTTTCCAAATACTCCAACTGCCTGCTGCAGTATTTAGACACTATAAATTGTACATACATTTTTTCCCATGAAGTACTCAATTACATTTATTTTTAAACACTTAATTCTAATAACTGATTAATGTTACGCAGCAAGTTCTTTCCATATATCCAACATAAAGGGGCAATAGCATTGCTGTAACCAAAATTGCCTAAGAGTACAAGCAAGGTAAGGCTTTGGTTTAGCTCCTGGGAACTTGTGAGCAGGTTGTTCTGGACGCTCCCTCTCAAACAAGCAGGGGTAGCAGAACACCATGAATATCTTCTGGCTCTACTGAACTCCTATCTGACTGGTTTTAAGATTAATACAGGCTTCATACTGGCATTCTCACTTGGAGCCAAACTTTAATTCCAAGTGAATAAGGACTTTGTAGGAAATTGCTGTTCTGTTTTAGAAGGTGATTCTGCTTTGTGTTTTGCTAGGAGATGGAAACGCTTTGCAAGGACTGCTTTATGGGTATTGTCTGCTTTCAGCACTTTTGAAATCAAAGGAAAAAAGCAGCAAAAAACCCGGTTTCTTTTCCACACAGAGTTTGTATCTGTATAAGATGCTCCCCACTACCTGATTTCATGTCTGCTAGAATTCTGGGGTTCTGTCCTTACTAAGCTATGCTATTAAATGAATATATTGCTCTGTCTTAAGCTGTAACTCAAAGGACAGTTCTGTTGCGGTGACCCAGCCCACTGCGGGGCTGAGGCAGCATGATGCCAATCAATCCCAGCCCCTCCCCTGGATCGCGTTTCCCGAAGAGGCAGACTCAGAAGGTGGGTCGAGGGGCGGCTCAGAAGCCTAAGCCGCAGCCCCCCTGGGCGGCGCCCGGGTCCAAGCCGCCTCCCCCGGTTCGGGAAAATTCTCGGTTACTCGGTTGTTCACTGGTTCTCTGTTATAACTCCCGCCTCTCGGTTTCCCCCCCAGTGGCTCTTGTTACATTGTATCCTCCCCGGCTCGTAACTCATTGGTTGTTTTCCCCTTTCACCGCGGTTTTCAAACTCTCTATAAAACTGACGACAAGGCTCGGGGAGGATCCCATCGCTCTCCATCCCTTCCGAGCTCGTTCGGGTTGTGAAACTTCTAACAATAAACCTGTTAGAAGCCAGACCAGAACAGCCTCTCTCTTCCTTTGTCTCCGAGCTGACGTGAGCCGATCCTGTCAGCTCCTGCCGTGTTCCCTCTGCAAAGAAGCCAGCTAGCCAGCTCAGCCAGCAGCTCTTTTCCTGATGCCGAAGTCGCTTCAGCGACGCACAGAACGCAGCTGGGCTCCCTCTGACCTGGGGCACGCCAGAGCTCGTGCCTCGAGCAGCAAGAACTGCGTTACAGTTCAGATCCCATTTTGAAATCTGACTGAAGCTTTATAAGCATGGATTATAGTTGAGGGCTCTGAAAAGCAAGCCCAGTACAAGAAATACTTCCTCCTCCCTTTTCCCACCAAAAAGAAGTAATACATTTTAAGACTCCAGGATGCCAGGGCCTGAACTTAGGTTTGGTGACTTTTAAAATTTCTCTAATATGCTGTGACGTTCAGGAGATTGCTCTTGGAAAAGCCTTTTTATGGCCTGGCTTTCATTTCAGCTCTCTGCATAAAGATTCTATTTAGAAAAGTTTCAAATGTATTTATGTGCAAGAGCAGTTTCTCCCCTCTGAGGTTTTTTTTGGACTGAATGGGATTGAAGAAGGGCTATGTTGCTTAGGGCATTCCTTTTCCTTCAATGCCTCATCCAGACAGACAACGATACGCTGTATTTGTTTTAATACATCTTTGTGCGCTACACAGAGTAGTTTAATAGTGCTGTTTGTGAAGAATGCTTTGGTCTACATTGCTGCAGGCTAGGAAAACTGTGCTTACAAATTCTAATGGAGAAGGATACAGAGCTATTTTTAGTTAACATATTGCAAGGTTTCGGTTAGGCAGTAATACAGGCGTGTTAGAGCTTTAAATATTGGTGATAGAATCATGGAAATGTGTGGCTAGAAGCTCTAAGACAAGATTCATTATATATATATATGCTTCACTATAGTTATATTCAGCCATTTTCCCTAATTCTCCTAAATACTTCTTGTCGTACCCCAAGGGGCACCAAAAATCTAACTGTCCCCTTTGAAGTACCCCCACTTGTTTTCCCATTACGGCATTTGACATTTTCAAAGAAACTGATGAATAGAACTGGATTGAGAATGAGAGGTTAATTTAGTCCCAAGACTAGAAAATTCAACTCTGTCTATGAAATTTCAGTAAGCTTCCTAGCTCAAAACATATCTCCTTCTTCCTGTTTATCTGATCTGCTGCCTTTTTGATCTAAAGAAGAAACTAGATTCATTTGATGTGATTTCTGATCAGCAAATCTGTGCTGATGATTCTGCACAACCTTATTCTGTTGTTGAGGCACAGAAACCAAGTGTTCCCAAATTTACCATGGTACCTGTCTGAATTATCCAGTTACTCAAACCTAGACTTGACTCTTCAGGTCCTCATCCTTAATTTTTGATCACTGCCGGCCTGGCTGGACCCAAAACTGTTTCCTCCAAATTCTTTTCAGTAAATGCTCCGGGTTTCAGAGGCAGCTTGGACACACTCCTTAATAAGAGAAAGAAATGTACACAGCTGAAAGCCAGCTTGAGTTGATGTACCCCAAAATACTTTGAGGTTATTTTAAAGTCACCATCTTTGTCCTCTGTTACTCTTCTTATACTTGTTTTATCCAAGTGATAAAATTCATGGTAACAAACAGAACATTAGGCAAACTAGAAATGCCTGTGAGAAGAAAAACCACAAATCACACACAGAGAAGGTTCCCTGGATGCAGCTGCTCCAACAGCATCAACGTGCTCCATGTGACATAAACTTGACAAACTACAGGAGGAGGAAACTGAATCACGAGTTGAACAAAAGGATGGCAGAAATGGTGAAAGCTAGAACTCCAGATTATTTCTAAATGTTTAGAGTCCACATACATTTCCATAAAAGCACAAACTGTAATTATAATATACACAATCTCTGACAATATATTATTCCTATATTTTAGGTTTTCACTTGCTATTTTATTCAGTTTATAAAATGTATTCATATATTAAATCAATCAGCACTTAATATAGGCCAAGCTGCATAGATTACTAAATACTTTCTCAGTCTTCAGGGCTAATTTGATACAATCACAAATGTTAGATTTTCATTAGCCTGAAGTTGAAATGCATAATTGAATACAGCATAATTCTAGATAGAATTTATTAAGAAGAAAATGAAGGGCTAGGTTTAATGAAAAATGAAAATGGTACCACTCTGCCTAGAATATGTTTTTTCATGCCTCTTGGAGCTTTTTTCCCATATTTTGTATTCAGCAAAATGAGAAAAGTTTACAATCTGAGCAGAGATTTTACAGCGTCAGTTGGCTCTTCAAAACAGTTTCACTTTCCTCCACACTTCAAAGACTTGTTTTTCTTTTAAGAAAAAAACTAAACAAGCAAACACTTGATGTGGCCTTTCAGTGAAAGAAAGGTTGAGAGATGGGGCATCTTCTAAAATTTAACAGAAACCAGAGCCAACTTGCAGTTAGTTACAAGAAGATTATACTGACTTCAAAGTGGGAGGTACATTACATGAACCACTACATAATGAAACAGATGGGGACCTAATATTCATCCCAAATTCTAGTCTGACTCATGCAGTGATGTAGCCATTTAACATCTATGAATTGGAGCCCAACTGCATTAGGTGCTGCTGGAAACTCTCTCTGGATGGGATTGGTCAAAAGCTGTGCAGACTCAGACACGAAATCTGATCCCATGGAATGTCCTGGTCTGCATGCCCTGTGCCCAGCAACTGGGGTGGAAAATGAGACCCTGAAATACCAGGTATCATCAAAGCTGGAAGTGAAACTTGACATATTTCACATGGGACGGTCAAAATGCTTGATTTTAAGTCCTGCTATTTCTAGAAAAACAGTAAATGTGAATAATCCAGTATATGTGACAATAACACACAGTTCACTAAGTGGCCACAGAAAATGTGTGCCATTGATTGTTGAAGATTCTATGCTTCTCTTTTCAGGGGAAGTTCCAGTGTGGGGCCCAGTTTCACTAAACACACTTCTATTCATTGCCTAATAATTACAGAACTAATTACCAAGTTATTAAAATGCTGCTTCATAAAGGCTTGTAAAAATCCAACATATTCTCATGAAAACTGTTAACAATGTTTTCTGTAGGATAAGCATCTAAAATGACTGTCAAAGGACTAATGATGTCTGAACATACCTGAACCTAGTACTTTGTCGCAGATGATTACATCAAAGACAGGTTTTTCACTTTGAATAGATTTGTGAAAATGTGCCAATGGAAAAATAACTTAGACTTTAAAAACCAACATTCTGGCATTTATTCAATTACTTTGATATCTCAGACCCAGATCTACAAAAAGACGAAATTGCTGAAAGGAAACTAAAATGGAATAAAGCATCAATATCCCGGCAGGTAAATCTCCAACCATCATCAATCCTCTCCAGGTCAATGTTTTTAGCAGTCCCTAAGTTTTCTTGCGTGTGACTAAATCTGCAGTTTCTGTGCCATACCTAGAATTGATGCCATCTTCATGGAGCTGAGTAGTCTGACAGACCATCAAAACAGATGCCCACCTGCTTGTATTCCTCTAAGTCCAATCAAACATGCAGATACTCTTCAAACCTGCAAACACACTCAAATATGAAGCACAGCCCTTGAGCACTCCCCTTCCACAGTGCATAAAGCCTCTGTAGGGGATGTAGAAAAGCCACTCTGTTCTCTTTAATCCAAAAGCATCGAAATTAGGATGTCTTAACTGACTGCTCCCTACACTCAAATGTAAATTGTCTTGGCCTTGGGGAGATGCTGTCCACACTTGTGCTGCAAGAAAGGCTTTTCTGGTCTCTTTTTAAAAGGAATCCTTAATTGAAGCAATATGTGAGAACACAGGTGAACTTGACATTGCAGCACAGTGACTATGGCAGGTAACCCAAAGGAGAGGAGATCTGAACTAGAGCTCAGCTTGGCCTTGCTCCTAAGAACTGACAGCACATTTCATATTCACCAGTTAAAGTATGAAATGCACCCAGCTGTGAATTCTGGTCTGACACGAGCTCCTTTTGCTGCCATAGAGTTATTAACTTAACCTCTGGAGAAGGAAAGGATTAATATATGTCCTCCTTATCCATATTCCTTTCATGTTAAGGAAAGACTCCAGAGCCACTGAGCTGGCCTGCTGTAACCCTCCTCTCCAGCACAGGATTACAGCTGCTGGGAGGGCCAAAGGAACCAGAAGTTAAAGATGCCTTTTGGGGTTTCCAGCCATTGCCACCTTGGTCTCCACCACTGCCATGATCTGGCCTTTTTACAACCTTGTGATGCTTTGGAAAGGCGTTTGTCCACTTAGGAGTTCAGAGGAGGAACAGGCAATGTCAGATACGTAATATTCTTCAGTATTACATGTCACTTAGATACACGAAGGAACGATTTAAGTTACTTTCTACTGTCATGACAGTTCAGTCCTAAATACCTGCTAATCACAGTTCAGATTTCCTGACAGGATTCTCCTGGATAAAGGCATTTATTATTCCCCTTCATCTTAACAAACAAACAAACCAAAAAACAAAAACAAGGAAAAAAAGAAACAATTTCTCTGGGGCATGATCCCCATCTGAAGTCAAGAGCAAGATTTTCATTTACTTCAATGGGACCATAAATTTCTCCAAATACTCTAGGAGGTACCATGCTGAAGTATGCTGCTCTAAACATACTTAGAAGTAGTATGTGAAAAATAAAATACAGAGGTATATTTTTAATATGGAAAGATAAAAATGGAAAGCCCTGCAAAATCTGCAGCAGTATTTTCTCAAGGAGCTACTTAATCCAAACATTTATGCCATGTCCAATCCTACAATCCTACTCATAGCAATAACCCCTTCTGAAGGGAAAAAGAAAAATTAGTTGCCAAAGTCTATAATTAAGTATAAAAATATCAATTAGTTATAACTTCATTAGCTTTTATGGAAAAAAACGAAGTAAAACCTCTCCTTGTAACTGACATAATGCTGGAAAAACATTCCTCACAGCAAATCAGCAACATGCAGACATTTTAGATCAAATCCTTTCACGAAGTGCCATCCCATTTGAATCACAAAGCATAAAAGCTGCGAGTCTTCAAACCTGTCCAAACACCTCCAGCAGGTGCCACGCCATGTCATAATTAGTCATCCACAGTGCTTCTCACAATGCCAAACACTTCACGGCACACAGAGCTACTACGTAACTTAAAATGAAGAGCACAGCCTCATGCTGCGAGACAAGTTGACTAAAGCAAGTATAAAACACTGAAAAATAAAATCCTTACAAATGAAAACATGCTCTGCTGAGACGCCTCCTTGTTATTCATCACTGCTGTTGGAACATCTTAAAATGAGCCATTAAAACCAACCTGGCATTGGAATGGTAATGAATTACACAGACTAGACTCAAAACACTCCTAAACAATTGCTCATGCAGGAAACTCTTGTGACCAGTAAAACATTCTCACGATGGAGGTGTTCTGTCTTGGAGCGAGGAACAAGTTTAAAAAGTAAAAAAAACAGACTAGGGAGGTAGGAAGAAAGCAAACTGCTTTCCCAATTATCTCTGTCAAGGCTAGTACTGCAAAAAAGGCTCTTCTTAAATATAGAAAGCATGTGGGAAGTAGAAAAGTGTAACGTTTTACTAAGTCTGAAGGTTGCATAATTGAATTTGATAAACTGACATTTTCCTAGGAAGTTTTAAGATTTCAGAAGATAAATACATAATAAAAATAAACCTAGTTCAGCAGCTTTTGATATACAAAATTATATGCCTTCACTTCAGAAAGAAAAAAAATACTCATTTCTCCTGCCTTTCAGAATAGAGTCAGCACTCCCTTTCCTGCTTATACTGTTCCTCAATACTTTCAAAAGTTATGTGAGAAACACAAGGGAATATTAGAACATGGAAAATACCTCCTCATGTAGTTTATGGTTCACCCAACTGAAATTAAATGTAGCAACTGGACAATGGGGAATGGCTTCAAACTGACAGAGAGGCAAGTGTTAGATTAGATATTAGGAAGAATTGTTCCCTGTGAGGAGGATGAGGCCCTGGCACAGGGTGCCCAGAGAAGCTGGGACTGCCCCCATCCCTGGAAGTGGCCAAGTGCAGGTTGGATGGGGCTCTGAGCAACCTGGTCTAGGGGAAGGTGTCCCCCCCACGGCAGGGGGCTGGAATAACATGAGCTTTAAGGTCCCTTCCAAATGAAACTGTTCTATGAAGTCACAGGAATTTCACGAATCTGGTGTTATTCTATGAAGTCACACCAGAAATGTGTTTTTCTACAAGCTTCAGCTCTACCACATCAAGAAGGAATAGTAGAGACAAATACTACACACCAAGAAACCAGAGGACACTTTTTGCAGTACCTGGATAGCTTCACAATGATCTTCCCCCTTTCTGACTCTTTACAGCAGGACAGTACCCCATTTCCATAGCAAAAGCACTGATAACTTCCAGTTTATTGAGATCAGTTTCTATCATTTTAGGTTGATTTTTTAAAAAATCTTGAATAAAATGATGGATTATTTATTTGCATCTCTTAGGTATCTACTGGTAAAAGCACAAACAGACTTAGGTCTATGTTTGTCTATTTTTCGTTGTCATTGCTGCCACTTTTAACAATCCTAGATGCCAGCTTCTAAGAAAATTCCTGGATCAGAGCCTAGAATGTTCATAGCCATTTCTGTTGCCAATGTTGCAGTCCTGAAGTGGCAAAGAAAGTCCTGTAATCTGGGTACACCTAAACCTCAGCCCAGGGCTCTCATGTGACCTGGCTCTGAGTTGCCTCCTATGAGTGAGCTGACCAGCCCAGAGGCTGGTCAGAGCAAAGTCAGACTCAAATTTTACTTTTCAGGGAGCATTCTGGACACAAACACAAAGTTTCTGTCAAATATTACTTTTCCAGTGAGAGCACAAGCCTGTGTAAAAGAAATTATGATGAGTAGCCAGAAACTGAAAAGTATTAATTTGAAAGTTAAAAAAACCCCATACTTTTCTGTATTACAAATGCAGATGAGCTTTTCAAACCAGCACAGAAGCTTTAAATTCCAAAGCTGAAATTTCAAAAGAGTTTGTTGGGAAATGAGCACTAAACCACAGAACCTCAATTAGTGTTTAGTCACGCAACTCCCTATGAAGCCAACAGCAATCCTACCCTGAAAGCTGTTTTTATTTCTCACCTCAACAGAAATAGTCTATTCACAATGACACAGATTGAATAATTAGTCAAAGCTACAGAATTTAGAGCTGTTGGCTCTCATGGATGGGTTACATCACACACTTGGTCTGTAGGCTGCCTTAGGCAACATGCAAAACTTTTTCTCCACTCTGAATAACTAAGCAGTGCAGCATCTGAAAAAAGTCTGGCCTTGCCAGTGGTGCACCTCAGGACTAATTTGCTCATCAACAGAGATTTGAGGCTGTCCTCTGTAATTTCAGTTCACAAAATGCGATGTGAAACCATGACTGACTATACTAGCACCAAGTGTCACAGGTAAAACACAGGTGAATTTTTTCAAAGTAAAAAGACACTAAGGAAAAAGCTGGAACCATGGTACCAATTTGTCAGTAAATTACAGACAAGGACAATGAAGGCCAGTGTTTGGACATTTAAGCACTGGGATCTTGAGGATACAGTCGAAGACTTTGAAGTTGCCCAACCCCACACTTAGCAGAAGTATGAACAAAAGCAAGAATTGCAGTCGTACAGCTCTCTTCCTCATCCAAACAAAGCCTCATCAGATCTCTCACATACAAATATTTTTGTGTCTGGCTTATTTGTTCACCAGCACAGCAAAGCATACAGGAGCCATCCCATCTGCATTTAGCCACCTGTGCCTACCTGAGCCACTTACGTTTGTCTCCTTAGGTCTGTAGTGGCTAGAGATGGTCAGGGGGGAGTTCAAATCCTCACTGACTGTAAAAAGAACGAGAACTGAACGGCTTTTACCTCTAGTTAAATGACCATGTTAGCAGACATAAATGCTTACATAGTTAAGCAAAAGCAGGCTGACAATTCTAGGGAATTTTCCAGCTTGTCAGAGCACCTGAGCTACAGTGATATATATGAAATCCATTTGAATTTGATAGATCAACCCCACATTTTTTCACTGGTAGAGCTAAGAACAAAGCTATTCTTTTCTACTCACAAATGCATCTGACCTCTAGAAACCATTACCCATTGTACAAAAACAGCCATATATGGTGACTTCTCTCAGTGCTGTCAGTTTGATTTCTTAGAGAAGCGTATTTTCACCTAAGGAAAGAAGGAAGGATCGAAGCAGTTCTGCAGTCTCTCTCTCTCTAGCAGTCTCCCTACTTAGATGCTAGCATTCCTTGGTTATGTTCCCTGCTTTATCTCAGGGCAAAATCAAACTTGCACTAATAAGCCACAACAGTCATAGCTGCAAACCCTTACAGACTGTTACAGGTCAACTACAGAGATAGGAGCTTTCTATAGTGCTAACGAAGGGCTTTGGGAGGTTACAGTCCTCGAATGCAAACTTCCATTTCTTTCCCAATGTTCCTGAACAGGAAATGAAGCAACAATCAACCCCCCATAATGGGCCTAGAGTCAGACTTTACTCTCCCTTATTACCCGTGTTCAGTATTGAGTAACTGCATTGATACAAATGCAGTTACTTCAGAGTCACAACACAGTAAGTATTAGACTCCAGCCTCATGATTTTCATTTTAAATCATGTCAAGGGAGAAAAGAGGGGAAAAAGAGAAAAAAAGAGGACTATCTAGGTGTGTATTTTCATTACCATGACTCAGTTTGTTTAGTATGCTTTAACTGGGAAAATAGACAGTGCACAGCACAATTGCCAACATCAACTGGCACTGCAGTTTGTCCCCCAAACCAAGCAGAATTTGAAATCCTTCCTTATTCTACTCTCCTCCAAAAAGAATGGGTTGGGGCTCAGTAAGGATCTCGGCAACTCTGCTCTTTGAAAAGATTTGAGGACTAATTCCTATTACACAGCTGGTGTCAAGAAGGGTAGTTAAGCAAAGCCTCTCCTCACGAGTCCATGTTTGTCACACCATACACGCATTGTATTAAAAACATTTTCCCAATGCCTCTCTCGTGCCATGCTGGCACTCTCAGAAGACAAGAAGGAACCTCCCAGAGTGACACAGATATTCTTTATCTTTCACTTCACAAAGTATGAATTGTCAACTTGGCACTTTGGATTTCTCCTATTTGCAGGCTACAGAGTATGCATGAAGCACCCTGTGTCTTCCCTTTTATCGCCTAAAAACCTGGTAGCCACAAGGGTAGGATGTCTGCCTGTAGTTCTCCCACTTCTCCTGTGATTGTGATGGCAAAATGAGAACCAGGGAAGTTGCTGAACAGACCCAATGTAACTGCACTGAAGCAGAGAGCTACTGCTGCTCTTGTATTCCTGAAGGTGACTGTCTACTTCTTGCATGTTGCTGTACAAAATTAATATTGCTGAAGGTGATTGGAGGGGAAGTTACCTAGGGTCCAT
This sequence comes from Corvus moneduloides, assembly GCF_009650955.1. Lineage (NCBI taxonomy): Eukaryota > Metazoa > Chordata > Aves > Passeriformes > Corvidae > Corvus > Corvus moneduloides. The sequence goes on from NC_045480.1 coordinate 70,752,412, forward strand.
ATCCAGCTGTAACAACACTCAGCAGCAGTTAATTACTTAACTAACCTCAGCACCAGGTACACGTGGGCAAGGGGCAGAGCAAGACAGAAAGTCTTGAACTAAAGCTTAAAAGGAAAAATTTAAAACCAACTGACTTGTGTGGTAGAATTGCAAGCAACTAAAACTACCTTTTAGGCAGAAAAGTCCCTAGGTTTTAGTCTGGGTTTTTTTTTTTCAGTAGGAGGAAATACACTACAAACACTGCCCACAATGTCTGCGCAGAAAAACAAAGGCTGCATCAAAGTTACTATCTTCCATTTAATGTTTTCTTAATTGCTTTCTTTCTAGCAATTTACCCAGACCTCAGTGGTTGGAGAGCCTGGCAAAGACCTGGACAAGCTGTCTGGAAACAACTCTTAAGAGACGCAGAGTGGTCCTATGACAGTCACAGAACTTTGCCAACAGAGCTAGATTTTCATTTTCAAGGTTGTTTTACACATTACATGATGCATCCTCCACTGAATCAACGCCTCGGAAATATTTCTGGAATGTTACAGACCTAACAACAAATTCCTCTTTAAGAAGTGCATCATCTGAAACTAAAACACCTCAGTGGTTATGCAGTAAACTATCACAGTATGGGATATGAGGCAGAAAGTACTTATTTTCATTTTGTTTTAGGAGAGAATACAGCCATAAATACGAAGTACAAAATTTCAATTGCTTATTTCTTATGCTACTGGCAAAAGACCCAAAGTAAAGAAAAAAATCAAACAAAATTCAGGTCCTGTTGTATTTGAACTATACTAAGAGCAAACAGATACCTTTTTCTGCCAGGTTAAAAAAAATAACATCCCCTGGGCATACAAACTTAGCACTACAAAACAGTGAGAAGCACTTCTGTGAGTCTGTTATGAAGACAACACATATCAGAGGCTCTTCAGTGATTAACTGAACTCCAACAGAGATATAATCTAGCAAATACATTTACTGTGGAGTTATTTACCTGAGTAGCTTCCTGTGTGAGCTTTGCATGTTTCTATTCACACTTATCTCTCTATTCCACAGTGGTATATAATACTACTAAAAGAAAAAAAAAATAATCATTTGAAGGACTGTTTCCTGTGCTTACTCAATTTATCCTCCAATCAGTGTGAACCAAGTAACAGCAAAGGTAGATTTGGGTCTACAATGTTCCTCAAGAAAGAATATTATTTAAAAACAACCATGATTGACCTGGAAGTCCTTTGGGACAGGTGGAAATAGTGAAGCTGCCCAATACCCAATTTTAATGTGCACCTTGATAACCAAAACATTAAATCCTCTTTGCTATCATCAGCTTTCCCTTCTTTATTCGGATACAACCAGTGACAGTGGTGTCCCACCGATAGAGGTCCTCACATGCCAGCCAGCAGTACTGGACGTGGATCCTTTGCCCGGATTCTGCCATTTCTCTAACCAAACCCAGCAAGTCACCCCAATGTGATCCCTACCACGTCCTTTTGGAATGCGAGAACAGCAAGCTTCAAATATATTCTTTCTACAAAGGAACAAGACCACACGGAAAGAATACCTTTTTGCTTTTCTTGTGTTTTCTAAGCATTTGGTACAGAATCTCTTTCAAAATTACTTGAAAACAACTCAGAGAAGTTCACAAAAAGAACAAAACTTTATACATCCAAAGCTCTCTTTTTCCTGCTGTGAGGATATCACAAGGCAGATCTCTCCTGGAGCTTACAGGACCAGCTCCCATCCCAGTTCAGTCACCTGCTGATAAGACTACAAAGAACTCCGATCCTTCTTTTTTTTCTAACTACAATAACCTGAAGCACTAAAATCCCAAGCATAGTGAAACCTGTAGAGGTATTCCAAGGAAGCAATAACTGCAGGAGTTATTGAACTTGCACAGAGATATTGTCTCTTGACCTCTTCTTCCCCTCCCTGCTATTTTATGCATATTCCGGGTAGTAAATGTTTCCTGGAATATAGAAAGGGTTAAATAAAAAAGGGGAGGAAAAAGGAGTTGAAAAACCCCCACCATTTCAAAAATAATGACGTGGCATTGAAATGAGAAAACCTGTCAGGGCCAAATATCAGTACTGTTAGTGCAGTCACACTTACTAACATCAGACCTGCTGTTTGTAGCACTTGGACTCTTGGCACAGTTTACATTCATACAACTTTTCTTTCAGTTGGAAAAAACTAGATCAGATGGCAATGCCTAAAAGTTTTTGGATAATTATCTCCTTATTTCTTCCCCATACTTCCAACTCCAAGATGTGTGTGAGGGACTTCAGTTAGCTTTATAGCAGCCTTGAGTAAAATCTGAATTAGGGCCTGGTAGCCATGGTTAATGGGCAGCTGCTGCTCGCTGCTGCCACCACATGGGAGCGGGCACGGCCCAAACGCTCAGCAAAACGCAAGGGAATTTTCTTACTTTTCCAATTTTACGGGTGTTCATCAGCTTGTAAAGCCGGGTTTCTCTGCCCATATTGAGCTTCAATTCTAAAAAAGTTATTAAAAATAAAAGCATATAAAGATAATATGAAGCATCAATGAACATTCCACTTTTTTCTTCCCATGGAAGCTTTATATTTGGCAAACACAAAGCAACCGCTGAAAACAACTATATACCCACAAAATAACCAGTACTAGCCCCTGAGAGCAAAGCTCGCTGTTGGTTTTCACATCTCTGATAATACTAAGGGAATTGTCCCTTTGGGGAGAAGGCTCAGCACATGGCAAGAAACTGTAACATGGAAAATGGAAAGTCAGTGAGGGAATCCATTAAATATTAGAACAAGGAAAAGAGACAGCTCCTGGCATGATGGCATGCCAGGATTCGAATATTGCTTATTTAAATAAATACGTTCATTTGAGAAACCAAAACAAATCCAAGAATGTTTCCAATGCAAAGCAAATCTTTTCTGCAAATCCTTTTTCAGTTTCCACTCATTCTAAACCTGAACTTTGTGAGGTCCAGCCTAGACTTCCATAGAAAAGCAAAATATATACTTGAAAGAGAAACTGGAAAACACAAGGATATAATGCAAATACCACATGATAAAGTAGATAAACACAAAGAAAAATTTTTGCTTTAAACTACCCCCAGTAAAAATTTTAGGAGGCAGCAAAATGTTTGTCCTTCTGAAATCCCAAGTGAAGTCACAAGCTCCAAATGTAGAAAGATTTACCGATCAGTTCTCCCAGGTGTGGAAACACACAGGGAAGAGGAGAAGAAGAAAAGGCGAAGGACCCAAAGACAAAGTAAGCAGTAAAGGAAGTGACTGAATAATAAATAATCTTTGGCGGTTTTCCTTCAGAAAAGCAGACTGCAAGGTCACAGCAGGGGGAATCTGATTAACAGCCTGCAATGTATTGGCAAGATCACCGATGTATTTGAGCAGAGACAATGCCAAGGCCTGAGAAAGATGTGAATTAAGTAAAATAAGATCTTAAAAATGACCTGGACACAAAGAGACAGCCCTAGAAGGCAAGCAGAATACAAGTGTGGCCCTTCACACCAGGGAGTCCATTTGCTGCTACACTCTAGGTCAGCTACAGCTACGGACAGACACAAATTATTGCCTTGTTAAGAATTAATATTTAAGTATCAGTTCTAAGTGCACAGAACGGGCACTGTTGCTCAGCAGATACCATGGCTGCTCTAAACTCTACACTGTGATAAATGGTGCTGTATCTGAGGCTCCCTGACATTTTCTGCAGGCAGGATTGTGAGTAATGCCCAGTTCCTGCACATTATTGACTCCAGCCAACTGCACAGTCTCACATTTTGGGCCTGCCAGTGCAGTTTGCTGAGGTGCACAATCCCATCACATCACTGATGTTACCTCTAAGCACAAACAAGAACCGCTTTCCTCCAGAACAGAAAAACCAAGAGTAGCAATTCCAGCATTACTGTAGAACAGGACTGCACAATACCGATCACACCTCCGTAGAAGAATTAATAATTGGCTCTTCAATTTGTGACTGTCATGTAAAGCTAGCTGGTAAATAGGTAATTATTTTTATATTATTGCATTGAAGGCATTGATAATTGTTACTCATTGAGTTGTTTTGCTACTCCTTTTGCTCTTCCTTGAAGACGATGAACAGCTCTAGAGTTTACCGTAAGCCAGGCTCCCCAGGCTGCACCATCTCAGCAGCTGCTGCTGCCAGATCCACATCCTGGCACCATTACAACGTAACTGTGGCACGATTATTGGGTTCCTGCAGTATAACCTCCCTCTGATTTAGTGAGTCAGGCTGGCAGCTCATATGTTCAGCTTGCTTTATTAGCTGAGGTGCAATTATGCAACAGATAAAGTCCCCTTTAACGCAAATATCATCTCTTTATGACGCTATTCGTGTGTTCATTAGAACTCTTGGTGTCTAATGTTTTATGAGTGTTGTGTCTCCCGGTTCTCAAGGAGAAGTGATAAAGTCATAAAAATTCTGGTATTTGCTTCCTTCTTCTCACCTTTCATCTTCTATTTACATGAGGTTGCACTAATGCTGTCAATTATCCAAGCATCATTTGGTTTTGGGAAGATGTACTTTTCCTACCTACTGCTTAGATAAGAGAAATGCTCTGAACTGCATAATTCCAATTCTTTACAGCATGCATGCAAAGAGAGAGAGGTTATTGCTGAATTTTAGGACAGTCCTTAGTTTATTTATGACTTCAGTATTGCTTTTCATTTTCATTTTTAGTGATAATGACTTGCTGTCTTTGATATGAATTTTCAAGGTCCTTTGCGAACACTTCCTTGCTATGGTCTCTTGGATAGATTAAAAAAACCAAAAACTTCTCAATGCTTTACAAATAAAGCTATCAATTAAAGTCTCATACAAGCTTGGATGAAAGGAACTTATTTCAACTAATTCACAGGGAATATAAACACTGGACAAAACATAATGAAGCTGTGCTTCTCCAGTTGTAGAAATTTCCTTCCTGGTGATATCCTGCTGTGATACACGGTCACCTAGGCCAGTGAAGAGCTTTGACTATAGACCAGCACTGATTCAACCACTGCTATCACACCAAGAGGCATCAGTGAACACTAAAGTGTTAGAAATAGATAGGAAAGACCCTACCAATGCATTTTATGCAATTTTCAGATTTCCAAGAAAATTGCTTTCCTTAAAAGCAATTCAAGGTATTGTCTATACGTTAGTATATACATACTCTGGGCACAGGCTGTGATATTCTAGCTTGCCAAACATGCAGCAATGTGTTCACAGTCTCCGACCCTACACCAGTAAATAATGTTTCCATATAATTTTACTAGCATTATAAAGTATTTCAACTTTTAATAAATCTAAGACTCACTGAATTGTAGACAACCTATCCTTTACTTGGATACAAATATCTTTTCCTGCTGCACCTGAAATTATTAAAATTCCACAGGAATTAAATTCAGTACTCAATAAAATGAGAAAAGAATTATCTGTAAAAACTGCTTTAACTGGCTCTTTTCCAAGGTGTTGTAAAAAGTCCATGATATATTGTCAGTGGGACTTAAATGTTCTACAGGGGCACATTGTGTTACTGTTCCATCCTGAATCTCCAGAGAAATGACAGATTTTTAGTCGTTATTGTTGCTGCTGGTTGGTTTTTTAAATGTCAATACAGCTAGTCCTTTAAGACAACAAACCCAGAACCAGTAGCAATCCCCCCTAGTATGAAATGGTATCATCCTGGATAAAACAAAAGTAGAAACAATATTTTCAAAAAGCTTCCTTCTACTAAGACAATTAGCAAAATGGCTGAAATCTGGCACTAATGTATGAAACAGCTATCTCAAATAATAAAAGTGTAACTTGTTTCCAAGAGTCTAAGTTAGGGAGGACTCTAAAGACTGTTAAAAGCAGCCAGGCAAAGAATGCCAGGGAAGGTTTCTGATTCCTTGGAGCATCACACCAATCAAACTCATTTTGGGACTGCCATCCCCAGGTGGAATCTCAGGGGCCTGAACTCAGGATCCGGGCTCAATGCACAAGAGGAAGAATGAAGATGCTGGGACTGATCCTGAGTCCCCCACTGGAACACTGCCATCAGTCAGCACTGGGGTCAGTTTGCCTTCCCATCAAGGCCCACGATCCCTCTGTGCTCCGTACAGAGCCTATCCCTGCCCTGCAGTACTCAGTCATCCCTCCAGCAAACCCCGCTTGGCCCCAGCCAGAGGAACACCTACTTCGTGCTCAGAGATGCCCAAGGGCTCAATTACTCAGACTTTCCAAGTCACTGGGAACCCCGGACATTCACACACTTTGAAGGTATCCTTGAGAGACAGGTAAGAACCACACAGGAAAAATCTGAAAGAACATCATGTTAAAAGTAGCAATAAACAGCTACTAGGATTTTAAGAAGCCACCAAAAATATCAGTCAGATAAATCCAGGTATTTCCATTAGGAAATAACGATGCAGCTTTCATTGAGCACTTTACAAAACCTCACCATTATTAAGCACCTACCTCACCACCTTTAAAAATCTTACTCAAAGTTACTAAATCCCTTTATGAAATAAGAATAACCACTGTTTCTACATTCCAATCCAGACTGAAGCAATTAGTATAGGACTTCAGTAGTTTACAGTACCATTGTAGTAAGAAATTATGGACCTATCTTTTATTAAGCTTACTATGGTGAGGAGGTTACATGGAATTACTCCAAAAATGAACACCAAAACCCCTCCAAGTTAGAGCTTGATAGCTTGTCTTGTCATCTCTATATCTGTCATCCACACTGAAAAACCCTTTGGACAATGAACTAACCACCTTTCCTTTCCAGAGCAGTAAGTATGAGGTACACATATAAAGAATAAAATTAATAATGTATTTATGTGCCAACTCACCTAGAAACATCAGGGACCTTTGTGTTGTGTTTCTCCACCCTCCCAATCCTCAGGTTTTTTGACACAGAATCTGACCCCCAGAAAATAGCACAAACTCTCCATATTATTATAATAAGCCAGGCCAAACTGCAGAGGGAACAAATCAAACTTCTTAATTTGTGGTTTTTTTTCATATAGCCATCATTGGATTCATCACCTTCCGGTTCTCCCCATAAGCAGGCAACAAAAAAGAAGCCGAGGAAAATCAATGTGTTTTGTCAGGGAGAATTCAGGGCACCCTCCCTACAATCTCATGCCTTTTCTAACACCCATTCCTGTGTTTCTTTCTCCCCTTGGAATGTGAGAAGTTTTCTGAAAGGAACTGAGTGCCAGTAGCTGCTGCTGCCAAGGAAGAGAACAGCAACAGGGGAGAGCTGAGAGCAACACAGGACCAGCTCAGGGACAGGAAATTATACCCTAAAAATCTGTGGGGTATCAAAAGGATACCAGAGCCAGCTACGGGTGCCTTTGGTTTGCATCACAGGGCAGCCCTGGACAGAAAACTGAAATGCGGAAACATCTTTGTGACTACAAGTATTTCCCGCAATGGTACTAAGCTTTTTATATCTTCAACATTCTTGACTTCACAAACCCACAAAAAAGAGACACAAGACTGTACTCAAACCTACCAGAATATACACCATCCATATTATATTCTAACTATAGTAGCTCAGGCTGAATATTTGTAGTAATTCATTTTGCTTATTAGGCACCACTATATCCTCAAGCCAAGCTGAGGATAGCTGACTCTATTCCCCACAGTATCTCAGTGTTTGCCCTCTTCCCAGTGATGGCCTTCTGGGCACTGAGGTTTCTGGTTTAAAAAAGACCAAACAGATTCTCTATCTGTACCAGGGTGTGCGTGTGAAAGGTTGTTTTTGGGGGGCTGTGGAGGTGGAGTTTTTTCGGTCTCTTTTTTTTTTCCTGAGGTAAATTTTTAATTAAATGTCAAATCCAGCTTGGCACTGGAAACACACTGTATGACTTATTTGAGGAAAAGCTGTCAGCTTGTCTCTTCCCCTGTCAAACTCCCATCTGCTCTACAGAGATTAGTTTGGGCGATGGATCACCATTTGGCAGGGATTCATTCTGTGCATGGCTCAATAATACGCAATGCAGGGCACAAAAAAAGACCACCTATGTTTTGGAGTTGCAGTTCCCAAAGTACTTGAGAGTATTTGGGGAATTTTCTATGCCACTAAAATAAAATAAATGTAAAATATTACTTAGCTTTCGAGCAAAGGCACAAAGAGCAAATCCATTCACATCCACCACTCTTCAACCAATTTTCACTATTAGCTGAGCTATATTTAAACCAAATCCTGCTCTTCCTAGAAGTGACATTTCTACCCTCTGGTGGCCTAGTAGACAGAAGAAGGTTTTAAAAGCTAGTGTTCCTGGTTTTCTTGAAAACTACTGACTTCACTGCACAGCCTCAAGGAAATCACTTAACTTCATTAAGTCTGTTTTCATTCTGCTAAATGGTTACTGTTTTGCACCAACACCTTGACTGCCTTAGAATCCAGCTACTTAAACTCATTCCTAGCGGCACACATGCACATGAATTTGATTAGTTTTGCTACTAGGTTTTGGTAAGACCTTAATTATCTGCTTGAACTTTTCCCTTTGTCTAATTTATCTACTGCTCCCATCAGAGTTCTACACCCTCCCATAGTGCTTACAGAAATTATATAACTAACCTGGAGACCAGAAGAAAAGTTGGTCCCAGCTCCATTTTGCAGTAACAGGAGCTATCCTGAATGTATTATTGAAGCAGCTGCATGTTGTATCAGTATCAGTACAGCCTGTACTTGGCTATAGATCTTTCTGCCAGAACACGTTAAGGTTTAACACCTCTCTTTGAAAACTGGCTGTTTCTCCCCCGCAAAGACCAGATGCCAGGATTAAGTGAAGACCCTTTAATAATCTCACATCACAGCTTGTGGCTCAGGGAAGGCATCTTTGAAGGGTTTAACATGAATAAGAGAAACACAACAGGGACAGCTTATGTGAGAGGAGAATGGAGTCTAATTCACTGCGAGCTTCTCCACATGTGCTGAGCTAATTAAGACCACTTTTAGCACAGAAAATTTACCATAAAGAGAAGAATCCTCCATTATGCACGAGAGTATGTCATAGCACACTGTGTATGCAACAGAAGAGCAGAGATAACAGAAGATAAGCTTGCTTTAGGATCCAGTTGTAACTAGGCCACACAAATTTGTCCTTAAGCTCCAGCTTTGAACGGAGGTGTTCACCAAAGATCAGGATAAATACCAATGTAACTGATACAAAAGTGGCGTTTGTAGCATTTGCAAGTTGTTACTGGAACTCTCCTCATTAAGATGTGGGTATGCTACCTCAAAAGAAATATTAAAAAATATTCAAAATAGCAGTTTAATTCTGTTAGTTTTATTGGGAAGTGGTAATAACTCAGCAGTATTAATACTCCAGTAATGCATTATTTAAAAGAATAAATTAAAGTAATATATGAATTACAGTTCACAATTCAAAATAACATTCAAGAAACAAATTTCGGATGAACTACAGGACAGGAAAACTTTTAATCAAACACGAAAAGAACTTCTAAAGTGGGCTAAGTATATACAGATGCATACATTACACTCAATATTAAAAAGAAAAAGCAAGCATCTCTACCTCAGAAAATGGACTGAAATTGCCCATTCCAGAACCTACTCTGAATGAGGGTTCATTTAGATCCAGAGTTAAATTCCATGCATGGCATGGTAACACCCATTTTAATGTAGGAACTACTGAATGTAGATGTAATTTACACGATACCATCACTAGCCAGCCCTGCCCAAGGAAGCTCACTGTGCTCATGACGAACACAAACGTGAGGGCATTTCCATACCTTACAATTACTTAATTAGTCTTCAAAGTGCAATTCAAACTTCAATTAAAACACCTGACTTCTCTAGCACTGAGTGGACATAAAACCACAACAGGCAACATGTCTTACCACAGCAGCATTCTACTTTGGGTCTAATACTCCAACTACTGTTTTCAAATATTTACCTCAATTTTGTGTGTTATGCAGATCATAAGCCATGTGTTGAAAAAACCAGAGGATCTCACATGCTTTTCATTTACATTCACACTAACTTGTTTTTCTTCCAAGTTCAGATTGACAATGAAGAAATAAACATAAAAGACAGCTGGTTATTCTTTGCATTAGATGTGTACTTTTCTAATCTTCTACCTCTTTGTCCCTCTAACAAATACCAAGTTTTCTACCCTGATGAAGTTGGCAAAAATTAAGATATAGATATTGCCAAACTGTATTCTCCCCGTAATTAATCTGCCCTCGCAAATGTCTTTAACATGTGCAGAAAACACACGTACATGAAAAAGGAGTGACCATTATTTCAGAAAATGTCCGCACAACAAATAACAGATTAATGTTTTAACATGAAAAACCCCAGATAGCTCACTATGCCGTTCACTCCTGCACATTTACTGAGAGAGAATCAAACTTGTGAAGGAATGCAGACATCTACATCCCAACTTGGTATTTCTCAAAAAAATCCAGCGACCTCTGAAGTAATGGAAAGCTTCCGTGCTGTTTGGCATTAAAATCATACCTGCAGGACATTTACATATGCTGACAGCCTGTACTCCGAGATGCTGAGAAGGAGAGTTGTAGCTTTTAAAAGCTTCAAAAAACCCCAATGTCACATTGGGCATGCCATTGATTGTGCTAGACATATTTTAAAAAAGAGGGCATAACATCAAAAGCAGAAGAAATCATCTGCCATAAATACTGCGCCTCATGTTGCAGTCCACAGTCAGGTCAAATGTATTCTGTTGTTAGGGCACATATCATCTTGAGCATTCCCAGCAGTCACTCTTGCATTGCATAAATAAAATTACCCAGGCTACCCTTCAAATACTGGTAGTTGCAGTTACAAGAGTGATGCAGTGTGGGGAGAAAACGGTTCTCTCTCTAAACAGGTACACTGCCTCTGAGCTGTGGGTTTCGCCCAGGAGTGAGAACCCGACGTTCTCAGGCAGCTCCTTTGCACCCCTCGTGTCCTCTCAGCAGATATGAAATCCTGCAGCAGGCTGGAGTACTGGAACACACTAGACTAAGTACCAGCTCATTCAAAAAAAACACGCATTAGACCAATCCAGCTTGTGTGGTGCTGCTTCAGATTGAATTCAAGGATTTACCTGCAATCCACCTTTGAACCTTTTTCTGTCCTTACACAGAAGTTATGAATTAAAATCCCTCTCCCAGATTTCAAAGCAGATAATTGTATTTATTTTCTGTATGTACTTATTATCAATATAGAAAAAAATGAGGAAAAGCAGCCTGGCCATGTACATCTGAGCATCCAATCTACAACACTGAGTGCTTTTAGCTCGCATTTCAAATTTTGTTACAAAGTACTTATTCCAATAACATATTGACTCTTCCCCTCCCATTTTAAGCTTTCCATGTAAAAGGTATTTTCCAAGTCTGAATTAGTCCTATTGTATTTCTCCCTCCACTTCACTCTCATTTTATTCCTTTTTCGTACAGGGAATTTCTTCCCCCTAGCTCAAACACAAGGGGATAATGGGAAAGTTCTACAGTAAAATGTAATGACTTTTTTCATTTTGAGGTTAGGAATTTTTTGGTTGGTTGGTTTTTGCTATGGACTTAACAAAAATTGTTAGACTTCTTCAGGTTTAATCTCAGACCCTGGTAATATTAAGCCACAGCAGTTTTTTAAAAATACTGTATAGATGAGTTTTCACATTTGCACCCAGAATGGATTAAGCACACCACGATGAAGAAATGGTTGGCTGGCTAGTTGTAGGTGCTAGTTTTGAGTTCAACAAAAATAACTGTATCCAGATAAAAAAAACATGAAACTCCTTGAAGGACTGGGGATAAAGCTTTTATTTCCAGGATTTCAAAAAGAATCTTAAGTAAATGCTACGCAATTTTTGTAGCTATTAAGCTGTGATTATCCACCCACCCTTTTTCAGTTACTGCAGGATACTGCCTGTTTAATTTTTGTTGCCTAAGTGACCTGCAGGTCCCCTGGGACTCACAGCTGTTAATGAGATGGCTCTTGGATTTCACTTTTTAAATAAATGTTTTCAAGCAATTCCCATGGTAAAGAGAGCATGAGGATCAAGACTAAAACAACAATAGTTTGCTTACAGTCTATGAGTAGTGGAAGACAGAATGCTTTCAGTCTTGTCACCACACATCTTGTGCTTTCAAATGCTGCCCTGATCCGTTCTGAAGCGTGCTGCCCAGAACTGAGAAGAAAACCATGTGCTTTCAGAGACAGAATGGAGAGGTTTTCAGTGTCTGAGAGAATATTTCAAACATTGCACAGAAGATGAGAGAAGGAAAGCAAATGCTGGAAGACTTCATGCCTCTCCTCCCCACCAAAGCCAACAGCACTTGAAAAAGAATTCCCATTTCAGTAGAGCCTTACAACACGTCTTCTGGCTTTTTGTATGGAAGCATTGCTGTTTTCAATAGACTTGTTCATGGTAGTGAAGGGCTTTTCCTAGAGGGTTTATTCTTTCAAGAGAACAATTCTTTTCTGTGACCCTCTGAACTTCTGGATTAGGACTCATTTCAAGTGGGAGAGCGATAGACCATTTCCAGCATTAGTCCAGAGGTATTATGCTTTGATGGTGGTAACTCTACCCTCTAACAGATAGAGTTCCTTATTCTGCAAGTGAGGTTTGTGTACTATGGGTAACTGATTGGATGTGAATTTGGACATGAGAAGAGGGGCTAATTTAAATTTCAAATTCTAGACAAATTTTTGAGTTCCTGACTTGTATTTGCAAGGCAGCACTCAGGAGAAATTTTTCTTATTCTCCAAGGTGTCAGGTTCTTTTCAGCATTTCTTCAAATTACTTGTGGATCCAAATCTTGGAGTGCTAATGCTGCCATTAACTTTTTTATTTTTACTTTTTTGAAACATAACTAACAGTGGAATTTTACAAGACACACTTTACTGGAGTATTCACACAAGGTACTTAGGTCTCTTGAAACTTAGGAACAGGTTCTCAGGTAAGGACAATGCACCAATATTGTCCTCAACTGGATTTATTAGCAAGCTCATTATCTTAAGACCGGGAATAAAATAGTTAATAGTCATCTTTGATTCCTGGCCATGAGATGCTAATGTATGAAGGTGAATTGAGCACTCTCCTTTCATGCTAATCTCAGGCCTTCCCTGTGGCTTTAACACATGATCAGATTTAATAGCAAAAGAATTGCCTGTGAGCCCCGTTTTAATCAACTAAATCATAGACTATCCTGACTTTGATGATCCTTGTGGGTCTTTTCTAAGTCCAACTCCATGAAACAAGAGATTAATTTTTTAAATACAAATATCACAAAGCACGATGTACAAGGATGATGAAGCCATCCTGCATAAGCACAGCTCCTGGATATCATTAGCACTTGCCTTTAAGCAAGCACCAGAAAAAGGAGCAAAAGGATAGAAAACCCTAAGACTGTGTGTGAGACTAAAAAGCAGAACTAGAATCACCTCTGTCACTGGACCTAGTACGAGGTATAACAGTTTTGTTTATAAGATAGCCAAGAACACCTGAAGATGAAGTTCTTGCATTTCAAATACCAAGTGTTTTCATTTAAAGCGACTGTCAGTAAGAGGCATTCCTAGTACAATATGCCATTTGATCCTTCATATTTCTGGGATGGTAGACTGCTTACTGCATGCCCACCCACTACAGATCTGTATCTGGCATGGCAGACTGTCATAAACACTCTCTGAATGTCAGGGCTCATCTAATAGTCCGTGTCTGGCCACACAAATAAAATATTGCTCCATAGCCATTAGTATAGGGACGTATTTGGCAAGTGATGGCTAAGCAGAGGGAGGACATGCGTCTGAAAACTCACAGATAGATAAAGAATTTACTGTTCTATACGCTGTAATAGCAAAAATAAGAAAAGGAACATATAGTGTCATAGCAAAGAAAAATATTTTGACAGACTCTGGAGAAATTTTCCAGGGAGATTTCCAATTGAAATGTCACTGCTTTTAAAGGGAATGTAGGAAAGCATTAGGAGACAGTCTGGAAAGTAAAACCTCTGACTTTATGAGATGTGCCAACCACTCCCAACTTCTTGAGTTGATGGTGAGGCACACACACCAAAACAAACCCACAAAGGCACTACGTACCATACAGTCCTAATCCTTTCTCGTGCTTACAGCAAAGCAGATGCAAACTGGCATTCTCACATATCTGAAAACAGCTCCTTGAGTGCTTGCTTAACATATTCCAACGCCTCATTGCCAATTCCTGTAAGGACAGAAAACTGATGTAACAGAGAGTAGTCCAAAAATAACAAAACTTGACCATCTTTCATTCGGCATTCTAACAGAAATGCTCCCTTGTGTAAGCACAATGCACTCCTGAGACTGATTCCCATTAGCTATTCTATCAGCTTTATTTTATTCTACAGAAGATAAATAGCAAATGTCTTGCAATATTAAATTCCTTCCTAGTAAAACTTCCACTGGTAGCATTATCTCAGGATATTTCTGAGCAGTTTTGCTGAGCTGACCTCAAGGAAGAATCCTCTTTGCTTAGCAGAAGTCCAAAATAATCACCTGAAATAACGACCTGCTCTTCCTCCCTATTACTTTATTCAATTTTGATTTGGAGTGCAATATCTTGTAATGGTAGCGACAACTAGAAATAAGCAACACAGGTCATTGACAAATTTTTGCTGTGCACTTACATTGAAGTAGGAATACATTTATAAAATTACACACAGAGGTAAGAGAATACACGCAAATCGGGTTTTGATTGATATGAAACCATTGCCATGTTTTCAAAGATAAATGTCTCCCATAATTACACAATTTATATGGGACTAGTTCCCATAAAGCTTTAAAGAGCACCGATGAATTGATACACAGGAAAGTTTGAGCATTCACGATCATTTTATATAATTTCAGTTCACCATCCCAGCATTTTGACTCTCTACAAAACAAGTAACTACAACGAAACAGAGTTTCGGCGAGACGAAGCTTCTCTGCCTGTCATTTGTGTGTCTGTATTGCAGAGCCTTGAGAAAGAAGGTGTCTGATGAGCCACTGGACATCAACATCTGGGCTGCTGCCACCCCATCTACAGCTGGCTACATCTGTGTTACCAATAACACCCCTAAGATTTCCCCTCCAGGATTTCCCAGAAGCATCACATCTGTTGCACAGCATTTTCCTTAGATCCACTCTGTACAGAGCACAATTAAGACACACAGAAGAGACAGAGGCTAAAAGCTTTTCATACAGGTTTCTAACTATTTCCAAGCCTGTCACTACCCTCGAGCAGAACAATGACTCCAGGAGAAAGAAGGAGAATAATAGAAGTAACAGAAGAGTTGGCTTCAAACTCTGGGTACAATATTTTTGTGGAGAATATGGATATCAATAAATCTGTATTCAAGCCTGTGACAAGGATCTGTCCCTCTTGATCCTTATCAAGAGATTCTAAGTTATGTTTTAAAGGCTTGTAAATAACTTCATGAATAAATGTGCTCAACCCAGTACATTTATACTTCCAGGATTATACCAGAACAAATGTCCATAAAGAGCTAAGGCTCAAGTTTTCAATCTCCACGTGCCATGTTTATGGGCATTTTCTCATTAAAAACTAACATATTGACTTTCATCATCTCATCTGCAGTAACAAAATTTGCCTAAAACCAGAGTGACCTTGTGATTAAAGGTTCAGGTTCTTTTTCCAGATACTATGAAGAAGTTGCTTTAAAATTCCAAGTATTCACACAGATATGCTGGGAAAGCCTGTCTGTTCATCTGGGTTTGGTTTGGGGGGTTTTTTTTGACATAGAGCAATGTGGTTGCCATTATTGTAAAAATTTGAAATTATGGAACATGGAAAGCATAAGGAGGTTTTCCAAAGCAGCTAGAAGAATGAGTCAATAAAATCCACTAATGTCAAAAGGAGTAAGACATAAGAGAGTGTCATGAAAATATCTGAAATTAAGTAACAAAAGCAAACATACTATTTTAGGAAGAAAAACACCCCACTCACAAATTTTTAAATATACTGCTGTCTTCAAGTTTTACAGTTAGACCAATACATCAAGACTAATAAAATACACACCTCCAAATACAATGTATCCAATGTACAGCTGATCTGAGTAAATCCTGTAGTACAATAAAAGCATTAGTCTTGAAAATTTGTTGTTCTTTCCCTGCTGTAACTTCTGCCAGTTTCAGGCCACATACATAATACATTCGTAAACTGTAAATTCAAACTCACAACTAGCTTATAATCTTGGTTTAATCGCTGTTCTTTTAAAAGATTAATGAGTCTAGAAAAGCGTATAAGAATAGGAAAATGCAAATCCTCTGTTATAATAGAAGAAAAATCTAGACCTGAAAACTTCTGTTGGGCTTGAGTAATTTATTTTGGATAAGCCAGAGACATCCTTCCAATGTATCCCTTGATACAGCTAAATATCATTGCACAAGCTACAATAATATATGCATTACTGTCCCCTCACTTGGCTCCCAAGGCTCATATTGCTATTCAACTCTGCCACTTGGCATGCTAATAAGAGGACAGAAAATGATAATTACCCTTAGGGACCACATTCAAAAGCTGCCCTTTTCATTAAAGAGGCTCGTTCAGAGCCCAGGTTAGCTCACAGTTGAAAGGAAACCTTATGCCATTTGCCAGTCTCCTGAAACTTCCAAAACAGCATTATTTGATTAAGAACCTTTACTTTTTATTGCTGTTGATTCTTGAATTCAGAGTAAATAAAATCACAAAACATCAACACTGTTATTCTAAAAATAATGCAATTAAAGCAACAATTTCTATTCATTCAGAGAAGGACTGAAATGCTAAATAGACTTTAAATATTCAAACAAATATGAACACTGGAAAGCTGCCAACTTCGATTCTATAAATACAGCCCAGGTAAGGCTAACCTTTGCTCCTGCTCTCTTCTAATCCGGCCATATCCCCACCAAAAAACAGCAATAACAGCAAAAAATTTATCTGTAACACAGAAACCCTGGAGACGATTGCCAAAAGAACTCTCAAGAAGCAACGTACTCAACCCCCATCTACTTGTCAGCATCCATGGGATTTAAGAAGTCAGGTTATACAACCTCATAGCTATAAATCACTTGCATTTGTGAGACAAGTTCCGTGTGGGGATTTTTTCCCAGGACAAACATAACTTATAAAAGTTGCAGTCAACTTAAAGTAATTCTTAATTATAAGATTACAGTTATTTCTCCCATGTAATTCTCAGCCTTTTGAATCTGACACTGGCAAATTTCTAATTCTGCAGACTCAGTACAGAAATGGTCACATCAAAAATAAGTGCTCCAAATTTTTGGAAAAAATTAGTATTTGTGCTTTAACTTAAAAAGCTTTGGAGGCTCACCATTAGTCCCCAGAATACCTCTTGTTTATCAAAATAATCAAATTAAATGTAATTTGAAATCAAAGTAGACAGAGATCAGTGCTTTTACTTAAAAAATTACTACAAATCAGGTTTGCAATGCTCATTTGTAGACGATGAATGACCATGAGCATCACACAGGTGACTAATGATTACTGAGCACATTACCTTGGTCAAGTGGGTTATTTAGTTCTTGTCATCTATCATCCTTTATCTCCCTCAAAATAGCATGAATTAATCTTTCATCTCTAATATCCTCCCCTTAAGTTAATCAGATGTAATCAAAATGCAAACCATAAAACACAACAGACTAAAAATCAAATCAACACTAATATCTCTCTCAAAGTAAAAGATGCTGTTAAGAACACCTTGTCTCCTTCTAATCTGATTTTCTTCTGAAGCACAGGCAAAATGTACTTAATGATAAATGTTTGAGAAGTAGAAGTAAAGGTGCTTTAAGGGGAAGGCCTGTAATAGGTTGTCTCAGGCAAACAAATTGCCATGATAAGACAGTAAAATTTGTAACATAATGTGCACAAAGAACAGTTCATTCACTTAGAGGTGAAGCAGAAAATCAGTTATTGATAAGGTCTGTTTATGCATCTAGAATATTTTGCTATTCTCATGAAATCTACAGGTAAACAAATATATGCTACTGTAGATGGGCACAGGACAATGACCTTCGTTACCAAACGCAGTAATGTGATGCCTAACCGTCCACAGGATGGACACCCTTGCCGTGTTCTGTAATCAATTCTCCCCTTGTTTGGCAAATTCCTCCCTGTCCTCACTTCTGCTCTTTGGTTGCTTCATGAACTTTCTAGAACTCTTTTGTAATACTTCATTCTCTTAAACCATCGAGAACATGAAAAACAAAAGAAAAGGAACCCTCTCATTTACAACAGCGTTTTTTTTTTTTGCTCCATTCTTATGCAATTTCTTCAAGAGGCCACATATGCTCTGTGGTATTAGATGAAGCTCAGCAGGAAGCCACACTAGAAAGAAGAACCTGTTCTTATCTAGGGCTGTGCAAAAGCCAAAGATTCGTTTTTTATGATACTTGTATTGAATTAAACCCACAGGGCAGAGAGGATGATACCATCTCATGGGGAATCACTTCTATCTGAATGACCATCCTAACGACATCCTTACTGCAAAACCTGCCTTAATAACTCCTTACTGTTCCTGGTTTGTGTTCTATCTAAACAATATCCTAGTCCCCATAATGGGTTAGGAATTTTGCTGCTGTGCTTGAACTACGCTGGTAAACCTCAGAAGCAGGATGCTAGGTTTGAATTCTATGCTAGTGTTTAACTAAAACTGTATTCCTTGGCTTTTCAGAGCACTTAGCTGTAATGCTCCTAATGAGCTCTGTCATTACTAGGTTCATTACCTCCTCAACTGCTGAAGTTTCAGCATCAAGTCTGCAGGCAGAAGAACCTTGCCAAAACACTGCAGTTTGTGCAAGTAAAACCAGAACTACTTATGGAACATGGGCTGAACTTCGGAGCAGGGGAACTGAGAGCCAGAGGACCTGAGACACAGAAAGTACCATTAAGGCAGAGTTTTAATGAAGGTGAAAGAGCCTCATAAGGCTCTCACATTCTCAAATGTGTTCAGCAAGTGAGGGATAAGTTTTCCCTGTGGGACTTCAGGGTAACTGAGCTGGAAAAACCTCAATGACCTAATGCTGTGGTCATTGTGAGGAGTTCTTTTGATTCACTCGGAGGTCTGTAGACAACGTTAACGACACACATAAGTCAAGAAAATGCAAAGCACTTTAGAAAGCACCTTAGTTTCAATAAATAGAGGACTATTGCCAAACTGACTTTGTAAAGGGGTATTAGTTCCTAGTACCTGCCAAAAGTTGAATGGACAGCCCGACCAAATTATGACATGTTAATATGCACATAAAAAAATCAAAGATAAAGGTTACTAAGTTGATTTATTTATTTGGACTTTCTGATCACACCATAAATAATCACTTAAAATTTTGGTAAAGACTTCCATACATGAAAAAATATGTAACTGGATCTGTAAGTCCTATTTTACCATCATTTCTCTTCTGAATAATTTTCTTATGAAGAAACTGAAATCACCATAATCATTTCAGCATTCACTTTACATTTATTTTAGCTTTGCATGTTTATCTCTGTATAATTTTGCATGTGTCTCCATAAAAAAAATTACCATGACAATCTGGTTTTGAATCGGGAACTGAATATAGATAATTGACTCAATTCTTCCATTTAACTAATGCTTTATTTTGATTCAAAAATGTTAAGTTTCACTGTTTGTGCATATGCTGTCAGCATAAGCTCCTGTACCAAGAAAACATCTGTCAGGACCATAGGGATTTTACTATTATCCACCACTTCCTTGTTAATGTATGGTCAATACTATGACAAGTAATCTCTCAATAAATATGCAGTGGGGAGATAAATTGCCAGAAAGTTGGGAGTACCAGCTGTCAATACAATTAGAGACAAAGGAGGACTGGAGCTGGTCTCAGAGGATTATACAGCCATTTGGGAATTGACTTCCTTGGGGGTTACTGTTCAGAGCTTTTTGTCATAAAATGAGCCCATTTGTTGAGAAATACCATTTGTTTTACAGGCATTATTTCTGCCTTTCCCTGCCCAGACTACTTCTGTAAGGTTGTCTCTATAAAAATGTACTTACTGTACTGTACATTTTCTCTACGGACATAGAGATTTTTATTTATCCAATTGTACTGGCCCAAAGTATGAACTTTTAGATCTAAACTGAAAAACAGGACAATACTCTTATGCAAGAAATCCCCCACTTCTCTGTTCTCATATTCAGGTCTTTGTTAGGGGAAAGAAGACAGCAAAGAGAACACAGAATGGAAATTTATCTCTGGGAAACGATGGAGATCACAGAAGACAGGCAGTGAGAAGCAGATAAAATGAGCACTTCCTCTGTCTCTCTCTTCCTGCTCATTCTTAAGTAGGAATAATTCTGCTATGCAAAACAGTAGTTTTTCAGCTTTCCCCACAGAAAAATCACTGCATGCCATCCTCTTTGCTGAAGATTGAAAAGGCAGAAACGAATTTTCAGTCCTCCCCACAGTAGCTTGCTTTCAAGGCTTTCAGGCTGCACATGTAAGCAGAATAAATCCTCTTGCAGCAAAGTTCGCTTTATCCTGCAGATATCAGAGTTGGTCACAACTCTTCTGACAGAATAGCTTTACGAAAGCAAATGCCAATTTGAAAGAATCCTAGCACACTGGAGGAAACACATTGATTTTGTCAAAATTCCAATGACATTTACTGGAACCCTGCCCAGTTTCACGTCTGCTCATCTTCCCACCTCCTCAGCCAGTATTTCCAGGCTCACAATGAAAACAAAAAGCAAAAACAAAGCTAAATTAAAGAAAGTTGAGGATTAAAATTAAGGAGTTGTTCAAAAGCCTACGTAAATGAATTATCTCAGTATCTTAAGAATAGTGGTATTTCAGAACTGATCTAGCAGGATAGTTTACTACTTTTTTTTTTTTTTTACTCTCAGACTCTTCTTTTTCACATTTCTGTCTAAAAGAAAAATTCCCCATTCTGCCCAGGCACCGCTGCCCATAAAACCATACCAGCCCCCTTTGTCTTAGTTGTGCTGCTTGTTGGTTGGCACAACTGAAGTACTGAGATTGTGGCCTCAATTGCTCACAGAAAACAGAGGTGTCTGAGCAAAGCTTCCCACGACAACCTGCAGGTTGCTCTATGATTAGTCTTGAAAATTGCAGGAAATACCATTCCAAAGCACGTTTATCTTGGGACTGCTTCAAATGGCAGTAAAGAATGGTTATGGGAGGTTAATACTGTTCTTGGTTGTGCTAAATGCCAAGCTAGCATTTACCAAACCATGAAACACAAGAACACAACTGTACAACATCAGATCAGTGCTTGTGCTCTTACACAAAAGCTTGGAGGATCCTGGACAAAACAATTCTGACCCGACTGAGCTCTCAGCTCATTCATCCTTCACATCTTTACTGCTACCATAAATTTGTCTTCATTGCTTCTATCCTATTTTCATCTTTTTCTACATTTTTGTAGAACTATCATGCCTCACTTCTTGTTTCTTATAATTACAACATTATTGCTGTATCACAAGCAAACTAAGGAAAATACAAATCAAAGTAGTGTCTAAAGTAAAAGCCTAAGAAGCACTAACCCATGCCAGGCCCAATTCCACTGATATTAATTAAATTCTCTGTGTTTGAACTACAGCGCTCTGTGCTTCTTGGAATTGATCTTTTCCAGCTCATTTGTTGCTGACCGAACGCACAGCCTGCCAACCATCCTTCCGCTGCAGCACTGATCACCTTGTTAACAACTGCCACTAAAGAACTGGTATACAATGCATTAGAAATCTCTCAATATTTAATTAACTCAAATCTTCCACTTCTGTTTTAAACCATATCTTCTCCTAATGCACCATATACTTCCCTGTTTCACTGTGATTACCATTCATTAAAATACAGTACTTGGGTTTTGTTAACATGACAGCCTTGTGATTCTACATCACTGTTGTGATCCATGACCTTATTATTTAGTCCATAATCTCAAATTCAGCTTTACTACAAGAAACAAGCAGCTTGAAATGTCAGTCATTTGTAAGGTGAACAAAGTATCAGATCCATCAAGTACAACACGTGCAAAACAAACAGTGGTATTTAGGTGTGTGAAGCAAATGCCAGCAACCACAGAATACAAATGTAATTTAATAATCCATCTCAAAGTAGCAGTCCAGAACAACACTCCAAAGCCCTCTCCCGACAAACCTCCAATATTTGTATGATATTATTCCCTCTTCCCTTTATCTGCCTCCGTCTTGTTTGCTTCCTTTCCTCAGTGTCTTAAAAGTTAAGTACACTTAAAAGTTACACCAGACTAACCTAATTTGTCCAATGATTGAATTCTTCCTGACCATCTCAGAGGGCTGTGTTGTACTTGAGCGGTGTTCAATATGTTTTAAAGCACTACTGTTAATAACAGTACCACCTGTAGACAGAGCAGTCAAGGGGCTGGAACAGAGCCTTGCTGAGGGTAGCTGCAGTCTCTTCTTTACAGGCTCCCCTCTCCCATTTGTTGTGTGCTGCCCTGGCTGCAGCTTATTCAGAGCAGGACTCTTCTCTCTCAAGGGGAAAACTCAACTACACAGATGTTTTTTAACATCAGAGAGAAACACACATTTCTAAAACACCATTTTTTAAAAGCAGAGAATAAAATAATCTGGAAAAAATGTATCCCAGAAGAATCTACTTCTTCCTACTGAATACAAAGCTCACAATTACTGCCTTTAATGTAGGCAATTAACTGTTACTAGAGATGTGAAGTTGGAATTGAATACTATCCCTGGTTTCTCTGGGATAAAAAGCTGGAAATCTTTATGTGTTTTGGTATAAGATTTTCTAGATTCTGTTTCGCATGGAACAAGCCCAGTAACAGTTGTTCAATTCCATATGTCTCAAGTAGTCTGTGACTGAACAGTTCTTATAGATCAACAAAAATCTTTGAATTCTGATTAGATTAAATGAAAAATAAACCTTGACATGTTTGAAAGCTTTCTTTTAATTGAAGCGGGATAAAAACCAACCAAAGATAAGGAACTGAAGGGAGTAAAAAAACGTAATGAAAACCTGCACCATGCAAGACTCCATAAAACAACCACATCCACACTATACCGAGGAAGCATGGACCACTGAAGAGACATAGAGGGCTTATCTTAGAGCACCAACACAAACATGTTATTTCTCAACACATTCTTCTCTAATAGTAAGTTCTACATGTGCTGGCTACAGCTTTCAGAACTGTAACTTTTAACTCTTCCTCACCTTTTCCAAGAAGACCAAGAATTGCCTGGCAACTACAATCAACAGTAACTACTCTTTTCTGGGTTAAATGAAAAAACCCACAAGCCTCTAGAATTTTCCATAATTGTTCAACTATTCAACAAATAGCACAAAAAAGTTTACATGTCACTTTTAACACCCTTACCCACGTCTTTTTCACACTTGTTATACTTTGCCCATTTAACTCCTATGATGGACTGAATGGAAATTGTTTCACTTGCACAGTTTTAGCACCATTTGTGACAAACATCTATTCTTCCTGAATTAAAATAGATACTGAAAATAATGGAAGTTTTTCTAAAACTTTGAAGAAATAGTAGCAACTTTATGACTCTGGAATGACCAGGATATTATCTATTTATAGCCTGAAAGACTAAGAATGCTTTTCAGATATGTAATGCAATTTACAGAAATCTTGTTACTCTTCATTGGATTATTAATCATTTTTGTGGTGGTTGATCTATCAACTGCCAAAAAAAATTAATGAACAAAGCTAACTAGACAACAACTTTACTGTTATTTGCTTGGCTTACCCATAGTATTACACCCAAGTACTGCTACAGACGTGTTTTACTTTCCATTAAGAACAATTTTAGCGGCATTGATGGAATAAAGAATTAAGCCTACTAAAACTAAAAATTAAACAACTCTGCAGAAGACACAGGACTAGCACAAAACAGAACAGTCCCACAGCCCCTGGTCAAAACCATGTCTTACTACAGAAAAATTAAAGATCTGATTAGCAGTAACACTGCATTTTCTTGTGTCCTAAAATGCGTATGGATGAGAGTGCTACTCCAAGAAAAGAAAAATATGGAGGAATTCTAGCAAATTACCGAAAGCATGAGACAACTGATCTAATTTGGGCAGTACTGAAAGTAACCTACCTAGCTGCACACCAGGTAAATTAAGAAATAATTTCATAATGCTGAGAAGTCTGTACAGTGAAAAAATCAGGTCTCTGTTCAAAACTTTTTGGAATCAATCTCAATTAGTTTAAATTACACTTGATGTAATTCCTTTTTCCTAAAACTCTTGATATTAACTTCTGTATTTTACCAAATTACACACAGATACTGTGCTCTGCATATGAATCACTTCATATGATGAGCTGTCTGCATTAATTTAGATTTTATTTAACTGGATTAATACTAATAGTCTGTTTTGACAATTAGAAAAGGTTTCTCAAAGACAGAAAATATGATACATTAAATTGTGTTATCTTATCCTGGCATCTACAAACTTAATAGAGATTACTGTTCATTCGAAGCATCAAAAGAGAACATTAATGAAATATTGATCCTCAAGAATATAAAAGGCACTTTTCTCACTCATTAGAACCAGTTTTGATTTGCAAGAACTGTTGGCTGACTCACACCAGCAAGATACCATTTAAGTATTTTCCTGAGAATGCCTACATTTTTGCACAAGTTTAGCATATAATGGTATTTCAGAAAATACTGATGCTAGTTTTTAACTTCAAATGTAAGAATTCAGTGGCTGCTAGGCAGAAAATAATTCATTTGGGCTTTGCTTATGGATGTTCAAATGTTGCAGGGTGTAACTCAAACCCAGCAGTTATGCTGGTTTGAATTTGCATAAGCAGTTCACGTTTTCAAGCTCTTAAAGTCAAACTGGGCATTTGAAATATTGTGACAGTAATGATTTAAAATGTGCTTTCTTAGTGGCTAGTCAATGAACTGAGTATCAGTTTGAGCAGTATTGTGAAATAGGATATGGACAAGTGGTCTCCTCATCCAGGAATTTCTTAAGAGATGTTATAGAATAAAGACAGATTGGTGAAAAACAGTCACCTCCATGCAGATACACTTCCAGTTAGCATCAGCTGCAACTCCACTTATAATTAAAGGATTATTATTCTATACAGCCATTATATTTACATAACCTTTAACTTCACCTAACTTAGTTGGATTTTAGAAAGGGCTAGTAACACCACAGTAAAGGTATTTACAACAGCAAATCAGGCTCAGTGAACCTGAAACACAGATTTTTAGAACTGGTATAAGAGATGTCACCAAAAAAAAAATCTAGTGTCTGGTACCAGTTGTTCTTCCCCTCTAAGTAAGGTCAAACCTTTACAGAAGCCTCCCTTTGATCTCCCATTTAGCAAAGGACTAAAGTTTCCAAGATTTCACTTCTCTAGTTCACTTGAGTACTTGGAGAAATAAAATTATGATACTAGACGGAAAATAAACCCCAAAACTCAGTATCAAGTGTTTATTTTCATCTACTGATAACCTGAGCAATACAGTATGCACATTTAAAATGATAATATCCTGGACTTCAGTAAACTTATCCATATTTCAGAGACTGTGCCATCTGACCATCTCCCTGCCAATCATCTCCCAAAATCCTGCACTCCCAGCATCATTTCAGGAAACACCATTACTGAGACCCATGTCTCTCTACCAGACAAAATCAGAACTTCCCTTGTTTCTCTCAGTCTGGTGGTGGCAGGGAGGTGTTTTTTGTTTATTTTTCTTTCCCTCTGAACAGAAAGCATGCATTGCAGGTGGAGTAAGAAAGTGCAATTTTCCACTCATCTTCATCCTTTTTAGTCATGTTAAAAAGGAAGCTCCAGGTACTCACAGGATTGTTAATATCTAAGAAACAAAGGGCCTCTCTCCAAGGATGCTCCCTGGTTTAGCTTTTTCATGTTGTATGAAATCACAGAAGGATTTTTCACACTTATGAACATGTATTAGCTATCACAGAAAAGCATTATACTTCCATAACAAGAAGAGTGGCAATGAACGGCAAGATTTTTGGAACAAAAGCTTTGTTTAAAAATAACACTCCCATTCTTGGTTGAACTGCATTTAAACTTACTGCAATATTCTCCTAATCTAAAGCTATACAATTTCTAAAAGGGTGTTATGGAAAACTAATAAATGTTAAATGAGTATATTAGTTCATTAAATTTTAACCTCGCAGCCAATATCGCAATGAACGGTATTAATCCATAATCACTCAGCCCCTTATTACTGCAAGTCAAATTAAGTTCAACACTGTTTTCTTGGTACTGTGGCTAAATAAATGTTCTTCCATCAACTTTGTTCTTCTCTAAGTTTTTAGCCATTACAGCAATGTACTTTGTTCAGACCAGACTCTGGAGGCAGCTGCTGAAGGAGTCCCTGCTCCTTGGTTCCTTACTGTGCTGCAGTTACACAACTACAGATACACCTGATTCCTTGCTACAAACCAAAACAGCCTTTGAGCTTCTTTCTCATATGTGGTTTTATGATCCTTACAGAGTCAGCTGCTTAATTGGAATAGCACAGGATGTGACTGCCACTCTCAGTATTTCTCTCCTGATGAGTCTCATCTGGAAGGAATTGTTGTGGATTAAACGCAACTGAATGAGAAGCCCCCACATATCATCACAGCAGCTGACTTGACACTCAGTAGAAATCTTTCTGAAAAAACTGTGAGGGAAATGATCCTAAGGAGTCTTTCTAGGAGACTTGGTTCAAACTTTTATCTTTGGTTCTGATACTTTGAGGCTGCAGGATATCGTAACACAAAAGAAATGCAAATATCGTAGTTCGTTTGTTCTAGTGGGTAAACTGTGGGATAATTTGGCTTGTTTTAATTAGAAAATCCAAACTTAAGGTAGTTCAGGATAACAAACGCAAGGAAAGCATGAGTGAAGTTGTTACAGTATTTGCATTTTAAATACATGACACTCAAGAAATACAAATCTGAAGTGCAGGAGTTAATTTTTCACAAGTTTGTAAAACAGTCCAGAGTCAACAATATCTAGAGCCAAAATTTGATCATGGTATTTTTAATGGTAAATATCAAAGAACAATTTAAGAACATGACAATGTCTAAGAAGATACACAAAAAGAAAAAAAGGCAGACAACAGAAAGCTCATTACTTTGAAGCTGAGGGAATTATTATAGCTGAAAGGAAGGAAAGCAGAATTTGCTAGCAGAGAATTTGGATAGTGGGTCAGCACTGATACAAAATACAAAGATCCCCGAGGAAAGGAAATGTTTATCCCCCCTCTAGAGAATGCAGAGGCACCTGTTGGTACTTAAGCAAGTAAACTAATCCACAGCTGGGAGTCATTCTTGTCTGATAAAACATTACCACCTACCTCCTCAAAACAGGGGAAAAAGTACAAGGAGAAGCAGCCTGATGATACGGAAACAAAGGGAAAATTGGGTAGTGTGTGAAAGGTGGTATGACAGTACTAAATGGAACTGGAATAAAAATTTCAAGTTGTAGACCAGGACTGACAAAATTCCACTAGGGTTTATATCCAAGACTGCGCATGGTGGAAATTGAAGAAAATCCTGTTCTGTGCTTTCAAAAAGCCCATCTCCTATTGAACAGTCTAATTTTCTGCATTAACAGTAACTATAGCAACTAGGAATACATGTAGGAAAATCATCTGTACCCACAGCAGTAACAGAACATCTGTGCACCAAGTCTTCAAATTACCAAGTTCTCAGTTCTGAAGACAACTGGATCATTAGAGGACTTATAACACAAAGAATACCATCAGAACCTGGAATTTTTCAAATGGCATCTAAGATCTTGCACAATGCTTTGAGAACTAACACCACTCCTTCTACTAGAAAAAAACTATAATCTTGTGGCAACATTTGTGAACGTACCTCAGAATATGTGAATCAGTAGTATTTCACCTACAACAGCTCTTCCTAATGACAAAATTACTGTGGTCAGGCTAGACAGTAAAGACAGCAGCAGAGAAAGAGTCTCAGCAAAGATGCGTTAGAGAAAACAGCCAGAACAGAAATACACTTTTTCTACACTGAAATTCTAAGTACAGAGTAAGAGCACTTCCCCATCACACTCTGAAAACCTAAATGTATAGCATATTGCAAAATGGTTAGAGGAAAAGATTAGCTGGAGACCTCCACAGACATTAAGTATGTGAATATTTATTATCCTTGTATTTCCAAGAAATACCCTAACTTACTTTGCAGTTCAAAGGAGAGAGAATATTTAATAGGTATCCTAAGTGTTCAGCAATTAGGTGGCAGCACTCTACTGCAGTTGCTTCCAGGAGATCTGTTCATGTCCTTGAACTGCCACTTAAAGCCTAAATGATGTCACTCCTCTGCCCAAATAGGACTTGTGCCAAAATTGGTTTTCCTAAAATCCCTTCAGAAATAGGTGCATCAGCTTCTCATGAGGTAAAAATTCTAAAAATCAGAGGCATCACATAACCAAAATTCCTTGTGTCTACACTATCAAGGTAGAGAGATTTGACATTAGATACTAACCCCATTCCTGCTCTGCCATTAACTGGTGGACTTGGGGCAAATTAAATGTTTCTGTCTCTTCCCATCTTTTTCACTGACAGGTCAATCTCTACATAGTACAGAGGAATGCTGGCAGACTTGGCCACAGTACTTGTAAAGCACGTTGATCAACAAATCAACCTTTGGACTATTTTAGTGGATAAATACTTCTTTTTCCCCCCACAAGCCCTGTACTTAAAATTCTGAAAATACAGTGGTTCCTTTTCAAAGCATTGGGAATCACAGTCACTGTTTCCACTTCTCTCTTTGCTCTCTTTCTGGGAATCAGTGCATTCCTCTGTATGCATCACCCTTCAAAACTGCTCCAGTCTTCTGCAGCTGAGAGTCAATAACAAAGTGTTAGAGAAATCAAAGCTAGCTGTATGTTCATAGGCTTTCAAAAATCAATAAGTAACTCACGTTTTTAAAAGCATTATTGATACAATTAGAATCTCTTTACAAGGATTCTGATGACAGGTTTTGTTTCAATTCTTTTCTTATTGCCTGGCAATGTGACCTGTATATTCCCTGGGTGAGTGACATGAAAAACTGTTTTTCCTGTGAAATAAAGTATCTGATGTTGGCTCTCCAGGATTCACATCAAGGATTGTCAAAACTTGTTTGAAATTGGTCTTTGCTTGCTTGTTAGTGAAACAGATACAGCACTATCCATTTTACTCTACAGACTACATTTAAAGATTGCACCTGCAGCATAGGGTGTTTCCAATATGCTAAGCACCACTACTGCCACCTAAGTAACTGCTGATTTTGCCTAAAAAATGATCAGGGTTACTCACAATGAAGGGACACCAGGAATTTCGAGTATGACCTTGATGTTTTTTCCTTCTGATATACTACAGTTACTAAAATAAAGGTCAGGCTGGAAATATATATCCATTTCTAAATGGCTAAAACATTATTTCATTCTGGTAAGTAAAACTCAGCTGTAAAATATGAGTGCCTCCTTTAAACCAGTCATCTATCTTACGAACTATTATTGAGGACTGCTCTGTGGTCTTCTCTATTATCTATCATGTCCCAAATTAAGAGCTTGAGCCTACACAGAAAGTACACGTATTGTAATAACCTACATCAGTTGAACCCTGGTGCCATTGGAGGCTGCATTTAGTTGCTCCTTGCCCTCAAATGATTTAAAAATCAGCAGGAATTTGCTTTTATGGAACAGTCAACTTTTCTTAAACAAAGCTAATGTACCAAGAAACAAAAGATCAAGACAAAGGTGAAACAGCTGGGTTTACTATAATGTCTGTTCAGCTCTAAAGCTGGTAAAGGACAATATGGCAGTTACAATGATGCACAATCCCATCAAAGGATTCTCATGTAAAAAATCAGGCCAAAACAATAACTAGTTGATAAACTCTCAATTTAAAAACTATAACACACATAATAATTATATTCCATGATCTTGTTATAAGCAGAAACAATTAAGCCTTTTAGTTAATGCCATCAATTCTCAGTTTGGTCACTGTTCAGCTTCCTCAACTTTCTGAGCTTAAGTCATACCCTATTTGACAACAAGAAAACAGGTATGGCTGGGATCTGCAGGTAGAAGCCAACATCAAGCCCTCCTCCACTTTTAAAAGAATGTACAAGCTATGATCTGTGAAAAACATGTTCTTTCAGTATTCTGCTAGCAAGTGTCAATGTACCTTGAATGTAGAAGTTCACACTGAACTGGCTGTTCAAGCCTTGCATCAGCTCTTAACAGCCTCGAGCAGGAATCAGGACAAAACATGCAGTCTTGAGGAGAAAGATAAATACATAATATTCCAAAAACTCCAGGCTATAAGTTATCAATAAAAACTGAAATTCTCTACCTCTATCAATTAAAGTAAAACACAGCAATAAAAGTATGTTCCAAATGAGTAAGGAATCAGCACAGAATACTAGCACATGTCAGCACAGATCCACAAAACCCCCATGCTTGTAGCTGTATCCAGAAACTTAAGATCCTAAAAAGCAACATAAAAGAAAAGAGACCAGCAAGTAGATACCTTCACTCACATGAAACTGCACAGACTTCTCTCATTCGGGCAAGAGGATTTCAAACCATGCGGTCTAAAGCAGTGTCAGCCACGGATTCCACAACTGCAGGGCACAGGTGGGCCTCTAACGCACACTGAACACCATGCTGCCCTGTCAGGAACAGGCACTGCAATGTGGCACCAGCAGCTTGTGTGAGAATTTCAGTCTCCTTGGTGCCAGATGCTTGCTTAATGACTTACTGTAAGTTTCTTCCCTACAGGTGGGTAGGGAAGCTACATTTGTTAAGGTTCCAGAGTAACATGCGGCATGGGGACCAACTTCTTCAACAAATTTGCTCAAAAAACTTTCTTGCTGATGCTCACCTTGGATTTATGGACTGAGCATTCTTAATTTTAAAAAATTAGGAATATAAACATCTTTGCTAGATCATTACTGCCCAGCTCTTCCTTTTTTATATGCAATATTTAATATGCGTGACTATACAGTATACTATAAGCTAACAGCAGTCACTGTTAAATCCAAATGCATGTATTAGTATAGTACATATTATATACACACTGTGCAGTCTCTACATATGCACAGCAATTCTTACAAGCATTTTCTATTTGCTTTTAAACGGGAGCCTTAAGCTGAGGCAGCTGGCTGCAAAAACGCCCTCTGCTGTTGCGATGATTCCGTTTGGGTCACCTCCCCACCTGCTTTCGGCACAGATACATCGCTGCCGGGTACCTCCTGAAGATCAGCTGACCTTTCCTTGGTGCTGGTGCTAGAACGGCAAGTGGCTACACGTGCTTTGCTTTTTGCCAGCACTCGAGCAAGGCCCACACCAGCATGAATTTGAGTCATTCTCTACAGCTTTCCCCTTAACTCCTTTCATCAGCAGACTTTGATGTCATTCTTTTTAAAAATTAATGCATTAATGCTCTGAGCAAAAAGACCTTGGCAGGGAATAAAACTAGTTCCAAGTTTCTCACATGCTCATTAGCTTCTTTCTAAAGATTTCCCATTATCTTGTGATTTTGTTAAGTATGAACCCTAACACTGCATAGAATTACTTTGTATCATCCCTTGCCTACTAGTAGGATTATAATTATTACGAAGAACTAAACCACGGACTATCAGTTAGACAACGGCCAAGAGAAAAAAGTCTCTTCTTTCTTTCTCTTATACTTAGTAAAAGACAACCACCATGGACAACATAAGCAACTAAAGGCTGTAAACATTTTATATATCTAGCTATATGGGGCCAGATACCCCACAAAAACCTAAACTGTTCCACAACACTGTTATACACACTACACAGTTGTTCTGGCCAAAAACCCCTTCAAATTTCCATAATCAAACAACTAAAGCTCACACAAGATTGAGTATGAGGCTTTTCTGCCCTGAATTCAAAAGCAGACAGCCAGGTCTGGTGTTAACTATCCAATGACATAAGGTACCCAGTAAAAAACCAGCCTGTTCTTAGGAGTATGAGACACAAGAATTGATGTAATCTGACATGCTCCTCAGTACCACCCAGTTGCCTGTAAAATGCTGCCTTGATTTCTCAAATATCTCTTGTCAATCTTTCAATAGTTTTTCATTTAGACTTTCTTTCAAAGAGAAAACCAGAAATTAGAACTATTGTATGTTTTCCTGAAGAACCTGACAATTTTAAAGACTTGATACCATAGAAATTTAGGAAGTATTTCCTGTTTAGCTGTCCCAACGTGGTATCTCTGTATATTTAATTACATTGTTTCAGAAACAATCTCTTATTTCACAACAGTCCAATTGTTTCAAAATAACTTCATATAACACAGTATGGTTACTCAGAAGCACAAAGACAAAAAGACAAAACCATTCACTGCTTAAGGGCAGTGACAGCAGTGCAGGATTAAAACTCGGCAAAATACTCCTGCCAATCATCTCTGCCAAAACTAATTCCTCTGCTCAACTGCCCACATGACAAAAAAATTAAGTGAACAAATTATCATAAAAATGACAAGTGAATAACCTGCAGTTACTGTCTTCTCTGCTGTAGTTACCTCTAAGTCTTAGAATCTGGTATTGCATGGCCCCAAAAATGCAACAAGTAAAGACACTTTGCAGTTTAGTGATCAGATCTACATTTCGCTGTCTTTTCTGGTGAAGAATATCCAAGATTATGCAGTGAGCACTTCCCAGTCTTCCTCCCTTTCTACAGTGTACTAGCACCTACTACAGCAAGTCATCTGCACAGTGGAATGCAACAAGCTACAAAAGAGCAGTTTTGGGTTGGATTTACTTCTGACCCAAATTATGCTCTGTACCAGGACAGTTCCGAAACCCATTCTACAATCATAACTGATACTCATGAGGCTCAAGGAACAGGATATGAATTCTGGATGGCCAGAGTAACCCAGCTAAGCTTGCTTTCCACCTACAAGGCCTCTCTCCCTGCTTCCCACCTCCTCCAAAACAAGTGCCTGCAGAGACACTTCAAGTTAGGTTCAGAGCTTGCAGACAAAACTTGCTCTGATTTTTGGGAACTCTGCATGCAGTGTTCTCTGCTATCTCATCTGAAATGAGAGACTCATTAAGGCATAGAACAACATCAAGATAACAGCCCAGTCCCTAGTGGTTGACAGCTCTATCAGAGCTCTGAACCTCGTGGCCATTAGGCACAGCAGATGGTTGAGATTTTTAACACAAGTCCCTGCAGTTTTATTTTTGCTACAGCTTGAAGAAATTAATGCACAAATGCCATTTGTCAAAAACTAACTGAAAAAAGCCACGTTGGGCAAAACTGCATTTGCTGAGAATAAACTTATTGCTAATAATAGTCAGATTTGGGTAAACAAATATTTCTCTCTCGTACAGATAATCAATTCTCCACAGATACATTAAAATTCAAAACTGACAAATACCCTCCAAGCCAGCAACAGTTTATTATGTTGCATAAAGACAATACAAAAGGTGGCTTAGAGCACATTACAACATCAGCTATCTAAGACAATTCACAGGTAATGGTCACTGATAGCAATTGGAGGTAGGTGTTTTTATCACAGCTTGGCTTCTGTTTATGCAGAAAACGTGATTAAATTGAACTTTATTTCTACATACATTACTAAACCAAACAAAGCACAAAGGATTTTCTTTTAGTAGAGGACTCTCCAAGCCGTCCAGATGAAACTCTAGGGTAACACACGACTTGTATCTTTTCAAAATTTAGTTGTAAGCACATAAACATTCCAAATTACATTATTTTTATTTTCTGGTATTCCTTTTACAGTATCAATTGAATCACTAATTACTTCAGGATTAAGTACTCTTAGAGGCTAAACTAATAAAAAGAAATTGGTCACTAGGTAGATGCAAGAGCTACATCTCAGAGAAAGGGCAGAGAGGCAGTTTCACAGTAAAAATTAAAATAGGGATGAGGGAAAGCCTAGAATCAAACTAAGGCCATATACTTGGAAATACATCACCAAGCATGAGCAATCTCATACAGAAAGGATCCACTGAACGGATATGACAAAGCTTACTACACACTCACACTGGGTGCCATCTGACTAACCTGTAACAACTGAAAACCTTCTGAAAAGTTCATTTGCTTCTTGTGTAGCTGACCAGCTGGACCACAGACAAACAACCAGCTTCTTGCATCAGCTCACTGAACTGCCAGCAGTTGTGACAGTAGCTGCAGCTACACTTGACTCTGATATCCAGAATTTACACCTTTGTGGTTGCCTGGTGACTTTTTAAGGGATGAAAGCTTGTCCTCATGCTTACCAGAGTCTGGAAGTGCACTGGCAAGTTTCCTAAAGGTGCAGATGCTTTAATAAGCACAAAGAACAATAAGACTTCGGGAATACCCCTGTTTGACATACCTCAATGTACTTTTTGCTTGTATATAGTTAACCTGATTAGTGTTGTACCACACAACTAACCGGTGTACCAGAAATTACATGCTGCTGTTTAAGAGGTTGCTTTAATAAAATTAATTCCTTCCTTACATTTTCAATATGGTTGGACTGGAATAAGCAATATTTGGCTCAAAGACAGCATCCTGAAAGACCGGAGAGAGCACTTCTGTGTGTCTCTGAAGATTCATCTCAGATAGGAATATGATATGCAACTGTAAACCATCCTTAAACAAGCTATCTCTGTCCCACCCAATGCTTTTTGGAAAAGGACAGCTTAACCAATTAATAGAATCTAAATCCCATACTCAGAGGACCAACTGTTTAAGAAAAGACGACATGGCCTTTCACCTGCTATCTCTATGCTGCCTACTGCATGGTCACAGTTACAGCACCCCCACAGCTGTGAAGGATCCTGGCATAGACACTGCCTTCATCACATCTGCAGAGATGGAATATATACTGTGATACCTAATCCACCATAAACTCTTCTACACAACTACTAAGCAACAAATTCTCTTGGTTGTATCAAGCATCACTGGGGATGAAGAGCAGTAAAAACTTGTTTCTCTTTGCTTCACGGTCACAGACAAAGCTATTTACCATATTCATGGCAAATAATGAGATGCTCAGCTAGGGGCTTATCACTATGATGAAACCTCATTACCAAGTAAACTTCCAAATATTGAGTAAAGGGACTGTGAAGGAGAGGAAGGGAGCTGTGCTCATTTACATCCACTGCTCACACCAACCCTTACACAATCTCTTTGTGATCGACAATGTACCTCAAGCTTCTGAAGGGACACACTCACTACAGAGATACTGAACAGAGTTTGGGCAGACTTGGACAGTAAGAAAATGCAGAACCCAATTTCAGAAGAAACATTCTTATCAGAATACAGAAATGCAAACACAATATATATTTAGTACAACTACTCTTCAAGCCACAGTTTGTCCTCTGTCTAAAAGTTAGCCTCTGAGGTAGTTTGCTGTCCCATAACTCACATCACCCCAAACCCACTTCATACCCACTATTATTGTGGCTACAAAGAATGATTTTAAGAGAACACCACAAAGTGATCTCACTCACCAGTGCACTCACTAGCAGAAAAGAACTCTAAAGTCTTTTTACTGTAATAAGCAGAATATACTCTGCTATAATTGCTGGGCTGTTCATTTTAGTCCCCTGGTAGCATTTACTGAAATGCCATCAATTCAAATTAGTTTTCATAAACTCTGCAGTCTGGGACATTGAAACAGCAACCTCTTCCTAGTATTCCTTTTCTAGTAAATAGCAAACTAATTAACTAATATCTGATAAACACAAAAAGAAAACCAAATTCTATTTATATATCTTGTTTGTTCCAAGGCAATTAATACCATTACAGAAACAGCACCTATTAAGATTTGCAAATACACATGAATATGTTGCAAAGTTATGTATCTACCATATAAAAACAACGATGTAAAACCAAATCAGTTCACAGAAGGTATCTATAAGATAACCCCATTCTGGCAAAAAATACCCCCTTTAAGCCCTTCTCTCTCAAAAAAACCCCCAACACCAAACCCCCAAACAAAAAGAACACCCTCCACAGAAAATTCTCCCCAAACTTCTTCCCGCTTTTTAAATTGAGCAAGACAAACAAACCAAAAGCCACAGACACCTTATTTCATCCAGGAGATCAACAGTAATTGCTGTTAAAATTTTAGCCTGCTAGATTTGAGTTCCACAATCTAGCTTTGTTTTGTTTCATTTCTCACATGTTTCCTGTCACAATGAATGTCCTTTCTATGCACCTACACCACTGAAATGAAAGACAACTGGGTTGATTACAAGAACCAGAGACTACAAAACACTGGCAAGGCCACAGAAGACCTTGCAGTATTTACTGCTGACAAGAAGAATGACTTTAATGTCCCTATGCCACTTTCCTCACAAATTTCTTTCTACCAAGGCCATTAATCAATATGTGTCACTGACACAGCAGAGGCTGTCAACCCTTTTGGTTGTTACATTGCTGCAGAAACCACCCAGGGCAGCTTCACCCAGAACTGACACCTGAGCTGAACTCTGGAAGCACTGTAGCAGTTGTCAGTGAAGAGGTGATTGAGACCTACCTGCTTTGCAACACCCTCCGTTTCAGGCTGGGTAAGACATTTCTAGGGATCCATTACAAACACCAGTCGCCTTTTAAATTTTAGTTCCCTGCCGCTTAAATACATTTTCATTACTTTAAAAAACCCCTTATTTCTCTCCCCAAGAGTGATTCAGTGGGTCAGAATAGATGCTTGAAGATCACTCAAGCTGTATGTTATGATTATTTCCTACAGCATTTGGCATACAAAATTTCAGCTTTGTTTACTGATACCACATTTCCCCAAGTGTTTGTGTGACCCCATTTCTTCCACTGGTTCATAAAAGAAACAAGACACCACTATCATCTTCCTCTTTTGAAGACTGAGGAAAAATATACCAGGTGACTTGCTACAATTACATCAGAAAATTATGGCACTCTCTACAATACAAATTGCATTTAGCAAATCTCAAACTTATGTCTTTAATACTAAGTCAGCTTCCCTCACCTGCTGACCTTACTTCCTAGCTCAATGACTCAAACTAAACAAGCTAGAAGTGATCTCAAACCACACCCTGAAATTTTGGTTCACACATGGACAGGCAGGCCAAAACCACCACAGGAAGAGGGTACGTCTACAAACTATATGTAGGGTATTTGCACAACAGACTGATTAGCTCAAACCTCACTTATGTAGAAAGCAATGATAAAATCACAGTAGGGAACTTTGGAAACACATACTACCTAAAGAAAAGATTCTTTAATCAAAGAAGTAAATTCAAGAATGAGAAAAATGTAACTTCCAACTACAATTAAAAATTGCCAGCTCAGCCTCTCCCCTCCTTTTCTTGGTTCTACTGGTAGGACCATTTGGCTGCAACAAAGAAATCCACAGCCAAGTGAAAAATGTGTCACAAGGAGTTAAACTCCTCTGATAACGTTGCAAACATTTTTTTTAAACTCAGAGTAATTGTTATTACCTTTTAAAAGAAAAAACACAGCACTGACAGGAAAAGGAATTGTTACACTGCATTCCCACTTGCATAACTTAAACGCAAGCCTGTGTTCCTGGATGTAAATATACAGTCCTCATCCCAACATATTTTCCAAGTTAGACCACTGAGTTATTTCCCTAATGCCTTGAAAACAACTTAATCCCAGAACAGTGTGGGGTCTGCCCCACCCTGCCACCCTCCAAACTTTTAGGGTAACATCCAAATGCATTCCAGTCCTTACTCCTGCTCAGAGTGCACCAAGCCAGCTGAATGAGAAAGCTTCAGTAGTAAAGATCAGCAGTAAATATTTTTATAACCAAATACAGGGCATTGTTACAACACAGGCTGTCAACAAGTGAGCTGTAAGCTCCAGAGGGAAAGAAAAGCAGAAGACAGCAACTGGTAGTTGATGAAGACAGCTCCTAGTAAGCTTGTCATCCATAATCAACTTTAATAAAATTTCCTTAGAAATTTTTAAGATTTTTCAGTGCTCCCAAGCATAGTCTCGTAAAACAAATACACTTCTCTTCCTCTGAAATCCAACTGTTGGTACTCAGAAAACACACCACCTTCTATCAATTTAGAGGCCTATCAATCACACAGCACAGCAGGTACACAAGTGAATCCTGCCTTTTTCCTCACTCCTCCTGACAGAGGAATAACTTACAAGTAACAGGAGTATTGCTTGGCTCTGATATGCAACAAACTCCAAATAGTAACAGTCCCCTTTCAAGCATTATTCACAAAAACACTCTAAGCACAAGAACTCACAGGTTGTCAAAAGGAACGACAAAAGTCCTTGACATTCATCATTACAGTCCCGTCTTCTGTTTGCTGCTTAAATGTCAGAAAACACAGAGCTATTCCCTCAGAGCAGGTCTGGAAGAATACTGCTGATTACTTGATTATTAGGTAGGTTCTAATTTAGAAAAAGCAAGATTCCAAGTCAATATTACTACACTGATGTAAATAAAGTCTTAGCTCAACAGCATGGAGCTTTCAAGAAACAGCAGAGCCTGGCCATGTAACAATCAACGAAATTTCGTCTGGTAGCTGACAGTTGGAAAACATGAATTTGAGAAAAGTGTATCTGCATTTCATTAAGGGACTGGCACTATGAAATTCTTACACATTGCTGCACCATGAAGTGGTACATAAGAAAGATGGAGGATGAAAACCACTAGGAGTGTAAAGTGAAAAGCTTGGTGGCCATACCTATTTAAACATGTACAGGACAGAGTTTTCCAGTCCACTAGTGAAGGACAAGACCAGAACTCAGCCACACAAATGGTCCTACAGCAGTGCAGCTCCACACACAGGAACACTTTAAGCCACACCTTTGACATTACTGTACATATTCTAGCCCTAAGTTTGCACATTTTATTATCTGACATAATTACCATGAGGAAAATAAACACAATTGAATATTTACTGTACTCATGAAAATTTATGTAAACTGTTGTATTTATAAACTTCCACTACCTGTTAACACCAAAACACCCCAAAGCGTTTGTTGCTTTGCTTTTCACTAAGGATGCCATTTCTATTGCCTGCTCATAATTGCATTAAACTAAAACATCTGGCAAGAAGATGGGTCTGAAATCCAAGCCAAAAGAGATGTAAGCAGACAAAAATATGCAGACACAGGAGGATTTTTCCCTACCCAATCCTCTGCTGCTGCTCTTGTTACATGGTTATTGTTTCCCACCCTACCTCAGCCTACTCAATTACCAGGCGCTTGCTTTATCTTGGCTTCTTCAACACCTCTTGGGCTACAACCTGAATTCCACCAAATTAAGAGTACTGCTCCAAAGGAACGCTGACCCCCTGCTCCCTCAGTGGGTGGGAGATCTAACAGCAACAGAAACCATTTTCTTTTCTCCCAGGCTGACAGCAGGGGTTGCCGTCCAAGTTATGTAGCCTGAAGCAGTTCTGGAGTCTGCTCCTTACCCACCATGCTACCAAATCTCTGCCTAAGCGAGAAATAAACAAAATAGTTACTTCTAAGCTACCTTTCCTCCCAGTTTGCAAGGTTAGATTCAGTTTGGAAACTGTTTTTAATACTTACTAAAAGGCACTATGGAAAAACTTGGAAAAAGCCCCACTGTCCAGCTGCTACTGTTACCATACTTGCCCACATTTATTACCCTATAAGTATCATTTGCAATACTTGGTTAACAACATCTTCAATCAAGTACAGGACAGAAAGTTTGTTAACAACACTGAAACATAATACTTGCCTTATATACATGCTTTCTAAATAAAAACAAAGTAATTCCCCCCTGGCTTGCCCCCTCTATAAATGGGGGGGAGGGGGGGGGGAAGGCAGAGCTCTTCAGTAAGCAGCAGTCCTTACACCCACAGTTCATCTAAAACACAGGTGTTATACTGGTGCATGCAAAGCTTAGGAATCACATCCATGAATCTGTGCAAGCCAAATGCTTAAGTATTTAAGGACTAATTTCAATATTCATTTCCACAGTATATTTTTTTTTTACTCTCTGCTTTATGTGGATTTGGCAGACATGAAGCCTGTATCAGTACTTTATAATTTTTTATCAAACTTCAGTAGAAGATTTTGAGCATGTAAAAAAACAGTCATGGCCCCTCCCAAACATTCTGGGCAAGTGTACTCAAGCCTGCTTAAATATTATATATACATGAAAAAACGAATACAGCTTTCTGTATTTGAGAGAAAATAAAGCCCTCCAAAAAACACCCCAAAACCCTACATGACAAATCCCTTTGTATTTAGCTGCTAGAAAAGGATTTACTTATTTTCTCTCACAAATGATTAAAAAAAAAAAAAAAAAGACAAAAGGCTGTGAATAGCTGTTACTTAGCTGGTGTCTTTTCAGAAATGTATTCCTTAGCACAGAAATTGTACTTCTATGTCTTAATTGGTTTAACTTGCAATTATTTAAACAAGACCCTTCTGTGAGCTCATTTCCTAAGATATTCAACTAGATCATTTTACAGAAGTTTACTTCATATTCAAAAATCAAGCAGGGATGGATTTTTCACAATTGCCTTCCTATATTCAGATTATTTGTTTAAAGACAGCTGTCTTCACCACTGCTTCCCTTAATCACACATCCAAGTGATGAACTACTATGATTTGTTATCTCACATTTCTCTTGTATTGGAGATCAGCTTGGGATTGTAATGTTTTGGCACTGCAATTCAGCTGTGTCCTAGTTCACTTTCCCTCCTATTTAGGAATGGGTTATTAGGCCTATCTCTAAACAATGAGATAAATAATAGCTGTTGAGTTTATTATATTTGAAGATTATTTTTCACTCCACCTTCAGCAATGTCTGTTCACAAGCTGACCAACATCTGTTGTGTAGAAACCGTAAATTCTTTATGGGGAAATAATTGAATCACTAGACAGAAGAACACCAATATGAAATACATTGCCATTACTTCCCTTCCCCACTTCCAAAGTTCACAATCTGCTGGGAGAGGTTTGTTAGAATGATGTATGTATTTAATTTAATCCAAATGGGAAATACACTAGGTTCTAAAATGTTAAGCATACTATGGCCATTATTATCACATATTAGCTGTGATCCACCACATGACCCCACATTTTCCCAATAATATAGGGATTTCTATTTCTCCATAGTTTATTATTTCTCTTCTTCCATCTTAATTCACACATGGCTGCATTCACACATAGCTGCACATATCTTCATTATACAATACAAAGAATAGAACACCTTGTTCTCTGTCCTGGCAGCCCCTATGACTGCTTTCACACAGGCAAACATTGGAGATCAGTGGAGGAAACAAAGTTGCATTACTGCTGTAAAACTCTACCCCTCGAGAATGGAGCTGTTTTATCTCTTGAGCTGCTGGATAGTGACAAGAAAGTTCAGAACTCTGGCATCCTTTTATAATTAAATAAGCTGGGCAGAAAATTCATTAAGCTCCCTTGCACATTACACAAGCAACAACACCCTAAGACTGCTCATGTTGCAGTTCAAGACCAGTTACTGCTTTGCAACTCAAGCATGGAATACATCAACACATAGTCGAGTCACAGAAAACATCAGTAAACATCAGAAGTGTTTGTACAGGTACCTCCTATATTTTAAAAAGCAACCCAAAATAGCTGACAGTAAATAGCAGGTTTTAACATGAACGTCACTGCAAATCGTGAAGGAAAAAGCATAGGAACAATGACCAGTGGATTACATATAACGTCCTTTTCCTCATGAATCTGGGATTAGACAAGAAACTAAGGCCCATATGAAAATTAATACCAAAATTGAAGATATTGGGCTCTATTTTACTGATTAGTATAACAACTGAAATGCAAATGATTACTTTTAAAAATG
Source organism: Corvus moneduloides (assembly GCF_009650955.1). Classification (NCBI taxonomy): domain Eukaryota; kingdom Metazoa; phylum Chordata; class Aves; order Passeriformes; family Corvidae; genus Corvus; species Corvus moneduloides. The sequence continues at coordinate 70,794,226 of NC_045480.1, forward strand.
AACTTGCACAAATCCTTTTGATCCAGATTACTATACTATCTAAAATGAGCTTTAGAGCCTGGAGGGAACTTTGATACACATCAGCTGCATCAGGATCTTGTCAAACATTTCTGGGTTATGTTGTATGAAAAAGCAAAGAGCTTGGAACACAGACTGGCAGAATTCTGCAAAATACCTAATGGGGATTTTGGCTCAGGAAGTACTGACAGAGGACACAGCAAGGTTATCAGGCCATCTGGCAGTCCCTGAAAATACTCAAAGGAGACATGATATCAAGTGCTTTATGCTGGGGGGGGGGGGGGGGGGGGGGGGGGCAGAAAAAAAAGAAATGTTTACTGAAATTAAACCACAATAGGCTCAGAAAATAGTATTTACCTCATACCTAATGGAACTAATCAATAAACAGTGTCCCATGGATAAAGTGCTGAGGAAATTAAAATAAAAATTCAAAGATGCTTTGGGAAAATACAGGTGAAAAATAAAATAAGTTACCTAGTTGGAAGAGACTTGGACAAAAAAAACCACTGCAAGTGTCTTCGATATCAGTGAAGATACTGAAAATGCTCTGGGCTGAACTGTTCCATGCTTGCAAGGATCAACACAGCACAATTACCACTCCCTTCATACGCATAGCTGGGACATGAATCGGTGACCTCTTGCTTTCCTGGGGAATCTATCCAGTTGAAAGGCAACCAGCACAAGGAAAGAACGATATCCATACAAATACAGTCCCTCCCCCTCTGCTCAACTGAGGAGTGATTCAAAGGCACAGCAGTGTCCCACACAACCAGAAACTTGCTGTGCCAGAAGGAATTCAGGTAACATTATTTTGGCCTGTTCCTACGATGACATAATACGACCACTGAAAAAGACGCTACTTCATCTGGTGCGTCTTCTCCTTGACGCCACTACAACTGCCGTGTGATCAGTAATTTGAAGTTATGGAGAGCTGATCCGGCCCACTTGGCCCAGACTCAAAACGCAATGCTTGTTCAAGGAAAAGGCAAAAATCTCCAGAGGGAGCTCAGAAAAATATCTGTGTACTCTACATAATTAATCTCTTAATCAATATATTCTCTTGCAGATAGTATTAATGTCTCAGTAAGTTTCAACTTAAAAAATTCTGATATTAAACAGACAATATCAAGTCATAACTGTCCAGTACCACGAGAACCCAGTCATTTTCCTCTGAAAACAAGCCAAAGAAGAAAAACATTGCCTTTTTCATTCTATCCAGAAATATTATTGTAACAGATGATTAACAACCTTTCTTAAATGAAAAATGAATACTTGCATTTTGAAGTTGTGCTTGATGTTATCTTTTTTCTCAAATTTTATTCAGAGTTAACTTGAATCAGAGGGTGGATTTTCGCTATTCCTATTAATTTGTTTTGGACTAAGAGTCACATATTTCTAAATAAAACAGGCTATATGTGAAGATAGACCATTAGAATCCAGTTTAATATGGAACTAGAACATTGTTCAAACAATTTGGTTTAATGTGTCTTGGTCACATGGATTTACTGACAAACCCTTGTTTTCATGTAAAATACAGAGCCACAAACAAAAGTCACCACACTTAAAACCATACAGATCTGCCTAACTGCAGGCAGCATTACAATCCCCTCAGCCCAAGCTATCAAATCCCTGTTCATCTGTACTTTAAACCACAGCTCAATTTTCAGCTACTCCATCACTCTTCCACATGGGGAGAAACGAGAAGCATCAAGAGCTACTGAACATAGAATTTTCACAGTTGGTCAGCACATCAGTGCTCAAAACAGCTGTTCTTATAATCATGGTGCAATGAAAAAAGTACATTCATTAGCCTCTAACTCATACTCTTTTATGCTGTTATCGTGTTAGATACAGCTCCTAAGCTATCTAAATATTGGAGCTTTAATGTCTTACAAGAAATGCATCACGTAAACCCCAACATCTTCAAGGACAACAGACTCTTAACACAGTTTGCCTTGTCAAAATTAGCTAACCTCACCATTTACAAACACGTTAGATTTGTGAGAATTAGGATGCAGGAGCAAGACTCAAAACCAACACAGAGCTCACATCTACTCTAATACTTCTGAAGGCACCAGGCTACGGTGTTTTTCCCATCCCTCTTCATTCCTTGCTATTATAATCATCATACAATCACCTTTCTTCTACTAGAAGCAGGAACTTTTCCTTTTCTGCGTATGTCTAGAACACAGAAAATACCACAGGGGGACAAGCTTCCAATACACTGAAGGCACATACTCCTAAAGAGGAGAGCCATGGGAGAAGTCCACCTCTGAACTCCAATCAATCCAAACAGCTCTCAAGACTAAGAGGCTCTGAAAGAGAAGTTAAATTACTAGTCCCTACGACACTACTGCTTCACCAACAGCTTTGTGTCTGCTGACAAGCTGTCCCGACTTTAGGTCAAAAAACAAACAGTGCTTGAGATTGTATTATTATTAATGAGGTAGTCCTGCCCACATTTTCATCCCTTTTGTTCAGCCGCTTTTCTAAAGGAGGGAAAAAAAAGACTTCAAACAAACTAACAATCTTGAATCCCTTCAACACTGCAGACACTATCCAACTGCTTTCAGTTCAGGTTAAAAAATAATTTTAAAAACCCAACAAAACTCCTCAAAACACACCAAAGAACTCCAGAAACTATGGAAGTGATACCAAAGGTAGGATGGCCTCTGACCCACAGATCAACAGCTGCTGCATGGTTCATCAGAAGCTGATGACCAACTTTCCCTCTACTTCCACAAGGTGACACCTGCAGAACTGTCCATCTTTGGCACTCTATTCCCCTACAGCAGGTCCTGCAGGAACAGATGTTATGAGCTCATTTTATGTGTACTGGTCATAAAAAATACCAGATGTTTGAAAAGGAGGAGGAAAAATTTGGAGAGAATGTACTTCAGCAAGGACAGTGTCTGAGGCAGCAAGCATTATGGAGATACCAAAATACTGTGTTGGTCTCAGCTGAGGAAGAGAAGGTGTGATGTTTAATCCTGCAGCAAGGTCAGCACTGTGCAGAGCAGCTGGCCCACACATCCTGTGGCAGAAGAGCCTGCCAGTCCTTCCCTTGCAGACTCCCTTTTGCTCCAATATCCATTGCAGAAGCAAACACCAGCCAAGTACGTCTCCATTTTGTGCTCTGCTCCATGCACTACTGTCAGTACTGACATGTTGTGACTGTGCTTTTTTTTTTATGAGCAGTCAATGGGAATGTCATTAGCCACCTCACAGCTCAGCTTAGGGAAAAACACCAGGATTTCAGGAAAAAAGACATGGGGCAGCATCTTAAGCAATTACTCTAGGTGACAATTCCCAAGCGATGACAGTCAGATGACAGTGCAGTGCCAGACAAAAAATGATCAACAACTGCAAGTGAACTGGGTTGGACACTTCAGCAGCCACCGGGTGCAGCAGGGATGCCACTGATTAGACATGGAAGCACAGGATGTACTGGAAACCTGTCACAATATAACACTACTTGGCTGCCAGACTGCAGCTAGTATTTCCTCCAGCCACAGATACAATGTATTAGTTTATAATTTAAGTGTAATACTGCTTATAACATTTAAGATATTAGAATAAAATTTCCTTATCCTAGTGAGCAGGAAAAAGGCTCCTGACTGACAGACTTGGCTCAGTCTTCTACGCTTCAGCAACAGTAAAAGCTCTACAGTGCTGAAAAGAAAACATGCTGGTAACAGACAACAGCTGCACACACTGCTCCAGCTCCACGCAGAGGAACTCAGAGAAAGTTCTGCTTTTCTTTGACCAAAATAAACTGGGACCAAGACTGAACTTCATGCATTTTGCAGCAGCAACTCAATTTCTTTCAAAGCTCTCAACCTCTGAGTAGCTCAAGAACCACCTGTCATTTAGGTTTCAGTTTATTCTATGATAAACCCCAGTAGTATAACAAGAAGCTCAAGGTTACGCCATAATTTCTTTTAAAATTTCAAGATAGAAATTTCAACTTATGATTCAAACCCAGTCATTTTATATGAAAAAAATGCAGATATGAATTTTACCTCAAAGAGTGTAGAAACATGGGAAAATAAAGTGGAAAACAAAAAGAGAACAACCTGCAAACACCATAGATAAAAGGGAAGTTCTCCCCCCTGCTGTTTGTATGACTCTCCAAACAGTTTCCCACCTCCTTCATTGGAAAAATATTTTGCAGAAAAATAACCATTTCCAATGTATTTTTCAGAAGACAGAAGACTATTTCTTTCACAGTATCTCAACCATCATCAGCAGTGACTACCACTAGTAGAAACATCTGAATTCACAGTAAGGAGATTGTCTCTTACTTCTGCTGTTACTTCTAGGAGATCTCAAGACTGAATTTCTGGATGCAGTTTTGTTGGTTTGTTTAGAAATGGATTTACCAATTTCTTCTCAACACTGCTGCCAGATTTCCTTCTCTTTGGCACAATGAACTAACATTATTTAAACAGGATCCAGGTTGTGGACAATTGACAATTTCTCCCACAGTTACAATCTCTTTTTTTTGGTGTTTCACCTATCATCCTTAAATCCTTTGTACCTTCCGTGCCCTTCTTCTTGCTCCCCTCAGTGTGTTACTATGCACTGAGTGAGACAAGCTCTGCTGCTTGAGCAGTGCTCAGGGACTGCGGGTGGAAGGACAACCATTCCAAATCTGTGACTGCTCACTGAGGTCACAGCAGACAGCAAATATCTGTCACGGAGGGGAAAGGGAACACCTCGTTTCAAACCATTATCACAGCACACAGCTCAGTAAACTTCACAAGCTGAAAAAAAATAACACCAAGATTTTACACTGGGTCTAGGTAAAAGTCCTTTCTGCCCACTTCCTCTGTGACAGACAAACTGCTTTGACAGAACTGACACGTGAGTTTTCCCAAGAAATGAAGAAAAGTGGTTTCAAATGATTACTTGTGTGACAAAATGGATTTTTAAACTGTCCTAGAAGTCATGCTGCTTGACCAATAATTAGATAAATAGGCAAGAACAACATTAAAGATTCATGTTACTCATTTTAACAAATACCAGCCTGTCAGAGGTGCTAATAATGTACATCTGAAGAAATCTGGCAGTAAACACATAAATAATATGTAATAACCAGCCATTTATCCCCATGTGCCTAACATTACAACAAAGAATAAAGTCATTCTTCCCCAAACTGGGAAAAATAGGAAAAAATAATTCAGGGTTCCACCTTTTTTCTCTATAATGTTTAAATGGAAAGAATCCTGCATTGCTGAAATACTTTTAATTCTAAAGCACACTGTACTCTACATCCTCCCACTCCTCAAAGAAAGAGATTTGGCACTAAAATTTAAGAGATTAGTGCCCAGCAGGTGATGATTACAGTAGCATGAAATGCAAAAACCACAATATTAAATTGTGAGCAATGTTAAATCAGCTTAAAAATAAACAAAAAGCCCCTCACAAACTACACAACTAAAAGCACCAACCATACCCATTAACGTTTTTGTTTGAGCAGAAGAAACACTCTCAATACAGTCCTTTCCACTAGACATTTAAGACCCACTGAAGGAAAGCAGCCTGCTCCCACTCCTTGACAGTGCAATTCAGGGTTAGCTGTGCACAAGAACCATCTACTGATGACCAACCTTTAATTAAAAATACAAATGCATGAAAATCCCCACATTTGTATAAATGTGACAATCTGATACTCCAGTCAGGCCCTTGCTAGTAAGAGGTCACTATACTCACACTGTGCTTACTGCTCGCCTCACCTAATACTTCCCAAACACAGCAATAACCACTACAGAAATAAATGAGTTTTATAAAGTAAAATAACACTGTGTAAAATACATATATAAGTAAAATGAATATAGAGTAATTCAGTTAAAGATTTTTATCATCTCAGCTGCAACAACTTTTAAAAAAATTTCCGACTTCTCTGAAACATAATTTATCTTGAAAACAAAAACCAAACTTCCATTGTTCAGTGTCTGGGCTGCAGGTTAAAAAGGTCTGCTTGAGTCAAAATATTTATGTGCCTACTTACCGTCAATGACAGACAATTACTTACCTTTAGAGACCGATATCTTGTGGGACACTGCCTGTAGGATTCTGCAATAAAGATGTACTAAATACTTACCATTCCAAAGCTTCCTGAAATTTGTTTTATTTTCCATTTTTTCCCTTCGTACAAACGTGCCAAATTTTGTCCAAACCAAAAGGCATGAGACATTTAAAAAGGCAGTGAGTTTATTTGTGGACAGGACAAGACTTTATTTGATGTTTCCCTCATTCTACAGCAGATATTAACCCTCACATTTTTTTTAGCTGACGGAATTCACCTTCTTTCTTCCTGTTGTTTGTAGGTTCTATGCATAATCCTATAATTATTTTAAAGAATTCTTGAATACTGATGGCAAACCTGATAGCATTTCTCGGTGTTTAAATAAATATAATTCAAAACAGTAGTGACTGCACATGATGTACGTCATGGGTTGCCCAAGAAAACGGTGGTAGTTCATATCCTACTACAGATTGTCACATACACAAAAAGAAGACTCCATTAAAAATTCATGTTATTTGCTCTTCAAAAGAAGCATCACATTTTTGATCTTCCATTATTTTGTCGGAATAACTACCACAGCACTTAGCTTGCAGAAACTATTTCTGCTACCCTACCTCAAATATTTAGGGTACCCAGTGCAGTATTCTAGCACATCTAGGTTCAGAATTCTGCTGCACGCTCCTTTAAAACTAAAAGGATAAATTTTAAGTCAGAACAAAATTCTTTGCTGTTGCTGTTCCAGAGGGAAAGTGAAATTCCTAGCTTTAGTTCTTAATTGAACATTGAAGGCTATTCATGCTTTATAAAACCCCAGACAATGAACACAGACATAAAAACCTCACTTCATACTTCAAAGGAAAACCAAAACCATCTCTCACTGGTTACAAACCTGGTTGAGTTTCACAAGTTTCACCAGACTTAGAGACGAGAAGGTTTTTTCTCTCCTAGACATCTTCTATATTCTTATAAGCTAGCTCAAAGTCTCAACTTTTTTATTTTCCTTGACTTTATCAACTCCTAAGTATTAAAAAGCGTAAAATTAACCAAACTTATTTATTACTCAGCCATGGTGGTGTGGAGCAACAAACCCCTCAGTAAAGTGTCTGTCACTAACCTTCATTTTTTTTCCACAGGAAAGCATTTGGGATCTGCTCACTATACTGCTGCCTTCACCAGCATCTCCTGTTCTGTTCTGTCCTTCCACAGCATACGGAGTGGGAAAAGCAGCACCATCTTCTCCTCGGAAGCAACAATACCAAAGCCATTATGCTTCACTGCCTTCCCTTAATCGGGTATTCCCCAGTAAGTGCTTCTCCCTCTGCAGCCCTCACGGCCTTTATGTCCCTTTCGTGATCAACGGTCCCTCAGGAGCATTATTTACTAAATGAACGGGCATTTGTCTCTGCCACCTCCCAGCATTTGCATTGGGTTTTTTCAGGAAGATCAGTCACTAACCGTGCCTTTTCGAAGCTGCAATAGCCAAAACTCACCCTGTTGCTGCAGCCTCCCCTCACAGGTCAGGAGCGGGAAGGGAGACTCACCACCGTCTCTCAGCTCACCTCTGGCCAACCGGGACCCACCTCTCAGCTACTTCTGCTCTCTTTGCAAAGTCAAGACAAAAAACCCGAATCATCCCCTGAGCTGAAGCGCCTTTCTAATCCCCTCTCTCAGCGCACGGAGGGACCCCGCTCGCCCCCCTGCCCCTCAGGTGCCCGCTCCGCCACCGCACCGCCTCACGCGCGGCCGCCACAAGATGGCGCCGGCGGGGCCATTGCGAAATGGCGGCTGCAGCGCCCCTGTGAGGGGTCGGGGAGCAAGAGCGCGGGCTTGGCGCCACTTTTGCCCGACGCGAAATTGGGGAAAATCCATAAATAGTTCCTCAACACCGTGCGTAAGAGCCTGAGGCATGGGGTGGGATTTCTTCCCCTCATGTCACAGTTCTGACAGCCAAGGAGTTCACTCCTGGAGGCCCAGGACTACTCTCCATTTCCATCAAAATAACTGATAAACACGCCTCTCATAATAAATACCCCTCAACAAAGCTTCCATGTAGTCAGTGAAAAAATGTAAGAACAGTAAAGGTAAAGCCATAAGATTAGTCTTCTTCCACGAAGTCACTTAAAAAAAATAAAGGTAGGAAACACGTCGGCCACAAGTTAATCCAAGTGATTAGCAATGAGGTTACTTTGCATCCTGAGGAGGCTGCTTTGGAACAAAGAAGAGAAAGGAGGCATTTGGGATTTTTAAGCACCATTTTGGCTACAAGATACACTCTTTTATTGGGAAAAGACCACTCTATCCCTTAGCCACGGGGGAATTGTAACCATGGCAGTAACACAGTTCCGCTCTCCTGTACCAAAGCGCATCAATCGCCTTTTGAAAGCACTGACAAACCACTCGAGGCGACTCTCCTTCCTCGCAGAAATGGCTGGGCCAGCCTGGGGAGGTAAACAACATGTTGACAGTACAGTATTAATCTCAGCACCAAGAGAAAAGGACAGATGGACTCACTTTTCCTCTGAAGGATAAGTGTGAGGTTGTACCAGGCGGCTTAGATAACAGAAAGGAAAAAGCAACAGAGATGAGGGAAGGAAAGGAAGCAAGATTGACAAGGTAATTTACTACCTATTCTTTGTGTTTCAGGTAACACACCTCATCGCTCTCGAATAAAGCTTTCAAAGTTTCCCAGATGCTCTCAAATGGAATCCTGGCATAAAGTGATTTTTATGCATGGATGCACTATTTTCTCTTTACCTGCTGTATATTAAGGACAAACTGGAATGTGCTCTACCAAATTTCCTACCTACTCTCCCAGGCATAGATGAAACAACACAAAGTAACACTTTCCAACATTAACAGCCGTGAAGAAAAAGGAAGTAGCAGAGCAATACTAAAAATGCCCAGTTCATTTCTCCTTGGATTAGGCAGATTTATCTGCCAGCTGAGCTACTGTTTCCTGTAGCACACCACATTCCAGCTTGACCTTTCCGTTTTTAGTCCTAGCAGGACTGATATGAAATCAAAGAGGAAGAAAACTGGACTCTCTACTTCAGCAGATGGCATCTTCCATCCTGAATCCAGGGCTGAACCAGGGATCCCAGGCTGTGATTTGGGGCATTTGGGCAGCAGGACTCGCCAGCTCTCAAACAGCCTGAACAAGGACAAACTGTTTCAGCCACTTGCGTCCTTGGAAATGTCCATGTTTTGTTTGTAAAAGACAAGCAAGAGAAATATTGCCTCAGCTTGGGAGTCACCCAAATCAGGCAGATGGAATCATGTCACTTTGCTTACACAGTTATTCACATCCCCCCTTGGATTCAGCTCTTCTTTCCTTTAACCACAGACCACAAAGCTGTGTTCTTCAGTAGATTCACCTCACACAGTTAGACCTATTCATTGAGCTTTGTGTTGACACTTTGTCCAGATCCTCAGAGGCATAACACAAGATCTTGTCAATATTTCTTTAGTAAAAATACTGGTTTCTAACCATAAATCTAAAAGCTATATCAAAGGAATATAATATCATTTTTTTTGGTCAGAGCACACGACTCCAGGGAGATTTGTCTGCAGAAGAAGTCGCACGTGTAATGTGTGCAAATGCAACTGTTTTGCGTGCAACTTCCTTTTCCAAAAGACACAGCAAAAAATTGGTAACCCCAGTAGTTTCAAATCTGAAAGCATACTGACTGTGGTAAAATCTTTCTTTACACTGCAGAACAAAAGATGCAACATATTTTATGTGCCTGATTGCATCTCAGGAAAAGATAACAAATACAAGGAGACTGATTGCAACAGGGAGAGGACAGACTCCAGAAGCCTGTACTGTTCACTAAAAAATGCCATGAGATTTGCCCACAGGCACAGGGAATTCATAGCACAGCGAACTTGACCTTTTACAGGTGCTGTCACAAAGCCAATGGACACTTAGTTTTCTGTGCACGATTTTTTTCTGTAAGTATTTTTGATGCAGGAATATTTGGGCACCTCAGTAAATAGAGGGACACTATACTTGCATATTCAGATACTGAGCCAGCTACCAGTGAAGTGATATGAAGAAGAAACAGATTCTAAGATTGTTCTGTTCTTACTCTACCACCTGTTAAAGGTCATGTTTGGGAAACTAAGACCTAAGGAGATGTCATTAGGGGCATTCAAGCATATCCTGGACAGAAGACATCACTTGGAATTAATGCAACTCCCTGAGAAGACAGCCCTTTAAAAAAAAACAAACTAGCCAATGAGAAACAGCTACAACATTTTAAAGGGGTAAAAAAAATACTCTAAGTAGAGCCAAGTTTTAAAATTTTCAGTGTTAACATCTGATCAGAAAGAAACAGGATTTCATAGAAAAGTGGCAGTATTTCTGTGAAGATCAGACCTAGAAGCTGCAGTTACTTCAGATGCTCTGCCCACAAAGAACCTTTTCATTTTTTGCTTTATTGTTTGTGACTATGAAATGAGTTAAAAAAAGAAAAAGTTATTAAGCATTCAGTTTGAAGTTCTGCTTGGAAATCATACATTATAGCACTTCTGATGGAATAATTATTGACTACATATTAATGAATTAAGTTAGATATGTTAACAAAAGTTTGACAGAAAATTGTTAAGAGTGTAGTGTTTGCCATTCCCTATTGATTTTCACCAAATACATATAAAGCAGTACTTTCTCTATAACTAAAGCTTTGTGTTTGTTACAGTAAGTTTAACTTCTTGATTAAATTTCAGATGGGTGAACTGCAATCTTTCTCTCCTGCCTTTTTTGCCGATAGATCTCCGAATATTTGTGGAAATGAAACCTTATTTTAAAAGCTAACCCCCCTACTGGGATTTGTTCTTAAGTATCTGCCTTCTGCCAGCCAACAGGTCACACTTCAGACACGGCTGTGATCTCATTAAACACCACTGCACTGCCTCACTTCAGCCAGGAAAGCACTGAAGGGATGAACACGACAGAAATCTTTTTTTACAAATCACGGTGTTTTTAACTATTGACGGATATTTCAGGAAGCATCCGTCAATAGTTCAATATTAACCCCAAGATCCTGCTGTACATGCTAGAGCTGTTGAGGAATTGTTACCTTAATCTGGTTGATGATGATTAAAGTATCTGTATAGATTTTCTTCACCGCAGTTACTTTGGTCTCACCCCCAACATGACTTGCACATAAGGCTTTAAAGGCAGTCTGGCTGTGCTGTCTGCTGGGAGTCACTGCAGAGCAGCAATAACAAAGACCAGCATTGCAGCAGCATCTCAGAACGCCAATGAGGTCGAAATAGGCCTGAAATAAAAACCTAAATTTAATAAATTTGAACTGGACAAATGGCCTAAATATGTGCTTGTGTTAGGGAAGGCAGAACTGGCGAGCAATCTCGCTGGGGAGCAAGCAGATAAATCCGGGAATGAGCTCCAAGAAAAAAGGTACAATGATTATTGGCAATCATGGAATGAAGAAACAGCAAATACCTCCAACACATGCAGAGCAGAGGGGGATGCCATCAAACCCCAGTCCCGAAATTTGTGGCTCAGTACTGTGTCTGTAACTTTAGTTTAATCCAGGTAACAAACACACAATGGGCTGTCAGTCTGTTCTCCTCCCACAGCATAAAGGAATGGGTTACTTGTAACCTTCTGTTAGGGGAAGGTCACTAAAACTTTCCTGAAGAAAGCACTTTTAGCTACCTTGGGGACTAATAATACCTTTTTATTCTGCTTTTGGAGAAATTGACTGAAGCTTCAGTGCCATTTAGCATCATCTTTCACACACAAGCAATTGTCCTGGACAATTAAACACCTGCAATACAGAGCCTGGTGAGAGTCCCTTCACTGCCAAATGTCTCTTTCACTGAGAAAACAACATGTTGAAGGGTGAAAAACAAGATTTCTTGGCTCAGAAGAGCTCTCCAAGTCTCTTCCTTTTCTTTCTTTCACTTTCACAGCTTGTTGCTACTCTGAACAAGGTATTGACAGGTATCTCAAAATGCCATTCTTCTCATCAGTGGTAGAAATTATATTATCATCTGCAAACTGCTTGCCCTAAATTCTATTGGAAACCTCCACAGGGGAGAGAACCAGGATCCTGTTCATACACAAATAGAAAGAGCCATAAGCCATGAATTTCTATGAAGACCTGCAACTTTCCCTCAACACTGGTCAGTAAAAATATATATCCCTTCCTGCAAAAAAAGAGATGACAAAAATCCTGTCTTTTGCCCCAAGCCAAAAATTGAGTTTCCATGAATTTTCCGAAGTTTGTGATTTTAATGAGATATTTAAAAAAGTGATTAACATGAAGAACTACTTCTCTAATTATAATAACCTTCCCTATTCTTTCAGAATAAATTTTGTTGAACACTTTTCATGTGATTTGCTTCATTATCTTTTCATTTAAATCATCTTTGATGACACACCATTTAATTAGGTTTACTGTGCAGGTACGGATAGTTAAACTTGTGCATTCAGCACATGCATTCCATTTGACTAACATAATATATCTTATTCATGCCACTGTCACCATCCATTACAAAAATTAACAAGGCATCATCCAGTTAAACTAAGTCTGCAAAATGTTGTTTATGAAGAATTTTTCTTTCACACCACGATAGGATCCCTTATTGATGACTTTGCTGGTTCTGTGATCCCAGTCAAATATTTACTTGTCAACATAAACTGTGAAATGTTACCTTCCAGGGAGTTAGCCACTGTTCTCCTCTAGTAATAAATATGATTTCCTTTGTTGTAGTATTATTAATGTTGCATTTTTTTCCTGTTAGGAGATTTTACAGCCAGGAAAAGAAAGAAAATTGCTTAGTAGTTAACAGCAATCATTTTATACACACACAGCCAAAGTCTCACATAACTTACAAATTTACTTTGGCCTGCAGCAAGAGGTATACATTCACATGTTGTTAAATTTGCAGATAAATATGTATTCATGTGCACAAACTCATTATTGTCAAGGCATATTGTTCAATGGCTAAAAAAAAAAAAAAAAAAAAATTGGCAGAATATCTCAGAGTTCTGGCTGTGACCATTAAGGGTCCTCCAAATGAACCAAGATTTGCAGGGAGGAGTCGTATGCTTTCTCAGACCAGCTGATCTAATTGTCAGACAGAAGATAACTGCCAGCCACGGCAATAGATTTCTTGTGCACCACTGAATTCACAAGGCCTGCGGCTGGGCCCCTTTCTAGGCCCATCTGTTGAGAGAGGGCGCCAGGCAGTAACACTGAAGAACATCACAGGACAAAACCCTCCTTGGCTGACACCCCAACTGAAGAGCCGTGGTGCTTACACCTGGAAGTGAGCTGGCTGGATTGCCAACAGCTTCCCCCAGGAAAAGGATCTGCTGTGCTCTTCTGGCAATAGATTGAAGTCCAGGATTCTGAGATGGCTCAGACAGTTTCCCAGACCTAAAGATTAACTAGTCATTACTTTAAATAATTTCAGCCACAGTACCTCTTCTCCAGAAAAGTGCTTCACTGTAAAATAGCTTCACTTCCAGCATTTTTCTTCCTATAAGCTGCCTTGCTCAAGAAAGAAAAAGCAAAATTGCTGGGACCACAGAAAAAAAACCTCAGTCCTGTTCATGGTGGGTCTCTTCTCCAAGGACTGTGCATTCAGTGACTGTTTCATCAAGGAATGTCAGGCAAGTGCTCACAGATAGGCTCAGAAATATGCGGCTCAGATAAGAACAAAACCAGGCATAGAAGAAGATCTTTTAAATTCCTGCAGAACATCTGAGGAAAACCAAATAAGAATGGCTAAGGGCTGGATGCTCCTTCAGAATAACAAAGCTACTTTGTAGGTCAAGCTCACTGCAATGCTGTAAAAAGTGCTTAGGGGATCAGATGTTTGAAATAAAAGCCCACAATGAACAGCCACAGCTGCTATGCGCCCACCCCTCCTGCAGGTAAAAAGGCAAAAAAAAAAATTATTCCAACTATGGACATCAAGAAACATTTTAAGACCTGTTCTCTGGGTTTCGGGCTTTGTGACAGTAGCCAGGACTGTCGTGCTGGGGCATCAGCAAATGAGAAGGTCCAAACGGTTTGAAGGCAGGTTTGAAAGAGGATGTCAGTCAGACAATGAGAGTAAAGCTGGAGCAGCTCCAAATGAAGAGAGAAACAGCCACCACTACATCTAAGAGTCATAGGGAGATTTCAGAGAAGAAGAGATGATGGCTAGAGTAGAACAAGTAGACGAGCTGGGCATTAAATCCATAAAATTTTTAATGGGACTATTTCCTGAGTGCTCTGTTTTGTATAGCTACCTGAATGAATCTGTGGTTAAAATATATAAATATATTTCAAATAAGCAGAAAAGGTGCTTTGTACTCATGCCCTATTTTTCTCTTTTGCCTTGTTGCTCTGATACTAGCTTGATCTCTGAAGTCTATACATGTAGAGGTAGCTAAAATTCTAATTAAAACTTGTGCATTTTTAACATTTAAAATTGTATAATTAAAGACCTAACAGTAACAGAAACACGAAGAAAGAATAAAAATTTTCTGAGATGTTGAATTTCATAGTTCATGACTTTTCAGCACTTCATTATGCAAATCATGTAGCACATGCTCCATGATTAGCACAGCTTTCTCAATGGAATATGTCTTTCTGCTATTAAATTAATTTCCTATGTCTGCTTCTTCTACATTCTCTTTGTACTTGCTGTCCTCAGCATAAAACATTAAAATGTAGGGTCATACTAGAAATCCACGTATATAGACTTAAGTCCAGTGCCCAGAGAAAGAAGAAAAAATAATGTGCAATGTAAAGTTTATGCCCAATGTAAATAAGCACAGAGCAATCTGTGCTCGTGAAAGTCCTCAAGGACAAAAGCACAACTTCTATTTTTTTAACCTCTATATTTTACTGCAGGTTGAGAAAAGATAAAAACCTGTTGTGCTGTGGTAAAAACAAACATTCAGGGGCTATATTTTATAAATGGAAAGAAAATGGCTAACCTTAAAGTTTTTAGTGGTTTTTTTTTTTTTCCTTTTATCTATATTTTCATCCAGTGCTATTCTCCCTCAGGGCAACTATTTTTTTCTTGGCTGGTCTCCCTCTCACTCCAGTATATATTTGGTTACATCATGGAGCTTGTACTTCACCTCACGCAGCTGTTCTTATTCTACCAGCAGCAATAGCAAAGCATCACTGGCTTAATCTCTTTTTTGCTTTTAAGACTGAAAACGATAATCAGTATCTGTAGCAATTGTTTTATTTGCAGGAGAATCTAGGCTGTACAAGGAAGGTGCTAGATTTCCTGTTTACCCTTACATTATATGAAATACTTACAGTTTTAGCAAAGAAAACTATGCCTGTATATGGTTGGATCAAAAGAGAGATATTCAATGCTACTGGTCCCATACTTCCCAGAACAGGGATTTGACGTAAAATTGAAGTTCTGGCCAGCCAGACAAGCAACCAGAAATAGCTACAATGCTTAATGTCATCTGTGTTTTAACAAGTATGAGAAAAGACAGCAGACAGCAGTGGAAAAAAATAAGCAATCGCTCAAATAAAATAAAAAGTTATATCTCATATTTGCTGGTACAATGAAAGTGTAGGTGTTAGGAGCATCCAAAAAATCACTCACAGTTCAGAATTAAGTCCCTCCAATGTGTTTTCTCCAAATGTCACCTGTGTGCCTTCTGTAATATGTACTTGAAAATATCTTTTAGATGGTTTTTTTGGTCTACTTAAAAATACATGATTTTTATATTTAAAATTTTGAAATATTTATTTGGTTCTTGGGAATTTTCATTCACACACTTGTTTAAAATAATAGTTATAAAAAAAGGAACGCAACGAAACACACAATATTTAGATGAAGCCATAAAACCAGTGTGAAAATGTAAAACCCCATGTCCTTAATCCTTGTCTGACGTAACATAATGAAGAACACTGACTTCCAGATCAATGAAAAGAAGCCTGACCCTGATAACACCCACCATCTTCTTATTATTCCTGTGAAATTCCTATTATTATTTCAGTGGAAATGTGTTTTATACACTCCCATACAGTTTCTCCTGTCCCTCCCATTCTTGTCTCAGACAGTTTTCCCAATTTCCTCCCACCCACATCACCCCTCCTTGATTCTGACAGCAGGTCAATCAGTGGGAGTCCACTTAAAACCCCATTCTTCCCTTAAAAATCTCTTTCCTGTTACTTAATCTGGTACTTTTGGGGAGGGGTATTCTACAGAGGATCTAAGCTACCAAAGTACCGCTGAAGAAAATGAAGAAAATAGACAGAGATACAAATTAACAACTTCCTGTTAGGTGCACATTCAAAAGGGATTTTTGTGTTACTTCTGGTCAGGAGCAGGAACTAAAATAACACCCAAAGAACACAAGCCTTAATCAGCAGCATCTGCAGAGGTAATCTGTGGGTTTTGCTAGAACTCAGCAGTACAGTTTTGTTTAAAATGGTATGTAAATGCTGTTCAAGTGTAAGGAGAGAGCTGAAATAAAAGACTACAACCAGTTTAAAATGTGGGCTAGAGCGCTTGTGTTAGGGTGAAATGATTAAAACTAATGCTTTGAAAGATTCAGTAAATCAACTGGATTATTTTTTTTTTGGTGTGTCTTCGCACACCTAAAGCTCCACAGAGTGGCAATGAATTGCAATTTAGAAAACCTATAGAAAAGAGTCTGCTGTAACACTTCAGGTGCCTCAATTCCTTTCAGCCCCTGTTAAAAGAATCCCAGGTGGCCCTTCTGTCCTACTGTAATTTCTGTTGTTTTTTATCCAGAACACTTCCCTAATACTTAGTTATTCACAAGGAAATCTCAACAGATTTCAGCCACTTGCTTCCTCGAAACCGTAATATGTAAATTTCTAACCTCAGTCTCTGTCCACAGTGCATTCCTTTCCAAACAATTTCAGCTGAAATAGATACACTGCTTGGTTACACAGCAAGGCTTACAGAGCTATCAACAAGCAGGGCTTGGGTATGCCCCCCAAACAAAACCATTTAATAAATGACTGCTTTCAGCACTGCCCATGGAAAAACTCCCAGGAGTCAGGAAACGCATCCTGGTAAAGCACTGTGCATCAGCACACTGATATTTTGCTCTGTTTTCCACATTGTTCCCCATAGAAAAGTTAGGAATAAGTGCAAGCTGCCCCTGTGCCGCAGTGGACCAGAGTTTCCACAGCTTTGCTACTCTCTGTGCAATGGAATTGCACTGCAGGATTTGTCCTCTGGCATTTAAAATGATACTCCAGCCTTCAGTGCCACTGCAGGGGAGAGACTGTTTGCTACTGCTGAGTTCAAACAGCCACAAAAATACAAAATAACCTTCACAGTAAGGCTCAGCCATTTAATCATAGAGTCTATAATCAAGCAGGCTACTCAACTGAGAATGCACACGGAGCCAGCTGGGAGTAGAGGAGAAAAATAACCTAAGCCTTGTTCAAGACTGTAAAGACACAGCACAACCTTCAGTTCCATCCCCCCTCCCAGAATCTGTCTCAGCATTAACCTAGAGCTGAAATTACTTTGGGAAATACTTTAAAATCTCCAAGATACCATAAAGCTCGTGAAAACACTTGGCTATTTCACCAGGATGCTTCAAAGACATTGCTGAATGCCCTTTGCACTGCCTTTTTCTTCTTGTAAACAAAATTCTGACAGACTGTAGGAGCAGGCAATGGCATCCAGGTGATTCATAACAGTTGAGGCTGTTTCCCTCTGCACCTTAACTATCTCTCTCCTTTCTCATCTTGCTCTTGAGGCACTTGCTTGAACGTAATTAAGCAGAATTTAACCTGCCAGCCAGTACATATTTCGAACAGCTTCCCACTGCATTTTTCCATAGGTGGCAGCAATGGATAGACACCTGTCTGCCTCATCTTCCAGGAATTTAGTAATAATAACCCTGAGCAGAGATTTTACTCATCAAGAGTACCTTTGTTGAAACTTATCCTTGCAAAAAGCCCAGAATGAACACTTGCAAATAGCTCACTAAATTCTTTGCACATGTTGTGAAGGATGTCACCATAAAAAACAAGGCAGTATACTTCAACCACATAGAAGATGATGATGTATTATTGCATGAATTAGACTTGATACATCTAATTTTAAGGAAATATAAGCACTGATACATCCTTTCTTTAAGTCTCCAAAGCATTTAGAGGACAAGAAAGAACTATGTGAACCATACAAGCCTCACATGCAGCACAAATTTCTATTCAACCAATAGAAGTTAGCTTATTTCTTTCACTTCTGTGATTTAAGGGCCAGCTTTCCCTGTCCCAACACAGCACAAAAAACCTTGCAGCTATTTCATAGCAATACAAATAGGTCTATTAAAAATGAGCAGAGAGGGATCCTGAGAACACAGCAGCACTGACCCAGGTAGAAATGAGGTGTACCCGAGTTAGCAGTTCTTGTGAAAAGTTTCTTGCTATACTCTTTACTTGCAGTAAAGATGTTTAGCACCTAACATATTTGTTATGCCCTTAACCCTCATGGATGGTGATTTAGAGCTCTGAACTAGTTCTGCTCTCAGGTGCAAGATTTTTCCTGTTAGAACTGGGGTTATTCCACCTATGCTTCACACAGTTAGTCTTTATACTCCTATGTAATGCCTTAGAACTTTGAAAAATTCCCTGGAATACTGCCAGTAGGTTAAAGACAGGACACATCATCTGATGAGAGGTCAAGTATCTCTAGAGCTGTTCTGTGGTTTAAATGCTTTTCATTTGAGACTGATATTTTTCTAAAGGGAAATAAACTCCTGCTGCTTTTTGCTGTATGATACATATACTGAGGAGAGGTGGGTTGTGTATGTGTTTGTTTCTGTTTAAGCTTCATCCCCTCCAGTATCTCAATAAAAGAAAAGTGTGTATTTCCAAAAGGAGAGGAATCAGCTGCTTACTAAGAACCTGTAGTGGGTTCAGTTAGTAAACTGGGCAGCTTCCTGTAGCTATGCTAACCCATGAGAGAACCTTCAAATCATGGAATGTTTAAGGTTGGAAGGGACCTTAAACACCATCTTGTTCCATCCCCCTGCCATGGGCAGGGACACCTTTCACCAGACCAGGCTGCTCCAAGCCCCGTCTAACCTGGCCTTGGACGTTTCCAGGGATGGGGCATCCACAAGTTCTCTGGGCAACCTGTAACAGTGCCTGGAAAACTTTGGTAATCATCTTCTTGTAGTTCTTTAAATTCACCCCAAAATCCTTTACAGGAACACTTCAAAAGATACAACATATGTCATTTTCAGAGCTGCAACATTTGTACCACAATACAGACAAAAGTTTTCTGCAAGGTTTGTCGTTCAGAACTTTTTATTCCCCTCCATAGATCCAGCTGTTTTTACCATGTTTTATCATACCATTTCTAACTTGATGCTTCCCTCCCCATTATGCCTTTCACTTTGGGGTGATTTAGAAATGTTAATTGTGAACAGCTCTTTTCAGTAAAACAATCCTGCGTCCTTGACCACGCTGATCATCAAGCAGCGACAAAGGAACCCCGTTCCCCATTTGAACTCAAAGACCACATTATAAAACTGCTTATTTTTCACAAGGTCTGTTGCTAATTAAGCTAAGATTAATTTGAGATTTTATAGAAACCATTGTGAACTTTGTTTGGTGTTTTTGTTTGTGGGCCAAGTGCTATTATTATCTTTCCTCATCTTTCAGCCTGGGAAAGAATGCTGTCTTTGCAAGCAGTTAAAAAAAACCTCAATGAATATCCGTCTGTAAAATCAATTTTAGCATGATGCTGATGAAATTTGCACTTTTGAACGGCTGTGAAGGTGGTTTCAAGGGTGAATGGTGATGCCATATTTAGAAACAAAACCAAGACAGGTAAATAGCATTAACTGCTGAATTTTAAAAAGCATCTCAGAACCCTAAGCAAGTGTTTATGTACCAACAATCCTTACCCAACCATTTCAGATGACCATACATTTCTGTAATTACCTTGTGGCCATATGCAGTTTGCATTACCGTGATTACTGGTCCTGTGTGGTAACTTGAAAACCATGAACAAGCAGATAGGCAATCCAAGTCATAACCCTACAACCACATACTTGGAAAACATTTGAGGTAATATCATTTGGGTAAGTTTAAATTTTCAGCAGAGAAAAATTCTAGGGGTTCAGAAAATCTTTGATCACTATTTCCCCCCACAGAATCTGTCATCTAAAACATCTCTTTGCAGACAATGTTTTTTATATAAGTAGATCAATGTGTTATGCATTATCGGGTAAGGATAGCAGCTGAGATCTGACACAAAGACCTGAACTTTGTGTCACTAAAAGTAGCTAGACAAGGAAAGCACTATTGCCCACTAAAGGAATAAATCTCCTCCATTTGTTCTAAATGTACTCTGTTATATAAACCACATAAAATGTCAATATGACTTTCACAAAACAAGGAGCATGTCACTCTATATTTTGAATGATCACCACAGCACTTTTTGAAGCACCAACTTAACTTTAAGCCTCCATACCCATATTTAAGGTATTATAAATATTTTCCTGTAGTTCACTAAGGAGGGCAGCAGGATGATGAGTGTTAGCTAAGATGATTAAAATTAGTTGAGTGAATATTTCTCTTACAGTCCTGAAAATGATACCCCCATTGAGCCTTTGTCATTAGAACGACTTTTGACAGGAATGATTATTCAGGTTTGTAAGCCTGAGTTCACTGGAGGCAGAAAAGAGGAAAGGATACAAGTGACAATTCCATATTGCCTGCAGCTGTCCAGCGGTGAGCATGTGCCGACTGAAGGGAAGGGTAAAGTAGCAAAGGGAAGTATAATGTACAGGCATCAGCAGAAAATGCCACCTGTTCTGGCCAAGACAGCCACACCAAGGGAAAATGACAGGAGTGCTCAGGTCAAAGGAGCAGGGAACAATAAGGATGCTGGGATTACTAGAAATAGAGTGCTTACCATAAAGCTAAGTGAATTTGGTGATGGTAACCCTCCTATCAACAAAATGACTACAATGTTTCAGGACATGGTTTGAAAACACCATAAAAAGTAAGGTACAGACTGTTTTCTTCCTAACAAACCCCGCTTGCCATATTTGAATTCCACCAAGGAATTAATTAAGCTGTATTGATTTATTGATACAAGAACCTGATCTAATTTGCATGTGTAAATTAGCAGGAAGAACATTTCCCTTTACTTTGCTATATAGCTGGAATGATTGTTTACTTAATTTCCCACTGCACAGCTCTGGTTTTGCAAAATGCATTTGCAACCAGGGGTATCATCTCAGATTTAGTTACATGTTACATATGCTTCATAAAAAGGTGAAGCAGTGCAAATATAAATATCTGGGAATTACAGTTTGCTACCAGGCATAAGGCTCTCAAAACAGAACGCATCGATCCTTCAGAACACTTGAGTTTTTCCTCTGTAGAAGTACTAGAGAAAGCTTCTTTGCGTCTTTAATTTCTCTTAAGACAAAAGGGTTTTCTGTTATTTTTAATATAATCATCTTTAAACTGTTCTGTACACATCTTGGTTCTAGTAGTTTGTTTATCCTTGTGGGAGGTGTGAGATAAAACTTGCTTGAACGTGAATTAATACATCTGTTTTAAAAGCCTTTTTTTAATTAAAAAAATGGCCATTTGGACAGTGTGTTACTTGATTCATCTAATTCAGTTTGACTCGACAGAGTCCAAATGTAAAGTTATAATCTCATACTCTATCATTCCATCAGCTGCTGAGGATCAGAGAGTTGAATACCTCTAGTTCCACTACCAGCTTCCTTTCAGAACTCCAGAAAGGAGAAAACCAGTGAAGCCCATTACACTGAGGATTCAGAGTAGCTGGTTTCCAGCACTGTGCAGCGGGAGCTGACCCAAAGGCTGCATCATATTCCAAAGGGTCTGGTCCTTCAAAAACATGACATGATACAGTAAGGCAACAAGCTCCTGTCAGTAGTTAACGTCCAAGGAGTGACTCTTATTTCATCTGAGATGTGTAACTGCATTACTTTTAATTCTTGGTTAGTAACTTGGAAGGAATAAATAAGAAAGTAAGATAACTCTAAGGCTGTGACTTCATATTTTATAAACTCCCCAGAAAACTGTTGTGAAAACAATTTAAGTGACTGAGGAATACTGTGGCTGTTTACTGATCTGTCCAAAACCCAGCAAGGTCACATCTGCTCTGAAGTGGAAATTGAACAGGATGTTTTTGTTTTGTTTTTTTGCTGTGCTGGGAAGCAAGTCTTGGAATGCTTCATTTTCTTTTAAGTAAAATTTGCTAGGAAGCCACAACAGAGAAGAAACACTCACAGAAGATAAAGCTCCCTTCCGCATGCAGTGTGTCAGGACCTGCAGCACATCAACATGTCAGATCTAAAGTTTATGGCAGCATCAATCAAGACACCAAATTCATGGGGTTTGCACTTAGGGATGAAAAACAAAATAATAGTTATTTAAGCATGGTATGCAGTATCATGCCAAACCACCTTGGTGGCAGAACACTAGGAGATGACTAGAAAGACTTTTAAATATAACATTACAGAAAATTTCTCCCAAATTAATATTACTGATTTTTATTATTATTATTACTCCCAATTGTTCTGAAATGTGGTCCAAGGAAACTATTGGAAGCTATAAAAAAACCACTCCCAGAATTAGCAAAGCCACAGTAAGTAGGCTCTATTACATAGGAATCAGCACAGCTTATATAAATGCAAGGCATGTACCAAAAACATATTGATTACCTGTGTTGCCAAGAGCAATATGTGTAAGAGAGGTGAGATTAATACAAAATACAGAGATTGCCAAAAGGCCTCCAACAGGAATCTTTTAAAAGCATTTCCAAACAGGCTGAGCAGTCATGAGAAGGAAGGTCCTCCCATGAATAAAATTGGTGATTAAAAAAGGAAGATATTGAAGGTCAGTGTAAAAGCCATTTCTCTCTCCAAACAGAGATACTCAGCAGAGTCTTACAGGATTTATGAGAGACCCTGGTGTTCAGCATGTTTTTAAGTTATCTGGAAAAAGGAGTGGAGAGTGTGATGACAAACTTTCAGGATGCTACTGTTATTCATGGTGGTAAAGATGGAATTGACTGTGAAGAAGTGCAGAAAAACCTTGCAGCCAAGGGATAGAGTGAGATAATGGCAGATGAAATTCAGGAAGGATAGCTGTAAAATGATGCACAAGGGAAAAAATAATTTTAGCTCCACAGTGATAAGCCAGCCACTAATACGTAGGAACAGGATGTTAAGGTCAGGGTAGATAGTGCTGTGAAAACATAAATCCAGTACCCAAGAGTGCAAAACCAGACATGAACGTTAGCAATTACTAAGAAAGGAGCAAAAAAGCAAACCAAAATATCATTAGCTCCTTGTGCAAATCCACCATACTGCTGCATCTTGAAAACTGGATGCAGTTTTGGTCCTTCCCTTGCAGTGAGGGTAATTCAGGATACAGAATGGCTCCCATGAAAGGGCCCACTGGATACCCCAGCTCTTCCTAAAGCTCAAGCAAATTGGTTATTGACAGCTGTCCTTTCACTGCTGCTGCAAAATAGAGGAGATTATGGAAAGTCCAGAACATCGTTCAGTGTTTTGAATGATTATTTGCTGCAGTGTGGAGTCTTCTGATTTTGATAAGGGAAATAAAAATAAGCTTTCAAGCCTCAGGATGGTAAAAAGCAAGGAGAATGACTGCGGTTCACTAAACATATACTGAAAAAAGCCAAACCAACCTTTCGCATAATCTTGTCTTCCATGTAGTTGAAAGAACAACATATCAAATTTATGGGAAATGGCATTTAGAAATTACTAATAATCTAACCTTCTTTTTCTCTCTGCTTATGCTGGCTAGCCTGTGAAGTTGGAGGAGAAATTATTCCTTTGACCTGCAGGGAATAGCTATAAAGAACTTAAGCAGGAATTCGCAAGACCAGAGATCAGGAACCATTTGGATTTAGTACTGCAGGGAATCAATCCATCAACGCAATACAGCAGTACAAAGGTATACAGTCTCAAGAAGCCAAATGTTAGGGAATTAACAAAGTTAACAATCAGCTTGCAATGGGAATTTTTTTTAATAGGAACCAGTAAGCTGGAACAGAACAATGCAGACTACAATGTAATCCCATTCAGAGTGGGGCCGCTCAGGAGCAGAACTGCCTTGCTACACCTATTATCTTCTTTTCTCTCTGTCATTCCATTGCACTACCAAGGATTCCAAGAAATTGAGAATTCTTTTCCCTTTTAACCTAAACAGCTATTTGTTTATGAAATAAAAGAATATGTATCATAGAGATACCCTGTAATTAAAAAAACAGTGTTAATATAAATCAGTTATTTTAATAAAAGCAAATGGGTACTGTAGCAATTTATTACAAAGAGACCCAATAAATTGAAATCCATGTACAATACTGGTTTGTTTGTTTTTTCAATAAGACATGACGGTAACAAAAGTAATAACTACTGAGGAAAGCGAAATGTTTAAGTCAGGAAAGAGTGAAGACACTATGGAAAATGTGAGAAGGAAACAAAGCATCACTCAGCTCACTGAAGTTGGGTGTTTTAAGCTTCAACAATCAATGTCACCTTTAGTACAGTAATAAATATATATATATATATATATATATATATGCACACACATATAAGCACTCTAGCAAATTATACATGCACTCTTCCTTGGCTGACTTCTCTTCCATCTCATTAAAGTGACTCCTTCCTCCTCTTATCCCCTCTCTCTAGGTGTAATAGTGTCCCTGCCTTCTGGCTAGGTGATAATTAAATCCACTACAGAAGTGGCAAGTGGGTGGGAAAGAAACTATTTATGCTTATTCAAAGAGGAGGGGCTCAATTAGCACTTCATTTAGGAATTTAGCTATTAAAATTTTATCATGACTCGGATGTAATTCCGAACGCCCAGTTCCCTCCATCCATATCGGGCTGGTTTGGTTCTTCCTGATTGTAAGGTTGTAAGTCTTAAACAGGAATCTCTGCTTGGAAACAGGAAGGTCAAACAGGAAAACAAAGATCTGAGTAAACGTATGTTCATACCCAGAGATCATGAGACTCCAATACCTTGGATAAAAGAGATGCAAATATCTGCAGTGTCTGTGTTCAGGTAGCTGAGGCCATTAATAGAGATGGAAATACAAATTCTGTTGATACACCTCTACCTATTAAGATGCCCTGAGAGCATTTCAGGTTGTTCTGCACTACAGGAAAAGTAAGCCTAGTGCAAACTAATACTGATATGCCCCCCCCCCCAACAAAAATCCATTGATAAAATAGGATTTATACTTAAAATTCCTCTTACTGCTCTCTATTACCCTTGGAATAACTGCAGAAAATTCCTCTTTTGTGAAGGAGTTAAGTGCCCATTTCACTTTAAAGTGTCTGAGAAACACCATTGAATTAAATATTCTGTATACAAGAGGGGAGAAAACCAGTTTTCGGTACAAAAGATAAAGTAATTAATTAAAAAAAACATCAACCAGTTTCCAGGAACATCTTCAGGGATTTGCATGCATTACCACTGAACAAGTACAGAAACACACAGGCAGAAATGGAGGTTTATTGGTCTAAGCTGGTCTCATCCAAGCAACAATAAATTACTCTGCTCCTGATAAGAAGCAGGTATTAAGCAAACAGCAATACAGTTCTTTAAACCCCTAAATTATCCCAACTTGGCAACTTCAGAAGATCATAAACAGCAAAGAACTATTATTCAAATCGTAGTCATTAGAATTTACAGGGAACAGACCAATATTCCTATCAGAAATATTCAAAATATGGATAGCATGCAATTCCTAATCTCCTTAGGTTCATTTCTCCTGCTGAAGCTGTTGAATGACAGAAATAAAAGGGTGAATAAGCTCTTTTCAAGAATATCTCTCCTCTAATGGAGGAGTTGGAATGGTTGTGGTTAATCCTCCCATGAGTAAGACTGAAGATCCAAGACTGTTATCACAAAGCTAAAATCTCACAAGTCCTAATCACACGTTTCATGAAAGAGCTCTTCTAGTCAGGGGAAAAAAAAAAAAAAAAAAAAAAATGAGGGTGGGAGAGAATAAAAAACCAAGTGACATTGTTCTGCTCTCTAGCCAAGCTCCAGTAGTTTGGAAAGCTGAATGTACCTAATTGAACTTCAGCATGAATTGCCCTTTCCGAAAGGACTGCCCAGATTCCCAGACCATCTAAGGCCAAGCTTCTCTCCACTGCAGTGCTTTGAGAAGATCCCATTTGCTGTCAGGGATCCATTATGACCAGAAGCTCAGAGTCCCATGAAACTGTCAAAAATTCCCAATAAGAATGTGTTCTGAAATGCTGAATTTCTAACAAACTGTGCATTCCTTCTTCCCAAAGGTAAATGTATGTTCTGAGCTGGATTGTCTCACAGAGGGCAAGTAAAAGATTACTATAAAAATGCACAAGAATTTCCTTTCCCCTGCATCCACCCACTGAGAGCTGAAAACATCCCTATCATTTCCAGGATAGCTCTGATTCTGCTGCACAGAAATCTCAGAGTGACTTCCCCCACAACAGTCACGTTATTAACAAGAGTGGCTTACAACCACTTTTGCAGTCTATTGCATTCCAGGGCCTTGGCTTTTATTACATTAGTTTTTACAATACTAATACATACTCATCTGCTTACACAACCCTTTCCATAGGTTTTTCCGAAGAATTAGGGGTCAAATTTCTAATTGGGGGGTGCAAATTTTTGTTTCGAATTACAAGATTGAAAGGGCAGCCAGTATGAGGGGCACTGATTCTTTCACCCATGTGGCAGTCATCTTTCACCAGGTATCTGAGCCCCATTTTCAGCTCAGTGAATAGGTCTGGAAGCAGTCTCTGCCCCAGCACAGCTTGTCTGTACTAACAGCAAGTTACATACCACTGGAATACTGCATTGCCTTAACTGAGTTCGTGCATTTCTGCAGATGTTATCTGGAAATTAAACGGGAAATTTTTCAGGTTTTAGCACACTCAATTTAAAATATAGCAAAGTAGTCTAATTTAGACTGCAGATCTTTTGATAATGCTTCTCAGTATCACATTCATTAGTTCAAAAAAAAAAATTACAAAACTGCTAATAGTGATTTCTACTAAGGAATAGGCTCCTGCTCTTCTGGTCCATTTTAATCAAAGTGTCATTAATTCTAACTAAATTAGTTTTATCACCTGAAGCCCAGCACTTCATCTTTGACCTGACATTCAGCATATTAAAAGCTTGTATAGCTATCTCAAATACTTTTGAAATTATGAGTATCAGGCAGATCATTTTTATACCTGCTATCTTGAGTCCTTTGACATCTTCCCTTAGAGATTGCCTTGGCCATTTTTCCATTCAAGAATTTCACTCTCTTCTTCCAATTATTTGTCTTGTAAATTTCTCAGTACATCCTCTCAAGAAAAGTTCTTAACAAATAGAGAAAACAAATGACACTGGCTTCTTCAAAGCTGTAAACTCTTGACTTCTTCCAGTTATCCATGATCTGCCCATGTAGAAATTATTACAGTCTACTGCAGTAGAGATTAATCTCAATTTTAAACATCCTGATGGTAAAGAATTCACACAATTTCAAGATGCATCTTGTCAATCTGGCACTTTATGTATAAGAACAAAAACTTCCATAAGATTAAAAAAACCACTCATACACAAAGTTGATGTGTAAAATCAATGCTATTGGAAGAAGTGAAAACTGTGTAATCACTACAGTTTTTGCAACATGTTAAAACCATATGTCAGCCTTCTTTGATTTGAGAAATTAAGGAGTCCCACAGTCACAAAGACTTGGGTTGAATTGATTGTGGTGATTAAGCCAGAAACTATTTTTGGAACTTCTGTCTGATTTTGTACATATTTTAAGAGTAAATAATAAAAAAGCAAAGCAAATACAAAGAAGATTAGGAGTGACCCATTACTCTGTTAGGAAGGCATGGAAAGATCAGGGTTGTATGAGTAGAGTCCTATCTTCCTTTAACAAAGGAAAGCTAAAATAAATGTTACAGGAGACATTTATACAAAAACCTGGAGAGGAAAACTAGACTGAGGCTAAAATGTGTAAATTGCTGAAAGATGATTCCTAAATACCAAGAAATACTTAAAACAAAGCTTTGAAGCCATTTTTACTGAGCAGTAAATCAGTTAAAACCATTTGTACTCATCAGTAAATCAGTTAAAAGCACTGCTTTTTTTCTGTTTTACTCAAACTAGTCATCGATGAGTAAATTCAGTTACCAAGTAACTCTTAGAAAGACTGATTTACTGCATGTTTACAAAGTATTACAGCATTCAGCCAGGCTGTAAACAGCATCAGCAAGCAAGTCCTGAAGTAAATAATTCTGTCCCTAATCCCTCCCCACTCACCACATAGGAAAAGTCATCATCAGTTCCAAGAGATTAAAAATACTTCCCTAAAACTCTTATTCTGTAAACACTTTTTTTTTTCCCTTTCACACTTGGCTAAACCTCATCCAGTAACAAATGGAAACAACTCATCCTACAGTAGTCTCGCCCAACAGAAGGTTTTAGAGGCAGCAAATACAATACAAAAAAAAAAATTGAAGAGAGGAAGTAGACAAGAGCTAAACAAACAATTCCAGTGTTGGGCCACCTCTGTACTATACAGGGGACAAAATTGAGAGAACAGGCTGGCTGTTCAGATAAGCTCTTTTGCAAAGCTGCTTCTGATTATCCAGTTGGACCTTTTTAGATTATGTCAGAGTCGCATACCAATTTCCAAAAATGAATAGCCAAGTAGCATTTCTTTTATTAATTGCAAAAATCCTCCTATGCACACTACGTTGGATAAGGGGAGAAACGCTTTTGTCTGGAGCAGACTAACAAGGAAATGAAGGGAAAGTGTTGTAGCAAAAATGAAAGGCAAATGATGGAAAGGGAAAGTGGCAGTTTGGAAATTGTGTCCTCATAGAAACTCTGTGGTCAGACTCAGGTAATACTTCGAGCACGGCCCTGAATGGCTGCTTTTCCAGAGTAGAAAAGCTGAACACCACCCCTTCGTCCCCCCGCCCCCCCCCCCCAAAAAAAAATCTGTGAAAATGGCCAGAGGTTTTCTTAATTATTAGTGTGGGAGGAAGGGTATTCCAGTGATAGCTCATTCTTACACAAAAATCTGCTCTTCCATCAGTTTATAATTTCAGTAAGAAGCATCATTCCTGACAGACAGACACAGTGTCCTAATTACCATATAATTTCACAGTTTCATGCATACTGTTGACTTTAAATGGCACATACATTTATTTAATTTACTTTTCATCAGAGCTTCCCTGGGAGATGTGTTTGCATACTGAAGGTGTGAATGTCAAGTAAGAGGCCTAAAATCTTGCATGTAATTGAGCTGGGCCTCAATTCCTTTGTTAACTTGCTCACATAGCTGAAGAGACGACACCTCCCCCTAGGTTATAATGAGACCTACTGTACATCAAATACACTGGCAGAGAAGCTAAAATTTTATAATGGAAATAATGTTTTTAAATGCTTGAAAAAGTAATTTTTCTCACCACTAGGTCTTCTAGTACATGAATTTAAGGGATTAGGCTGTCTAAAACTAGAATTGAAGCAAGTCAGTACTGAATCTTGGGCTGAAAACACACAACTAAACTTTTTTCTGCTTAATTTCCAGTTCTCAAACAGCAAATAGCATTGCACAAGTCTAAAGCTGCTTCATTTTCACATTTGGACGTCTTCTAATGCAATAAAAATAAAGCTTCTAGCAATTCATGTAATGTTTAACACACCATTCCTTAAGTGCTGTGCATTTCCTATTCAAATTCTGTCATGATACTCAGAATATACCATTCCATATCTTGTAACACTTGGCCTGCTTAAACAATGCTTAAGCATATTTTTAAAGGAATCAGGTGCTATCGCAACCATTTTTCCTGTGCCCAAGCAGTGAATGAGGCTTGATACTGACATTCAGACATTGTCACATCATTTTTTTATGTCATTCCATTTTCCAAAATGAACTTTTGAACATCATTATATTATAACAAAGACAAGCAACTTCTATGTTAGCAAAAGTAAGTATAACAAGTCTAGAATTATAACTGTGAAACTATTATACACACCTAAATTTCCTTGTGAGGAAACTTTCTGTACATTCACATGCAGTATTTTCATATGGAATTGTACATTAATATTAATACTTCATTGCATATATATGCATTTTGTGAATAACTAATAAATAACAGAATGGCTTAGAGCAGAAATTAGAAGTGGTGCAGTGAATATTGTCTGTAGAAAGGGCTCTGTGCAAGAAAAACAGTGCAATAAATGCTGCCAAATAGCATCTCCTTCAGGGTTCTCCTAGTGAAAGCGTGCCAGGTAACTAAGGACTATTAGTTTTTGTCTTCACTCACAAGTAACAGCACCATAAACTGGGCTCTTAATAAATGATACCTCGAGGTGACAAGCTCCCAGCTATAGCACTCACCCCATTAAAGGGCAGTGAAATGGGTTTCCATTTAGGCTGAGCTTTATGTCAGTAAGAGCAGTTGCCATTTAAATGGCCTTTGGAGGCTCAGCTCAAAGCTCAGCTTAAACCTATTTAAAGACTGTCAATCTGCTTTTGCAGAGCCAGACTTGTCTAGCTTCAGGTGATGAAGGCCCACCTTAGTACAGAGCTCACATCCCAGGACAAAACCAGGAGATGGCTGTCACAGGCTGGTGCCACATCTCCTTTGTCTTTCTATCAGTGGAGCTGCAAAAATGGCTCAGGGACACTTCTTTGGATTCACTGTCTGACAGGTTCGAAAGAACTGTAAAATGAGATTCCTTGCAATTTTAATGCAGCATTATTATAGGCTGTAAAAGGCTTTGTCTTACTTGGATCATTCCAAGACCTGTCTGCCTGCCTACATCAGGCATGCCCAGGGCAGCTGCTTCGGTCTCAGCAATCACCTGGAGACCTCCCTTCAGCCTCCCAAGGGAGGAACTCTGTCAGGGTATTTCCAGACACACTGAACTACTGCTCTCCAACATGCCCTTCCCATGCCAGTAACAAAACCAGGGCCATATAAGAGAGATGGTGATGCATTTCCATTTGAATCCCAAGATGGTATTTCAGAAAAACCTCTGTTGTACAGGTTTGTAGCAATGTGACTCAATCAAATACATTTCCTTCTAAGAGGATCAATGTAACGTAATAGCATTTTCACAAGCAAAAGCATTAAAGTATTTTATTTTGGTCAGTTCTGAGTTCATTCCTTTTTCATCTCCATTCCTCTCATTCTCTAGTAATGTACCTCAATTTTGACAAAACCATAAAGCTAGGTAATAGTCAAAAGACCAACACAAAGTGTGGGTGACACGTAAAAAAACCCAACCAAACAAAGCAAGACAACAACTACACTGGCAGCAAATACCTTGCTTCCAGAGCCGGAGATGTAACTTGGATGGACACTGGAAGAAAAACGCGTTCATAAAAGAACCAATCTTAAAACCCAGCAATAACTAAGGATACTGTGGCCTGGTACATAAATCCTTACAGTTCACTTTTTTCTTACATCAGAAAGAAGAAAAATCCCATTACAATCAAAACTCTTGTCTGGTGTGCAAGAGCCCAGATTAATAACTGAAGTTCTTACCATCACATCTCTTTGTAGCAGACACTTCAAAGTTGTAATCTAAATTCTGCTTTGGAATTGCATAAATTACAGTTACAGAAATATCTCTTTCAATCCACTCTGAAAATACACACAGATTCCAGAGAAAGATTTTAACCCTTGGAGATTTTAGCTCCGTACTACTTCTTCCCGTGTAGTCTGATGTTTGAAGACTGCATACTGTCTAATTTCATAATGAAAACTTGCTCATTTACAGCCTGTTGAAACTATTTTTCTATCAAAAAAGGACAGTGGTGTTTTTAGCAGCAATTCAGTCATATATATCACACGTACATAATTGAACATCAGGACACATGACAAAATTGAGATGGCTGCTTTACTTCCCAGTTTTTAACACACTCTTGCTACCACACAGTATGCAGGTCTGTTGAATAAGCATATTTGTCACAATAAGAAAGGCTTCCCAATGCCAGCCTTGCAGGCATCAAATGATTTGCAGCTGGTTTTCAACACTTCCCTGAATTTTCATTTCTTTTGGAAGCCAGGAGAGCTCTCACACAACAGGCAGCTTGTTGCCAAAGGGGAGACTTACAAAGTACTTGGAAAAATTATGTGTTACTAAGTAGCAAGAAACCAAATCCATCTCAGCAAGTCTAATCTGAAAATAGATGGAAGTGCAGGGATATCAGAGGAATGGCTGCCTTGCTTCACTCTGTGCTGTGCATCTGCCTAGGGGCAAGATGCAGCCTTGTCCTCACACAAGGCTGTACTTCATAATCAATTGGTTGAAAGGAACTTTTGGGGCAAAAAAAAAAAAAAAAAAAAGACTCAAATGTTTTATCTACCTGGTCAAACTTTATTTTCTATTGAATTGATTATTTTAAAGGATCATCAAGTATGGGAACAAGAAAGGGGAGGTAAGAGCAAAGAATCCAAATTACTCCATCATGTAGTTGAAAATTACTTTTTGAATAAAAACACTAGTTATGCTTTTCTTGCTAGGCTTAGGTAATATCACAGGCAAAGGAACACAAAAATAGATACAGTACTTGCAAAAATGAACTACACTCTCATTATTGAGGGCTATAATCTTCTGGTTAAAACAACTGGAAAATTTTGCTAGGTTTAATAAGGCATCTCCAACTTATTGAAAATTTTATAAAGAGTAATTAGGAGCTCAGTACTCCTAAAACCTAACTCTTCTTCAAAATCTTCAGTAGAAAACAAAAGCCTTTTTCTCTATAACACTTTGAGCCCCCTGCCTCTTGTCCTGTCACTGCAAACCACTGAGAAAAGCCAGGCTCCAGCTTTATGTATCCACATATCCATGTATTACCCATATTTTGGTAATGCAACCACATGCTATTGCCATGTGTCTTCTGTGATGTGCCACATAGAACATTCTGTCAACAAGGTCTGCCCCCAAGCTTCTCTTCAAAAGGCTGAGCAACCCCAGCACTCTGGCTCTACTTATTTCCTATTCCCTTCAGCCCCCCTGGTGATTTCTGGTGGCCCTTCACTGTTAATTGGGGAGAAACACTAAAGGAAATTTCCAGGAGATTAGTTCTCTAGGACAGGCTAAAGGGAAAGAGCTCGCCAGCCGTGGAAAGAGCAGCAAGCAGACTTGATGGAAGTGTCCAAGGAGGCAATGAATTAAAAATCGAAGATACCTCCTGTCATGTACAGTAGAGTGGCATTTTAAGAATTTTGAATATGAATGAGAACAACATAACTGCACTAAAAACCAGAGTCACAGAGAGAGAATCTTTATGAATGGTTGAGTAACAACACACAGAGAAAGAATCATCTTGTTTTGAGAACAGGGGAATATTCTGGCATACAAATGAGCCCACAGAGCAGTGGGCTCCACTGAAAACAGTGGGGAATGTGCCTGACTGGCACTTAAGAACAACGGGGTATGGAGGAACAAGCTCTGTGGGATTATGCAGCTATTAAAGGTGAAATACATCTTGAGAAATAAAAGGAGATTAAAAAAAAAAGAGTCAAATGCAGAAGACATAATAGATATGCAAAATGGTCTCTGTAAAAATGATAACAGCGTGAACTAAAATGAGTGCCAGGTTTTAAATGAATATATTAATGTGGCCTTCCTTGTTATGGCAGCAATAGCAGGCAGGATGCTGTTCTAGTACAATGCAATTGGTGTTGGATGGTAAATAAAAGCCACCACTGGTTCAAAAAGTTCACAAGAGAAGGATCTCTTTGGCAAGTCACAGCCATATGACACTTCAGGTTGTGACAACAAAAAAGACACTATTTAATAGCAATGATAAAATACTTACTCAATATCTGTCCATGAGAAAAGGAAGGCACAAAATCTGTTACCATGTAACTTCAGACAACAGGAAGAGTTTAAAAGTGAGGGAAACAAAGCAAATGAAAAGAACAAGTAAAAAGATAAAGCAAGGCATCACAGAAGGGGTTTAAAATAGACCCCAAATGGCTAATAAGCACTTGGTAGAAGCTGAGCAAACACACAGCTTTCAAATGAAATGATTTCTCCATAATGCTGGAATTTTAGTGAGAAAAAAATCAAAAGTGCTCCCTAATTTCTACTTTACCATGCTTGGTAATTTCTATTAACTTGCACATAGTGTTCAATGCTTGACACAGGCAACCGTCAGCCCACCTCTGTGGCTACATGAAAATTTAATAATACAGGTACTATTAGCTTCAATTAAAATTATTCATCCTTGTAACTTGCTGTTTTTACTTAGTATATGATATTTACTTATTATTACAATAAAATCTATTTAGCACCTGGATATAATGACCCCACTATGCCAATCACCAGGACTACAATCAGGGTGCGATCGGGGATCATTCTCAGGGACAACAGCAAACTCCTGCAAGGACCTAAAACTCTTTCAGTATTTACCCTCCATGCATCTTGAAGGCCTGATGTATTTGTTATAAAACCACAGTTCTTCAAAATCTTCCAACAAAATATTATTAGCTTAAATAAGTATTTCTCATGCAAGAGTCAAAAACGAATCATAATACCCAGGATCTTCCATAAAGTAGGGAGGGAAGAAAACCCGAATTAATAAGATAATTAGTAAGATAATTAATGAAAACTAAGCAAAGGCAAAGCAGAGCCAACTTAGAAGGAAGCAAGGGATTTAGAATGAAGCAGAAATCACAGTTCATTATGATCAGACAACCAAAAAAAAAAGGGGGGGAAGAACCCCCCACAATCAAAGATTATTGACTAACCAGGGAAAAACTAAATAGTAAAGAAAAAACCAAACAAAACTGTCTTGTCCTATGACAAATAGCTGATAAGCAGTTCATTTACCACCTTATCTGCTAATACCTTCTATTTTAGTAGCTTAAAGTAAACCATTGACCCAGTAAATTTATATGTATCTCAGAACAGGAAAGAGCAAATTGTAACACAAAAATACCGCTCTTTCATAAAGAGCAGTTTTGTTCTACCGCATAGAAGTTCCCACTGATCCATCTGAACAGATTTGCAGCAAATGAGCTAGTTTCCAAAAATTAACATTATTTCCAAGTGGAACAGATGTAGGCATGAATACTCAGATACAGAAGACAATGGTAGATTTGCAGTTATCTCAAATGTATTTTAGCTGAAATCTGACTGCAGTGAAAAGCAGTGTGCCTTGCAAAAAACTTCTGGAACTCTTGGCTCCAATCCAACCTCAAAGCCTAGCAGAGCTGGCAGAGGTCTTTCCATCTGCTTACTGTCTTTTGCCCATCATGGATGAGATTAAGAAGAATTTGCAGTGCAAACAGTAAAAAGTGGCTTCCTACATTTATATTACATGGGTCATCCATCATATTTTAATGGCAAAACCTTCCTCTTCGATGAACACGGCCTCTTGGTCCATCAGCTAGCAACATTTATTTTTTTCTTACAGTGTAAACTCCCATTTCTCTTTTTATGAGTGCTTCTAGGCAAAATTCAAATAAGAAATGCTTGGGTTGCACAGCTCTCTCCAGGAGCAAACAAACTGCCAGCCATTACCACACTCTCCCTGTAAGCATTTTAGCCTAGAAAGCAGAGGACCCCACATTGGCTTTATCCTCCTCTCCACTGATGTTTTGGGGTTGTCTGTTTAGGCATATATGGATTTACAAGCCACAAGACCAACCTGGACTTTCATGAGAAGCCCTTCAAAGCTCACAAAGGAAATTAAGCTCCTTGAGATAAACATGCCAATGCATGGTGATTGGCAGGACTTAATGGGGAACAAGTTTATATAATTTCTTACCTTAAAATAAAAAGTGTCAAGGTTTAGTGTGCAGGACAGTTATTAACAGTTTGATAACAAAATAATTTTAAGTATAATCCTCAGCGTTGCTGTTCCCCCCTCTCTCCAGCTCTGTTCGCTTAGGAGCCATCCCACATCTTCTGTTCTCAACGTATTCACCACTTCCTCTTTTGTTTCATTTGCTTAAAAAGCCAAGAAAAACGTGCAAAGAAATTTCAGCTCATAGAGCTGTTGCCAATGTGAGGACTTGAGACAATCAGAAGTTATTTCAGGTCTTATATTCTGTGGGAACTTTGTCATGGAAAGAGCTTTCACCTTTATGTAACCCCCTTGGCAGCAGTGAGTTGTGAAGTGAGCAGGCACAGTCCCACTGCTGCTTTAACAGTCATGAGCAAAGTGATAGCCCTGCTGGAGGGTGGTGAAGTGTTAATTGGCAAATTAAGGCAGTGCTGCACTGAGGCATTGAGGATAAATTGCTGCACTGAATATGCATTTTCAGGGCTTATAGGGAAATGGAGTGGAAGATGTAGAAAAGGCAGCTAGACCTACTACTGGGGAGGTGGGAGTTACCCAATTTATTTTCTGGTGTGTCTGCAGCAGTCTCACAGCTCTTGGAAAGTGGTTTGTACTTTCAGGGATATTGTTTAATTAAAGAAGAAACTTTATCTCTGAAAGGCTATCTAATTCCCTCCACAAAACTGTTGAGTTTAAAAGGCCAGTGCTGGGTAGAACAACCAGGATTAAGCACTAAATGCTTATGTTTAAGGCCATTTACATTCCTGACTGCATGGAATACAAATTATAAGAATTGGACTAACAATGAAGACTGTTGTTTAAGCCAAAAATAAAGACTGACAGTTCTATTCATTGGCTGTGCTGCTATAACAGGTGTGTAATACTGACGGTTGTCCTAGACAGCCTGAGAAATATTTAATTTAGATTTTATTCTGGAACTTGTAATGAATCAAGTGTCCTTGTTCACAAGCAGTCATCTACATTTCCAGCCACACAAGTCTGCAGTATTTTACAGTGGAATTTATGGTGCTGCACTGCTACTGGGAGCTTTGCTCCTGGAGAAAAAGCAGGTTAAAAACAACAACAGTTCCATTTCTTGCTCAGCAAGTTTGGGCCCCCATTGTTTCAGAGGGGTGGTGATGGGACATTCCCTGTTCTTCCTCTAGGCCAAAATGCAAACCCCAGCTGAACACTTTCCCTTGTTCTCTCTTGGCTGCACTTACACCAGTCCATACTAAAAAGGGAGAGGCCACTTGTGCATGGATAAAAACCCCA
The DNA here is from genome assembly GCF_009650955.1 of Corvus moneduloides. Classification (NCBI taxonomy): domain Eukaryota; kingdom Metazoa; phylum Chordata; class Aves; order Passeriformes; family Corvidae; genus Corvus; species Corvus moneduloides. The sequence goes on from NC_045480.1 coordinate 70,831,376, forward strand.
AAATTTGACAGTGTACCTATTGAGTACTGCTGCATTTGAGACCTGGGAAGTTCAAGACAGCCAGTATGAACCAACAAAACTCCCCAGCCTCCACCAAAAAACCAGATCAAAGCTCTCTAATATGAGCTAGTCAAGAAAAAAATAACATGAATTATTCAATAAAGTGAATTTCCCCCCGTAAATGAAATACGCTCTTCTGTGATACTTAACTTTCAAATATTAAGCAACGCTCTTCATAAAAACTTTGGCAAATCTCTTCCTTTTAAATTGCATTCAGATTTAGTTGGATGAATTTGTTCATAATTTTAATTTTCTGCCTTTAGGTTACTTCCATCTTCAGATAACACGCATTCTGTGCAAATTTAAAATGCAGTTCAGTAGCAGTCTGTGAATAAAACAGCCCGCTAGACTAGAGTCCTAGTATTTGGTATGATTTGGAAAAAACTCCCATTTCCCATCAAGACCAAACATAGATCAGTGATAAACAGTTTCACACAATTTCCTACCCCATTTTAAATCAGAACTGTGATTTAAGCAGACAAAGAAGTCTTCTGGACATCACATGGAATACAAAGCACAAGAGACATTTGGGATCTACTGTTGGAAGCTGGAGTTGTGCAGCTATTTCACAAAGAGTAGGTTTATCTGGAAGATTTAGGAAAGTTGAAAGCCTGACATTTGAATATGTTGACAGCTGCTGTCCTTAATTCTGATGACAACTGCCACATGTTACGTACAGAAATTCTATAAAGGTCACTGCAATATGTAAATCAAAGACTGGGGAACATTTGCCAGTATCACCTTAAAAGGTGGTGTAAAGTTTTCACCCTTGGCATTTTTTAAAACATCAGACAAGTGTTCTTTTCTCATTCTAACTGTCTGAACATTACAAGTCACCGAACACACAAGTGATTGCAAATAATTTTTGCATGTACCGAATGAATGCAAATTAAATAAGTCATGTGTATGGTATGACTCAGACAGGGAACGCTCAGTAATGTTGCCTGCATAGGGCTGGGGAGTTACTATTACCCTTATTACTCCACAGCTCTTAGTAATGGCCTGCGCCAAGTGTTATAGAAGTATTAAATATTTTACTTACATTATCTGGCAAAGAACTGCCAGAAACTTAAAATGCCTCAAGTTCTCCATACGAAAGAATATCAGAACAAATAGAGAATATTAGTTTTTGCTGAAAGCTCTTTCCCTGTCATCCTTACTCAACACTTCTGCTCAGCAAAAAAAAATTTGTTATGTTTAAACAAAAATGGACTTAAGAATGGATGTATTAGTTTATCACACAATATGAGGGAGAAGTAGAGGACTGGGGTTATGAAGGACAAAACAGAGCTGCAGCTGGAGTGAGGCTACCCAGGGAAAGGAGAGCCTATAGATGTAGTATACTTAATCTTTATTCTTTCCAAATGAAGTTACTAATTTAAATATTTATCATTATATTAGGAGACAAAATTGTAAAATGGGTTTCGTGCTTTCAGGTGAGCAGCCAAAAAAACTAGAATCTCCAGACTGTAGAACCTAGCAGAATTAAAAAGAGCCTGTTCCAAACTGGACCTTATGGCACTACCTCCACCAGTGAATTGCTGGGATTTCCAGCCCTTGAGGATATTCCCCATTTCCCACCTCTGATTTGCTTAGATGTACTACACAAGCTAAACACAAGTATAAATGCTGATTCTCAAGCTGATCCAATTGTTTCAATCTGAAATAGCTGAGTATTGTCCAGAGGCAGAGCAGAGGAACTGCTTGTGCCACCTGCACGTGCCAGCGCAACACCAAGTCCATGGGCTCCTGGAGTTTCCCACCCAAACTCTACTCATGGCCTGAAGACCCGGTGCAAGAAATCTGCAATTCTTCCAAATAACACCTGAGAACACCACAGTTAAAGAGATACTGACTTGTCTGAACATTAGATTCCAATAAAGAATTTAATGCAGTGAAGAAAAGACTAATCCATTCTCTTGTTTTGCTTCCAATGAAAGAAAAATCATCAGAGCCCAGCATCATTTCCCAGGCTGCCTGTGCAGGCACAGGTACCAAAAGCTGTGTCAGCAAGTGGGACACAGGGACTCATTGGGATGCACTTGACACAGTGGGAAATGCCAGCACAGCCCTGTCACCCGGTGTCCTACTTCAGCTCCATTACAAGTGACACGGCTGTGCTAAGGGAAGCACTTCCAGCTCTTAGAGCCACATTAGGAGCTGCTAATCAATTATTTACTGAACAGAGGCAAACAAAAAGGCTTTCACTACACTTGTGCATGATTCATCAAAGCTTTGGCTGTTAAGGCAGCTCCAAGACTTGGGAAACAAAACGCTTGCTCCTTATCTCAAGTTTTTCCACAGAACTACCTTTTGTAACTTAATTCTGATTTAAGGTTAACAAAAACCTATAAATTGTTTTTGCAATTTCATTTTGAGATTACCTTACTACACCAGAATACATGAAATATAATCTATGGCTTGTTTCACTGATGTACAGACTTTGATAACAAAAAACAATTGCACCAGACACTTCGTAGGCAGTAACAAACAACTCTCTGGTGGATCCAGCCAGGAAAATATTCACGCCACATACTAAAACAAAGTTTGAGAAGCCCCGAAACAACAAGGAAACACAAACATTTAAATGTTTTTTCAATCAATTAAAAATCTACTTTGAAAGCATTCTATCAATTTTGCCGACAAAACAAGTGGAAAAAACGCAACCTAAGTATTCACAGGATGCAATTTCTGCAATGGCAAGAAGCTCCCAAACTAGAAATGTTAGGTTGTGTACAGCACATCCTTAACAAAGCAATGAAGGGGAAAAGGAGTTATCTTGTTTAAGCATGACCTTTTCTCACCTATAAATATCTATAATTACCTACTGTTGCTATTTTCTAAATCTCCTCTTTTTACAAAAGGAAAATTGGCACCCATTTCTTGACTGTCAGAAGAAACAGGATAGCAATTCATTAAATGCCAAGTCTTTCTGGTTCTTCTTGCATAATGTCTGTGGATAAATGTCAACCAAAGGAGCAGAATGGACAAAAATGCCCTTTTTGGCTTCTTATGTATATAAGGCCTTGCACGCTTTATATCCTAAATAATGGATTTTTCTTTTTTGTGTGTATTTCTCTTGATGTTCTTTGCTTGCCTCCTTCCTCCCACAAGGATATGCAGAAGTCCTCTCCAGTAGGAGAAAAGAATGAAGCTGACAATCCACAGAGCCAGCAAGCACCTCTGGACCGGCACGAGGGAATGGATGGTTTTCTCTAACTCTGTGGGCAAGAGAGGACATAAACAGCCTCTATTTTACCTCTCCAGAATGCCAGCACTCTGAATAGAAAGCCAGCCTTTTGAAGAATGCATATTTAGGTATTTTAATGCATAGCACTTTTGTCATCTCTTCCTCCTCTACCTCTCGATTTGAAGGGTTAGAAATTCACCTTGCCCTTCCAAGACAATTTGTATTTAGTGCTCCCAAAGCTGGAGATTATTAAACACACTTGCTGAACTCTCTCAGTTAGGAATAACATCATTAAGCTAAGCTGGACCACTCAGAGTAATTTAATTTACAAGCATGTCAGGGTATATCCTGCTTGACTCGTGTGAGTCCAATGGATTTATGCTGAACTTCTGAATCACTGATTAGCTGCAGCACTCATGAGAACCTTTTGGCTGGCAGCAAAGTCCTACCCCAGACAAAGCAATAGAAATCCAATACTGACCTGGCGAAGGCATGGAACACGTGGGACACAACAACTAATGCATTTACAATGCGTGGCATTTGGCCAGAAGAGAATTACACACCACTGCTGCTTCTCGTACCAATCAGCCTGATTTTCAAACCTGGAAGCTACAATTGTTATTACGGGCAGCATCCACATTTGAAATCTGCATCACTTGAATTGTAGAACCTTAATGATTTTTGACCACCTTAAATTTGCAAGAGCTACGTTTGTGAGCAAGCCTGAGATGTGTGTATTCATCCATTTCAAGATATGCATTTTTAATTGGCTCACTCTTCCTCAGGCATGGAAGAAGATTACAGGTGTTGATTAGGACTAACTTGCTGCTTTTCCATGATACAATAAGACACTGAAAATCAAGTCCTTCTCTATAAAACTAGGAGACAATGTCAAACATGGGATAGACTAATGACTGGCATTGAAGTAATGGGTTATTTAAGAATTACCTGTGTCAATTTCCAGCAGGGCTACGCTACAGCAGGAGTCCAGAAATGGAGAGAAGTAAAAATAAAGGATAAAAGCAGACAAGGAGAACAAGAAAATGCAAACCCCAAGAAGTACCTTCTCTGCTCCAAAAAACTACTGCATTTAAGTGTGTTTATTACTTAATACATTTCTCACTCATGAATTTATTGTGGCAGAAGCCCAAAGGGTTACTCACTACATTAAAGAAGTTTTGCTACCAACCTCACCACCCAAAGAAAATAAAGGGAGTAGGTGGACTGTTCTTCTATGACAACCTGGAAAAGGACTTTTGGGCTCTCCTCTAATTCAGGGGTTTAAAGCACTGTTGTCTTTGTTTGATAAGAAAAGAGTCTGACCTCCTGGATTGCAGATGGAAGAAAAAATTACCTTATCTGAAGCACTCTTAGGAAATTAGAAATCATTCATTTATGTTCTCTTGGGGACCTGTGATCCATTATGTATTTCTCCCTTCTCTAAAGAATTGAATAAAGTAGCCTTGACACAAAATTAGGACTTCCTTATCCGAACTGCTGTACAAGCAGAAGAAATTCATGCTTGTGATTTCATCATCCAGTTATTTAACAGTGCTTATTATGAGGCACTTCAAATGATCCACTTCCAGGCAGAACCATGATTATCTAACTAGGATTAGGTCTCAGTCACTGAAAAGTGTCCCTTTGCCATAAGCTCACTTAAACCTTAGCAGGGAGAAGTGAAAGTATCTTCCCATTAAATAGCTTTGTGAGTTTGTGTAACAAAACATGAGTTCTCTTTTGTCCCTTTCTTTTCAATCTAGTTAATTACTCTTGTAGATTTTATCTGCTGACATAAAGAGAAACATTAGAGACTTCTCAAATAACTCAGCAGGGTAAATGATGTATTTTGCTAGCAAAAAAGACTTTGACAAATGTCAGTCACATATTGAAAAGCACTTCAAAAAGAATTCTGAAAGCCCTAGATACAAATGCCATCATAGTTAGATACGTAGCATTTTCCTATCACTCATGGACAAGCATTTTATAGGCAGTTCTACAACCAGTTTGTAATCCAAATCATGATGTGCATTTGTTTTTAAGTAGATAGATTATATAGTCAGAGAGTAACAGGGAAAATTTACTTGTTCTATGTTGCAAGTACTAATTCTATTTTTCTTTTCTTGTACGGGTTTTTTCTCATATGAACTACTCCTCTGATCACAAGTCTATTACAGCTTAAAAATATTTTCAAGTTTTCACGATAGGGTGGAGTGGAGCTGTAGAAGAACATGCAGTTTTATATTTTTCATGTGTATTTACTTTTCCTTCCTTCTTCTATCTCACGTGTCACCCAGCAGGGTTACTGTAGCATGGCTCTGCAGTGTCTCTGACAGACAAACGCTATGGTTATTCAACCTGGAATATCTATCAACAGGAACAGTTTGATTTTCTGTATGAGGTAAGAATAAGAATGTGATTTCTAAGCATGACACAGTAATAAAATAACATTATTAGATATCATCTATCAAAGAGCATAATTAATTTTCTTGGAGACTACCTTAAACTTACTGTTGTCCATTCACAGCCAACACACCAGCAGCAGACTTGGCATCCCAACTGGATGATCACAAGTTAGCAGTATTCTGCACTTACCATTACCTGTATAACCCAATAAGAGGTTATTGACGTATTTTTCAAGCATATTTTGAGGTAAAACAACTAATGGCAGCAGCAGATGACATGCAGTTCTTGAACAGTTACCATCCAGATGTATACAGGAGACCACCATACATTTGCCTTTCAAAAAATGAGTCTTTACTTCCTGCATCTATAATTTTAAATTTTCACAATTTTATCCTGTTTTATACAGTCACTACAGGCAGTGGCATTTCACCAATGCAAGTGTAAAAAAATGAAGCAAGGCACCCTCAAGAATGCACATCCTCACTGATGACGAGTCTGTGGTAGACGCAGAGATAAAACAACATCTGAACTGATACCTTGACCCTTTGGCATCCTCAGAGGACAAACATCATCTTGGATCAAGTTTGCTGACTGAAATTCACAGAGGAGTTCATACAGAATGGTTACAATTAACTTGCAACTCACTGCTCATGAAATGACATGTGTTTCTGGGAAAAAAGCAGGATGACACAGGATCAAAACTACAAAGCAGTTCTGGCAAGGAAGATGTTAAAGAAAGATACACTGTTTAAAGAACTTCAACAGAAACTAAAGAAATCGCACGTAAATTGTGTTTCTGTACAACAAACCCACCCAAGGACAAGGATTTAACCTGATTTAGTGTCGCTCGAGGATCAATCTCTTCTAATGTATTATTCTGTCACTATAGATTGGTGGATTGATCACATCTTGAGCTGAGCTTTACTCTCCAGTGAGCCCCGAGTCATCTGTCCAACTGGTTTCCGTGGCGCACAGTCACCGAGCACTAACCAGATGTGATCGATATCCCCTGCAGTGCAACAGCTCCTGCGTTTAGCCTGCTCCAGACTCCACGAGAGACAGATCACTGTCAGCACCACTTTGCACTGATGGCCCAAGTGCGGCACCACGCAAAGCACGTCTGGCAAGGGTGGCTCAAATGGCACACCTTCATAATGGGATATTTGTGAACTTCCCAGGCAGTTCTGCTCCAGCACAGGGAAAAGGCCTCTGCCAGAGGAGTCACGCAAGGAAGATTATTATTTGGATGCATTATTTGAATGCTCAAGTTTTGCAGGCCCAGTTTTTTGTTACTACTACTACTGCTCTAAAAATATCTATTATTATAACTGTGGTTAATTATACTGTATCTCAAACCCATAGTCAGAACCACACGAGAAAAATGCCTTATTACTAGAATATTTCACCATTATGTATTCCAGAAAAGATCTAAACGGCAGCTACCAGGCTGCATTTTACAACAGGTAAGAAGTGGTGATGGTAGTGACAAGGGAGAGGAGCAGCAAAGCTGAGACAATAAAGCTATTTAGGGGCCAAGCCGCTTCTTGGCACTTGTCCACAGCATCCCAAACTCAATCTGCTACCAGAATTGGACTCTCATATAACAGGATCTTGATGTGGCTTCTGCTTTGGCTGCGCTACTCAGAGGCTTGTGGTGGTTATTTTGATGTACAGAATGCAAGGGCAGGCAAGGCAGCAGATTTTCTCCAGCTACTTGGAATCACAATGGAGGCTCTTGCTGCAACTGAAGCAGCAGTCATCTTGTGGAGAAAGGGCTTTGGTCACCTAATCGAAAGATCGTCAATTAATTGAAAGCCCAAAGCTGAGCAGTTCAGGGCTACAAAGCTGGATTGAGAAAGACCTTGTCACGAACACTTTTTTATGTTTATTTTTCCCCTCTTTTATCCAAGAGAGGGATAAAATGATTCTTTCAAAATGCTAAGGCTTCAGTGTTATGGGAGGGTTTCACTGTAGAAGGGAGACTCCTGTGAAAGTGATACTCAAAGAATAGTGAAACTGTAAGATGGGAAAAAAGGTGAGGAGAAAGTTAAAGCTTTCAGCCATCCAAGATGAATCTATATGTTAGTTACAACAAATACCAGTATGAAATTGTAATATTATGTGCAAGTCTCAAGCAGTATCTGCACAAGGGCCACCAGAGTGGGACATAGAACACCTCACAGGTTCAGTGGTTGCTGGTGGGAATTATACACCAGCACCTGACTGGTCACTGAAACTGCTCTACCTAAGAGCTCCCTGTGGAGAGCTGAGTCCCTCCGGGACAGCAATAGCACACCTCAGTATGGTCCAGTTCTGTGCTTAGCCCCAAAGCTGGTTGGGTGTATGTGCAGTTAAGGGCTGGAATCTCAGGAGATTGGTTTGTGAGAGTGATGAGACAAGGAAATGGGAATCTGCGCTTGGAAAAGACTTCGAGAAATTTCGATCAAAAATCATTACCCAAACCAACCAACGCCCCTATAAAAGTCTTAAATGAGCTCTTCTAAAATCATATTTGTATTCTTGGGTTTTAACAAGATGAACTTTGATCAACACTCTCAGGAGTTCCTCCATTATTTTTTTCTTTCCTGTGTCTTCTCAAACCCAAATTTCCACAGACCTCACATCCTACTATGATTAATCAGATGGATTCATTTGCCAGTCACTCATTTCATCTGCCCTCAGATGTGAGAGGTAACAGTTCAGTTATGGCACCATACACACCACAGCGGTGAGTGGCATCACATAAGTAGAACTAAATTTAATTTAAAAGAGCCAGCAGCAGTGCCAGGCACAGAGGAGGACCTGCAGTGCCGGAGCCAACGAACTCTAGCTCTCTCACCACAGCCAAATCCAAGTGTTCCAGCAGCCCAGCATCCCCATCTTCCAGCCACACAATGCTGGTTTCAAGGGATGAGCTGATAATAAACCACACAGGAGCTGAAGAGCCCAGGAAAATAGCTGCTAACTACTAATCATGCCATCATCACAAACTCCTCCTAGAATCAGTTCCATTAATAACTACCAAAAAATTAGTATAGGGAAAGTTGAATTAATTTTTGCTGTCTCCCTCCTTTCCTCTAATGAGGAGCCTTTAGAAGTCTGCTCTGCAGCAGCTGAAACCACTTGCGTTTCCTTCTAGTTTTTGGTGATGTCTCCAGGAGCAAACGAAGACGTAAAGCGTCCAGTTCAGCAATAGCACATTGGATGGCAAAACAATGTGATCACACACAGCCTTTGTCCCTCCTAATTTGTGTGATAACAAATGAAATCAAATCTTACATGCCGTAAACATATTGTTACATAGCACATTCCTTTTTGTGAACTAATCTAAAAAAATAATGTAAGGATTCATACAAAACTGCTGATGGAGAAGACTACCACCCACCACACCATTAGCTCTTGCATCTTACGTTTGCAAATAAAACATGCTGTGTAGAAGTGATTGCCTTGGAAGTTATTGGTACATTTGAATGCAAACTACCAAACCATGAAAAATGAGGCATCCATTTGCTATAAAAATAAATTAGGAGGCAATGCTTTGCTGGCAAAGCCATTTGAGTACCACAGTTCATAACTATTCATGGTACCATTAACAGATGTCTTTGCTTGTACTGTGAGCAGCCTTACGATATTGTCATATTCAGCAGTACTTTATATTTAAAGTGAGTGCAAGCAACTTTTTTTAGAATATAATAAAATCTTGCCCGATGTAGAAATCCCCTGGGAAATTATACAATAATGTTACCTACATAACTAATTTTCTTCTTATGAAATCATGATTCCCACTACACTTTTAGAGCTATTCCAAGTATTGTTTAACATCACCATTTCCATGTTAATATCTCAATAAATCACAGAAATACAATACTTCATATGAAAAGTGAGCCATACATTTGGGACCGTAAGTTTTCCTTTCTAAATTAAAAGGGGAATGAAATTGATGCTGAATGTACTGTATGTTGTTCAGGGGTAGTAAAAGCACCCAAATGCTCCTAACAAAGCAAGGCTACACACTGTGCACACACATTCACATCAGATATTGTGGAATATTGCTGAACTATTTAACGGTGTGCCAGGAGAGCTGGGAAAACAACCCACAGCACTGTTCCTTCAGAGATTACTCAGAACTAAAAGCACACCGTTAACCCAAATGAACTTCCCACCTTGAGGCACTTGTGACACTGCTATTCGTTCTTCTGCATAAAGATTATTTGGAATCAGTACTGAAGCAATCAAAGGCACACCAGAACTCTCATGCTTATTAGAAATATTAAAACGATGGTGAATGATTTCATGTCTTGTGGTACATCAGTGAACTACTCCTCACTTAAATGTCAAACCCTGCTGCTGGCTACACTCACCACATTCCTTTGTCCATCTGTGTGTAACATTTATACCTTTAAAATAAAGTCTTTAGTGGGGGTTAATTGTCCCCCACCCCCTTCAGACCCTCACCATAACTCCCATTCCTTAACTGCATGCAGATTTGTAGTTAAAACAATTTCTACCTTTCTCTACAGCTCCTCACCAATGTTCTATTCCTCAATGCTGTTTTCCAGGCAGGATTCTGTTGGGGAAGGCTTCCAACAAATATGTCAAGGCAAGAAGAGTGGTACATAAATAAAGGAAATGTATTTTACATTTGTGAAAGATTATATGCATTAATTTAGGCTTTGTTTCAGTTTTGTACTTTCCAGCCCTGTGTACTCTGCAAATCATCTCTGTGCTAAGTTACACAAACCCACCACAGGCACCTTGTTAGCTTTCAGTGGGATGTGGTTTTTCCCCTTTCTGGGCTTTTTAAATAACAACCAGAAGCCTAAGTAATAGCTATTATTTCCACAGTGAGAAAAAAATGCTCAAATTAGTGTGATAATGATGGCTAAGTGTTAGATGGGTGATTAATTCCATGGGCAGGGAGAAAGACTGTCTTTAACCAGCGCATAATGCCTGTAGATAGTGTTTCTTACTATTTCCATAAACCATCCTGTTTATTTCTCCACAGTAATCTTCAAAATACTGCCAAAGTGGGAAAGCAGGCATAAAACCAGGCCTGGTGGGGACAGGGCTGGGCACAGCTGATCACACTCACAGCTATGGCTGCCGAGGCCTAAGCCTTCCTGGAATTCCCAACCCACAGGCAGAGGATGTCTGGATGGGGGTCCCCAGTGAGGATTCTCAGGAAAATTATGGCATTTTAGTGCCTTCTTTGACAAGCAAAGTTGGCATTCTTCTCCACAAAGAGCTGTTATTCCTTGGCTGTGTAAATTCTCAGTGGCAATTTGGCAAGGAATTTTGTCCAAATGCTTTCCGGTGAACCAAGCGGGCTGTGTCAACAGGCATCAGGCTTGGCAGCTGCCTGAAAGCTTCATATCGTTTCCCTTTCTATCAACTATTTTAAGAACTCTTCCCCACCATATTTACCCCTGTGAATACTAATTAAATTATTGCATGTTATATTTGATGGTATACTAATTGTGGTGTCAGGCAAAGGCATATTGATACATACCAATGAGGGTGTCAGGCTTACTGGGTGCTTTTTTGAAGCTTTGAAAGGTCTTACTGTCATTCACACCAGCTAAGGGATTTTTTGAAATTAGGGAAGCTTTTTTCTGTGTGTGTGTTAAAACAATTTCTCACCTAACTAGAGCATCAGATCTTGTGAAAATGGGAGATTTAAGTTGGACACGGTGGCGCAGCCAGAAAAGTAGGGAACTGCGAGGCCCTTAGCAACCTGCCAACATCCTGCACCAACCAAAGTTGTTTCCCTCTTCTCTCTCCCTCTATGCCTTTATTTTCTGCCTGGAATCAGGCTAGGTTAGTTTGACTACATGTATTGGTTCTTATTTAGTAAGAGAAACCAGCACATTATTGATAGTTAGTGATAGAAGTGTCACAAAGCAAGATCAATAGTGCTCACTGCAGCAGAAACCATGAGGCACAAGTAAACCTACCTTTAAAGCTCCCTAAACCTCACAAAAGGGATATTTAAGTACACATTTCATATCAAACTTACAATATTCACACAGTAAAATCTTAGATATATTGGTCTGGATCACTTATTATTTATAATTCAACAAATATCTGAAGGTAAAATATATATCTTCACTAGAATAAAAAATTAAGCACAAATATATTGTTTTTGCTTTACACACTAGCACTACATGTGAAATCTGACCAGAAAAACCACATCCTGCCCCCAGGTTAATTTTAATTTCCCATTGAAATTGTCTGAAGCACTATGACTATGCATCTATATCATCCAATTAATCAGAAGTAAGCTTTCTTATAAAACTAGTTCCCTCATGAAAACAGTCCAAGTAACAACCATCATTTGAGAAGAAAAAAGGATGAAAAATAAAAAATGCCTACACCAGAGCCTAGGTGAATTTTTTTTACATAAACTTTCAACTTTCTGCATGTCTCAAGACCCCCAAAAGAAGCTATGCAACAGGAAAATCAAAATAAGTGGGTACCCTCAGTTGGTAAGAATAGAAAATAAGTAGAAAGAGTATTCAGGCAGATTACTCAGAGGTGTAAATACATATTTACATTTGACCCCAAAATTGTTCAGGATTAGAGATGCAAGAAACATGCCAAAAATAGGAGAATACATTAGAAACAGGATGAGAACTTTTACACTCAAGCCAAGCAAATACCACACTTGATATTAAAATGAATGTCAAACTTTAAGTTGTTATTTTCCATCCCAAATTTATACCCTCAAATCCCAGTTTCTTCTCACTTCCAGGGACCAGGTATTCTTTTCCTGCTGGCTGTTTTCCCCATGCCATTTTACCTACACTTGGGTAGGTCTATCACCTTCTAATGTACTAAAATTTCATCTTGCCTTCTCTAGTCCTTTCCTTTGCACACATGTGGGGCCAGCAACTATGAACCACACTTGTTGGTTTGTCTATTTAGCAGAATTATTTCACCTCTGTATCTTTTCACCCCTCTGACTGCTCCATTTTCTGGTACTTAGATGTTCTAAAACACAGGTATCATTTGCAGAAAGTCCTTTGTTGATCATCTGAATTAAAGAAAGATATTTTCCCATGGAGTGTATTTGCATCCCAGACAAAAAACTCAGCAAGTCAAGACCTTACCAGTCTCTTTCTAGAGCCAGGAAGACACACTCCTTCCAACAAATCAAGTAACTAAGATACTCCTAAACCAACACACCCCTCAGAAAGCAAATCACAGAATTGCTCTTTAAAGCTGAAAAGAAATCAAGAACCCTAAATAGCTTTTACACACCTGATACTTGTATGGGTCAGTGAAAAGCTACAGCTGGCTCCAATTCTGTAGCGTTTTAAAAAAAAATCAAAGCAAAAGGAGAGACAGCAGGGAGTCATTTTAGAAACTGAGGGTAAAAGAAGTATTTCTCTGAAATAACCTTCACGTGGGCTTGCTGTGCTTCCTCTCACCCAGAAGAGGCATTAGTGATGTGTGTTCCATGTGCATTTGTCTTTGATGGCCGTAGGGATTTGGAAGCTGTTCTGCTCACTAACTTTCTGCTGCTTTTTTTTTAGAACAAATTCCCACTTGTACCAAACAGGAAGCACTCACCTGTCCACCAGCTTTTTCCAAGGTGAAATGTAAATTGAACAGGAGACACATGTACTGTGGGAAACTAGCCCTTCTTCTGGAGCACTCTACCATGGAGAGAGAGCAGGAGAGACTGGAAAATGGAAAAGCAAGTTAGAAAATGGAAGAGAAAGGTTATTTCCACTTCCCTTTCTATAGAAGTATTTTAGGTCTCTATTGATACAAAACTTCCTGTAGCCTCTAGAGGAATGTCTCCTATAATTCTTCCCTAACTACAAACTTCAGGGCCATGGTACATCATGTTGATAAATACCTATGCAACATAGAATCAAGGAGTAATAATTTAATTGTAACACATTAATGTGGATCTAATAGAAGATGGTAGTGTAAATTCCCTTAATAAACATACCCTAAAGCCAACTGTAACCCTCCAAATTATTTTAAATTGCTATGTGCCATTTGGTAAACACAATTACCAGTCTTTATTGCAGTTGCTATCTTAGTTGAACAGGCTAAGTTGGCAATTAATCATTGGTGTGCCATCATGTTCTGGAATTCATTGCTACAGATCTGTTCTTGACTGATGGTATAAGAAATCGTTTCCTCTGTAATCAACACAAAAAATTAACCAAACATGTTCGTCTACTATGTGGTGCATCCTGTAGGGGAGAAAAATCTAACATCGTGGCCATTTATGTTGCTATTCAGGTGTTAACTGACCTTCTAAATGAACTTTTCAAGAGGGGCCAGAATATTTTGCTTCAATATTTGTGAGGTTAAAATCGTGCATGATCTGAAATCTCTTAGCATTCTACATTTAACAGCTTTGAATTCCTTCACTCATGATACCCATGAAAGAGGGTCATCCAAATTCCATTCATTATTATAGTCCTAGAGGTGTCTAGTTATGATGGCACCAATTTATGCTGTCTTCTAACAATTCTTTGAAGACCTCTAAATCAGGGCTGCTGTTTGTTTTTTATTAAAAACAAGAGATGCAAAGTTGTTGCAAATAATCTAAAACTTCACTCTGTTGCTGTTTTATCCAGATCCTTCTCACGCTTAAAATTTATCAATAGTACTTGATTAAACATTTATTACATCACTCAGGTCAGAATGCAGCATTCCAAGCTCTGCTGGTATTTCCTTGCTAAATCTCAGTTTTTAGGGGTTTATTAGTCCATTATCTTATAGCTCACTGAACTCTCTTATAATAATAGGGGATTATGTCTGAAATGTAATTAGTTCAATTATTGATAGCACTTACTTGCAGGCCCCCAGTTTCTACTCTACAGCTGGTGGATAAAGAAAATACACACTGGGAACTTCAAAGAGAAAACATTTTTAGAACAAAATTCTATCTAATAGCATAGAAAAATAATCAGAATATCCTTGAAAAGGCCTGAAGCCTCTTTTTGGGGCAAAAATGCGAAACGAAGCTGTGATTGCAAATTCAGTGTGCTGGTGGGGTATCTCTAGAGCCTCTGGTAGGAGATTCCCAGCTGTCACTTCCTGGCAGAAAGCAGGATCAGTTCCTCTGGGGAAAACAGGCATCACTTCCCAGGAGATGTTATGCACTGAGACTACACATGACATTTGTGAGTCTTGTAACAAGCCCGGATTCATCTAAGCCAAAGCAACTGACAGAGAAACAAATGTGTGTTTGCTCTAAATGCACTATTTTACTTCTCCATAAAACATGACAACAAATATATGTTGGATCAAAATAAATCCAACTGAGCAGGCTGACACCTCGAAAATGTATAGTCTGCCGTGTGAACAGAGCTCTGAAGCTATAGGAGTGACTTCTTCCTTTTAGCAATGGAAATAGTTGTGCATATTGCCAATAACAGGAGGGCGTTTCCCCCTGCTACAGTGGTGTTTCAGTTCCTGTATCAGCAGTAAGGATCTGAATATTCTCGTGAAGATGCTCTGAAGACAAGAAATCAGAACACAAATTCACATTTCAGACAGGGAAGATGCACTTACAGTACAGAACTTCACCACACTTAGGCAGATATTTCTTCTTACTAGTGGATTAGGAAAAGAATAGAGAGAAAGCATCATTGTCTGTTGGATGAAGAAGTTTATCAGGCATAGGTATAATGCAACTTATGAAAAAATAACATAAAATATAGCTTAATTCCCACAGATACTGCACAACATGCCATGATTGTATAAGAGATGTATAGGCAATTGTCTTAAAATTTTTGAACAAACTATATCTTATTAACTAATTTCAAATTAATTGCAACACAAGACCAAAAAAAGTCTATAGACATGCCAATAACTTTTACTTTTCGATGCTGATGTAAAAATGGGGAAAAAAAAGCCTCCTTCCCTTAATAAGACTTCATAGATTTCTAAATGCAGTACTGAGGGAGAAAAACTGGAAGGAGTTCCTAAAAATTGTAAGTTCTGCTCACAGCACAACAGACAGAGAATTTATGCAGAATAGCCATAAAGGTACTTTGTTGTAGTCTTCAACTTTCCCAGAAAGTAGTTTTTTTCCTCACCAAACTTTGCAAATGAATGCTGTATATTTACATAGGGAAGCACAAACCCACTGCTATTCCCAAATTCATACTCAGCCCAGCTGCACATTTGAACCCTGCATTGCCATGCACTGTTATTCCACCCCTGTTACCTCTAATTACTCAGTACCTCCCTGCCAACACCATTCTGCAGCCTTCATCTTTTCTAACTGATTTTACTACAAATACTTTCCTCAAGAGCTACACAAATTGTTTTATACCATGCTACGCTGAGGAGTTGTGAGTTTTCACAGTTTCCAGCCTTTCCTGTGTCTTTTTTATTACAACATGGAAACATATGGCTCAGTTTCAAGTGTCTAATTGACAATATCTACAAGTGCTGTTGAGAGGTTCAATTGTATGTGTAACATCTGATAATCTGATTGTATTTTATTTAAGACTCAAGAGCACTTCAGATGTCAACAGATGGCAGCAGATATTCTTTGGAGAAAAAACAAACCAGCCCAGTAATTCTATTTCTTTTAGAGAGTTGTCTTGCCATTTATTGAGGTAGAGTTTGAATGTAGTGGCTGGAATGAAATGAAGTGAAAAAAACGTCAGCAGATGAAAGAGACTAAGAGTGAATGGGTTTGCTTTGTTCATCAAGAAAGTTTTGGTTAATTACAGATGTGTTTCAAGCAGGATATTCATATTTCATAATCCAATTGCTATACATAGGCACAAAACTACTCTTCATAATCCTATCCTCCAAAAGAAATGGCGTTAGTGAATGGGAACAGATACCCACTTCCACACTCTGCAGATGAGGGTACTGCTGTTGTAGGGTTATACTTGGGAATACAGATTCCAAGTAATTTTTTTTATTTAGAGCTCAATTGGCCTCAAGAGAGTTTTGAGGTCCACAAATAATATTAAATCTTAATTGCTTCTTTTGATTAAAAATACCTTGGATAACCAATGTATTTAGTTGGAGCAGAAGAGATGAGTTAAAGTTTAAATGCAGAGCAAAGACCTTTTGCTTGTCTTATAATGGAAGGGCATTATTACTGATAAAAATATAAAGTGTTTATGTTCTTACAGTTATTTCAGGCCTTTTATCTGTGATTTTTTTCATAACCACTCTAAACCACAAGCCACTTCAGCTTTTAATATTAATGCTTTCACAGGAGTGGAAAGAGAATGAACCAGAACATTTTATTGTTTGAGAGATGTGTTCCTCCAATCCTAGTTTATTAATCTCAACAGAAAATCCCTTTATTGGAAAGATGTGTTTCATTACAAGGAAAGAAAAAAATGAGAATGTTCTTTGAAATGGTCCTTGAATTCAAGGTGTGCTGTGAGCAAAGTGTTACATATAGCCTCAGCTCCTGCATGCATTCCCAAATTGCCATCTGGTGTGCATACATTATGCACTTGTATAATAACATGCAGAGCTAATATTGTTTTAAAATACAAGTTATGAAAGTTAAGTCAAATATATCATACCTGACAACTCATTTTTCCCTGCAGCTTTCAAACAGACATGTTTATATTATCCTAATCTCATACTGTAATGTTCAAAAAGGAAGATGTACAGTGTGAAAATGAATTAAAGAATAACTACCTTTCAGCCCTTAGTACACGACTGGCAGGAATAAGACCCAAGTTGACTACAAAAACCTTTTGAAGCCTTCTCCCTCCTTCTGTTCTGCTGCTGCCTGGTTTTATCAATGAATCAAGTATTTGGTGGAGGTTTTGGCCAACGGATGAATTTTGTCTGCAGGAAATCCATATGGATTTTGTGGATACTTACAAGATGTGTAAGGGGCAGATAATATGAATAAAATCCTGTTATCTTTATAATAAAGGTAATATATAAAAAAAGGCAGAAAATACAACTCCTATCAACTATGTCAATTCGTATCAACTCACTAAACCTTGACTTGACATAAGCTACAAAGCCATTTGCATACTGGTGGGGATTTTTTTCTTCTAACTTTTTGGTGAAGGGGCAACAAAATTTACACTGCAAAGTGAAAGGAGTTCCTACTCCCAGAGAATTTAAAACAGTAGAAGGAATTACAGCTGCTTCAACAGTGCATGTTCACCATCCTTCATTGCACACACACACAGGGGACATCAGGCTATGATGTGCATTTAACATTTTCTGAAGCAAATCTTCAATAGGAGAGATATGTGTCTTGGTAGGTGCATAGAGAGATTACTGACAGTATTCAAAACCAAATTGCAATTCATACATATCCCTTTTTATCTTCATTCAATTCTAGTATTCTTAAAAAAAAAAAAAAGGTAATTCAAGCCTTTTACGGTATGAGCACTATGTTCCCTTTGAGAATGTGCATATAAATGGAAGAGAGGAGAAAAAAAGTAAAAACCAGTTATCTGGGGAAACATTAATGCATTTAGCTGTGGTTATTGTTCAAACACAGATTCTGCTGCATGCCATTATGTAAAATAATAACATCATTTTCCTTTTAAAATTGCAAGAATTAGAAAGAGATTATAATTAAGGCAAGGTTTTGACCTCCAAGTTTCTCATGATCCAAACAAACCAACACAAAAAAAAAGATTCCCACATGAATTGTAGCAGACTTATTCACGCATCAGCAGGAAGCAACCTGCCACCAAATTCAGTATCTCAGCCCTTCCCCCTTAGCTTTTCTTCAGCTCTTTTCTGGGCACTAGAAGACGGTCCCATGTTCTGTACTAGCCTGACAGGGCAGGATCCCAGGATTTCAGGATCTCAAGAACTTGCCAGCAGATTTTCATATAGACTATATAAAGTGCAAGTAGGGCTTGTGCCTGGGGGAAGGGATTGCTCGGTGTTTGCACTGTGAAAAGGAAATCCCAATTCAAATAAATCTTTTACACTCTTCCATTCTACTGTGGGATGAGGGGGGAGTGAGCAAGTGGCTGCATGACACTCACTTGCCAGCTGGGGTTAGCCCATGACAGTTCATATTTAATAGTCTCCTTTCATACCCCTCCTTTATTCTTTCCAGTTCTGAAATACATGGAGATGGACTGTTTTGGGAGGAAAATGATGCCAGATCGGTATGAGTTGTAAATAATTCACAAGAAAACAACAACTGTTCTTCTTCAATATGAAACATTTACTCTATCAAAGGCAACAAAGCTGAGTTTTGTATTTGTTTTGATTCAGATCTGCATTAGTGATGTGATCCATATGATGAAATGATATCACATCACTGCTGTGGCAAACACTAAAATATGGAAGTGTGAAGTTGTCCAAAGCGGCCAGGTCACTTTCTTTGAAACCTTCAGTTTGGACCTGGAAGTGGGAATTGCTTGCAGTCATTTAGACAAGGAAGTGAACACTGATTATGACTGGTCACAAGTGCCTGTGCAATTATCCTGGTTAATTAGCAGTTTCCTGACTGGAATAGACACATCCAGCCAGAGGTTTCCCATTCTCAGCCTGAGAGCAAGTGAACTACTGCCAGTTGCAGATGTTTAATGCTGTCCTTCCTCCAAACAGTCTCAGCCCACAATTTCAGAAGTGCTGTGGTAAGCCTGCTATTTCAGGGCATGTAAAGTTCTACAGAATTAATTAATTTGTTAAAATACAGCTTATATGTTCTGTAATCTCTGCTTTACTGTCCTGCAGAAGATTTAGGCACAGAGATTAACATGCAAGTATGCATGTGGATAACATGGCACTCCAGTTGTAGTAGACAAATGCTCTATGAATAACTAGTAATTCTATTAGTATGGAATCACCCAACCTATTCCTGAAGAAAATGATCATTAAAGAGGAGACACATACCAGTGTCTGCATCTAGAACTCGCCACTGTCCTGGAATGGAAGATTTTCCATTTCTGTTATAGCATTAATATAGAGGTCACTGCTCTTCTAATTTCTTGCCAACTGTAATTTGAAAAATACACTAAAGTAACAGGATATGGCTGAAAAACTCACCTATGATTTCTCTTTGCTTCTGCTAATATTTAAGCAATTAACTTATTTAGAAAGCCTCTGCATCAAGGCACAGAGCACAGGCACATGTCAAAGAACAAAGAGTTTATGAGCCACTCAAAGTACTGCCTCAAAAATTAATTTAATAGAGATACAAACTGAAAAAGTACCATCCACACACTAGAATGTTTCCAAGAATATTCCCACCCTGTCACCTGAAGTGCATTGGAAAACGCAGAGAGATAAACAGCTATTCTGAAGTGACAGCCAGAATGGTAAAATCTTGAACGACAACAGATGCCTGATTTACTTTTAAAACCATTTTTAACTTTTTGTGTACTTTTAGCATAGAGATTTCTTCCTCCTTCTGCATCCCTCATATGTAAATAGAGTAATTGAGTGTGGCAGGAGTAGTTTTGAACCCAGGAAAATGGAATGAGTGTGTGAGAGGAAGAAAACTCTATAGAGCCCTAAGAAATGGTAAAGTACCAAAGCAGATATTAATATTTTTGAAAAAGTATGACAATATTTAGTATAAATTAAAATAAGAAATATCACTGTGACAGAAGAAATGAATTCTGATGTTTCAGTCTCCTTCATTTTTTCTGCTGAGGAATCCTGTTAAACTTAGGGAACCTTTCACAGCCCATTTATTTTATTGTTCTGTTAAGCTTATGGAATTTTTTTAAAGCAGTGATTCAAACAGCTTTTTAAACTTCCCTAAATAGTGCATCAAGTACATTTCATAAGATTAACAAGCATTCTCTGCTATGAATTAGGCAGTTCTGAAGGTTTATTTGCAATTTCACCCTAAATCGTACTTTTGAAAGTTTCAGACAGAAAGCTTAAATAAAGCCTGTCTGAAACCAAGCATGAAGTGATGTGGTGTCTGTATGCTGTAAAGTTGTGTGTGGGTCTGAAAATGACCCCCTGAAACCACGTTTAGCAGTGCAAACGGTGATATTTGAGCAGCTGTTGTGAGAAATAAAGATCAGGCTTTTAGCGGGATAGAGAGAAGAGGATGGGGAATCCACCACCTTGGTTTTTTCCTATCACTGAGGAAAATATTGTAACAAAAAAGAATGTGGTCACCTTGTTTCCCTAGAACAGCAGCCGATACTTTCAATCCCACATAGGTGAATTGACAAAGAGGTTGACTTAAATATCGGAGGCAAGCTTATCTGTGTCAGTGTTCCAGTGAGGAGCACCAAAGAGAAGTACGTGCATAACAGCTAAGGATTTGCTGCCTACATCCCTGTTACAAAAGAATCTGCCTGGAAACTTGTAGGGAAAAAATTGTTTGTTGCACCTGAGCTGACTCATGCACATTTTAGGGAGCAAGCACACAGCTAAGCAGGCCCTCAATGTGGCAAGCAGCCAGGAAAAGCGCCTGCAGGACCTGTAGCATCAGAGTCCATTCCCATTTCACAGAACCCATGGCAAATAATCCTGGAAAGGACTTCTATGTCTTTTGCTCCAAACCTGAACATTTCCTTGTTCAAAAGCTTTCTTTAGAGGAGGAGAAGTTCAAGATGTAAAAACTCCAAGATTCTTTTCACAAAGCCATTTGCTACTATAGCAGTGACTTCCAAATCATGTCTTCATTATGATCTCCATCTCTCAATTAAAACAACTACAACCAAAATTCCCTCCCAAAGCTCAAAACCGTGTTAGAAATGGCTTGAATAATGAGATCTGTGTGAATTGCTGTTGTCTTTTGCTTTTTCAAGAAGCTAATAGTATCACATTTCTTATTGTTCTGTGCTCTGATAGAATATGCTGTGATCTGTCTTCCATTTACCATCACTGCCTTGACTTCTTACGGTCACTGAAGTTACACAAACTCTGGTTTTGGTTTCAGCTTTGTTTCCCCAAATTCAAAAGAAAGCAAAACACTCTAAGGAGCCCATGCTTCTGTATGCCCAAGAAGTCCCTGCTTCTGTATCAGCTTTCCCTTTTACACTCAGAGATAACAAACTGTGTGAAATCTCACTCCTCTGTTCTGAAGGAAAGGTACCAAAACTCCAGAGCATGTTACAGTGGAGCTAAGGGAAGCCCCAGGCATTGCGCTGCCCCAGGGAAGCTACAGTGCACTTCCAACACAGCTTTGGTGGCTCTTTATTCCACTGCTTTATATTTTTATTTCTTTTCACAGACTGATGACTCCATCTGACAAAATACAAGCATCCTGTTATGACTCACTTTATGTATATTTTATTCTCATTGATTGTTGCTTTGTCCTTCATCTTTCTCATTTCAATGGACCTTCCTTTTAATATCCGCTTATCTGTTTTCCTTCCGTGACACATTTCTCTTTCATTCCTGACATCTATCATTTCTGGTACTTTGTTTTAGCACTGATTGCTTTTTCCTTCTGATTTTAGCATGCCTAGATATTGGCCTCCCTACATTTATGATACTTCTACGGTTCCATGGTTTCTAGTAGACCTTAGTGGTCTTTTATTTTTAAATGAAGCAACATTCTCCTGAATTTTCTTTCATTTTTCCCTGATGAAAGCTGATCTGAATTCCTTCATGTGATTAAGAAATTTGTGCCTGCCTTTACTCTAAGCATAGGTGTATTTTTATCGAGCAGCATACATGTTCGGCTGGGTGGGAACCAACAGGAGAAGAAGAAAATTGAACGAAAATTCTTCCAGTTGCGTTCCAGACATAATAAATCTTTATTTTAGCCCTGATTTGCAACCGAAATGTTCATCTGCATTATGCATTTGCTCAGCTGCAAACATCTGTATGCCATGTTAGATATTTCCACTTGGCGCTGAAATTGAGAACAACATTTGAGAGAAAATGACAGCAGGCAAAAGAACAAATTTGTGTGTGTTTCTAATTTTCCCTCCCTGAAAACACGTCATGAGAGAAAAACGATACCAAAATGAAATGTTGGCATATCCAGTATTGGCAATTTATTCCTGATCCGCTTTCTGCTTTTCCGTATTAAGCTGGTTTTGCTCTGTTTAGGTAAACCTGGATGCTTCAAAGGTGTAAGAAAAATGACTGCTCTGGGACAATCCAAGAAAACACATCTATGCGTGTGGTTTCATTCTTCCCACGAATAGGAAACATATTTTCATGTAAGTAGATAATGCCTTTCAGTTAATATTAAGTGGAGCCCTCAGGAATAGCAATAATATTCTATGTATCATGAAATTATGGAAAGAGCAATCCAAAACAGATGTGAACAATATAACTAAGAATAAAGCTTTAAATGAAGCTTCAAGTCCCTGGATTTTTATTTCAAAATTAAGTCCTCTAAAAATTTCCTTTGGATTTTCCTTTCAAATCAACACTGAAATCAATATATGATTTCTGAGAGTTTGGCATAAGAAGTTGTTTTGATGAAAACCATCAGCTCAGCTCAGCTTAAATAGCCCATCATTCTCCAGGAGGAACAAATAAAGATGAGGACAAGCAGAAAAATTCAGAAGCACACAGGTTTGGATCTCATTTTTTATGAATTTTATGAATCCAGCATGGAACAGGGATGATATTAAACTGTTAGTTTGATACAATTTGAGTTTTTCATGTTCAATAATGAATATTACTTATAATACCCAAGGAAGCAGTTGGGCTTAAAATTAACAGGTTCTTGCCAGACTCAAAACATATGTGGGGCCAAAGAAATACAGATAATGAATGTATTGAGTATTCTCAAGTTTCTTGCTGGGTGATTTTTGTTCAGGACTTCTTTTCAAGTCCAATAAACAATTTTTATTGAAAAATCAGTTTTTCTCTTTTATAAATTTCATCTGCGGGCTCCTGATGGGAGAGGCTGTTATATGAGGCTGTTGGTGATATGAAACAACTGGCCACAATCATTTTCAGCATCTGTTGCTAGAACTTTTCCTCATTAGACCTCCCACGTGAGAAATATCTTTCTTTGTAGCTTCCTTGCAGCATGGCTGGTATTAATTGATAATACAGCAGTAAGCGAAGAGTAAGCAATTTTGAGGAGCAAAAATTGTCTGAAGGACCCCATTTTGTGAGCAGATTTAAATGGTCAAAACAAACATCCAAGAGAGGCAGTGGCTTTTCCAGGTTGCACAGCGGGTCAGTGCAATTTGAGAGCACAGGTGTCCTGACACCAACAGCTGGAGTGTGCACCCCATGAGTTCTGCCTATCTCCTCCATATTAATTGGAGATTCAGTCCTGTTAGGCCTCCAGCTGGTTTCCACACTTCTCCCAAATGCAGTTAAAGTTGGAAAGTTGACCTTGTAACAACTAATTATTTTTATGTGCTAGGCAGCATAAAGACATGCAGCGTAATTCCTGCATTTCCTCCTGCGATAGGCATTGATTACCAGACTGAGGGAAAGCAGGCAAACTCATTTATTTAGTACAAATGTTATGTGAGAGTATATATACTATTCCATGTATTTCTTTCTGTGCAAAATCGGGCAGGGGGAGAAATAAAAGGCAATCAGACAGATTACTCTCCTTAGTGTGGGGATAATGCAATTTATTCCCCTTATCATTTTTTCAGTGACAGGCTACTGTTTCCCAAAAGGTTTGATTAGGCTTTTAATTAACTTGAGCTGGAGGTGATGTGACCTCTAATTAAGTTTAATTTTGTTTCTTCTGGCGGTATAATAATGAATGTATTCAAATGGGACTCGCAGATCAACACACCCAAGCAAGTTAGCAACTAATAATGAAGGTTATCAATAGATGTGAAAAGGGCTTTAGAAAGAAAGTTTTTAGCCTTAAAATTAATCTGGTTTTGTGAGCAGAAATTACTGAGGCGTGTTCCCATCATGCATGTATGGCAGTATTTGGTCCAAATCGCTGCAACTCCCAAATTAATATCAGCTCAGTGCCTCACAGGTTGTAGCGTTCACTAATGTATGTCTTTGCGTCAATTATTTTTATGGTGGTGATTATTGCTTGTTTTATGAGAGCACCCAGACATCCCAGGTAATAGGATGTTCCCAGGATTCTAAGCACTGGATTTGATGACATAAATGATTGACAAGTTATACCCAACAAGTCAAAAATCAAGATGGATGTTACTTCTGAAAGAGTTTGAAGGAATGAAATAGTGTTTCCATAGGTGATGAAGATTGACTTTTCCAAGACCACAAATGAAACCTGCAGCAGTTGCAGGAAAAGGACTTCAAAATGCTATGGAAACATAGGATTTCTGAAGCACAAGAATATCCTTCCTTTTCTAATCTCTATTTAACAAGCCCCTAAGTTGTATCAGGCAGGAAGAATGTTTTTAAAAGCTCATCTACAACATTAAAAGATAGATATTCCACAGCTGTCAATGTTGCCACAATAACTTTCTTGATGGATGTTATTTTGAGTGTGATGTATGAGGTGAATGAAATTAAAGAAAAAAAAAAATTTAAAGCATTTAAATCTGGGCATTTTGCAGATCCTTTTAAAACTTAATATTTTTTTCCCTGAAGAATTTTCGCTTGTACTGACTGTCATGGACAAAGGGTTTATGTGGGAGAAGTATCGCAAAGGATTGGTGCTATCAGTGCAAAGTTCTACAAAATGTTTGGTAGAAAAAGTTCATAGATTTTTGCTTGTGAAGGTTATTGTTGGTGAGGGTTCTTTTTTACTTTTTTTCCCCCCCCCAAGATTAATTTGGAATATTCTCCTCAGTTAAACTCCTGCAGGAGTGACAAGAGGCCATAGAAACATAGATTCAGTTAGGTTTGGAACAAACCCTTAAGACTGTAAGTGCAGCACTACCAAGGCCGCTCCTTAGCCCTGTCCCCAAGTGCCACACCTACACATCTTTTGAATCTCTCCAGGAACACTGACTCCACCACTGACTCCTTGGGCAGCCTGTTCCAGCTTCTGACAAACCTTTCCTTGAAGGAATTTTTCCAAATAACCTAGACCTCCAGTGGCTGAATCTGAGGCTGTTTCAACCTATCGATTGTTACTTGTGAGAGGGAACCCCATATTTGTATAGAACAAGCAAAATCTCCTTCCTGTGAGGTGACTGTGAAGAAAAGACAGGTAACTGGGAACCCCACTTGCTGGAAAAAAAACGGCTGGAAGGAATTCTACAGTAAAGGAAAAGAATCATGAGGGTAGTCATAACAGGCTGAAATGGGAAGGAACTGAAAGGTGAGGAAAAGGCAAAAACCTGTTTCTGAGGAAGTAAAAGATGGAAAGCAAATGGAGAAATTTTAAAAGGAGTGACCAATCCAAATAGCTGACCTTGTGAGAAATAGAAATTAATGCTACATTTAGTGTCTTTGTAATTGAAAAGTGGATTAAAGAGTAGATTATGGAATAAATTGGTATTTCTGCAGAGTTATTGACTTATGTTTAGTTATCACTGGTCCTTACTTCCCTGAGTCATAAAAGACTGACAGAAGAACATCAATCCTTTGGGACTCCCATATATTGGGTATGTCTCACCAATTTAACAACTGTTTAGCAAGTGAGAAAACAATCTTACTTCGAGCAGAACAAAGGAGTCACTAATTCATATTGCCAGTGGAAAAAGAAGTTATGTTTATAAAGCTGGGCATGTTTGGTTGATTTAATTTGAGTTATGTATTTATGAACTTTTCTATTTTGGAGCTACTTTTAATAAAGTTAGTAAAACAAGAATGTTATTATGTCAATATCAATAATATTTTCTCTGCCTATCAAAACAAAATGACAATTGCTAAAGCACAGCTTGTTGCATAAAAAGATAAATCTAATCTGATCATATTTATATAATGTTGGAATTCTATTAATCATAAAAAAGCTTGAAAGCTTGTCTTTTAACAATTACCCCACCAGGCAACATAATTTAGCTAGGGCTACATTTTCTTGCTTCTAGAAGATATTATGTTTACTCCTTCTCTGATTTTCTAAAAGCTTTTTACTGTACCATTTGACTTCTGGTTATTCAGGATAAACTACTGTGTAGTGAATTATTTTTTCTTTTCTTTCTGGAGGTACATTTGTCATGCAGACATCTGCAATGTACAGGCTTGTATTATGGAGACAAAATGCAAATAGATTTCTTTCTGTCTTTTAAAATAATTTCAGAGTTCAGGAACACAGAAAATATTTTGTCATTTAATAGAGTTACATTGTTGTGTCATGTCTCATTTTGCTTGCTAGAGTAGAACATTGCTGAAAGTAACACAAAGTATTTAAAATGTCACTTATTTGTAAGCTGGTTTTTTTTAAATGAAACAGAAGTGGTATCTACTGATACCTTTGATTAAACATTTCAGAATGTGTTGGGGATAAATCTTGCAAAAACATTACAAAGTTCAGTGTTTTTCCATGGAAGTGAAAGGGACATTTGATTTTTGGAAAGGAAATTTTAGGCACACACAAATAGATGAAAAATTAATTTTGTGTTAAAGGATAATGTTCATGGGCAGGCAGTGAAAATTAAAGATTCATCTTAACTGTCATCATTTTAGAGTCAAGAAAATTTAGTTGCCTCTAAAAAGGATCATATTGCCAATTCATTAGTATTGAGTTTCTTGGCCTTGAGTTTGTGAAGTGCCTAAAATGCTTTGAAGCAACCTTTAGAAAAATAAATAAAACCAGGACACCATTCTATGAAGAGACTTGTGCATACCCCTTGATGCCATTGAAAAATCAGCTATTAAAACAAAAATATATTTCTTCAAGCACAGTATTTTGCAAAGATAGCAGCATAAAATACAGAACTTAGTACTTTAATTCCTATGCGTAGAAGCATAAAGAGAACTCTTAAGTCGATGTCTTTCAAATATTCAACAGTATATTCTGCAACAGTACTTTTTAGCTACTGTAGCTTTTGCATCAACAATCTGGTAAAAGTTTCGGATTTTATAAATTAACTTGAGAAATTATTGTGCAACTTGAGTAATTGAAAACTTATTCCACTTCTAAAGTTAAAAAGAACCTAATCAGCTCAACACGCCAGGATATCTGAATTCTGGTGATGCTATATCAAATCAGGTAAATGTGTCTAGTTTACAGCTAATTAGGGAAAATAAAAAAAATAAAATGGATCAGGGAAATCATTGAAACAAGGAATTAGTTTCCAGCGGCTTTAGATAGGCACCTAATATTTTTAAAGAAATGGAAACACGTTTGCTGCCTCACAGCAGGAGTGTTGATAAACCTTTTCTCCCAGTTAACTGAAAACTTTCAAAGGCTCTCCTGAGAGCTGAGAGAGAAGGGAGAGAGCCCTGCTAAAGGCGATTCAGAATTTATGTGTTGCAGTGCTCTCTAGAGGTCCTTTTTTTCTCCACTGGCTATAGAGGGAGTCCGGAGAAAGCTGATTGAAATACCTGAGCTTGGGACCTCCAATTATATGGGAAGAGAGGGAAAACACCAAGGGAAAGAAATTTGTGAGACAGCTATTATATATACATATAATATGTATGGCTACTTTTTCAAGCTCTCTGTAAGTTGTGCTTATTTTTTCCTCGTAAAAACATTGCAAAATAAAAAAAAATAGAGCACCAAATTTAATGCATTGTTTCACAGTACAGCAGTAGGCTATTTAATTTTTCTTAAAAATTAGACAGGTTTTCCTCTATATCCCATTCTTCCTCAGGGTTCTGAAAACAGTAGTTTAATTATTTCAGATGCCATTCTGATGTTACTGAACACTTAATTTTTTATTTCCTTTTCCTTGAAACAGTGGGCTGTGAATGCCGGAAGGTTACTATTTTTACTGCAAGTAAATCACACCCTGTAAACTCCCTACTTCCATGCTCTTTGCTTGTGCTCATAACCTGCAGTGTCTTCCTAGATGGTTTCTTTAGGTTTTCGGCCAAGAAAAGATGAGTTGTGTGAGTTTTGGACATGCACTTGCATTCTGAGCTAACTTGCTAAAGGTCAAATGCTAATTTGGTTCTGGTGTTCAGGAATTGGTGTCACAAGCTTGAGAAGGCTGGCAGGTGAGCATGTGGTGTGGAAACTAGGGCAGGCTTGTCAAGCAGTACACTTGAAATGAAAGATTAATAAGCCTGTCTTTAGTCAATAAGAGCACCTGGCCTAAGAAATCCCCTTCTATTAGTGTCAAAACCTGACTGTTGGTTGTTTGTACTCAAATTTTGCTGTGGCCATGATGATTTCGTGCTAAACTAAGGGGTTTATTGTAGCATAAGAACTTCAGGTAGCCAGCAGATTATCAACCCATGATAATATATACTATGTTAGCATTACATCAGCCTTAATTTGTGATGACTGCATTAAATTCCATTTATTCCACCTGCTTCTTCTAATTTCT
The DNA here is from genome assembly GCF_009650955.1 of Corvus moneduloides. NCBI lineage: Eukaryota > Metazoa > Chordata > Aves > Passeriformes > Corvidae > Corvus > Corvus moneduloides. The sequence goes on from NC_045480.1 coordinate 70,860,239, forward strand.
GCAATTGTTCTATTTATCTGAAAACTCTGAAGCATGGAAAGAATGAAATATCTTATAGAAGCTGTAAGATGCTTGTAAGCCTTAGTCATATCTCTAGGTTTGCCCACTTTACTACCTTTGAAAATTCCCCCAGCTGAGTGTAAAACAATCCAGCATGCTGTGGGTCAACAATGCATGTTAGAGTTTCAACAGATCTTCTCATGTTTATGCATTTCAGTTTCTAAATCTGTGTCTGCTGAGACATCACAAAGATTTTTTTTTTTTTTTTACTACTGGAATTATTTTTGCCTTTTGGTCTTGTCTGTCCAGGTTTGGGGCCATGCAGCTACTTGGCATCATATTTAGACAGGGAAGGGACGAACTGCAGTTTTAACAGCTGCCCCAGGTCCATCAGACTTCATTCAAGTTGATAGTTCATAGAGCAGTAAAGGCAGAGGGCTTTGTGTACATTGCCTTTTTTTTCTTTCATGCAAAATCTTTCATCCAGGTGGAAAACAAAAAGCTGTCTCAGCAAAATAGATCCTGTTCCATTTCATTGTCCAGAGTGTGCTGCTTTTAGTTTAAAACAGTCACCTGTATTACTTCATGTTTTAGCTTCTCCTTTGCATTCATGAAGTGCAATTTTTATTCTCTGAAAAACATTTATAAGTCAGATGTAAACACCTCAGGTTTTTAACATCCAGTTAATCCTATTGACAGCAAAAGGCAGAATTTAGCACCATGACGGGAAAATCCATTTTGCATCACCATTTATTACTGGGAAATGCTTTTCCTATTCCTGATTCACGACAATGAAAAATCCTCTTTCAAGGGCATTGTTTGACTTCCGATTTAATGTAAGTCTTTTTCTAAAAGTCCCCAGGACCTGCTTTGTTTAAACAGTATCATCTATTTTATATCATTGCTATTAAGAGGTTGCTTTTTGATACATAAACCCAGCTATTTAGCATTTGCTTTTGCTTGTTTCAGCTTCTTCACTTAATTGTTCTACAGGCTCCATGAAGAGACTGCCCCCTGGAGAAGTACCACTATCACTTTCCCCCACACTTATTATGCATCATTTTCAAGAGAAAGCAAAACTATTATAAATTTCTTTCACCTATGGCATTGGTTTTCCAGTGATGCTTCCCATTTGGAAAGCCAGTCCTTAATATTTGGAGCAGTCACAGTGAGATTAAATAGAAGATTAGTGCACAAGTGAAACTCCCAACTCTTCATGATTCCTGGTTTTACTTAACCACAATTTATTTAGCATAGAGACTATGCTTCATGGAAATGTTTTAATGGATCAAGTTTGATCTCAAAGGCTTTAGGTAATATCAATTCCACCCTTTTCCAACAAAGAAGAAGAATAAAACAGAAATCAGTCTGCAGTATAAATTTCCTTACCTTTTCTTATACAAAGCACTTACTTTGAGGACTTCATGAGGAAAATAACACAGCTTCACTAGAAAAACAGCTGCCATGTGGATGTGGAAAATGTGAGCAGAGGGGAAATGTTTGCATTTAGGTAAATCTGTGTGTTCCTGGTGAGTCTTTGATCAAGCCACAGCTAAAAAACTAGTCTTAATTGGGATAAATGTTTCTTACACAAGTATCTACACACTCACAAACATGTAGGTGTGCTCTTGGTAATACTTCAGTGAGATCCAAGATAATTACTCAAGCGAACTTTACTGTACACTTTTAACAGCAAGAGAGAAGAAAGAGTTATGGATATTCATATTAAGTTTTGTTTTCTCCTTGGGTGAAAAAAGTAACATAGGACATGTCAGTATCTCTAAATTATCTTCGTAGTCCTATTTTTAAGTGGTATGTCAAAACTGAGCTACATCTCTCACTTTGACACCTTGTAAGACCTAGGCAGGAAAAATGGAGGCTCCTCTCAGACTGGTAAGACTAAATCAGGGACCATGTACTTCTTCATACAGATAGATAAATCCACTCATAGCAGGAGAATTTTCTCATGTTCTAATCACTAGAAGACACTATGGTAACTTGTGGGAAATATGGAGCTTTTAAATAGAATATAGATTTTATATCAATGGGTACTACATGGGGCTAACCCAGGATTCCCCTAAGCAGAAATGGTTGTTTTCAGTTCTGTGCTATCCCTACTCTTCAAAGGAAAGATGAATCACTTGCACAGAAAGGAACAAAGTGTATTAGAAGCCCATTTAACTGGCATATAGTAGACAGACAGGAATAACTATGGAAATTTGTTACAGGGAAAACCAGCTTGTGTTGTGTTAGAAATTAGTTGGCTTTTTATAATTTTTTCTCTGAGGAGGCTTCCCCTTCCTTTATTCATGCAATATACATGGGATATTATTTTCTGGATGAAAAACCTCTGGATCATAAAAGCAAAGGCAATCCTCCCTTGTGGAATTTTAAAGAATTATTAGATCTCAAGGGAACAGAGACACATTGGATGATTAGTACATGTAGGAAATTGCTATTTCATCTTGAACCTTAATGGGGAAGCCTCCATCTTTTTTTGGTCAGTTGAACTTCAGCTGAATTGTATTATTTACATACAGTATTGACCTTAAAATGACCCTCCAGGACAGTAAGAAGTATGCCCACTTAAGCATGTCTAAACAGCAGATAAATGACAATCATCCTTTTTGATCTCAAGAGACTGTCATATTTTTTTTGTAAGAAGAGGCTATTTGTGCATCTTAACGTGTTAATGTGCTCTTTCAAAAAGGAAAGTTATGAGGTAAGGAGCAGGTGAGACAAAGGTGACTTATAAAGACCTGGATAATAGACAGAGAAGATGAAAGTAAAAGATAGCCCTGCAATGTCTTTTATCTTTTCAAGATCAAGGGGATTTTACCAGATTAGCATGAAAAGAAGCCTATGCCTTGTACATTATGTAGCAGTAGATGTGTTAGTAACTTCAGAAAGGTTATTGCAACACAGTTCTGCAGTGTAGACATGCTTTAAATATTTGCGTGTATCTGCTAATTCCTAAGACTTGTTTCTCTTTATGTATCTAATTTTTTTTTTATCCATACAGGGAAACTCAATTTTTGCTGATTAGGAAATTTCAACATTGAAAGTGTTTTTTTTTTTTACATTCCTAGATCCATGGTTAACCCATTTTATCAGTTTCTCTGATCTGTGAATACTTTCAGTTCCATAATGCCAGCTTGCTGATAAAACCTTTTCCCCAAAAATTATTACCTTTGTGTCAGGTAGTGGTACACATCTTCCTGGGACAGCCTACACAGGGGAAGTACTTGCTGCTAAGATAGGAGGACTTGGTGAGACTCAGGAATTCCAGGCAGCCATGACCAATTGAGGGTCATCTGAAAATAAAATTTTAGTTTCAAGTATTATTATTATAATTCTTTTTATTATTTAAAGCAAAACAAACCAGGTCTGGAAGGCATCAGGTAACATGTACTTCCCTTTAAACTGAGAACTGTGCTTTGACGTATGAGCTGCATCTACCTGACTATGAGTGAGGCCTTGCAGTCAATATTCCTCCTTAAATTTCCCTATCTGATTGAAACACTTGCTCGAATCCCAGCTTAAATCCTACAGCTTGACAGTTGCACAGAGAGATCTCTAACCTGTGCCATTCATCTGCCAAGGCAGCCTTACTGCTTAGAACTGTGACTACATGAAATATGAACCCCTTTTTCAGTATACCAGCCAGCTTGGTATTTTTTGTTCTATTACATTCATGTTTCTTACTCTCTTTCTCCACTGCCTTCTTTCAGACCTTTACTATTGCAGGTTCTCTTCAAAGTCACTTCTGTGTTTCCCCTTTGACAGTCTCATGACAGGAGAGGCTTTTCCCACTTCATGACAGTTTAATAATACAAACTGTGAAGCCAGAAGAGCTTGTCTGTGTTTTCTGAAATATTCACTGGCACCCAATATGTTCAATATTTAAAATCTCATATCACAGTTAAAACATTCAAAACAATCTGTGGCAGAGACTGAAAATGTATAATAACCATATTGTTTAAAATACTTTTTATGAGATACTATAAAATTGCCTTTCCCACTTGAAGTGAATAATTCATTAGGCAATAAAAGTCAAAAGCAATTATTTTTTCAGAAGCGATTTACTATTTAGTAGATGAAATAAAAGCAACTGGATTAGAATTGCTGTTAATTTTTAGAAGACCCTGTACCTGAATGTTCATTGCCTTTGAACAGTATTAATATAACTACTGAAGAAAACAAAGGCTGATTTGGTGCCTGTTTTCAGTGGACGCATAAGCTACACCTACACCTAGACATCTGAAAGCCTCCCTTGATCCTGATCAGCCTTGGAGCATGCCTGCTTGCTGTGTTTCTTGGAGAACACTGTCAGAGTTTAGACAGTTTAGCTCACAGGAGATCAGCCCAAATAGGTGATTGTGAAGCACTCGTGCATGGTGTCAGTTCAGTGTTGTATTGCTATTTAATGAGACACAATTAAAGACAAGGTTCTGTAAAAGAGAGACAGAGTACTGCAAAGCGTAGCTTGTCTTGTCCACACAGTGAGTAGTAAGACACAAGCAGGGCATTTACTTACCTCACTTCATTTTCAGTTTTCCAGTCATCATAACAACAATATATATGAGTTCCAGGTTTTCATGCAGGAGAAGTAGTCATAATGTCAAACATTGCGCTTGTAGAAAACAAGAGTAAGTTGTTAATAACGTAAATATTATCGTTAGTTTTATGTTCCATGCTTTTCATGGAAAATACTGGCTTCACCAACTTCTGCAAAATGTCCAGCACAAATTATTCTTCATTAGTTCCCACAGACTATTGTAATACCATTAATATATTGAATAATTGGCACTATTTTCATTTAAACAGTGTCTATTAAATAGCATTCAACTGTAAAAAGGAAGCTAAATATTGTGCAGTGCAAAGAAGCAGAATGAGGTCTTGCCAGGTGGATGAATTTTGTCTATCCATGTGAGATACTTCACTGGATGTTCACTTTTTCTGGAAGCAAATCCACTGTAATCCAAACGACCTTACCTGTAATACCGGGAGAACAAGAGCTGCATCCTTTGATCAGTAGGATGTACAATGGACTATGGAAGCGTTCCCAGAATCCATGGGCTACTCTGCTTCCCACACGAAAGACTACCATGAGAAAACGAGTGATGTTTGTTGTTTGCTTGCTTTAAAGTAATTTATGTGATATTGAGATAATTAAGCTATTTAATGAATGTAGAGACATTCACTGGCAGAGGGAGTGAAACGTTGTTGAGAGAAAAACCTGCTGTAGGAAATATACATTATAACATCTGTTTTGGCAAAGAAGCGCGATCTAGACAGGCAGTTATCTTGAAAAGTCTCCCTCAGAGCCCTGAGGAAAGGGTGGTTTTGTTTGTAAACACATGCTCAGAAGTTTCTCCATATGGACTGAAAAGTAAGTCTCACAAAACCATATGTGGCTATTATACTCTTTAGGTAAAGGGTGGTAAAGACTGCAGGTGAGACCATATCCTCATCTGCTGCTCTCCCATGGGCAAGACTCCAGTGTGAACAGGTTCACCCTGAATCTGAGCACATAACTGCATATTGTGCCACCAGAGGAAGAGGGACTGAGAAATAATGGCTATTGTCCTCTACTTCTATAGCTGAGAGTATATCCAGAACCCACAAATTCACCTACCAAATGACATTCAATTTTCCAGGCAAAATCAGTGACCTAGACAGAAAGAAACAGAATGCTGTGCATGCACCAGCCCAAGGTACAACAGTTCAGGCCGCAATAAATTTTGCACTTAAGGAGAAACTCAATCTGCTGTTCCTCATTAATGATTCAGACCTGATGCTGGAGCCTGGCATTTGTGGGGGCCTTTTCTTCCCTTCCTTTTTAATATGTAGAAGTGCAGTGGGAGGCAGAGCTTTTTGCAGCACTGAATGTCATTATCACCCGTGCTTTGCAGTTCTGAAGTGCTCAGGGCTGTAGCATCAATTCATTGGGGATGCAGAGCAACATCACCACGGCAGGGCTACACAGGAAACCTGGGAGTGCGTGAAACATTCCCTTAATCTCACTCAGTGAGGGGTGCTGCTGTTTTTGTACAGGAAAAGAACTTTGAGGACCACTACCTGCCACACTCCTCTCCTCTCCTCCCTGGAGTGTGTGGAATAATGCTGGGAGCTTTGCTGCAGCAGGAGATGGCTCCACTAACCGGGAATTACGTGTGCAGAGGAGAGGCCCAGAAGGACAGGCTGCTGTGTATCCTAACTCCTACCCCAGTAAAATGGGATTTCTGCTTAGGCCATCCTTCCCACTGGACATGAATTAATCTCTAAGAGATACCCTTTAAAAATGCTCTCCTGTTATCTGATGTTTACTTAGTTTGTAATACTACTGCTTGGTATAGTCTGTAACTAGAAATGGAGCAATTTTTATGTAGGCAATGCTTTTTAAAATATATTATTCTGTTTATTCCCAGAAGCAATGAAAATTTCATTACACAAAGTCAATTTACCTAAACGAGCTCAAAGGACAGGACCTTGCAGGTGAACTAAAATACTCTCTCTTTGTGTTTCAGAATTCAAAGGGACAGAATGATGTTTCATAGACTAGAAACCCATGCAAATGATCTTCTCCATTGTTGATTCTTGGCTAAGAAATCCTGAAAGGAACGCTCTGACTCACGGTGTTTAATCGGCTTTTGGGTCGGTGCAGCTCACAAGCAACAGAGAGCTGCAGGGACAGGGAACTTGAAAGGGGAAAACGCATTCCCAAATGTTTCTGTAGCTACCCAAGTGACAATCCATCTTACGGACTCACATGCCAGCAGACCAGTTTTATCCAGGCAGAGCACATGGTGTTGGGTATTCATTAATGATTTTATGACAAATCAGATGTATTTTCATCTCCAGGTATAAATACATCACTGGAGATTCCGTTTCTCAAAAAAAGCATGAGTGCACGAGGATATACAATTTAAGTTGCATTTATTTTTCAGCAAGTGTTTGTGCATTTCATTTTCAATGTTTTCCTATTTGAAATGCCATCTCAGGAAAGAGGCAGCACCTTTAGAAGCTGTCATTGCCAACATCTGATCTCACAGCAGAGAGCTCACTTTTTATGTTAATCTCGCATCCTCCAAACACATTATATGTATTGAATCCCTTAGGAAGGCCTCACTGCTTTTAAACTCAGCATATGGTGAGCAGTCAGCAAACTGGTCATATTATAGCAGGCTAAGCTTGGAATAGTTTTAACACAGAAAGAAATGGGATGTGAGGGCTCCTTGTCATTGTGCTACCAGAAGGAAACATCTACCTTATTGTCAATTCATTACTCATAACTGTTAGCAAGCGACACTGATGCCACCTCACAAAGTGAGCAAATGTCTGTCTTGGGCAGCGTTGTGAGGGACTTCATGGAGAACCAGCTCATGGGGTAAGGCAGAAGGCTCTGGGGCCTGTGCTCTCCCAGCTCTCCCGAGCATATCTGAACAGCAGGTATTTGCAGAGTAAAGTAGGACACAGGGATTTAAATTGCTCTGAATTGTACATAAAGTCAAAAATCTTTTGAATACACCAAATAAAATAAATTATTTAAAACTAATACTGTTCCTTTTCATGCGGGCAGGAAGGGAATAAGAGAGGGGAATCACACCAGGGGAGCTGACTGCTGTGTTGTGTACAAGGGTATCCTGTATCTAAGACAGAATTTTACCACAGTGTTTGACTTGTTTGATGTCTGAGGATAGGAAGAAGCTGGAGTAGATGCTCAGTTCCATTAGCAGCACTATCACTGTAACTCACACGAAGGCAGTTGGCTGTTTTCCCCATTTGAAGGAGAAATTTGTCTTGGTGTCATGCAAACTAGCACTTTTCTGAGCTGATTGTTTGAAGGTATTACCCTCGGCTTTGCTGTTGGTTAAGCTTCCTGTTGTGATGTATTTATTTCAAGAGAAAATATTTATCCATTTTTCACTTGTTACATAAACCTCACTTACATTGCCTTAATGTGACCTAAAGCACATCTCTGACCAATACTTTCTGCACTGATTCCGAAGGTGGACTCTTCCTTTTAAAATTTTTCATCAGCAAAACAAATCCAGGAAAAAATGTTTTAAGTGAGATGACACACTCTTTTATTATTCTAGTTTTTGTTACTCACCACCTACAACTTTGGACTACTCTAAGTAATAAATCTTGTATGACAGAGATGGACACATCTCCATAGTCATAAAAGCACAAGACATGATCAAAACTCAGTAATCCACCAGATTATTACATTTCCAGGAAACATTCTTCACACTCTCCTGAAGTACTGGACATAAAGGCATTGAAAGGGGACTCAAGCAGCTTTTGCGCAATGATTTTTGGAAGTTTAATCTGTGAAAGTTAATTGTTAATTAACAAAATGCACAAGGAAGAGAAAGGTTAAGCTTAATTTCACAACTCTTATTGAAGTGGCAAATCCTTTTGCATTAGAAGACTTTATTCACATGTGAATAAAGATATGGAGCATTAGAGATCTGAACTCTTAGCTTTCCACTTAAATACCCATATAAAGAACAACTTGTTACTTGTTCAGTCAGCTTGTAACCTACCTATATATTAGATATACTTATCTCTAGCACTGCTGAGCAAGCCCAAATCTGAAGATTTATGCAGGTGTTTAATTAATTTTAGAATCTCACAAGTAAAGTTACATAGGCTGTTATCATACTGGGAATAGAACAGGAAAAGAGAGCTCATATCCCAAATTGTTTAAATTACAGGTTGCTTCAAAGTTGCTTCACTGTAGCTATACTGGTGTAAAGAATATAGGAGAGACAAAGCTTGGAGATGAAAGTAGCATCTCTTAGACCATATAACATAACATTAAAAGTTAGACCAATCCTTCCTCAAGTCTGAAATAAGTTCAGCAAAGCCATTTAACTACTTTGCAGCAGGAATTTCATGTCCTGTCAATTTTCCTCGCATTGGATAAAATAAAAATCCACATTGGAAACTTTTCAAGCTCTGCTTGGGTAGAAACTCCTCAAAGGCAAAAAGTTACAAGAAGACTTTTGCATTGGCCTGTAACAGGAGGACTGTTAAATACTTAAATCAATAAATGTATAGTTATGCGTACACACATGGCTGTTATAAAATCATCAACTGAATGAGAAATAAATAGACAAACTAAATGTTTTTCCAACATAGACACATTAAAACTAGAAAGGCGCTGGCAAGAAGCCCATATTTATGCTCATTGCTCCTGAAAGTTTAAAAATGCGAAGTTAGTTAGTTCTTTATAAACTTCTGCTTACTTCTATTCTGTTTTTCCTGGTTTATATGAATACTTTCTACTTTATATAAGTTCGGTTATATAATTTATGTTTTACTGTAACATGAGGCTACATTCAAAGCCTCTTTCATTTTTTATTTTTATGTAGCCCAGAATCCTGCCTGACCTGGAATAGTGGCACAGAGAGAATCAGCGGCTATATGAGTCGCATTTTGGTCTGAAAGAAAATGAAACTATAAATCAACCTCTTAGAAGTTTTAACAGATTCAAAGCTGTAACTTTAAAGGTGATTTTAGCGATGTTTAAGGCCACATCAAGAATGTCCACTTTTCTGGGTAAAGGGTGGAAAGATTTTTTGAAAGGTAAGTATGTGAGATGTGTGTGCCTTTTTTTTTGCTTTGTCAAAATGAGATGTTAATTTAAAAAAGCTGGAAGGATAGAATCATTAAATATGGAGTTAGTAAGTACAAGGGGAAGCTGCTGTTGGGCACCTTCAGGAACTATTAACTCACAACAGTAGAATCAAAAGTGGGAAATACTGGCTAAAATCACATGACTATCGAGTCCAATGGTTATTAATACACTCAGAGTGAGGATCAGGACTTGGCTCGATGCACAAAATCCAGCATCTCTCCTTATGAGGGTTCTACCTGCTGCCATTGCCAAGCGGTGCCTCACAAACCCTACTTCAAATAGAGAGGGCCTTTTGTCATTTTCGTTGTTTTGGTTTTGTTTTCCAGTTGCAGACACGATTTGCAAAGGGAATAGAGATCTGGAAGAAGTTTAAGGATTTCAGACAGGCTTCCACAAGGAATTTGGCAGCACTGTGCAAGGGCAAGTTCAGAGTGTGAAAATCAGTATAATTTAAAATTCTTAACTGGTCATATCCAAAAGATAGACAGTGGTTGCTGAAGCTGCACTACCATGATGAGATCCTGCAGAAAGCAATTTAGGTTATTAGCACAGAGAGGGCAGAAGAGCAATTTTCCAGCTTACACAGTTAATCAATAGGAGGCTCCCACTTCCTCTGGAGGGAAAGGGGAACAGTGCTTAAATGACAGTGATTCATAAAGCAGCTTGAAAACATTATAACGCTACAAAAAAGGCATTTGAGAATGGAAAGAAATGAAGAGGAGAGAGAGAGAGATAATTTATACCACGGACTCAGGAGAGCAAGGATGGTGAGAAAGTTGTCAAGGCCTACTGCATGTGCCAAAAACCAAGGCCAAATCATAAAGCTAACCCACACTGCTGACACAGCAAAACCAAATGCCTAGCACAGAGATTAGGTTACAATTAAGGGGCATATGTAAGTGTTTGCCCTGAACTCTTACCCCAATTCCTTTGAAATAGTCTCAGAAAAAGGAAGTATAGTTACACAGAAGATCATGCACATCAAATCTGTTTCACTGGACATAACAGGCACAGCAATTTCTGGGCCACAGTTTAAGAAGCAGTTCACAGTGAAATACGGGTTTAGACGTGGGGCCTCTGGATAGCTATCCCCTCTCCCTAGAGCCTGGTAGAAAACGGTGTCAAAATAGTAAAGTGCCTATAAGGTGGCAGTGTAATGAGACACCAGTCTGTACTTGGCCCTGCAAAATGATGAGGTAGCACCAGGGAAGCATGGGTTGACACACCTGCTGACACCCTATTTAGCTGGAAACTGAAAACAAGATTACTGGCACTGAGTAGGAGCGGATATCAGAGTCATTGAGGACTTGCAAAAATACAGAGATGTGGATAAGGCTGAACAAAAATATTATTTAGAGTCCTAGAAGATGACATCTTCAGTAGAAAATTACACTGAACACATCTGAGATGAGAACTTGTCACTGTAACGTGCGATTTTGTCTCAAAAGACCTTTGCTTCAGATCTCTGAGGTTGCCAGCCCCAAAGGACATGCACTGGAGATAACAAGCTGCACAACGAAAGGCAGAGATAGTGGCTACCAAAAGTGAGGAAAGAGCAGTCAGGCAGGATGGGTTACTTCCAATTAAACAGAGTGACACAACAGTAATGTCAGAAAGGAGAATATCAAGCACAAAACCCAGTGGAAGCCACCAAGAGTATTTATTTTGCACTGTTAAGCATTTTGATTATTAGACTAGATGTAAGTGTGGAACATTTGCTGTCATGTGTGTTCGAGAAGATTTATTAACAAAAGTGAATTTTAATTGGTAATTCAGAGGCAGTGGGAACTTGGATGGTGAATATAACAGAAAAATTGAAAGCACTTTCTATCAGAGAGTGTCTTTGCTGTCAATCAACATCTATATCCTTGCTCTCCTTTTTGTGCCTATTTTCTCTGCAGTAACTCAACTTCCTCAAAAGCAAAACCTCTGTTCGATTCTGGGAAAATTGCATGTAGGGTCCACAAATAAACAAGCTGGACAGGTTCCAGAGAAGGAGCCAGGAAGAAAAGCTGGTGAAAAACATAATGGAAGGCAGTGTGTCTGTCCCTACAATCCTCAGCACAGGTGGCTGCTTTGCAGCAGACCCCAGGTGCCAGGAGACAGAGGGGCTCATTCAAAAGGCAGCAGGGACAAGGCCACACTGAGTTAGTGTTCCTCAACCTCCTAGCTGGGTAGTACTGACCTCTCTTTATGTTTTTAATTTTAGCTTTGTTGAAAAAACCTATATTTTTTGGTAGCTAACATCATCCTCAGGACAAGAATAGCAGAAACTGAATATTAGAAACCATATTTTTCAAGCTCTATTTTGTAATCATATAATGATATGCAGACCTAGTTTTACTTTCCTGTATGAGACCCTGGTTGTACACATTTAACCCTGTGACTATGAGGAAGTTTCTTGATTTTAAACAGCCTGAATAACTTGCACACATCTGTTTTACAAAAGGGCGTGAAATTGAAGTGTGTTTGAGAAGAAAATCTGAGTGGGACAAAACATTTTCTTTATCACTCATTGATTTTTGTGGCTTTGTTGGAAAATTCTTGGCCCTGTTAATTACACAAAAAGAAGTATGTTTTATTGCTAGAAAGATCTCTTTTGTCATGGAAAACTGTCAAGCTCAGGAGAAGAAAAAGGAATACTGTATTAATAGGAAAAGGTGACTGATCCTGTTAGAGCCGAGGTACTTTAAACGAATTTGAATTAGGCTACTGCTGCTCCATCTGACTTTCTGCAGTGCTGTACAATCTGGTAAGTAAGTGCTCAATTTATCTGTTTCTGTGTGTGTGTAATAATCCATGGCCGTGTCTATAAAAATAACATGGCATAAAAATAACTGAGTAAACTTCTTACTGACATTTGGATAAAAACATTTAACCTGAAAGCGATGTGATAATTGTTCTTAACATAGCAAGTGTCTAGTTTTTCTAGACTCCACTGAAAATCCGACAGATGAATAAACATAAATATAACTATAAATATGACATAGCTACTTACTGATGCTTCTTTGTTGAAATTCTATATTCTGAGGGGGGTTTTTTGTGACAATTTGACCTTTATTTTATTGGCAAAGATGGTCGTGTTTGATATCTCTTGGCTCAGTTTAACTGAATCCTAAAAAAAATCTAGACCCATCTTCATTTACTGCCTTGACCTGCAATCTCATGGTGCTTCATAAAGAAATCACAAGAATTTAAAGTCAAATACATAGGCTTCATTTATACTCTTCCCCCAATCAGATCACAACAGAAGGGTGATATAATGTGGGATTCTCAATACATAATTGTAAATTGGATATTTTTACATTTTCATTGTTTTAATGATTAAAGAAAAACAGGTAGATGGGAATTGTCAGCCTTGAAAAAGTAAATACACTGGGATTTAGCAGTACTGCTATCCCAGATACCCTGCACTGTACCATTGAGTCTTCCAAGATAAAAGTGTTGGAAACCCAATACACTTAAAGGATATCTGATATGACTTGTCAGCAGCCTGTTATCTCTGTGCTTCATAGTCCAGACAACATGAAAAGCGGAGAAGAGAAATTCTGGGTTAAAACAATTTTATAAGTAGTACCATGCACCAAAAGCACTTGCAACAGTTGGTGGTGTAGTATTTGTGGTACTTGTAGTAGCAAAAGTATTTACCACTTTGGAACATCAGAGACCTATAGTAAGCACCTAAAATCAAAGTTAGGAACCCTTTTAAGACTGGGTTTATAATGTCTGAAATTATGTATGACAGATCCATCCTTTCACATGCTGCAGAATTCCCTGTTGGCAGCAAACCAACTCTGTGAGTGCACACCAAGGCAATCCTAGCAAGGAGACGTGGACAGGCAAAGATAAACAGCAAAGTCAGGGATAGTGTCAAAAATGTCAAGTTCAGGATCAATTAAGAAATAACTTCACAGAACCCCTGCCAAATCTTTCAGAAATGATGGTTTTGATCCATGAGGTGCCTGAACACAACTCCTCTCTTGGCCATAGACATAGAGGACTTAAAGGCTCCTTCACTGAGTTGACTTACAGCTTGCATCAAATACTAAAGGCAAAGTTTTCAAACAGATTATACCTTTTGCAAGGGTCCATTTATAATAACTGGAATTGCCATGTTGCTAGGTTTCCTTTCTCTCTTCCATGGAATTGTCAGGCAAGTGATTGCTTTATGTAAGAAGCTATAATCTTTATAATCAAATATAATTTAAAACTTACACTAGGTGGGATAATGTTGCATCAGAACCACTCTCAAAGCTACAATTAAATCTTTTGTCAGTGCTTTTCTTACAAAGTCTGGTGCTCATTGGGTTTTTCATTTATTCATGAGTGTTTATCCAAACTTCAAATGCACTTGTGCATAAATATAATTAAAACATGTTTATTTTATATTGAGGAATATGAAGGTAATTAGTAATGTAATGAGTTGAAGGTCAGAGCAATCACAGGCATTTTTACTTAGTTTGTACTCATAATTGTAAATATCTTTGCACATGTACTGTTTCCTTGCAGCTTTGGCATACTGGCATAAAAAAATTCCATTATTCCCTGCTTTCAATTTACAACCTCCCTTCCGGTGTTTATGAATATTGACACAATCTCCCATTTTGTGCAATCAATAGCTGGAACTACACAAATACATTTTTTTAATATTAAGGAGCATGGAACATTTGAAGTCGTGCCTGATACTCCTTTATGTATATTAATGGATTGACTGGATAGGGATACATGGTCTGAAGGGGACTGAATTATTCTTCTTCACTTTCAGTCCAGTTCCTGCACTTTTGATAATTACTTGGATTGTGACTGTACAAGGCTGTGAGAAACCTGACCTAGACAGCTCCGCTTTGACTATGTGACGTCCAGAAAACCAACCCGAATTTTTCTGGTATTTTGTGGTTCTATTCTATTACACCTCACATCATCAAGAAACCCCTTGTGCTAGAAGGAAAGTAGCTAATCATTAATATGCAGTTCTTGTATTGTGAATTTCTCAGTGCCCATATGGCCTCCCACGTCAGCACCAGGAAAAGGACAGATGTTTACTTTATCACAGCTGGAAGCTGAGTTGCTCAATGAACAACAAAAAGCAAATCATTATGCAACAATCCTTAACGTAAAATACAAATCAAGCAGGAAATAAGTAAAAATTGTTTGGAATCTAAATATCACGTAACAGTTAAAATGTAGTCTAGAAGAGTAAATGCTACATAAATACCCCTTCTAAGATGTGCAAGCAGTACAGCTATCAGAGGCCCTGCTACCTGAGGTTTTGGCCCTACGTAGGCTAAAAGAGAGGCATACTGTTCTTAGGCAGGATTTCTCAAGGGGAGAGGGAAACAGATTTAGTTTTGAAAGTTAATTTAATTCTGGTTAAACATCCATTCCATCTGCCAGCAGGAATATAGCGTTCTGTGATACCACAAAAATGTGCAAAAAGTAAAAGATGCTCTTAAAAATTGCACGAAGCTGATGCTTGAAAGGTGAGATTCCCTCCATCTGTGCAGGATGGTGGAGCAATCAGGCTCTGAGGTACCTACTCCAAACCCAGAGGGAATGTACAGAGCTCTGTAAGTGACCTGTGCATTGTGCAGACCCCTGAATTCCCATACACAGGAATCCTGCTGGTCCTGTTCAGTGCACACGCTTTACCAAGTGGTCTAAGTTTGGTCTGGTGCTCCATTTTGGAACTGCAATCACAATTTATGTTTGCTGGTAATGAAATCCACTTTACTGCTTCTCTTTCACAGCCACTGATGATCTGAACATCATACATGGCACAAGCCTTTCACTCCTGACAGGACCCCATTTGTACCCAGGGAATAAACTGCTGGAGGACCTTATGCCCACCCTGAGATTGGGGTGCTCTAGGTGATACTGCAGGAAAGAACTCCCACCTTTCCTCCTTTGGGAAGGAAACAGCTCTAACTGCACACATGGCCTATTCTAGTGAACATGACATAACTCCAAACTACAAAAGAGCCATTGCAAAGCATTAAATTTTTCATTTAGATACACCCATTGTACTCTCCCACCTTAATCTACGTACAGGTCATTCTGGCAGTGTGTAGAAAATGCAGCTGTGTTGCCCTAAGCAACTTCATTAATAGGTATGTGATACTCAGTAGTTAAGTAGGTAAAATTAATGCTGAATGGAAAGGTCTGAGGTTTGGTGTTTTCTTATAAAAAAACGTGATTTATGCTAAACATGGCCTCTGAAAAATCTGTAATCCTGGTGATTAAGAAAGCCTGAGTACAGAAATTGGGAACTTGACCACAGAGAGATTTGGGTAAGATTTCTAAAACCAAGTGATTCAGCACTTACACTCCACTGCTTTCTGAGTATCTAAATGTCTTTTGCAGATGGAACTTAGCTACACTGGAACATTAATTTCTGAAAGGCATCATGGGAATGACAAAATAAGGAGCTAAACTTGGATCTCCTGTAACTCCATCACTTCTCTATCAGCCCACTGTTAGCTAGTGAATGGGAACCAAAAGATGAAATAAAGTAGCACTTGTGGCTATAACCGCAATGAGGGGAAATATAAGAATTCAATAAATCACAGATATAGTGAAAACTAGATAACATTTTTAAAAAATATTTTCTATTTTATCATCCAAAAGTTCTAGTAGTGATAGAAATAAAGAAATTAAAGTTTACGCTGTTTCTTGCTTTGTATGAACTCTTTCACTGATTGCAGGACTCTAGAAATGAAAAATTGGTTTGTTCACTGTAACATTTTCAATGAATCATATTTAAGGTGACACTCTGGTATTATACTTCAAAGCCATGTAGCAGAGAAACATAATGACCTCTCTTGTAATCCTGGAGTTTTCAATGGAGCATCCTCATACAGCAGTAATTTGATATTTTGCAGTTTAAAAATGTAATTGAAAGCATTTTTATTGGATGTGTTCTCATTATAGAGCCACCCAGCCTTCATTTGATAAAGCTGTTTAACAACGGACTGAAAATGAATGATCAGTTAGAAGGGAAAAAACCACTGATGAAAGAGGAAAAATAAAAAGCTTGGAAAAATTTTAATCACTGTAAATTTTGAGATAATGACATTGCTCTTCAAGGTATTCTGATTTTTTCTCTGCCAGCATCCAGGACCCTCTGTATTACATTAAATGCTTCACTGCAGTCTTGCAAGGTTTCTAAGATGTAAACTGGCAATTCACTGAAGCCACACTGAAACAGCAGCACTGCCTCCTTTTCTCTGTGTGCTACCAGACTTCTTCTTTTCCTTATCTGTTTTCTTTCACTGCCATTTTATTTGATATTGCAGCCTTCATATGACTTCTGAGTAGCTTTAGGAAGTACTTACAAACAAGTAGAAGTTTATCTTCCTTTCTGTTTTACCAGTCTTTGCACCTCTTAATTCTAATTTTTCTATGTGCTTTTCAACTTTCCTGATTCAACAAAGGACCTGGCACTAGTTTTATGCCTCAAATTCAAATGAATGAATTGGAAGTTAGGTATTCAGTAATTATGGATTATGTGCATTTGAAATTCGAGAAATTGGCCACACATTATAAGAACCAGCTGGGTTTGACAACTGGTGATGAGCTGTGATCTGTTTATGTAACTCAAATGGAATGGAATAATGCCAATAATTCAAAATAGAAAACTTGTAAACTGCATATTTTTTTAGTATAATAAAAAACTGCCATAGATAAGAACCCCACGAGAGTGATCAAAAATAAACAGAGTACGAGACTCATCCTGCTTCATTTTTTTTCCTTAACTGTTTGTAGGCTGAGATTTTTTTTCCATGCTAAAGCAAGTGAGATGAATTTTGAATTCTTGTGCTGCTAACCTCTAAATGCTAAATGTCCCTCCGTTTTGTTAATTTGCTTCAGCAGCTCCCATGAGACTATTCCGGTTACCACAAGCATGTTTTTATACTGATTGATTCAGAGACAATAGACAGAAAAAGTATAAAACCAAATAGCTAATAATAGAAAAGTAACACTGGCTGTTGTAATTAAGGACAGCTTTCTCTCACTTAGCAATAAACTACACTTAGATTTTGTAAGTAATTGGCAAAATAGCAAGTAAACAAAATCTACACATTTTTCACTTAAGTTTCTTGTCTCATCTGTTCTAGAATACCTCTATCTGTCTTTTTTGATGTTGTGATAATGAACAGTTTTCGGGTGTTGGGAAGCAGAAGGAAAAAAACCCAAACCATTTATCAGAAAAAATCTTCTGCTTATTTGAGCAACAGAAATGTAGCAATGCCTGAATCTTAATTTCAAGTTCAGTTTAGTTCCTTTTACAAAATATACAGCTTCCTCTCAGGCACTTGTCATTTTTTTCCTTATTCCCTGAAATTATTGCGGTCACCCACTGCCATTTTAGCCCCTTGTGCTCTAAATAATTCTGCTTTTTACTCCTTTTTCATTTGATCTATGTATATTTTTTCCTTCACTTCTTTCATCAATGTCATGACTCAGGCGGGAACTCTAAATAGGTCTTCAGAAGTGCCTTATCAGTAAACTGGATATCCCTTCCAATTTCATTAATGGACCCAAGTGTCAAATATTAATTTTCCTATTATATTTCTTTCTGATGTTTCAAATACTAAAAAATACAATGCAATTAATCTTGTTCTTTCAGCTTATAAAGCAGAAAAATCATACTAAATAATTCATGCTGAATTCCTTTGAAACTTGTTTTTTTTTTTTTTAATGGTTCATGTAAGGGAGGAGAGATAAAGTAGTGACATAATCTACAGAAAACACAGCACTGCAGGATGCAGCCACACAAGTGTCATACAATGGTCTCAATCCTGAGCACACCCTACTGCCTTTCAGAATATGTGGATTAATTTAGATCAGTAATAAGGACAATAGATCAGAACTCCCTATTTAGATAACCACTGTGACGTTATTATGGAGGGTTTCTACTGGCTCATTTAAGTGTTTGCTGAGAACTGATATTTGCCAAAATGGCCAAAATCTAGGATTCACTTACATACCAGGGTTCCTGGAGATCCCAATGCAAATCCAAATGGTACTGAAATCTGTATTCCATTGTGTCACATGTCACAATTCTCTGTAAAGGAAATAATGAAGGA
The DNA here is from genome assembly GCF_009650955.1 of Corvus moneduloides. Taxonomy (NCBI): domain Eukaryota; kingdom Metazoa; phylum Chordata; class Aves; order Passeriformes; family Corvidae; genus Corvus; species Corvus moneduloides. The sequence continues at coordinate 70,878,974 of NC_045480.1, forward strand.
TTCAGAAGAAGCTTGGATATAACGGAATAGAAAAATAGCAGTATGGATCTTGAAATCCTGTGTTTGGGAAACAGAATTCATGTCATAATTCTAAGAAGCAATATCCGATATCTTCTCCAAATCCTGATTCATCTTTTTTGATTTTTGTATCAAATATTTTTGCTAATAAAGGAATGCATTTGAATATAAGAAAGCATGGGAAAAAAAGAAAAGGTAAAGCAGGAGAAGGCAAAGAAGCCTTTGGTACTTGCAGAAAAGGGAAAAAAAAATGAGAACATATAACAGAAGTAGATTTAAACTTTGAAAAAACCTCACGGGGTTTACAACGTATTTTACTAACTCTCTTGGCATTAGCTTTCTAGCAAATACTATGGACCTGAACTATCAGATGAGGAGAAACAGTCTGAGCAGTCTTCTACTGCTCCTCAAGTGGCTTTGATGCAACAGGTCAGGATGGGGAGGCATATGGCAACCGGAATAATGTCTGGAGAAACAGCAATGAAAAATGATGGTCATTAAAGAAGATCTAGGGGATTTCTGCTGCTATTGAAGAATCTTAAGAATTACTTTGTTATTAGAAACTGATGCATGATTCTTATTTTGTTTCCACAGTGTAAAGTGATTTACTTCAATAAAGCATTTCAATCTGCAGCACTGATCCATGAAATCCAGCTTGGCTATCCTGACTTTCTCCCCAAATACACATGAAAAAAAATTTCTACAGAGATATGTAAATTTTCTAAGTGTACTCACTCTGATTTCCCCCTCTGAGATATTTCAAAAAATACCCCGTCCTTTTTCCAAAAGATAGCAGTGAATGCAGAAAGATATGGACAATATTTTACAAGACCTTATCTGAATTCGGAGACTACTGCGGAGTATTTAGGAAAAATTATTAAGAAGAAAGTTTATTCAGTTCTGGGGTGTTTTCTGTTTAGAAAAAGTGATTCCCAGGAGATGAGGTGACAGCTGTCCTGTAGCAGCATTAGCAGTGTACTTTCAGCAGGCTTTTATGGATAGATGTTCTGGCAGCTTCTCCCTTCTCTCCCTATGCGGTGTTTGCTCCCTAACCTGCTGCAAGGGAGAGAAAATGGAGTGATAAATGGCATGAACGTAACCAGAGTTAAACCAGGATACTCTCTGAAGGCTGTGGGAAAAGTTACACTTTTTCCACGGAGATAAAGCCTTAGTGTATGATACGATGTCCTCTGCTCTGAGCAGGTCCATGGTGCTCAATAAATAAGGTGAATTTCCTCAGTCAGAGACATAAAAATAGTGTGTTGCACCTATGCAAGGAGCAAATGATTTTTTGAAAAATTGGGCTCTTAAACTGTATTATGTATAACAGTTCTCCCCATCACCGTTCATCCATCCAGATAAAATGGTACCTCTTTCCTCTTTAAATGTCAAATATGTAATATATATTTTGAAATGGAAAGGATACCTTAGGGCACATGCTAATGTAGTTCCTTCAATTACATTTTATGATTATGACCTTTATTCCAACAATAATTTAATGTTTCAATTAAATTTGTAACCATTTTCATTGCTGCAAGATGTCCTTCATCTCCCTCTACTGTAATTTAATGAAGTGGTTTTCAATCACAATCAGCAATATCTAACAATAAATTTTAATACCATTTTTCAGGAATCTTAAGAGGATCTTTCATGTTTTAAAACAAACTTCATACCAGTGCCATGGCAAGGAATAATTCCAACCTCAACTGTAAGCAAAGAATACACATTTTCAGTCTTCTCAGCCAACTCTTGAGATGTAAAGAATACCCATCAGTAATTACAATGTCTCTTGATTTATGGCACGTTTCTTACTGAAAATCAGCATCTGGATGCAGGTTACTGAGTTCAGTGTGCATATACCTTTAACATCTCAAATTTTCAAAAATCCATTTGCTGGGAAAATATCCATTGATATTTGAAATAATAATCATGTTTGAACATCTTTTGACAGTATTAGGATCTGCCTGGCCACAGACATTGATGAAAGGAGTGACTTACACAATGCAGGAGACTTCTGGAAATAGATTACAGAAGAATATTACTTGTACACCTTCCAAAATTTTGAAAACAGCATTTATTCTTTTGAAAACATCAGTCTAGCATTTATTCTTTGCAGCAATTTCTATCTGGTTTCAGTCTTCTTGTTTCTATAAAGATGATTTCTTTTCAACCAGGTTTATATTGCCTATGGTAATAGGCAACAAAGGTGTTCAGGAAAGGAGAAAAGAACACCAGGAAAAAAATGTGCCGAATATTTAATTTGAAGAAGACAATAAACTACTGCTATATATTCTTTATGTAACACCAGCAACTCTGCCCGTATTTGCACAGAAGGGGGAAGCACAGCAGCAGAAACAGGAAAACCATTAACAGGATTAACTCATCATCTCAGAAAAAAAAGAAACAGGGATTTTTTTTATTTTTCTTGCACATACATTGAAATTTTCTTGCAAGGACATAAGAGACTTGCACCCTTTTGTGGTATTTTAACAACAATCAGGGAAATCTCAGCTAGTTTCTAACTAGGAAAATGTAGTACCTTAGAAATAAAAAATCAGGTGAAAAGAAAAATCAGAGCACCTAAACCTGAAGAAATGTTGACAGGGTCTGATAACATGGATTTTTATATTAGAGTCACAATGCCAGTGCTGTTGCCAAACCTCACAGTAGCTGGTTTCAGTTCAGGTCTGTGTATTGGGGCACAAGAAGAGACCTAGTCTGGGGCCTGTAGGTGGGTTGAAGCTTGATGGTGGTCAGAATCACCTGAAAGGAGCTAAAGAATTGTAGCAGATTGCAACAGTAAGAGGAAAGATGAAGGTTTTCTGAAGCAAGGCAGGGAACAGAAGTGCCAAATGGAAATGAGAAGTTTCCACAGGAGAGAAGGTGTAAAGCAAGAAAGCAACGGTACATGTGGTGACAGGAAAAAATCTGGGCTGTAGTGCAAATGAACAGAACAGAGTCAGAATCTCTGCACTGATAAAGTCTGAGGAGATGCCAAGAAATATAACCTGGATTTTGAGAAAATATAATGAGCCTTGTAACGCTGTGAGCCCTATATAACGTCAAGTAATTTTTTTCCCCTGCACTCTTCTAAATCTTAGGTAGAACAAAGGTACCTTCTACCACGGATCTCTCATATCCCTCTTTCTTGGAAGGTGGTGAGTAAATTTTATCAGTTGCATTAGTGTAACTTGAGTTTGCACAATAAGGATAAGCTATGTGAACCTCTGGTGTGATTTGATACAAATTGCCCTACCTGGGTAACGAGAGAAGGCTAGAAATTACTTAATTCAGTTCTATCCTCTGCAGACCAAAAGCAATCAGGAATATACCTGGACAGTCATCACTTGTGGAGTGCTCTCTATTCATTGTGTGGTCATTGGTTTCAGTGCAATTATTATTTCCAGCCATAACTTGGTAATGAATGAAGAGGATTAACTGCTGTTGTGCTTTAACAGTTTCAACTGTGCTCAAAATTCTTTCCTGTCTCTTGGCAGAAGGGGAATGTCTGGCTTTCAAATGGGTTTGAGATGCATCTATATTTGTTAGCAAATGATCTTCACTTCTACTGCTTCTTAATTTTAAAATGTATATAGCTCTCAGCCTGAGACTCTTTTGGTTAAGAACAGGAGTGATTTATCATCTCTCTATAACTTGGACTGCTTGTCTTGCCCAATTTCATGAGATACAAGTGTTACTTTTGACAAAACAGCACGATATTTTTCTGAACAAACTCAAATAGTGGTTTTCCTGGCCATGTGCATATTTTGAGTATTTTTTGTGCCAACAATGGAAAATATTTTTCTCCTAATGGTAGGCTTTATTTTTCATTTCTGCCGCTTCTAGTTAAGAAATTCTCCAGAGAACCATTCACATGAGACAAAATTGGTTCTCAGAAACTATATCAGAAATGCCAAAGTAAGGAGAATGCATAATCTAGTGTATGAAAAAGATAAAATACCTTATCTACTTTGTGTCAAATTCTGGCAATCAAACTATTGTACTTGAAGTATCCCTCTCTATCTGTCAGTGTAGGATGGGTCACTGGCTTCTTCATTAAAATCCCAGTTTAGAAAAATCACCACTATTTCTCAAAAAAAAACCCAAAACAAAACAAACCAGAACAAAAGAAATCATAAGCCAGACTTCTTCTAGAATGCTGGTTCCTAAAAAACAACCTTAGTGGTTTTATTTAGTTGTTGATGTGTGATTAAGAAGGTGAGTAAAAGTGCCTCAAAATGTATAAATTAAGGACCTTATATATATTTCCACACCTCAGTTTTTCCATGTCTGAAATGGTCACATTAATGGAGTTGGGATGGTTTAGATTATTCTATTCCCTGGCTGCTAAAATGATCAGAATATCTGCTTTAGGGAGCTCAGAGATGACTAGAAGTTGTGAGAACATCTGGGCAGATCTCTCACAGCTGAGATGGAATCTTTTACTTTCTCTTAAACTTGTATTATGAATATAGAGGTTCTTGTCTGAGATAAAATCAAAAGCAGAAACACTTTAACACCCCAAACTCTTTCAAGTATGAAGGTGTCAATAAGTTGTTGATTCTGAATTATAAAATGAAAGAAAGCACTTCATCAAATTAAGAAGTACCTCAGGAATCCAAAGGAGGTTTAAAAGTAAATGCATATTATTACTAAATCCTGAGCCATAAAGGGGCCCTGGAAAAATGAGCTTTACAAAATGCATGAGATGCAGCTTAGCAGTATACAGATGGTACAGAGGTGCATTCCCAGGAAGAAAACACACTGTTCAACTTGCAATTCTAAAATGTACATAGTGGTTTTATCCTACACTGTAAAATAATCTGCAGGTAAAAAAGATGTTTTGTAACTGCATTAATAGTAAAGAATGATAAACCCACCTTATCTCTGTCCCTCCAGAAATATTTGCTTCAAATGAACATGTCAGGAGTGTGAGTGTCTGACTATAGGATAGTGGCACCTCAGATTGGCGTTTTCACCACTGGCTCACCTCCTCCCTGTTATGCTGAATTAATAAAATCTCAGGTACAATGGAGTTTCAGGTTTCATTTAGAAGCACATGGGAGTCAATACCTGTGTTAAGGTAGTTTGTGTACACAGAACGGCTGTGCAAATCCTTGTGGCAGGGCTCCCTGAAGAAAAATGTGTATTAGGGGAACAATGACTTGCAGACCATTTTCAGAGTTTAATAACACCATTTTCAAACTCTGTCTCTTAGTAAGAGACAGATCTATTAGAATATTAGAAGGAAGGCACAGCAAAGGAAGTGATATGCACAATCTTTTTCTCACTTACTGTAGAGCTGAGACAGAAATTTGTATGATCTTATTGGAGTCATGATGTCCTGCATACAGGACAAATGAAATCACTATTTTCTCAGGGAATTATTTGTCTCTCCCTCTTGGTGTGGTGCGGCCCTTTTTGAAGAAATATATGTTAAATACACTTAATTTTTTTATGTTTAAACTTGGTGTTAAGGCATATGCTTTTATTCCAGACCCTCTTAAACATTCCTGTGCTGATGTACAAGCATTATTACTCCCAGAAGAGTAGAGAAGTTTTAACTACATCAAACATTACAGAAATTAAGGAGATCCACAGGTATACAAGATCCACAAAATATTTTCCTTTTGAACATAAAGTCTCATTATTCATTGACAATCAGCAAACTGGGTCAATGCTGTATTTATCCAGCAAAGTTATTGTCAAAGGGTGGGAAGGAAATTTCAAAAGGCTGAACTTGGTGCTCAGGAATCCGCTCCCAGCCTGCCTTTCGCTCCAAGTCAAGCTTTAACACCAGACGGTCATTGGTTACCCTTCAAAATTAAGGTCAAGCTAATTAGTCTAGAAGGTCTATACAAGCATTTTATGAGAACCAAATTAATACTAAACGAGTTAATCATGATTAACATTATTACTGAACAATTAAAAATTATAGGGCCATTGTTTTAAGGCCTGGTCCAGTTTACAGCTAGCTACCTCATAGTAAGAGAATATGTGCTTCTGAGCTAAAAACACATTTGATCAATAGAAGCAATGAATTTTGTGAGGAGTGGTATTTAAACCATCAGATATTTATAAGTAGCAAAAAGTTTCTGAAGCTCAATAAGTTTACTGTCCTTTGTTGCAATCCCTTTTTAACAGATAAATTCGGAAATCCTAATCCCAATCTCTTCTGTACAAGTTTGTTACAACTGACATTTCTTTATTGATTTTGGTTGAGTTGCTTCTCACTGAACTGGGGACAGAAAAAACTTCATGGTTTGCATTTGAAGTCTGAATACACTGAGATTCAGCTCACAGCCACTAAATCTGGTTTGATAACCAGAGATAATTAGTGGCTTACATTGTAAAAATAGATTTAGTGAAATCAGCAACGTAAAAAATATTCACTAGAAATTTGCCTATTTTTCAGACAAAGTTTTTGTTTTGCTTGGAGGGTTTTTTTCGTTTCTTTGCTGGTTTGTTCTTTCCATAAGGGATAATCGATTTTGTAGGACCCATATAATGGATTTCTCTTAAATGCAATATAACTCAGTAATTCAAAGTTATATTGTATCCATTACTGGTTCAGATTTTGACAATTTTTTGCAGCTCCAAGTAATAATTTTAAATACAATTCTGGTGTCATTTTCTAAAGAGCACCTTCATTCTTTCAGGCAGGTGAAAGGTTAGTGCAGCCTGCCTGAACAGCAGATGGCCAGCAGCAAATCTTTTCCCTGCTCACATGATTATAAAGGGAGCACACTGCTATAAAACTGAGTTTGGCATTACTAATAATCATAACCTACTGATTGATTTCTAAAGAGCCACCTGAATATTTGCAGAATTTTACATCAAAGAAATTTTTTATTTCCTATAAATGGATAGGAATTATTCTGAAAAAAGCACGATCCTGCAACATAGACCTTCCAAAACATCCAAAGTCAAATCCCAAATGTTCCTGGTTTCAATCAGTAAAAATTTTTATTTTTCAGTAATAACTACCATGAAACTACCATTAGTTTTAACAGTTCTGATACTGATTTTCCTGGCATTTTAAATAAAACTGAAACATTGTCCTCTAGTTTTGCTTCTCTCAAGTAGCAGGATTAAAAACCGTATGACTGTACATGTGAAAAAATTATGTTCAACTCTCAGTCACACATCATCCTTTCTCAGGTTGCTGTTACGTTATGTAATATTATGTTAACATAGAATATCTCAAATTGTAAAGGACACATCGGGATCAAGTCCAACTCTGTGCTCCTCACAGGACTACCTAAAGTTAAGCAGCATGCCTGGAGCATTGTCCAGATGCTCCTTGAATTCTGACAGGCTTGACGCCTATCATATTATATTATATTATATTATATTACATTTTAATGTAATTTGCATCAATGTATACTAGAGGCTGATCTTTAAGTCTGACATATTTGTCAAATATGGTATTAATATTCTTCTGATTCGTTATAAGAAATGTTTTGCAGATGTTTCCCACAAAAATTTAAACGCAAAGTTACAGCTTCCAATAAAGCTTATTCTTAGCAGTTATGTCTATTATTTAAATTCATATTCTTCTAAAGCACCAAGTGCCCTGGCCTATTCTGTTTTCTTATGAATCTGTGGAACACTATATTACTTATAAAAAGTAATTAAATTCCTTTCAATCTTTCCATTCATGGTGGCTTAAAAGAAAAAGCTATAATCCACCTTACTGCTTTTGTTGCATGCCCAGTATTTACATTTTTGTGTAAAATCTCATTATTCAGACTGCTGATTGAATAACTTTGAAGTGTGTTGTGTCTCATTAGCAATGCTGCTCATTATGCAGGGTATGATGACTAATGGAAAGCCATTGCCTCACAGCTCTAGGTGATAGAGATTTTTTATTATGAGCTACTGTTCAGACATGAAATGATTACAGAAGTAATAATAAATAATTAAAAACTTAATTACAATTTCCTTTCAAGGATCATCACCAGTTTGCCCATATTTAGGTTTTTGTTATGATGTTCAAAGTGGGTGTTTCCTTCTACATGTACATCATTTCAAATGACAAATATTAATTCCAAAAATGATACATTTATATGAGTGACACAAAGTTAAGGGTGAGAAACCTCTGAGCAAGGTTTTGAAAATGCTGTGGTCCCTAACCCTCAGATCAACACAGGCCAATTACCTCAAAGTGGGAATCCTAACATTTAATCCTATTTTAATCCTAATAATGATTCATTTAATCCAAATAACGCTTGAGATAGCCTCAAGATACAGAAAACTTGCATTCCTACATTAAAAAATATGTTATTATTTTCTCTTTCTGCATTGAAAAATACATCACAACAAGGTGATCCACACAATAGTACTAATAAAGGAAAAACCTCAGCCCAAGCAGAAATATACACAGTTACACATGTTCTTCAACAGAAATCATGTATATGGTTCCTTCATACCAGATAAATAAGGAATCCAGTGGGGACATAATATAGGTGTATATATATATATATATATATATACATCATGATTTGCTTTTCGTGAAAGGTCAACCATAACTTCCTTATCCATCAAGTTTGTAACAGAGTAAGAAAATAAGGATTTCCAGCTGGGTTTCATATCATGTCGTGCAGTACCCAGGGTTTCAGCTCTGTGAGTGAGAGCATTCAATTCTGCTAAAATATCTCTAATTTCCATCATCACAAACAGCTCCTTCTTACGAAAAGAGGTGAATTCAATCTTTTTTCGGTTGTTTGTTGCATAGTGAAATTTTTGATTAATAGCTACTTTACAAACAAAACATTTAGAAAATGTGCCATCCCTTTACAAATGCTTTTACAAGTCATGGTCCCTGGCAGAATTTGTCTACTTGTATTTTATGAACTGCATTCTGAGCTAAAATGAAAACCAGTGTTAACTTGTCAAAGAAAAATGAAAGACATCCTGAAGAGCCACAGAGCTAAAAGGAGCCTATTTTTAATTTAAAGGAAGTACATATGTACCACACTTAAATCATTATCCTCATCAGGATGACAGGTGATGCCAGGATAATAAAAAAAGTCTCTGATTAGAAATCAAATTGCTATGACAGAATCTAAAGGCCACAAAGCCTTCCAATTCCCATCCTCTCTGTCCTCTGCGTATATTCTTCCTCTTCCTCCACAATAAACTGTCTATTCATTCAAATTCAAGGATACACTGCAGGCAAGAATCAGTAAAGATCAACATCAGAAAACAAACCAAAGTAAGATATACAGTTGTCACTATAAAATTTTCTAGCCATAAAGTGAACCTCAGGAGAAGAAATCAACTGTACTGCTGAGAACACAGGAATGCCTATTGTCAGCATTTGCTTCTGGTTTACCAAAACAATGAAGTGATAAGATATCCACTCTGTGTTACAGATCTCGATTCTAAATCAGGAAATACAATAATAACTTAAGACACACAGTGCAGATTCCCTTCTTAGTTGTAAAGGAGAACAGCCCTGCTACTATACTAGTACTAGAGCCAGAAAAGGAGCTACCCACGTATGTCCCATTTCCAGGAAGCAAAATGCAATTGCAGGGATATTCCAGTAGCAGCAAGTCCAAGCAAATGTGTCTCAAATTATTTTTCCTTGACTGTGTTGTTTATGATTTAACTACATCACAAGTATCAGTAAGTGTACTTTGAACAATCGTGACATTTAATTAACTAAAAATAACCATTGTTTACATGTAAATTAGATACTCATTGGAGAAATCATTTCTTTTGAAGTGGAATGATGTTATCCTTATCGATTTGACTAACAAACTTAACTCTTCATTATATTATTCCTTGCCATCTAAATTATCAGTAGGATTTGATATGACCACAGGACATAGATTGCTGCAGAAGCTTAATACAAAGACCACCTTCTTATTTAAACTGCTATAAGTGAAAATACTTCATCAGTTTCTCAGATTTTGCCTTCAGGAAACATAAATCTGGAAGTTCCAATGGGTTAGACAAGACTGAAAAGTATATTGGGCATCCTTGATCTAAGGGGGCTTTTCCACCTACATTGCAGAGTAGCTTTGCTTATTAATTACATTTACAGCCCTTTGCAAATGTGTTTAAAGATTACTCATTTCCACAGTCTAGGGCTGGTGAAATGAAATTACAATAAACTGGAATTCTGTGCCCCACTGATCAATAGTGACAAAACCACAGACGTCCTTCTACTGCACACAAGTCCTTCTACTACTTGAACGCACCAAGGACAGTCCTGAGCACTCCGCCAGGCTGCAGCATTGGTTTAAATGACTGCCATGGTAGAATCTTTCTGCTTTCCTTTATTTTCCCAACACAGACTCCTGTAATGTCTGAAGCTAATTTGTCATAAAATAGTTGTTTTCTATCTCAGTGTGCCTTACAGTACCCTATTCTCGCCTGAGTACTTTTACAAGTAATGACTTGAGGGGCAGAAGGTGGCAGAGATATTCCAATGCCTTCATTCTTTTCTGCCTGGGTGACATTTTTAGCCAGCAAAGCATGGCCTGTAACAGAGAGAAGGTTCTTATGAATTCAGTTCCATTGTACTCCACCTATTAAGCTCAGTTTCAGAGAATTCAACCTAATTTTTGAATATTCTCTCAAAAGCTCACAAAGCTCATGGTGCAACTTTCTTCATTCCTCAGTTCTCAGAGTAATAAAACTCAGTGGTGTTTATTACCTTGCCTAGAGCTCCATGACTTTTTCTGGTTTGGTTGCTATGGGACTTTATATTTTAAAAGTTTTCATTGACTTGAGTGCAGATGTTGTACCGTTCCTGGCAATAGCACTCTACAGCCAAATATATATAGCTATAATGGTAATTTCAATAGCTAGGCTATTTTTGTGTTTTGTAATATTACTCTGCTATTAAACTTTTATAGCTGAAACTCCTAAATTAGTCTCTTCAGCATTTCTATACACCTTAGAAAAATGGCTCTTCACACTGTATTACCCAATACTGTCACCTATCAGAATGTGTCATTATTATTTCTGTTTGGTTCTGTTCTTTGTTGTTCTTTCTCTGTACATTTACCTATTCTACACCTATACATCAAAATATTATTATTACCACCTCTCCTAATGTCTTAAATCTAGGCACACAGTCCAAAAATGCATCATGTTTGCTCTTTTCATGGCATGCCCATGCTCTTTTCTTCCCATGGTGGGATGGACATTAAGAGTTAATAACTTTTCCAGTTCTCTTTAACAGCCTAGAAATATGGATGATACAGATATGATTTATGTGAATTTGTTGACTGCTGACCAAAAATTAATTATTGCCTCTAATACATAGGACTTACAAATGAAGTGGAATTGAGGGAGGAATCCTGGTTGGACCTAAGGCCACTGCCCTTTTTGTTCAATTATTTGATTTCATTTTATACAGGATGTCTAAGAGTCGGGAACCCAACATGGTGGCAGCTGAATCAGTGAAGTTGTTTTCAGCTAAGTGGGTTAATAGCATCTCTATTTTTTTCATTTCAAAAAATGAGGTTAAAACAATTCCATTTTGTAGCCAACCTGCAGCAAGAAGACCTTGTCAGGTAGCAGCAGAGATTCCTAGGCAACTAATTAAGATCCAGTGCCTTCCCACAAAGGTGTACTTGGCCACAGATGTGTCATTTTGCACACTGTTGGCTGCATTTATTTGCTATGACTTTGCAGCCCCTTATTAGAAAGACATTTTACTTTTCAAACAACATCCACTCTAAATAAGTGGAGAGCAGGTCTCTGAAACTTGGAATGTATCCCAGACAAAACACAATGCACAAAGCTGTAACTTGTTCAAGAAATGATACCAGAAGTTAGAATATGTTCCTGATGAAGCTGTAAACTTCAGCTGGTAGACTTCTCAAAATAAGGTTCAATCTTCCTGCTTAGTGATGAGTGGGGTGAATAGCACTTCCATCTGTTGTATTGTGCAGAAATAAAATAAATTTCAAAGAGGACGCTCTTAACCTGTTTGTTTTTGCTGAAATGAAAATACCAATTCAGCAAGCCATATTTTGGAAACAAGTCTCCAGTAATCATAATATTTTTTCAGATGCCAGATGGCCTGGCCTGCTCCCCTGGTTTGTGCATCAGAATAACTAAATGCTTGTATTTCTTGATGTGCCCTTTTAGGGTAGACAATGAATATGTAAAATCATTAAAATTAGAAGATCTGAGATGAAACCTCAGACCTACCAGACCCAGGGACAAATCTGCCAGTGACTTCAGCACTGTTATATTTTCATCACAGCTACATCCCAGAGTTGAAAATATGTCTGTTTTATTTTGACAATGGCATTTCCAGACAGATAGACTGTTTCTTCAAATTATTGCTTCAACAGACAATCCTTAGGAGCTGAGAGTGCTCTAAGGAAGCATTTTATGACAGTAAGCAAAGGCACATTAGGAGTGGCAGAATCTAAATATTTTTTTGACTATTATTTTGAGTGACGTATTTTATAGTGCTTTTTTTTTTTAACCTGTAAACAGACATACTGCTTTCCTCATATTTACAGGTCAGTACCTATACAATATACAATCGATAACCTGTAAAAACCCAGGTGCTTTAAAAGCTTCCTGAAATGAAAGTTTCATTTCAAATGTTTCCCTTAACAATTTCTTGGAAATGAGTTATCATAACCCACTCACCTGAAAAAATGTGGTGTTTTGGATGTGTTTACAATTGTACACAGATTTCACCTTAAATTTTAAGTTCCCTAAAGACTAGTGCAAAGAAAATAAATGTGACCGTTTCATAGGCAGTTAGCAGAGTAAGAAAAGATGTCTTTGGAAACTCCTCGCTGTCTGTTTACTACAGAATACTCTGGAAATTCCTAGACTTTAAGAATGAGAAAGTTAGTTACCTACATTACTTCGAAGGGTTCTTTCTTCAGGACTGTACCTTCACAAAACCAGTACATCTTTCTTCTTCTGAGAATTAATGTACTGACAGTAACCACTAAGTGGGTAAGAATTTATGGTGGTAGATTGCTGATGGGTACAATTACAGCCAAGCCCACCTTTCTGTAATGTTATTTCATTGACCTAAATGGATGCAGCTTTGCCCACCTTGTATATGACACAAAGAGGGTGTAGAAGTATTACTAGACCAGACTGGTCTTACCAATTATTCCTATCTGACAGGACATGTTTGGACTCACAGCATGTGACATGCACTAAAACCACAAAGACTTCCACCAGATTAGTGTTTCTAGTACAACATTAATCGTTATCCAGGGCACACATTTGAAAAACATACGCTTCTGACACCGCACTCATTCGAAACAACAAGCATTTTAATGCTGATTCCAAAGGGAATGGAATTTGGACTAATGAATTATACAATGAACTCCTGTCATTTTTGCCTATTCTTTCAGCTAATAAGGCAGTATTAGACAATGACTATGCACATTTTCTTGTCGTGCTACACTGTTACCGTCTAGGTTGTCATGCTGATGTAGCATTGAAGACGAGCTGAAGAGTGACTGTTGATTATTTATAAAGAATTCTGTGGCTAACTTTGCTCTAAATTGGGCATGTAATGAATGCCTTACTGCAAAGCAGGGAAATAACACCTATTATAGGCTAGAAATGAATCATTGCAATGGCAAATCATTTTCTAAGCTGCAGTATTTTCTCTGTTATTGCTTTGCTTTAAACTTTAGTGAAAAGCAATTACTTTATTCTTTCTCTTTATTTTTATTGCTGGTGATTCTTATGCTAATTTTCCCCTCTATATTTGATTTGATCTTGAAAAGGCTTTTAGAATTTAAGATTAAATTGAATTGGTGATACTGCCCCACCATCTTCACCTCCTACCTTTCTTACCCTCAACCCCCACTCTGGGTTACGAAGAATCCTTAAAAAAAAAAATTGAGCAAAATCAAAGCTATTACATTTAAATTGTTTCTTGTTCTAAATAAATGAGACAAATCAACATCCTCTAGTCATCAGAATAATAAAAGTTTGGGGTTTTTTTATGTTAAGCTTATTATTAATTTAATCGTTCAAAGAAACAAAAGTTCCCTGCATTTGAAGTGTTACCTATTTGAATTTTTCCCCTTGAAGGATCACACGTCTCCTGCAATTAAGTGAAATGTATTCACTTGTGATACCTTTGTTGTTCTATGCCAGTGACTTAGGTCTCTATAAAACATGTAAATGTTTTCCTTGCAGGGAATTTAGTAAACCGAATGTGCTACTTTTCAGATGCATCAATAATCACTTCAAGTAAACAAAAAATAAAAATCTGACAACAAACAACTTACAGTTGTACCCATAAACCTAGAGGTAATTTTTTGATCATCCTTTTTTTCTTGGACTACAACATTTTAGAAAAAAATATATTTATTATCAAAAGTCACTGACAAGACACAGAACTAGTGAAGATTTACGATGTTGAACACTTACAGCAGAAATTAAGGACAGAGCTCTCCAAAGTCCCCTCTGATGTCAAAAGGGAGAGAAACTTTAAGTACAGATCTAGAAAATTATCTATATTGTGATCTTTGTATTATTTCTAGTCAGGTGAGATTAAACCTCAGCTTGCATTAAACCAAATTAATTCAGCACTAGTGTTCCTAGAAGAAAACTTCACAGTATGCCTACAATGACTGCCAAGGTGCTTTCAATTTCCTTACCTCAGGAAGATCAAATGATGCAGAACAAGAAATGGAAATGATACTTTCCCTAAAGTTGGATCAAACATAAAGGCAATATTTTCTAAACACCATAAAATGTTACAAGCAAGTAATGAAATACCTTCCTGTAGGCCTGGGGGCAATCTTTGGTGTAAGTAAACCTGAAAATGTGCTAAAAGAAATCCTTGAAAAAGGCTCCTTGTTTTTCTACCCTTCCCTGAACTCTGGCCTGGGACACCATGTTCTGTTTATGGCTGTAATGTCAGCAAACACTGAGCCTTCATTCAATTAATTTTGGAAAACTTAGAACAAAAAACAAATTCGGACTTCTTGCATAAGCCTCAGGCAATTGTGCATGCATTATTTCAGAACAGATATTGCAGGTTAGCTGGAAAATTGCAGTAAAAATGATGGTCTCAGTCACAAAGGTGGCAGTGTCACATCTTTTCATTCTTCCCAAAGAAGATGAGGTGAATTGCAAATATAAAAGAAATCTGTTAAAATAATTTATCTAGAGAAGTCTAGGGACATAGGTAAGTCTTTAATTTTTTATGTCTTTGAAAGCTCAGAAAATACAGGTATAGCTAGGCAATAACCATGGTGAAAAAGTAGTATGCACTTCAAATTTCAAGAACTACTATTAAAAATCAGACAGTATTTTTTCATTTCTATTAACAGAAATTTCTTTAAAACCTCACTGCTGGCTTTAAGATCAAATAAAACACATTGTGACTGCCAGTGAGCCAGGAGATGAGTGATTTAAATAGCTTTCCATCCTTACCATTGATTTAATAAAAAAGTAAGTTAACATCAAACAATCCTAGCAAATTTTCTGCAGCACTAATGATTCATTGTG
Organism: Corvus moneduloides; assembly: GCF_009650955.1. Lineage (NCBI taxonomy): Eukaryota > Metazoa > Chordata > Aves > Passeriformes > Corvidae > Corvus > Corvus moneduloides. The sequence continues at coordinate 70,894,469 of NC_045480.1, forward strand.
TTCTGATAAAAGGCTATATTTATTGCACAGTCCAGATCATTAGACATATAATTTTCCATAAAACTATTTTAAAATGTATACTTATTTACCTCTGAGTAATGTTGGGAACTTATTTAAATGCCGAAATAACTGAAGTACAGCAAAAGCACTTTTTAATATCCCAAATTTAGCTTTGTTCTTATGATTTGGATGGATGAGCATAGTTAATTTTAAATTTTTTTAATATCACACCCTTACTTTCAGGTTCTTTTTTCAAGAATTTGAATAGAAATGGTACAGTAATTCTTGTTGGCAGTTCACCACAGGATAAATGTGTGAACTGAGCACTTGTAGAAATCATCAGATTCTTGATGAATGGTTGTCACTGTGCTGTTCAGAAGTTTTTATGGAGTTTTACCTACCTCTTAATAGCTGAGATCACACCTGGGATAGGCCTGGTACATTCCAGTTACTGCATCTGTGGACAATAATAGTATGAGGATTTGGGGGTTTTTTGGTTTTTTATGGGGGTTTTTTGGTTTTGTTTATTTGTTGTTGTTGTTATTGTTGTTGTTGTTTTGTTTTTTGTGGGGTTTTTATTTATTTTTTTTGTTTGTTTGTTTTTTTGTTTTTGTTTTTTTGTTTGTTTGTTTGTTTGTTTGGAGTTTTTGCTGTCATTTTTTAGACCAATGCAGACATTCAAGATGCGGATTGAGACGAGACGAAACCATGGAAATGTTTTTATTAGCTTTATGTTAGCTTGTTCTGACTAAACTGGAAGCACCAAAGCTGCAGCTAACTTTCTGAGATGAAATATCATCATCACATATGGTTTAGGAGATCCTCATGACATAAAACCAGAAACTTCAATTTGAGTTGTTGCAAGCAGCTGAATTAATAGAATTCTGTAAGTGAAGGGGCTTATTTTGCATGTAACATTTTAGTTGCATTCAAAATCTAAAGGGCCATTATTAACATTTCATCCTGAAGAAGCAATTATTTCACCATAGATGAGTGAACAGATAGGAGAACAAGATCCTTTCTAATTTGATTGCACATGATGTAATCTGTGATTACATTTTGTTCAGCAAGGCATTCAACCAGTCATTAATAAGAATTCCTACCTGTTTTTAGAGCCTCACTAAGAGTGCAGTCTCTCTGGTTTTCTAAATTTTAGAGGAACTTCACCTGTGCAAAATGAGAAGCGCTCTTGTGTCATTTCCAGTGGTGTGGAATTACATTTAGACTCATAATTTGCATTTTATTGTAAGCTGAGCCTTTATTAAAATATACAGGATTAGAGGTGTGTACCTCTTACTAGTGATATCTGCAAAACAGAATCCTCTCTTTCCCTCTCCCTATCCCATAAGTCAAGAAGTCCCCCACAGTTAAGAGTCAGAGGTGAACAACTTTTGCTTTGCTGCACCAATGGTGTGTGCCAGCAAACATTCGCTGTGTGCTGTACATCCCTTTAGCTATTAAAATAAACAAAATCCTTTCCTGAATCAGCTTTCTGAAAAGACTCATTACTTTTTATTATGTTTTTGAGCAGATTTCCAGAAGGACTAGGAGAATATTCAGAATCATAGGGAAATAGTTGTTGACTACTGGCCAGTAAAATTGATTTTTAAAAGGGACATAATACATACTTCGTGGGTTTTAAACATATGACATCTAATCTTTAACACTTGGGCATGGTACACGAAATAACTAATTCCCAGCTTGCCTGGCCTTACAAATGAGTCATAGTTTTAGAAAACAGCAGAATCATTTACATCTGCGATTCTGACTTGATGTTTCTTAAAATCATTTATCCCTGTGAATTAAGCAGTGGTGCCTAATGTATTGACAAATGTATTGAATCCACACAGACGTACTGAAACCCTATGTTTAAAGTTACACCAAAGTAGGCACTGAAGCAGGTAAGGAGTTAATGTGCAAAATATTAATAGCCCTGAAGTTTCTTTCTGTCAACAACATATAGGCTGTCCTTTTGAAACCTTTCAGTTGTAAATAGCAGTTCTGACAGGAAGGGTAATGCAGCCTAGGCATCATGTGCTGTCTCTTCCGTGGACTTGAAGCCTTTGAAGGCTAGAGGCTGTACAAAGAGAACTGGGAGAGATTACAGGAGAATTTTTCAAAGGCATAAAGAGTTCTGAGGGACCTAGCTCCTATTCAAAATCAATGAGTGCTGGACACCTAATTAGCAAGGGTACTTTGAAAATCTCCCACTCCTTCTCCTTTATGCAAGTTCCTTGCTATAGAAATTGTACTGAAATAGAAATCTAATTGGGAAACACTGTGACCAGAAAACCACTGTGACCAGAGGTGAGGAAGTGGATTAACTGCATATATCAAGACAAAAACTTCTTCTCAGGCATGTTTATTGCACTTGCTGGTTGAAATCAAAATCAAAATCTTCACCAGTGTGCAAACTCTTTTGTTTTTCTCCTTGAATTTCAAGATTTGGACTCTGAAGATATCTTGTCTTTATGTGTTATTTTTCAGCAATATTACTTTGCTTTCTGTTATGTTGGTATTAGTGTTGCTTTCATAAAATAATATAAAGGCCCCTATCTGTGTTTAGAGGGCAGGACATACTCAGCTTGTCTGTGCTATTCCTGATAAAAGCATTCTTTGATGGCCAGAGGTTGTATCTGATTTCACGTTACAAGGTAGCAGCTGCAAGCAAGTGGATGATCATTGCTTTCCCACCACCCTCCCTACTCTCTCAGGTTTGAACCAAGAACAAGAAATGACTGGCAAGCCACTAAATTGCATGTCCATTACCTTCCAAAATGTAAACTCGAGTGCTAGCTCAAACCAGTATGACGTGGGAGCTGAAAGCTGGGAACAGGAGAATGGAGAACCCAAAGAGAGTTTGGTGAGACCTGTTGTGTGCGTGTCTGCATTATTGTATTACCTACATTCATAAACCAATCCTCTTCAGAGTTTTAGATATGACTGGCCTTGGAACAGTCATTTTTTCATTTTCATTATTATTTTCCTAACCATTATCCTGCGATATTTCATACATGACATTCCAGTGGATTATTACAAAACAATACATATTGTGTGGCACCTAAGTAAGCCTGGACCACTACAGTAATTAATTTCAGTTTAAATTCTTACACTTCTTCTCATTTTCAAGTGAGGTACTCCCTTACTGAGGCTCTGACTTCTGAAGTGACTTATATGGCTGGTGAGAGAAGATCTTTGTATAACCACCTACAGTTGCAGAAAGTATTTTATTTACCTTGTTTCTTCATCTCCTGATAAATGAGGATCAGCAGGGTCACCTGACAGTAAGGAAGCTTACCAAAACATTATATCATTTTTACATATGCTTTGAGAAAGGACTCAATTTTCTCCCTCAGGGAGCTGAAATTAAAGAGAAGTGAAAATAGATAAGGCACACGGACTACAGAAAGGTTATTAATTAAGAGTTTACTAATGTTTATGTGCAAATGGAGTATTTCAAAAAAGAAGCAGGAATGGTCGCTCTCATGCAAATTATTAGAGAACTAAGGTTGTTTTAATGAGAAGGACAAGGGCCACAGAGACATGCATGGCTCCATAGCAGAAGAAGTTTTTACTAGCAGCTACTGACAGACATGCTGGTAGCTGAGCAGAGATTGGCCTTTATATCTCCTTGGCAATAGGTATTTCTTTTGCCAGAAATAATTTTGGTCTTTCATCCAAGAGAAACTTTACTTCTTTCCCTTAAATATCATTCTGCTTTTTGTCATTCTGCCAGCTGATTCAAAGTCTCTGGCTTAGTGCCTTGATATGACACATTTTCAACTTGCCAAAAAAGAAAAATTTTATATAAAGCCATTCTGGCAAATATCTATTATCATCAAGCAAGAAAATCAAGGTCCCACTTGAAATATACATCTGATTTTAATCAAAGTATTAAGACTGATATTGATAAATGGGCCAGGAATTGCTCAAACGGTGACTAATGCTACACTGCCTGTGTAATAATTAGCTTAATGACAAGAACTACTGCGATGCAGCATGCCAATTTTCCCTTTGCATTTGCAAAAAGTAGATAATGTTTGAACTTCTTTGAAATAACTGTATGCTTTAAAATACTTTTTGTTTACATTCCATACAATTCTTTCTCTCATCACTCAAAAATTGTGCAACACTTCATTAGGATGTCTTTCCTAAGGGGACTCATCCTGGAAGCTATTCTTTTCATCCAGCTAGAACTTCTCCTTGTTTTAAGTCAGGGTTTTCTCATAGAAAAATATAAAAAGATAAAAATATTTGGACCATAATCCAGCACAGATTTATTAATTTCTTTCACTTAGAATGTATTTTCACACCATGAGTCATAGTACCAATGATAATCTTGCATCTTTCAATGCATGCAACTAACTGTACACTATGAAACAGGTAAGTATGTCAAAGTTGTCTCACCTTGTAGATGCAATTTTTTTTTTTTTTTTTAAGAATAATTGAAATTAAGAGAGCCCTGGCTTGCCAATAAAGAGCTTTTCATTTTTAACAGAAGGATTCAATATGTGAAATTTGGAGGGAAGTGCTTGCAGATCCCAGCATTTCCAACAAAAGCATAGTTCTGATACATGAAAGTCTCACACTTTGGAAGGTGCCTACTACTGAGTGTGATTATCCCAGCAATGCCTCATCATCACAAAGCCTTCAGGGCAGGTTTCAATAACTTGTTTGTCTTACACAGGACAGCAGAGTTTTGATCAGTGAATTCAGTTAGGAATTACTTGCCATGGTGATACACAGCTAGATTTCATTTACCATCATTTTATTACAGCCTCTGCAGCTAGATTCCTTTTATTATAGTTTTGTATGCTGTTACATTTTGCCTTGTAAGCTGGGGGGTAGATGAATATATTCCCCACAATCCATTAATATAGTGAAACTTCTGTTTCTCCCACTTCACATTAGTGAGGGAAAAGAAATCTGGCATGTGCACTCTCTGCAAGACAATAGATTTTTAATGGGTCTAATTCAAGAGTATTTCTTGCCAGGAAGGAAAAAAAGGAAAAAATTGCACTGTTTTGTAAAAGTTCTGTTTCTTAAAAAAATTCTGTACAAGAACTGAACCATTAAAACAGCAAACACATGAAAAGTATATCCAAAAGAACAGGGGATGAGATCTGGATCCATTTTTACTTACACCAAGTGTTTACTTAGCCAAGGCACTTAAGCAGCTGCCATTAGATAGAAACATCTATCAGACTAACGCAGGCAAAGTTCCCTGTTTCGCACAGTGCTTGCCACGAGATGTTTAGCTTTCGAGAGGGGCAAGAGGTAGTATCTGTCACTTCTTTAAACTGAGATGGTTTGAGGAGCTGCACCAGGCTACTGTACAGCCCAATTTTTCAGAACATGTCAGAGGGCAAATCTGAATTTCATAATGTTAGTGATTGGCTCTGAACCATAAAAATGCTTAGACTATTAAGAACTATGAACTTGCAGCTGAGGCAAGCAAAAAGAATTTCCTATATTTCCTTTTCTATACTTACATTTGGATTTTGATGTTCCGAGGAAAACAAAACACTGTTCTCTAGTATGCCATGCACAGAGACAACAATTTGGGACTTGAATTCTTATAAATAGTTTGTCTTGTCGTCATCACGGTTGCCCCTCTCCCTCCACTCTTACTGAAAGCAGTACTTACAGGAGCTAAACCAGGAGGCTTTCCAGGAGTCTTTTCAATCCATTAATTTACTTTTGTGATGGGAGGCTGTGGTCTAGGTCCAACATGGCAGGTCAGTGTGGCACCTATGGAAAAAGAAGAGAAATACACTGAGAACAATAATTCTCTGCAAATGGCAATCCTTAGAGAGAAGACAATGCTTAATCTGTGAAATAATAAGCAAATCAACACATTTAATACATGTGGAAATGTGTAAGAGTAGTATAAACAAAAAAGGCCATGGTAGAGCAAACACACTGCCCCTAAGGTGAAGGCTTTATCTGAGATAAAACATTTATACTGTACTCTGCACTCCTTCCAAATAAATAAAGAAAGATAAACTCAGACACCCTGCACTTTTCAGGTCTTGATACCAAACCTACTGAAGTTCATGAGTCACTGATTTTAACTGGTTTTGAATGAGACCCTTAAGGAGAAAAAACTGTATCCATGAGAATATTCCCTACTATTCAAGCAGTTTGAACATGTGCCTTGACAGAGTGTAACCCAACCAATTACCCATGCAACCTTGTATGTGAATAATTATCAGTTTATGTTGTCCCTGCTCTGACCTCCAATAATTACACTGTCAGCAAGCAGACCTCATCAGTCACTTGCCAACCTTATCTGCAGATTGGGGAATAAGAGTTTTGTTTACCTCTCCTTGAGTTACTGGAGAACTACGGAGAACATCTGCAGCATGATTTAAAGTGTAGCTTGTAGTTCTCAAACTCCACTGTTTAGGTAGTGCAAAGCAAAAAGTTGAACAGTTGAACAGGAGGTATCTTTGGCACCCTGAATATTTCTCCTTCAAGTATTCCTGTCATTCTCAATTGTTAACATGGACCTACTTAAACACAGAGCTATTTAAATACTTTTAAATGTTACTTGCTGTAGCTCTTCTCTCTGTTAGCTTTTGGCAATATAGGAAAGGACAGGAGAGCAAAGGTCTGGAGAACTTTGATCCCTTCAAACACTACAGGTTTGAAACACCACATGAACCATCTGATACAGTCCCTTCAGTAATCGTCTCCTCTGACTGTTTACTTGCCAGAATATTATATTCAGCCTTACATTTTATATTTCACACTGTCATAACAGAGAGCAATTTTTTATTTGTGCTTGGCCTGTAAAAGTATATAGAGACCATATTGTTTGATATTTTTTTCTCCTCATATTTCATTGAAATCTCAGCTGCCAGCTTCCTAGCACTGACTACATTACTTTTGAAGTGCAGTGTACCTTCTAACAATCTCTTATTTCAAAGCTTACATTTCCAGTCATAACTCAAATCTGCTTTTCTCCCTATGGTGCTCTTCCTCTGCAGATTATGGGAGTTGAGTTCTGTTAGAGGATTAAAGCATTAACAGTATTTACTTACATCTGCATTGATTTAATTTTTGGGCAGCTTTACTGAGAATACAGTAAAATTCCTTTTCATTGAAAGGAAGGCTCACAGAATGAACTCTGAAGGGCTGTAGAGTTATTTGGCACTGTTATCCCTAATCTGTGTGATGCAGGAAGGTTTCCACTTTCATATTTCTACAAGTAAAATTACTTAAAAGTATTACTTCCCATTTTGGGATTTTAGGACCTAAGTTCATCCTGATCAGCATTTCCCAGTAACAAGAACCCATCTGAGAAAATGTCAAGGTGAATCACAATACACAGAGAGGCAACTTCCCACAGATAAGAATTTAAAATCACAAGTCTCCTGTGAATCCCAGAAATCATGGCTCTCCTAGAAAATATTACTAATTAGTTTCCCTTGATTTTGCTTTTCCTTACAACAAATTCCCAGGTAAATAACTCATTGACGTGTCAGATTTGATACATCAAGTCTATCAGCACCACTCACGTGACACAGAAATTTTTAAGAAGTATTTACTTGAGAACTTCAAGAATAAAGGGAAAACTTTCAGTTTAACCATCTCAGCAATACCCCGTGACTTTTCGTGGCTTTGCTGTCTTCAGTGAGCCTCAGAGGAATATTAAAACAACACTGGGTATTTCTGGTAGGCCAAAGGAACTTCTTATTTCTGCTAAGGATATAATTGCTTGCATAGAAAATGAAGGTCAATAAAAATCACTACAGAGGTCAATAAAAATCACTTTATTAGTTTGGTAAGACTCCATAGTCTCGATTTGGTTTTCTTAACATTTAATACTACAACACTGAATTTTATTTTTTTTCCTCTAGTCTGTTTGCAAGCTTAGCTGTTTAAAAACTGGTATTAAAGAAATTACTAAATTTCCAGAGATTGCTATCAGGGCTCAAAAAGGAAGCACAGACAGTATTTTCTCTCCATCACAAGCTGTATTTGTCTTCCTATCCAGGATGTTATCCAGAACAAAGAAGTGCAGTCAGAAAGGGAAGGAAGTACAGCAACTCCATACTAAAGGAAAACTACAATGCAAAATGAGGAAAAGGCAACAGATGGAGACAACTGCTGTTACAGACCCATTATACTGCCTCCCCTACTCTAAAGGAATATTTATTGCCCACCTGCTGGCTAAAAAGGTGAACATTTCCTTTAGAACCTAAAATGAAGAACAAAAAAGGGAAAAATAAATTTTAAATGGGTTTTTCCCAGTGCTTAGAAACCAAAATGAAGCACAGACTGAAGTTTATTTTTTTCTTCCTTCCTTTTATTTCTACTTTTTCCAATGAGAAGCCAAAATGGAACTACCTGGCTTTGCCCGCTAGAGTTATCACACACCCATCATTTTAAGGGAAATAACTCATTTCAGTCATTACAGGAGCAAAGGAATGAATGAACCAATCTTTCTCAAAGCAACACTGACAAACATATTGTTGACTTAAAACCTTATTTTCAGTATAAAATTCAGTCTGAAGAAACCTAGTTTATGAAGACAAACTCCTGAAACACAAATCCATTATTTGAATCTTTACTCCAGAAGTCTGAAGCCTGGCTGAATTTGTACCTACTTTGATATCAGCCCAGCAGCCTCTGGTTTTGTACTTCCAAGGCTGGTAAGGAAAGGCCAAGGTGTGGAAGAAAACTGCTACACAGTTTAATTAGTGACTTCATGAACTGCAACTGCTTAGCACTTATGCATATTAATATTCTTCAATGTCTCATTGACTGTTCTGGGGAGGATAAAGCACCACAGGCTTTATCCTGTGATACCAGAAAATGGTTTCTCTGCTCAAAACCTGGAAATATCCAAGGAAAGGTCTTATCAAAGTTCTTGGAACACTTCACTGTAATGGTTTTGGTTCAAAATATTCATTACTTACTTATTTTCCTTCTGTGAGATAAGAATTAGGAGAAAAGCAAAGCAGGCACAAACCTTAAACAGTTGCAGTACAATGAAAGAGCTTTATTGCTAATAGAATTAAAAGTAAAGAGAAAATAACAAAACAAAAGTAAAGCAAATCCTCCCCCCCCCCCCCCCCCAGCACTTCTCTCCTTTTACCCAGCTCACACAAGGATGACAGAGCATGGGATGTTAGTCAGTGTTCCAGTTCTTGAAAAGTCTCTCTCTTATGCTTAAGGAAAAAAGGGTTTTCCTTCAGTTGCACGTGGTTCCCAAACTGCTACTAACAGCAGACACGCCCAGAAACAAACAATCTGCTGTGTGTAGAACATCTCTCCCATGAAAAATCTCACAGTTCCTTCACACTGCCAAACATGGGCCATCACATGGGTTTATTAATCTTTTTAAGGATAAGTTATTCTGGCCTGCACACAAAGGCTTTTCTTTGCCACAAGTCTCTAACAGCCTCTTACTACTTCTATATAGCCTGGCATTGGCACTCTTCACAATCTTCAGAGGCCACACGAGGATTCTCCATCCCCCCATGTTCTTCAAATGGATTAAAGAGACAAACAGTTTGCGGTATTACAGCTCCTTACCACGGCATGCAAGAAGGTTTCTTTTAAGCTGCGCGCCAGAATCGCGGCACCGCCCTCTTTTCTCCCGTCGCCATGCCCAGCTCCGTCCCACATGACTCACTTTCTCTTCCTCTCTGACTCTGACGCCGCCATGTTGAAGGGTGCTCTTGTTCGGGCTTTACGGTGGGGAAAGCCTCGCTCCCTCTGTGCTGCTGGCTGCGTGGTGTCCTCTTCAGTTCAGCACGAAGTGTGCTGGCTGCAGACAGGAGGCTCTGCCGGCTCCCGTTGACTCCGCCGGCTCCGCATGGAGAGGAGAGGGACCCGCCTGTCCCCAGAAGCCGCGCTGGATGGGTTTAGCTGTGAGCAGTCCATGGCTGGTTTTAGCTGCCTGCTGCTCTGGGACAGTTCCCCCGCAGCGACCCAGGGTCCGTGCCGCAGCGTTGGGAAAGGGGGAAAGGGGCAGTGGCCCCGGCCCGGCCCAGCGGGGCCGGGAGGCTCGGAGCCCCCCCACCTTCCAGCAGGCGAGCTCCGACAAAAAGGGGCAAGTCCCGCTTTTCTGTGCGGTTTAAATATGTAAATTGTGAGAAGCGTAATTGGTCTTAAAGACTGTCCATCAACTCAGGGTCAACCCAATACATTCACCTCACCTAAGTAACCTGTGATTTGGAGGGAATTCTACTCAGACTGAGCTACTGATACTCTGATACTGATGTTGATACTGAACTTCAGAATATCAGAGCTACTCAGACTGGAAGGAAAATCAAGAGCTTCAGAGACCTGCATCAGTCCTTGAAAGAAAGCAAGAATTCCACTTTTTCTACTGAGAATACCATCTAAAAACTGAAAAACTGTCCAAAAAAGAATGAAGACCTAAAACCAGTTGAAAATAATATTCTTATTTCCAAGCCTCTGTGAGACTTCTGCATGACTACATTTCAGGAATCTTTTTTGAAAGTCATTTTTTGGCTACAATATCTTGTAGTACCCTCAGTCTCACACAATATTAGTTATTTAAATAGCGTCTCAACAAACAGATCCTGCTCTACCTGCCACTAAAATGCAAGCTCATGCAGAATAAGCTTCTCAACTGCTCATCCTGGCCTTTCAGATATAAAACATAAGACAAATGGAGAACATAAAAACAATTCCAGCATAACACGAAGGAACAGATTTCTTAAAATATTTTTGTATCTATAAAATGCATGCACTTTTGTAAAGTGACACAATAACATCTACAGTAAAAAATTAAACAGTTGCTCATGCTAATTAGATGAGAGTGATATAAAACCAAACAGGTTTGGTTTTTTCCTTTTAAATTCACCCAGAGGTCTACCATAGCATGTAAGAAATTATTTGCAGGAATAGCAGTTATTTCAAATGGTTAGTCTGTTATTACAGTTGAAAGAGCAATAATCTTTGCTAGATCATTTTCAAGACACCAATAAAGCTGCATTAGGAATATTTCAAAATACAATATTGGTACACAGTCAGTTTTATAACGAGCATTTTTGCCATTTGCATCATTACCATCATGTGCAACTGCTAACGCTGCTTGTTCACAAATTAATATAAAATTGGCTATTTGCTTCCAGCTAACTACCCAGATAATGTGATGAACATGGATCATCATTGGATGTGAAAGATATTTAAAAATATTTTGATAATTCCTACTCATCCACAAAAATGGATTTACATCTCTAGAGAATATATTTCATTGTATCAGGTTCAGAAATCATGGAAACATGGTTATCCTTATAAAATCAATCTCTGTAAATGATGGAAAGATAAGGATTTGAAAATGTCTCCAAACTATTAGTAGCTTCTTCTGTAATTTTGAGAATATCTTGATGTGCAACTGAGTTGTAATTTTTGGAACTATATCAGAATAAGCAAGATAAAATCAGAACAAAATAAGCAAGATAAGATTAGAAAGACATTTTTAGGCTGAATATTATTTAGGCTTTTTTTCCATTACTTGAAAAATAAGCAAAAGAAACTTATCATGTATGTACTTAGGTTCATGAAAAAGCAATTTAACTGGAGAATAAACCTCAGTAAGGAATCAAAGAAAATTTATCAACATGAAAATTCAGATCTAAAAATTTAGCACACTAGAAAGCAGAAACAGAGATTCCACTAAGTGGCAAATACTGTTCTGCAACTAACTGATTTCATATTCCTATTTCAAGAAATGAATTTATCCTATTCCAAATCTGGCCACTCGTGCTGGAATAAGTACTGATTTCTCTGAAAACTACAACTGTTAGCGAGCACTGAATGCTGGCAAGAGATTTTTCTTTATGATCAACGTTGCAAATAAACTCAGGGGAGTGTGTGCATACTTATATGAGGAAATATTGAAATGTTCTTTCCTAAAGCCAAGTTGTTGTAATACATCAGCATTGAGAATTAATTTATTGATTTCTATGTCAGATACAGAATCTTGAGAAATATTTACTGGAGATGAATAAACTTTGAAATCCAATTTAGTTTTCCATGACCCCCGTTAAAGTGAGAGTTAATTTCAATAATTCATTAAAGGATTGATTCACTGATAATTTTAACATAGCTTGAGAATATCTATCTACCTGAAAGTTGCCATGTTAGTATACTATATAACTTTAAAAAAAATTAATCTATGCCTTACTGTCTTTTGAGTTTTAGAGGAAAAGGTGAGTTTTCTAATGTATGTCAGACAACTGGTCCTTCTCATAGCTGATTCTCCTCTTGGCAAGGGCTGGTATCAGGGGAACAGGACTGTAAACATGCAGAGCATTAGACACAGACAAACCAAAGCTCAATCACTCCACCAATAGTTCCAGTACGCTTTTTACAGTTCAGGTACCACATAGTATAATTTCTTGCCTGTCAAGTCCTTACTGAAGAGAATAGGAAGGAAGAATAGGCTTCTCACTTATCCAAGTGATGGATTATCCTGTGCTGTCTACAATACCTGCTACATCTTTCCTTCTATCTATTTTGAGGTGCCATAAATGTCCCTGCTAAGTCCTGTGATCCACTGTTAAGGTCTACATAGGGCATAAAGAAAGAAGGATGATGATTTCCTTGATGGAAGCTGATCATCTACCTCCAAGCAAACTGTGATGCTAGTAGTGAAGAAATTTCTTCTTGCTCCCATGCCCTTAATAGGCAATTAGCTTTTACTCCATAAAATTATAGCATATTCCTTATTTCAGTTTACATAACTTCAAGTGTTAATTATTGATTATAACATTGCCATTTTAAAAATTCCACATAACTATTTCCTACTATAAGCTTCTGCATCTCTGATTTAAACAGATGGACGTTGAGCTATGGAGCACCCTATTTATTTTTAGATGTTGTAGCTTTATTTTTGAAAATTTCAGTCTTGTGTTTAAGGATAAAATACGTGTATCTATGTCTGTATCAGTATCGATGGCATAAGAACAGCAGGTTAGCATTTAGCTAACAGAGAGATATTTTCTCAAGTCCCACCATAGTGAAGTCTGGAAAATGCAAATACACTGCTGCTCTGAATTGTCTCTGATAAAATTCCCAAATCATAGAACATTATCTGAGCACATCAGAGTGCTCTGCAGCTCTTTTAAGTCCTGTCTCTACACAAATATTTTCAACTGGCAGCTACCATACAGAGCAGAACACAGAGTCTCACAGTGTGATCTAAGTTGACAGGGATATTTGCATGCCATTGTGCTTGGATTTTTATATGGAAAGGGATAGCAGGAACCTCCTCTCTGAAGTCAGCAAACCCAGACCAATTTACAGCAGACAGGAGCTGGTTCTCAACATACTCAGCTGCTCCTTTACCTGGTTTATTTGTCAAAGACTCAATAACTCTATCTGCTGAAAATGGAAGTGCACGTCTAAGCATAACAGAACAACTCGAACATTTACTACAGCTGAGATGCCAGATTCAGCAAGATCCACATTCAGAGTAAGATGTTTGTTAATGAAATACCTGGGCATATGGCTAATTTACGCTTCTCAAGCAACTCCTGTAGCCCAGCTACTGTGACTGTCATAAAATATATAGTTGTGCAATTCATCTGGCTAGATTAAAATCACGACCTCATAGTGCATCAAAGACAGCTTTATACTCAGACTGTGGGTCTGCACAGCAAAGATAGAAAATGTAATTTCACTATTATTTAATTAAATAAAGGAGAAAGAAAAACAAGTGGAGCTGTTATAAGGGTATCTATCCCACTTGACTCAGAGAACTGTGTTGATAAGTCATATTCAGTGCTAAGCACATCAGAACTTGGTAAGAATCAATGCGGCTGACTGGCATCCCAACAGGCAGATTAATCTGTGTGAGCTCTCTTGTTTAATAGACATAGCCCAACCCTCTGTAAAATACTATCTTTCATAGTATAAGACACCTAAGCAATTTTTATAATTAAAAGTATTTTGATAATCTGTTCCTCAGCTAGAAGGACCTACAGTCAAAATGTCAACTTTAATCTTATTTTGGTAGCAGGCACCTTCTTAAGAAGGATTCTACCTACACTTATACAGCACTAAATTTGTTTTTGCTAAAGAGGTAGGGAGATTATATTGATCACAAAAGTGGCTAAATGATTTTTTGTTACAGGTCTTCAGTTTATCTCTGAAATGTAATTCAGTGGACACATACAAGCCAGTAATGAGCATGAGCAATCACAATCCACAGAACACTGGAGAAGATGAATATTTACAGGGAGTGAAGAAAGCCAAATAAACCTTAGCTCAGCCCCACAGGGTCATTGGTAAAATATTTTATGGGAGTATCTCACTGTAGCAACTTTAAGAGCATCTACTGCGGGTGTTCCCCCGGCGTAGCTGTGTTTGTGTCATCATTTTTATCTTGGAATTTTCTTGCAGCTCTTTTCAGCTGCTCTCCACAGTTGATGAGTGTTACTAAAGAGTGTCTATGATCTGTCCTGAAGGTAATGGCTCATCAAACCCACACAACCCAGCAGAAAAATATGGCCAAATGAGGTGGCCTCTGTAAGCTTGGGCAGAGCTGGAGCATGGATATGAGCAAATGACACTAACAGACTGCTGGCTATTCTCAGATGCCACTCTGTAACACCTTTGCCCTTTCTCTCACTGGAGACAAAGGGTTCACTGCAGAGGGTGGAAATAAATGAAAATTTGCATGTTATGATACAAAAATCTCCAGATTCTCTAAGCAGCGCTCATATATTTTGCATTATAATGACAGAAAATTTGTATCCTAGAGTTCAGGAGCCATGGGAGCCCTAGGCAGAGGCAACTCACTCCATCAGCGACACTAATAACATCTGTCGATGTCAGGAAGAGTTGCAAAAGATCTTGCTGAAAATCTGAAGGGCATTAACACTTGTTAGTGGTAGAAATTTGAGCTCTGTGACAGTGGGACAGTACAATATATTCTATCCAGTCAATCCATCTGAATGCTGGTGTTTCTCAAAGTATATTTCCCCTGTTCCAAAAAAGAAGAAAGAAAAAAAAGTTCATAGACTTTCAAGATTGTGGCTTCAAATGAAAGAGTGTGGATTAGAATGCAGTCATTTTGGGATAAACTGCCCAGAATTACAGATTTTGGGAACAACCTGCCTGCTCAGTGACATTGGTATTCTTGTCAGCTTCTCTGCCAATAGCAGCAGTATCTCTGACATGAATACCAATGAAGCAGTAGGGACTGCTTCATTACATGTTTTGGTGGTTTGGAAGCAGAATTCTACCTGCTCTCAGTTAATAGGAAAATTTGAAATGACAACTTTAAGCAGATCTAGACCAAAATAGAAATGAATAAAAACCTAAATTTGCTGTGAAACTGTAATCCTGTTCCTTCGATTGGCTTTATTTATCACATCAATAAGATCCATGGGAACAGCAAGAACAAATTTTCATATCATCCTGTCATAGGTCTGGGTAGATTTGCAAGTTTCCAAGCCATGTTCTTGTCCCCATGCTGAACAAAACAGAGTTTATCAGTGTCAACAGGAAGTCACATTGAGAAGCAAAAGAAAAGAAACCAGTAAGCTATACCTACTCCTGAAATTTGAGGTCTCTGCATCAATGTTTGTGTAACATGCCCTACTTACCAAGTAAACAAACTGTTTTCTTGTTTTGAATCATATTATGCTTGGCTTTTGCTCTTAATTAGTATAAGTGGTTGATAAATATAAAGATAACATTCACTAAGCCTGTAAGGGAAAGATTTCAGGAGAGACTCCTGTAATTGTTACACACTGATATTGCAGAGTACGTCCCACACACACTTGTGCAATAAATTGGGAAATTTAGTCTGCCATTTCTCTGGATCAGTGGAACACTGCTCTCTCATTGAATTTTGGCATGTGGAGAATATTACCACTAATTATTACCATGCAGACACATATTTCACTTCAGACCCTCTGCAACTTTCCAAACCTACATAGCTTTTCCACCAGATCACCACGAGGTGTATTCCTCACTAAAGAAATGTCTCCTCAAAGAATTTCAAATTCTGCTCCCAGAATGCTGAACAGCTTTAATTTAAATAACTTCACCATAGCATTTTCATCCTGTGTTTCCAGGTAATGGAATGGCTGAAAATTCATAGAGCACTGACACTGCTCCCAGGGTCTGGAGACAAGGCTTTGCCACTGGGTCAGCACACAACCTGCACGAAGACCTGGAGCAGTGGGGAAAAGCTCCTCAGTCACAGCCCATCTAATCCTGCAAGGACAGGTAGCCTCACTTCCACCCAGGGCTTCAGTCACAGCAAAGAACTTGAGGAAACTCCAAAAATTGCTTTGAAAAACATACCCTTAAAGGTTAAAAGAATCTAAAATGTAGGATTTACAAAGGTGTTATTTATGTTATGGTACTTTCATTTATTGCATCAATAATTTTGCCCTCAGAGACAGATGGGAGCATCTCAAAGGCAGATGATTGCCTTTAAAAGGAATCCTGATGTCTTATTTGTAGCAGGTAGAATTTCATCATAAAAATATCAATTTTCTCATGTTGCCTCAAGCCTAAATAGCCAATACCATCTTAAATAAAATATTTACAGATGGATAAACTCTATAACCACTGGCTTTTGTAAACTGCACAAATCTGAATCTCTGGAAATTTGTTAAGAGGCCAGTACTGATGCGAGCACTTCAAGTTGGTATGATCAAGAAAAAAAATTTTAAATCATGGTTTAGTATTATGTACAGGTTTAGATTAAAAAAAAAAATAAAATTATTATTATTTTGTTAACTAGCTGGTCTTTTATAGAATTATCATAGCACATAAGAATAAACATTTAAGTGGCTATCAATATCTAGGAGTCTACTCTCCTATTGAGTTACTTAAAAGCCACGTAGATGTGGCACTTGGGGACACAGTTTAGTGGTGGGCTTGGTGGTGCAGGGTCAATGCACTCAATAATCTTAAATTGATTATTTTACAGGTCTTTTCAAATGTAAATGATTCCATGATCTGGTACGTGGCTGAAATATTAACTTACTCATCACTGGAAATACCCCCTAAAGATTGTTACTTATTTAATAGACCACCCCTCCCTTTCTTCTGAAGCTCTTTATCCAGTGTTCATTGTGCTCTTGTAACACAGTAATCTCTGTGAATATATACCCTATACACAATATATGTTTATACACAGTATTTCAGAGATCAACAGAGGATTTGGCATGGAATAAAAAATACATAAAACCTATAATTTAAAATAGAAAAGTTATTCATTAACTACTTGAACAAAAAAAAGAAAACACATTGTTGGAACAAATTTATCATATGTGAGTTTTAGGTAGGTTTTACACCTTTTTTTGGGTCCTTTGTCTTTATTCCAGGGAGAAGAAATTCAATATACAATTTCAGTTTTATTACCTTTGTACTAGTCCCATCAAACAAATCTAGCTATCTGAAGGTCTTTCTCTGTTTTTTATAAGATCGTTCTTCAAATGAAACTTTCTTTTCATTTCAGTGTAACATATCCTGTTTTAATAAAGAACTTTGCTTCCTATTGAGAGCATTTTGACAAAATAATATGGTTGCTTTTGTTCGCCATTTAATTTGCCAGTGGATCGATAGAGTTAGACATAACTACTTCTAGTATTAAAACTCACAAATTCCAGGGGAACTGGAGGTTAAATCGTAAACAAAATATTTCATTGGCATTGATCTGAAAAGCAGACTGACAGTATTGCTAAAAAATCATCAGCTTGCAATTATAAATCTCCCCAAACTGACAAGAGATGGATTTCATTATTTTGCTTCAAAAGGGTCATTCCTTTAAGGCTGCAAGAGTTTATCAATTTATAAAAGATTAAATGAACCATATTTTCCTTTAGTTCCTGTCACAACTCTTTTTTGTGATTACCCAGGCTAGATCAAGTTATGAGAGTGACTCATTATTTTACTCTCTATTTTAGGCAACCTCAAATTTACAGAATTTATGACCCATGCTAGATCATTTGTGATATAAAGATTACAGGTAACCTGAACTTACTTAATGTACTGTGATACCCTGCCAAGAGTACAGCAACTCATAATGCCACAAGTCTATGAAAAAATACACGAGTTTCATCCTCCTTTTGGGCAATATCCACCAAAGTTAGAGTAACAGCTTATTTCTTTAAATGAACAAAAATTTTGATGTACGCCGTAGGTAAAAAAAATATTGCCTTCTTCACCTAATTTCGCTCACCACCCTTTTCTTTTACTCCAAGAAAAATAAGAGTAGGCCAGTTCTTTAGATAACACTTCTTGCTCTATTTCAATCACTAATTTTGTACTTCTTAATTGTCAGAGAAAAGGGAACATTAACAAATTCCAAAACAAGCACATCACCTTATAAATCTCTGAATAGGAACTGTGGTAAAAGAGAATCCTTCTCTGAAAAGCACGTTTCAGATGTTCATTATTTGGATTCCCACATTACCAAAACATTACAACTGTGATTATATTTTGACTGTTGATATCCTTATCAATGGATCATGCTGACACCCAGCCCCAGGGGATCAATCCCTCTGCTGTGCTGATGTCCCAGGCATGACAGAATTCTCCGCCTGGTGCCAAGTACCCAGGAGGCACAAATTTCTCTCCGGAACCAATGTTCTTTCTGCAGCTTTGACAGCCAGAATAAAGGCAAGAATCTGTAGCAAGCTAGGAGACAGTAAAAATGGTGGGATAATAACTAAACCCCAGTTCCTTGTTCAGGTGTGTACAGCCTTCAGACTGCTGCTCATTTAATTGATAAATTCCTGCAGTGGTTTCCTTGGAGCTCACAAGGCTGGGGAACACGTGGTGGATTGTTTGGTGGTGGTATCTGGGTAAGCATTAGTGGGAACCAAGCCTGAATACCAAGAAATAAGAGAAAGCTAATGAAATAAAATACAAATACTGCCTTTTAAATTATTTTGATCTATTCCTGCCCATGAAAACTTAGCATGCCTCTGACTCTTGTAGCTTAACTATATCTTAAAAACACCAAGCAATTTTTTTTAAATGGCAACATTTTCATAACATTTGCAAGATTGTAAAGATGGTTTGTTTCTTAACCTTGTAACTTAACTACATCATTGGAAAACTAGTGAATGAAAAGTAAAATTTGTAAATTTTTTTGTAACAGTTGTAACATTGTAACACAGCCTGTCTCCAGCTAAAAACTTTACATATTAAGGCATTTAATAGTAAAGTTGTTCCAGTTAGCTGTCTAAACCAACAGGGTATTGTCTGCTTATGGGATTTATCAAGTTTGTTGGCTCACAATACTTTGCATTCAGAGATCAGTTAGGACTGTTTATTATGAACAGTTTCCAAGTGTAGGGGAACTTGCATTGCCCCTTAGCTGTCACCCATTCAAATCCAGCTTCAGGACTCATAATGGCTTAAAACAATTTACAGCTATAAAACAGCAGCATAAACACCACATTCCCAAGTAATGACAAGTCTTTGTCCCAAGTACAGCAGAAAATTCTCCCACATAAAATCTCACATTTGTTTTCTATTGAACTGGAACACAAACTAGTTTTGGAGAGTTGCCACCAGACTTCAGCAATGAGCTGGGGTGAGCAAAAAGATGCCATACAGCTATAGCATCTATACAGCTGCTTCAGCCCATAGAGGGGTTCTTTAAACCTCTGTTGCTTGGAAATGAGGTTTCCAGGTGAAAATAATATAAGCTGGCATTTTTAAAGCGGTGGTTATTGGTAATGTAAAGATAGTTATCCACTATTTTAAATACAAGTTTTCCTTCCTCCCTGACCTCATCTGGTACAGCAATGCCAGGGCCCAGGACCTGCTTTCTGGCATTTATGGCAATGAAGACTCAAAACCCAAATCTCTTCCTCAAGAGCTAACAACAATCTCTGTCTATGTTGCTGAATATTTTTTAAAATACATATTTTATTAACCTAGGAGTACTTAGAAGGTCAAGGTTCTGTGTGTTTCCACCACACTGAGAAACTCTGATAATCTCATTAGAGATTAAAACACACTACAGGCTGGGTCCATAAAGTTTTCATGCATGGATGTATCTGAACAGCTCCTCTGAATTCTATGATTTGCCAGCAAAAGAGAAAAAACTTCATATTTTTATAACCTATCATCTGTCAGTTGGTATCACTATCACTTGCCACTTAAATCTGTTTTACCTACCAATCTGCATTACCTACCAAAACCAGAGCTGTGTTATTTTCACTCAGATGCTGTGTCCAGTGTTAATTAATATTTTTTTTTGGCCAGGTTATTGTATCATTTAGAATAAGGTACTGCATAACTTTCTGGTGTGTCTGTTAAGGCCATAAATGAAGAAACATAGTTGTGGTGCCATATGTACAGTGATAAACAGGAAGATGAAGAAGAAAATATTTATTATTATTAAAATTATTATTATTATTGCAATAATGAAAAAGACCGATCGTATATTGAAAGTGAATACCTATAAACTTTGTTTGAAGTACTATTGGCCTTTTAAATTTGTTTTCATGAATTGAAATTATTGTTAGAGACTCTTTTTCCTGATTTGGACAAGGCTTGTCAAAGAAATATTTTAGAAAGACGAGGACAACTTATAGCCATTATTACCATGAACATCATCTTGCAAATGAAAATTTCAAATTATTTCTCCCACCCACTTCCTAGTTAAAAAAAGAAAATACTTTTGCTATGCAGACAGTGATCAACATGTGCAGTTAAAATCTTGCTATAGCTCTTCAAAGCAACCTAAGTGACATTATTCTGTTTTGTTTCTTCTTTACAAGGAGAAGCAAAAAATCATAAGACATATCTTCAAAAATTTTTGCTTTTGTCAAACTGTTCACCACTGACATTCTAGTCTTGAAACTTACACTAAAGCAAAACCTCTCCTCTCAAAAATTCCACTTCTAATGTTCAAACTGTCCTTCAGTTAAACTGAAATAACAGATGTTATGCTACAAAATGTAGTTTCAGTTACACTTTTGCTTTATTTTTATGCACTAGATGGTTTACAGGAATTCAGTCTAATAAAAGTCAGCTCAGTTAAAAGGATAACTTCACCAGCAGTTTAATCTCCCTCTTGTTTTAAACTTTATATCCCCCCATTTTTGAATCAGATCCCTTCCAGCCTTCTAAGAGTTTTGGGGTCAATATTTCAAAGTTTCCTGTATTCTAAAAAGCTACTGATGCAGCTGATGCTTTATAGCATGATGTTATCAACCCATCAATTTTTTATAATTATTTCCAGTAGTCTACTCCCATCACTCCACATGTAACTATCTGCCTGAGGCCACCACTCCGAACATTGTTATGTTAAAGCATAGGTCAGCAAGACTTTGCTCCTTACCTTGGCCAAATTCTTTTTTCAATTGCATTTCAGTATTTTTGCTTAGTCATCCATGAACAGGGCTTTATTAATAGTCATTTTGAATAACAAGCAAAAATTTACAATATTGCAATATTTGCTAATGATTCAGCTTCATGTTTACAAACAAGGCTCAGCGAAATCGGTAAAAGTCAGAAACCTGTAGATACTTGAAAAAATCCATACTTCAAATTAGTTCACACAGGTCTTGTTGAACGAGTCGAGCTTCAGTGGAAAAGCAGGAATCATGAAAAACAGGTAAGTGAAGGAATCCAAGCAATGAAAGAGAAGGAGGCTCATGCTCAGCATTGGTAAATGGCAACTAAAAAAAAAAATCAACATCACTGTGGAATTTATTACTCTTGGATAAAAGAGCAGCAAACCAGCTTACTTCTTGTTCAGAGATCAACAGGAAAGCAAAAGTACTTTGACCTCTTTTAAACACCTAAGATGCCATTTTTATTTCTTCTGCACAGGTTTCTATGGACCTGCACAAACATTTTGCTTCTCTTCCCAGTCCATTACAGAAGCAAACTTTGACTTCTGATCTCCAGTCTGTAAGTTAGTAATTTTTGCTATTGAAAAAAGTCTGTGAACAGCCATCCACTTTCCTACACACACTCTACTGGACATATAACACAGTATGTTAAAATTCAAAAATCTTTTAACTTCCATACCTGGTTCCTGGCACAGGAATTGATGATATCATCTAAATTTTATTTAACAGTTAGATTAGCCAATATAAACAATATTTGATAATCTGTGTCCTTGAACTTCCTAAAACAGACTATTGCTGTTGCTCACGTGAAGGCATCCATCAGTGAGCCTGCATAAAGGGCACTTGTCTGAACATCCACCCCTCTTGGGGCCAGCAGCAGCAAGAGAATGTTGCCACTGTTTTATGGCTCTGTGCCACTGGGAGGTTTCCCAATATCAGTGAAGTTGTGATGACCCTAGAAATTGAAATTATGTGCTTTCATGCATTAATTTTGATGCTGGCTGAGAATACCTTGGTGCATTTTCATGTAAAATTACAGTAGTAATATGCTTGAGTTGCATAAATCTGGAAACCATATACATTTTCATTTATTTATAATCACATTTTAATGACAACTATTAAAGGTACAAATGTGAGATTGCTAAGTGTGGCATTTTGCAGAGTGATGTTTCTGAAGATGTATTTTCTGGTTAAATTATTTCATTTATATCAAGCTCTCCAAGCTTACTGTGACCCCACCTTCAGCCAGTCAGCAAAAGCAATAAACAAAGAAGCTTTGCACAGCAGACTTCTCTTTTCACTTAACTGCTTATAGAACCATCATCCAAAGATTGTTTTGGAAACAGTTGTCTGACTCACTAAAATTGAAAGGAGGATTTCCCAGGAACAGGAGGCAGGAGGAGCACCACAGCATGCAGTTGCAGCTGGGAAGAGATGGCAAAGGTTCAGACACACAGCAGTGCCTATGGTGCTGTCTGCAGACTGACAGACAACTGACCTTATTTAAAGAATTAAACCCAAAATTAAAAATTACTGGCGGTATGATTGGGATTTTGATTGATGTAAGTAGGTTTGCAGACAGTAATACAAACTAATCCTCTCATAGAAACCATAGATCTGAAAGCACTCTACAAAGTAAGCAGCATCTGTATCAGTACTTTATAAACAGGGTATTTCTGGCATAAGATAATGAAATGCTTATGTTATTCAATAGGCAAATTACAGACTTCAAACTAAAAGCTTAAGTTTGTACGTCCTATATCAGTGATGAATTCCTGGACTTACTCCTTTAAAGAGATTAATATGATAAAATTCAGAAAGGTTTAATTAATCTGTCTATGGCTGGGGTTTGGTTGTTTATTTTTTCTTGAGGTACACATTCAAGCAGATATTTAGAAGGAAATGTGAGTTTTCTTACTGAAAACAGGCCAAGATTTAGGAATAAAAGGCAGCTGAAAGGGAGTGTCTGTCTGGGAAAGAGTTAGAGTGCCCTGTTCTCTAACAGGCAGGTTGCCAGAACAACACTGGGTTTGTGTGTGTGGAATGGGGGGAATGGGAGCCAGGTATGCTCTCTTTGAAGCAGGAGCTGCAGAGAATTTGTGTTTTGCAAAGCTGCTGCAAGAACAGCTCCATCTTTCTACCCCCTGTGCCTGAGTTACACCTGCAAGCCAGAATTGGATTTATATGCACACAGCAGAACCCACTCTTATACACACACTATCATTTAGATACTTTCTGTTATCAATGTCAACTATTTTCAAACACTCGAAACTCTTGACCTATGTCTAACATAACTGCAAATCCTCTTCAGTTCTTGGTAATTCTTTAAACCAGTTGTTCTTATAGAAAATACTCTCTCTTTGACAATAATATCAAAGAAATTATCTTTTTTCACCCATTCCCCAAGCTAATTTGTCACTGGAAGCTGTGCAAAGCAGCCTGTATCAATCACATTACACTAGAATGCAACATGCCATGTACTAAGGCACGAATGATGTAAGCTAAGAGTTAAGATACTTGAGAAATTAAAAGACCATATTCTTATCTCATGTAAAGTGACTTAACTTGGTTGGGGGAGTCGGGGAGATGTCCTCTTTGGGGACAATCTGTAAGATAGGATGTGCCTTATCTGCCAGCATTACACCATTCCATTTGATTGTGTGTCGTTTGCTGTACCACTATATTGGTTATGTACAGGAGCAGATTCAGCATGTATTGCTCCATGGATATTTGACTAGCCATGGAAAATCACCTCCTGGAAGAGCAGGTGGTAGAAACTGATCTAGGCAAAAGTGAAATGGTGGTGTTTGGAAAAGAAAATGTTTCAAAAGTTTTCCCAAAGCTTACCGTTTCTATTTGTTAATCCAGTGCACATGCCTAGGTCTTGTTGGGTCCCTTCTAAGTTTTGATACTCATGTACCATCAGTCTGCAAAACAGGCCTTTGTGCTTCCATTTTATTGCTTCAATTCTGCCTAAGGACAGTTTCCCATAGCAGTCTCTGTATTTGCCATCACATCTGTGTGTTCAAATCAAGAAAACACAACATAACCTCCATATTCACTGCAAACCCATGCCTGTGCTACTTATATAGATAAGTTGAAAGCATTTCATGCAGTATGGCAATACAATCTAACAACTTACTGAGCAGGAAAACACCACAGAATTCAGTATTCCTGTTTAACAGGGAAGTCTAGACATGCATGAATAAACTGGAAATAACTTTAGCCCTGCACAGGGAGTGAAATGTATGTCATTTATACTGTCATGTAAGTGAAAATACAAAAAATTAAGAATATAAGACTATAAAAATATAACAAAAGATAGTTAAATATTACAAGTACAAAAATGTAACTAAATAGATAGGAACAATCTGAGATTTTCCTCTTTTTTCTTTAAAGCTAAGTTTATTTCCCACTGGAAAAATGTTCATTACAATGGACTGTAATAATATAAATACACATATACGAAAATCAAGTCATACTCTTTGATGTCTGATATAAGATTCCTGTCTAAATAAACCCATCAAGATTAGGTGTGATGGTTTTGTTTCTTTGTGTAAAAGAATCTCTCATGATAATGCCTTATCACAAACCCTACAGAACTTCAGCCCAACACATCTGATACATGAACACACATCCAAGCTCCTGAATTTTCATTCAAAATGAGTCTGCATTTTTGTAATATGATTAAAACACTAACAGTTTCAGGTTAGTCAAAAGAATCTAGGACACGAACAAATACTGCAGTGGATAAAGATTCCTTACCAGGGCTGTTTCTCAAGTGAAAATAAATGAAAACCTTGAGAGCTTAGAATTGCAGCTGTCAAGGAAACTTGCCTGTCTGGGCATTCTGGAGTCACTGTTGCAACTAGGATGGAGAGCCCTTCACACCTGTGCAGTCTGTACTCACAGCCAGACCAGGTTTCCTAATTGGCTTGACCCCAGGATTCCCACAGCGGAGACTCAGATAGCATGACTCTTAAAATAATTTAATCATGTTGCAATAAGAAAAATAACAGCTCGAGTTCGGTGCCTCGGATGAGGGACCCCAAGCAAAGGAAACCCTGCGTTTTTATACCCTCACAGTCTAAGTGCTTGACAGCCTGGAGTCCTCATCTCCTGCTGTGTCTCCGCTGGTCGCCTGGCACTGATTGTATGCCTCAACAGTGTGAAGTCACCACTCTGTGTCACATTTTCCACGCAGCTCTAACAAA
Source organism: Corvus moneduloides (assembly GCF_009650955.1). Lineage (NCBI taxonomy): Eukaryota > Metazoa > Chordata > Aves > Passeriformes > Corvidae > Corvus > Corvus moneduloides. The sequence goes on from NC_045480.1 coordinate 70,920,012, forward strand.
GTAGTTTGCCATACAGTCATGGGAGTTCTCTGCCTTAAAAGCTTCTTATTTTCCCTTGTGATGAATTGCTTCTTACACACATTCCTAGTGACTCTCATAATGTTGATGCTTAGGCTCTAGGCCATCTATGGAGGGCTACCAATGTACATCTCCACTAGGGTTTTTCTGTGTAGGGAAGTCTCAGAAAAAAAAAATGGGCCCACATTATATTTACCAAAGAAGAAAGGAAAATACATCTTTTCCAAAAGATATGGTTCAATAAAAATCAAATGTCAGATATATAAAGATGGAACTTTTTGTGCAATAAAGGAAATGGGAACGAAAACACCACTATGACACCTTGACCATTTGTCAAAACAAATAGTCATGAATGTATTCACCTACCTTGTGCTATATCTCATCTGATAACTAATAAAGATGTGCCTGAATAAGACACATACAGAATGTGCCAAAACAGTCAAAAAAACCCCCAGCACCTCAAATTAATCTTCTAAAACTTCACCTTCTGAAATACATTCATTCGGTCAAATTCACCTACTAATTCCAGTGTTTAAATATGGACTTAGAGTAAGTATGTTCTTGTGTGATACTGTAAATAACGAACATTTATAAATAGCTTCTGTTTCATTACTCTGTGGCTTCCACTGAGGTGCCAAGGATAAGTCAAATTATGAAAGTAATTGTGGATCGTAAAAAAAGAAATAATTAGCTTTGTAATAGAAAAAATTTCTGTAGTTAGTGTAGGATGTTAAAGCCAATTTTAGCTTCGTTAATCGAAGTAGTTATTCAACATCCATTAATTCAGTACCCAGAATTTAAAAGAGGCAACTAATCAATAAAAATAAATGAATATTGATATGGCAGGACTTCTGCAATATTGTATTTATAGTGCCCCTGAAGCTAGTTAGATCCTACATTAAAAGATCAATAAACTAATGCAAAGGCTAACGCCTTGGATCCAGAAAGCCTTGGTGTCAGGGGATAAGGGGAAGGAAGTTAATATTTATTCCTGTGTTTCTGATGAGATTGCAGAACTTTGGTTAAGATTGAAACCAGGACATCGATTACCTTTCCGGTAGAGTCCAATGCTACTTTACAATGTTCGGTCAACATCCATATATTAGGAAAGGGCTTCCTCTTCCCAAATATTTCAGTACTCTCCTCTGTTGTTCACTGAAAAAGAAAGAGAAAACATCTCCTTTTTAATCAGCAACAACACAGCTCTGTAAACTTTGCCCAACTCATTGCTCAGCTTTCAAAATGGACGGAGAATTAGAATAAAGTCACATTCTTTTTACTGAATTAAAAAAACCCCCATAACTAATCAATGAAAATTCCAGGCTGAATAATGTCATACAGAAATTTCAGTAACAGCTATCAAAAAAATCACAGTCAGCACCTCGACCAAATGGTAGATTCTGTCTGATACATATAACATAATGTAAGGATATAATCACACATTCCAAAAAAACATGTATTACTGCAAAACTGCATGTAACACTCAGGTTCTCAGAATTTAAAAGCAGGAGTGTTTGTATGGATAGACTTGGACTGGTTTTATTTAAGGATATATGAAAAATAATTGATGAATTTTGCCCTAAAAAATATGACCAGATAATACAACCTCAAAACAAGCATGATTTGATGAAAACCACTTAATTAAAAAAAACAAAAATCCTTCACTTTCTAATTATTTTTCCCCCCACATTTTTCATGAGATTAAATTTGCCTTAAAACCAGTCAAATCTGATAGCTCAGTACTGTAATACATGTATTTTACTGTTGTTCGTGAAAAGAGAAGGAAAACAATACAGAAAAAACCCCGATTTTCTATAAGATTGATATCCTTCTCAAGCTGTTTTTCAAAATGATTGTTTCAATAATTTCATCCTCAACAAAACATTCTCCTTAGAGTTTAAATCAGATTCTTTAAACCACAGTATTTTCAAACTTTTCTAGCAAAAATATTTCAGCCTTGCCTACCTTAAAGTTTGTCTTCACCTGAACTTTTATTTTCTGTTTTTCTTGTTTTTGTCTCAAAACCTTGATTTCCAGGTCAATGTGTTCAACAGTAAGGGTGACTTAGTAAGGTAACATTCTTTAGTTTTCTGAGCTGCCTTCCAGTCTACACTATGAAGAGATTTTAAAACTGTCTCGCTCCCCTTAATTGCTGATTTAAAGTGATACACAGAAAAAGCTAAACTTTTGATAAAAATATATTCCTAAAAAGTTTTGTATTGCTCAGGTTTTAAAGTACCTAAGAAAGAACTACCTAAAAAATTACTAAATTACTACAGTAATTTGGCCTTGGTCAAAATGATTGACCTAATACAAAAGCATTAATATTAGTGAAGCAAAAAGAAATAAGCAAATCAAAGATTTCCTGACACTTCAAGGTCTTTTTCCTTAGGACCATAAACCTTCTCTGTTGGTGTTAAAATTGGCTCTTCCCTCAAATCAAAAATTTTTTGCATTTTCAAAATAATTGACCTGGCGGAAGATTTCGCTGCACACTTAATGTACACACTCAACAGCTTTAATTTCTGCACCTTTGTGCTGGTTTTTAACTGGGATAGAGTTTGCATGACCTCTTATTTAATCATTATTTTACAGTGTAAGTTATTTTCTTGCAAAAAACTGATCTTCAATGGCTATTGTTAGGTAACTAACTGTAAAAGTAATAAAAATATTTATGTACATATGAGCTTCTCAGGCAGCCTGGTCAGCAAATCTTACTTATTAGTACTAGCTATGTATTGATTTGCCAGCTCTACAGAGTTTAATTACAATTTTTAGGTAGCTATGATTGCAGATTGAGACCAGTTCTCATAGCTGGATTTGTTGGGTTTTTTTAAAGAACAAGGATTGGTGTCCTCTGACCTCACCCTCCTTATTTTGATGAGTGTTGTAATCTGTCTTTTAAAAAGGCCACTTTTGTTTAAATAAAGACTTTAAATTCATGTCTGGAAATAGTGTAATCAAAGGAAAAAGAATACAGTCTTTGCTCAAACTTCCAATATTTTGACAAGATATAAGAGCTGATTCTGTTTCTAAATGGTGGTAGTGAAATTAAGATTGATGAGTAAGTATCAGAAGAAAATAACTTTGAGATACATGCAATAGCATTTAATTGCATCATTTAAATTCTTAAGCATTTCAATTTTATATTCATTCAGGGTTTTGCATAATTAATTTGCAGATTTCCAGAACGCATTAGGATGGAACTTTTAAATGGATGGATGGTTATTAATAGATGATATAAATATATTATTCATTTTTTTTGGTTGTCATTGTAAATTGAACCAAGTACTTCTGAATGAATATTAAATTCAACATCATCCTGTGAATTTAAAAGCAAAATGCATCCTCAGTAATAATTTGTTGAAATATAGAATACTTGAAGTGTCATCCCATAGTAAATACTCTGTAACAAAATGTTAAAACTTGTTAATGTCACACTTCCCTTTTCTCTAGAAAATGGCAGGATCACCCAGGCAAAACTGGATTTCAAGTAGTCAGCCTTTTCAAAAATGTCAATGCCAGGCAGATCTACTCTAGTCCAGAAATAAATTCTCAAAGCTCAGATTACCTAAGCAATACTAAAGTCTGAAGTCCAACTGAATGCTGTGTTAGAGAATAATTGCATTTATACCAAAAAGCACTAGAGAAAATATATTAGAAGATTGCCTCAGAGAAACTCCACTAACTCAGGAAGAAAGGTAAAAAAGGTAGGGGAAAAAAAGGTAGTCTGAGTTAAGGCCAGGCTCTTTCAAGAGCTATTTCCAGAAGATGACACAAATATTCAAAATGATTCTCATTAATTAAAACTCCAACACTCTGTCAACATATCTCTTTTCAGTGTTTCAATTCTAAGCCTGTGTTATTCCCTATTACTCTGCACAAAATAAATGAAGAAATACCTTGAATCTCAGAACAATTAGTCTAAGTTCACTTCAAATGTGAAAAGAACTGGAAAAAAAGGGAAGAGTTCTGAAAGGGTTGATGACAACTCATCTGCAAGGGAGATCTACAGGTATGCCTCACTGGGAATATGTCACCAAAATAGCCTAGAAAAATCTCAGACACTGCTGGGAAGTTGCTTTTCCATGTAGCTTATTGTTTATAACTATCTGTAGTGGGTCTGGCTGGGCTGAAGTCAATTTTGTTCACAGCAGCCTGTCTGGTGCTGTGTTTGGGATTTGTGAGTGAAACGGTGATGATAAAACACCAGTGTTTTGGCTGTTGCTGAGCAGTGCTTACACGGCACCAGAGCTTTCTCCTTCTCTCCCTCCCTCCCCCATCAGTGAGTAGGCTGGCACTGCACGAGAAGCTGGGAGGGGACACAGTCGCTGCAGATGACCTGAACTGACCTAAGGGAATGGAGGAGGAAATGCAGATGTTCATGGTTATGCCACCCCAAGTAACCCTTATGTGTGTTGAGGTCCTGCTTTTGAGGCAGGAGGCAAACATCAGCCTGCTGATGGGAAGTATTGAACAAAATCCTGATTTTGCTCTGTCCCAAGGATCACATTACATAGTAACAATTTTGTCTTAATCAAGCAGTTCTTTCTTGACCCTGAATGATTATTGAACAAACACTTCAATTATTAGCACTACTCCCTCATTTAATTCTAAGATGAGGATTCTTGAAAAGCCATGATACACACATGAAATAAAGAAATAAATCCTTTGTAATATTTACTAATCATGGATGGACTAAAAGGTCATCTCAGAAATAGCAGGGGATTTCTCTGGTTGCCTTGTTCTGCATAGAACAGCAGAGCTTGTGTGGACCATGCTACTATCCTAAAAAATCATCTCTAATTTAATTTTAAGACATTTACATCAAGTTTTTCACTTTCACCTAAGCAGGCCATATTTGCAACAGATGATGTTATAATAAAAATTATGGAAAGGGAAGAAACAGAGCAGTATTAAGCCCAAAGTGTTTCCCAGAGAGCAAGAACCCTTCAAAACACCCTTTTCCTGATTTTATATTCACCTAATTAATCTGATGAACCAATAAGAATTTCTTTCATGTACGTCTGATGGACTAAAGCGTTGCAGTAGCTGTTGTGAGGCAGCCTGAATATCCAAGCCTAGCAGTTCCATAGTAAATCCGTTTGTTTAAAGGCAGATACACAGCAAGTGGGGATAAGGCAGGATATTTTAAAAGGACATGCCTTGAACTGATGTTTTCAGGCTTACAATTAAATGGTGGGAGGACAACCATCCACGTGGAAGCTATTCCTTCCAGTATAGTAAGGCAAAAAAGGAAGACAAGCACAGAGACTGAACGGCAGTGCAAGAAATAGAGTGACGTGTCATATTTTAAAAAGCGCTAATGAGAAAGTAAGAGGCTCATGCTGAACCAGGCTTCACAACCAGCAGTAAGTTTTAAACTTTTTATATTACACCATCTTTAATGAATGGAGAATCACCCTTGCACTCACTGCCAGTTTTATGCCTTCATTTTTCTCCTTTAGATGATGGCCAAATATTTCCACAAACTGCCACTTTCCAGCTGATTAATCTATCAGTTTTGCATCTACACAATCAAACTAAGCAGTCCTCAGAAATTTGCTGTGTGAATGATGGCCTCGGTGTTCTGGCTGCAGTGAAAGCCTTTTACTCATGAGCGGTCTGCACTGCTTTAGCAGCCTTCATAGACTTCCACAACTAAAGCCAGGATGGTTTTTATTCCATTTCTTGTTTTACTTCTTCACCTCCTTTAGGCACCATCCCCTTCACTTTCGATGTCCACACTCCTGCCTTTTCACTACATTTATGAGAAGAAGTGTAGTCACAATGTGCTTCCCAAGCTCTAAAGCTTCTTCTCTACAGGAATAACCGGGATAACCACTGGTCAGTAAAACACGCCAGGAGCAGAACTGAAATGTCACAAATCCTACTCCAGTTCTTGCTGGGTTGCACAGACTGAACACATGATAAAGCACAGCATTTTTCATTGAAGAAACAAATGGAAATGGGTTAATTGAAAAAAATGTTACATAATTGACTGTTGAGTAAATCCCAAAGTGAATTAGGTGATTCATTGTGGAATTTTTACTTTTTTTAACTGCAAGTCTGTTATCCTGACCAGTATAATCTAAATTTTAATTTTCTTTCACTTCAGGAGATCTGCTTTTTCAATGCAAATATAAAATACAAATTTTTTTGTACTTTCAGGCTTTTGGGATGAGCTGAGTACTGGCCTAAGAGTGCCAGACTCATCCTCAAAGCACTTGCTGCTGGCTTCCAGCACCTTTGCTAGTCATGCAGTGATAATTTCTAATTCCTGCTCCTGATGATTGATTACACTGCATTGGTACAGAGCCAGAACACCCTGAATTCTATCTTGTCTTGTCCAAACCTGATTTCCTGATCCATCAGCACAATTTACAATGAGGTACGTACTGATTTGCCAAGCATGGATTTCTGGCCTGCATGACTGAGGAGGAGGTCACACTCATCATCCCTCTCCTGGTCCCTGCTAGGATGAAAACTACCTATGTCACACCAATGAGCTGCATTAATCAGAGAGATGAAATAACAACTTAAAATAGATATTTTGAGCTCACACCGGTGAATTAAAGATAGCTCAGTACTCTTCAATTCTATCCATTGCACATTCTTTAGCTATTTACAAGTTTTGTTCTCTAGGCCAGAGTCTGGGATAACATCTGGCTGAAAAACAGGTTTCTTAGAGGTGGATTGGCCCTTAATTTTCAGGATAGAATATGTTACTGCTGCTCCTGAAAATGTGTAGTCCATTAAAGCAGGTAATGAAAAACCATTTGTCTATGGTAGTAATCTCCAGTGAAAGCAATCTTGTATAGAAGTCCATACTCTCCCACTGGATGCTTTAATGAAAAAAATAAAGCAGCTGCAACACAATCCCTAAATATTCCTTGATTCTCCAAAATAAAGAAATTCAGAGAACCCAAATGCCCTCCAGAGGCAGATTGCTCCTCACAGTAAGGCATTCTGTTAAGGGACAACTGTTCAGTTTCCAGAGGAGATGGCAGAAGTTTAGCTGCAAGGTCCAATCCAGTGTTTATGAACCACCAGTCAGAAGACACACCTTAAAAATCTATTGTTCAGGGGTAGCTTGTAGGCACCAAGTGAGGTGCTGACAGGGATCTAATTTAAAGAAGTCATCCTAGCTCCAAATATACACAATAGAATCTATAGTCAAGAAGAGCATAAGAATAAAAAAGTTGAATTTTTACGTGAAAATAATGAAATACTGTTCTTACATAGGAGATGTTTTATAGGGAAAAAAGAAGCATTTTTACAGTGGAAACACACAATCTATTCAGTGCTACCAGGAAAACGATGAATCTACAGATACCTTGAAACCATGAAACCTCTCAAGTACAATGATAAGGACTGACAAATAAAAAACCAAAATATATTAAGAAGGTACTGGGAAAAACATATTCCTTACCTCATAAAAAAAAGCAAAACCAAAATATTGGCTGAGATTATCAGTTCCAGTGTACCCACTCTATATTTTTTCTGAAAATCAGAATTATGTTAAGTATATTTTGCCCTGAACAATTTTAAGCCGGTGAAACACCTATAGAATTGGACCATTTAGATTAAACTAAGAATGAAAGCAGAATTACACAGTTTCAGTCAAGGTCTTGATGACCCTATTTCATTTTTAGGTTTTCCTTCTGTCATGTCCCTGCCATTTCTCCTTTTTTTTCTTTCTTTTAAAAGTACCCTTGCATTCATCATCCCCAGCTGATCTTCTGGGAAGCTTTCAAGTGTGGAACTGGAGCCAGAGAGCTGCTGAGTCTGTGTTCAGAGCTGAGGCTGATCTAGCTACAGTGAGGAGACAACTGTCTGGCTGCAGATGGGCAGAACTGGCCAAGTTCCATCTCCACACATGGAATGCTGAAGGGTGAAGTGAGACCTCCTTTTAGCTAGGATACTTCACTGGAAAATAAAGTTGAGCTGCAAACTACATACTGAGAAAGGCTTCTCTATTGCCTTTGTGTAAAAACATGGGAAGATCTGCTGGTTTTCTCTCTGTGAACACAGATTCCTGACAGATTTTCATGGGCCATGGCAAGAATAATGTACACAAGGTTTTGAAAATGCTGATAGTACTTTCAGCTGCAAATTGCTACAACAGAGTTCTAGTACAGAGGAACATCCAGATGTGCCAAAAAACATGGGAGTTCCCTGTCTGCAGTGCCAAGAATCTTGTGCAGTTTTAGAGATTGAAGAATTTTTTAAAGCCAATTCCACACAGTGAATTTCTATGCCCTTAGTTGTTGTAAAGTGATGAGGCAAGAACAAAGTTCAGGCCAAGAACTGCAGTGCACAGACAAAACTTAATGGAATACAGAAAAAATGAATTGCAAAAACTGCTGTAATTTAAATATTGCTGGGTCTCAGTGTGATCAACGTAACACCAAAACATGCACTGAAAATTAAAAACAAAACCAAACGAAGAATGGTAGAGAGCAGAAAAGGCAAAAGTCAGTGGGTCACTACCAAGAGGAAACATGGGAAAAAAAAGGCAAGGAAAACCTTGACTGAGAAGAAATGATCAGTGGGAATTCTGAATTGAGCCTGGTATTGTTTCTGTGTCTAGCAAATGTATTCAGCAGACTTGCATTGCAATACCACTGTTAATCTGCATAGGTAACACTGTAGAGATTAAATGGTTACAAGTTAAGCCTTCACACAAAATTATCTCACTAAGACTTCCCAAAAAGACTTTCCTGAACTAGGAGTCCCCAGCACGGAATTCATGGACAGGATTTCAAAAGAACATTACATATTTGTTATTACATAACAAGGTTTTTGACAGAACTGATATTCCTCTATTACTTTGTAATACACTAATTTTGAGCCAGTTTTGTTTTCTTCTCTTTTATTATGTTTTTATGAATGAAAAGCAGAATATTAAGCCCAGTTATCAGTATAAGGTTGTTCTAAAGGTTTTTCAGAACTTGAGAGAGTATTAAAAATTTCCCAAGGTCTTTCCTCTAAAATTAGATGAAAATCATACTCTAGATCAGGTAACTTTTTCTCTGGAAAATGTTCAAATCTAGCAAGAACCTTTGAGAACGTACTGGAGTTATTTAGAAGTTAGGTTAGCAACATGCAAGCAAATAAAAAAACCAACTCAAACCTTTTTTCCCCCCACACTCACAGACCACAGTAAACTTCTTTAAGAGTGAGGAATTACCACAGACTTTTTAAAATAGCCTTTTTGCTTTAAACCAGCAGCCCCACCATCTGTTCTATGCTAATTAGGAATGCAAAGAGAACACATTTCACAGTTACATCAGCACATAGTAAGATTAAACTGTTTAAATGGCTGGGTAGAAGCTTCCCATGCTCATACAATGATATTTCCAGCTGTGTTTCCCATGTTTGTGACACATATAAGGAGAAATGATATCCTAGATGACACGAAAGCTTTAGAGTTACTAAATGTTTCTTTGTATGCACTATTAGATACAACGATCTGTCAGTTTAGGACTGCTGTTGGTTCTTTTGAATCTGGACCAGGAACTTAGAGCAAAAGTGAAGAGACAGCATAAAAGACAACAGTGTAAATTTATTTGGAATTAGAGCAACATCTTTGAGTGAAAGAATCTACTCAATATATCATTACTACCTTAGCTGCTAGAAATTAGTATGAATTATAAATACTGAGATATTACTTGTATTAATATCTGGGAAATGTAACAGGCAGTGGGGAATGCTTAGGTGAGAAAACAACATCTGGCTGGCAATAATCACAAATGATACTATTGCTTTAAAAAGTAAAGTTAGTTGTGTCTGAATCTGCAAAAATCACAAATGCAGAATGTAATGGGTGAAATAATAACAGATATTTGAGAAGTAGTCAAAAATAAGAACAGATATTTAAATATATGAAAAGCAGTCAGACTGAAATAAAAAGAACGTGCTTGCAACACTGTGAGAGAAAAATCGGACAAGCAAAACAGTTCCTTGTCTTTTATGAAAGATGGGATACTGTGAGCCTGTAACAAAGCAACATTGCCACTAGACTTCCACAGGCTGATGTAGGTTCAGACTGAAAATGGGAACAATTGTGGTTTAAGTAAGAAGATCTGTAAGCCATGTATAAGAAAGTTCATAGAATCCTCCAGACTTCTGACTATTTAGCAGTCATTAAACGTGCAGGAGATAGATAATAGACGGCACATTTAAAAATGTATTGGTTAAATTAGTTAGAAATGCAAAGACTGTATAAGATTGCATTTAGTGTTGGAGATGCTATGTTAGATTTAAAGGGAATTGTCAGTTTCTGCTTTTCCCTGTTTCTTTGGGTTTTTAAAATAAAATTCCTGCTTTATAAATATAATTTGCTTTATAAAAAAACCCTCAGAATAAGTACCCGTACACATTGTAAAAATCGATCATTTTCTTCTACAAGTTTCATACCAATGCTGCTGTGATATTTCTCTGTTCCATTTCAGCAATTATCTATAGCAAAGAAATGCATTCACAATTTGTCTAGTGTACTATGCACAGGTAGTGCAAGTTTTTATTGTCAGTCTCTGAATACTTTCCCCAAACTTATTTAGACTGAGAATCTAGTGATGCCGATCTGGTTTTAAACCACTTTTCGTGCTGATCCGCCTTCTACCAGCATTTAAGGAACATCAGAAAATATTCTCCTTAAATATTCTAGGAACCCTGAAGTGCCTGTTCTGTCGTCTCTGTTAAATGGGACTTTCTGAGGGTGTTTTATTCTGGTTTGGGGGGCTGAGGGAGGCACCCCATGGAAGGGCTGGTTCAACTTGGCAGCCCTGTTAGGACACGGCACCGGCTCCTCCCATGGCTGCCCACAAGGCTCTGAGGGGGCTGTTGGAACCAAAGTAAAAAAAAAAAAAGAAAAAAAAAAAAGAAAGAAAGAAACAAAACACACAAAAAACGACCGCTAAAAACTACCTTGCCAAACGGAATGGAGTGAGCAGCCAGCCACCTGGAAGGCTTTGCCGGTGTGTCTCCACCTGCTTGCCGATCCTGAGGCGAGGCTGAGAGCGAGAACGCCACCCCTTTCGAAGACTTCCGCGGGCGGGACCGCCCTTCCCTCACAGTTTCCCGCCCTTTGGAAGACTTCCGCAGGGCGGGAAACTGTGAGGGAAGGGCGGTTCCGCCCTTTCCGAGACTTCTTAGTCCCCCGTCTCTCAGGGCCCTCGGCTGTGAGGGGGAGGGTGGAGCGCTCGCTCCTCAGGGCTGGCGAGAGGCGCTGGCGTTTTCCTGGCAGGTTGGTGGGACCTCGCTGGCTGTGAACACGGTGTGGCTGGTAAGAGTTTTCTCCCTCCTCTGCCTCAGGAAAGAAGAAGTTTGTTTTTAAGAAGAATAGCGCTCTGAGGGGCTGTTAATGGCGGGTCCGCGTCGTCTCCTCTTACGGCTGCCTTGCTTTGGGCTGTGGCACTGACTGAGGTGCGAGGTCACTCCTTTCCTTCTGCTTGTGGTTATACACATATATATGTATGAATTTTTACATATATATATATATATATATATACGCACACATTATATGTATATATACACACATTATATATATATATACACACGTGTTTGCCCGCCCCTGAGTTTGGAGAAAAGACACTGCTGAGCACTTTCAGGCAGGTGAGGGTTAACCCTACTTGTCAATCTGGTGTGTGAGGGATAATTGTTTCCCTTATCTTATATCCTTAATATACGAACCAGAAGGGTGCTAATAAAAGAAATAGCTATTACTAAAGCTTTTTTCTCTCACAGAAGAAAACAAGTCCATGATTTTGGTTTTATCTGACCCCAGCATTGCCTTGAGGGAGTGGGGTGGGTTTAAAGGAGCTATTAAAATTATTGCTGGGAAATGAAATTTGATTAAAAAAGCAGCACCCCCATGGCTTTACAAAAGCATTTTGGTAAAATAGTGCTGTTTCAGGTTGTTACTTGAGCTCTGGGTGCTGCTTTATTGAAGGTATCTACTTAAAATATTACAGATATGAAATGGAAAACTGCCTTTTATTATTCAATATTTGAACAGCAAATACAGGCCACTAGAAGGTAAAAGGTTTGCCTGCCCCATTGGTAAATGCTTATTATTTCTGTAGCACAAATGGCTCTTACACAGCAGTATGATATTATTTTTATAACTTTGAATTTTTTTTTTTTTTGTTACTATTCCTTCTGGTGATTATAATTAGGCAGAAAAAAGTGTGTGTGTTTTGTTAGGGGTTTTTTTGTTTGTTTATTTTGAAAGGGGGCTCAAAAATGTGAATTGCTGGTACTTTCTCCTTGAAACTGAGCTACCAAAGCAATCCTTGCCTGGAAATAAATACTTGTAATTGCTACCAGCCTTCCAGGGGAAATTACGTGGTAGTCCTTGACCCTCCCAGGGTTCAAGTAGTAGCATCAGCTAAAGAGGTGTTAGAAACGCCATCTCCAATGTGATTTTCATTCTACAAAACCAAATTATATATAGTGGATATAAGCATTTTATTTGCTGACATTTATTCAGCTGAATAAAAAGAAGTCACGTTAGAAGGAGAGATTGGGAGAGTTGCTTGAAAGTAGAAAGTGTGGGTTGAGAGCAAGCATCAAATGGTGTATAGGTAACTTCCATGCACACAACAAATAGTAATCTTGTATTAAATAGCATTAATGATGTCAGAAAGGAAAGTTTCAGACATTAACATTTTATGTGCATGTGTAAATGGTTCTTATGGCATCAACCAGAAAATGTTCAATGTTAATACTTTTATTACATCGATTTTATAGAATTATGTTCCCTTAAGGGCTTAGGGAAGCTGCCAATATTTGACATGACTTGTATTTTGTTATGATCAGATCAAGCTTTTAGTATAAAGCTCAGTTAATACTGCCAGGATATTTGGCTGCTATGATAGATTAGTATCCTTCAGTTTTTCCATATGCTTTTGTCTGTTGCACCTCTTTTAAGAAATGGGCTTAATTAGTGCTAATAAAAGTGAGACAAACAAGAATGCTCAATTCTTTGCTGGAAATATTTAAGTGGAAGTGTGAATCTCTGTGAAAGGTAGTAGTACATATTTTCTCATTTCAGACTGTTTTCAAACAGCTCACTTGGCTTTTCAGGAGAATCCTGCAGTTTTCCAAAAAAGCACCAAAAAATTAGAGTTTGTGCCATAAAATACAGAATAGCTGAGGTTCGACCCCCGTGCTTTACTAAAAGGGTGTCCTGTATTTCCTTGCCCTAATTCATGCTGTGATTTTGTGTGTATAACAGCAGTAAATTCGCAGTGTTACTGTAAAACTTCTCTGGTGGATGCCAACTTCACCATTTTCAGCTAAGTGCTTGGAAGGAGAGCTTTGTTTTCGTTTCTTTTATTGTTTAGGTCTGAAGTTAATACAAAGTAACAGATAAAAATGTTGCAGTGGTTGGCTGCTTGTTACTGTTATTAGTGTTACAGTGTTATTTCTCTGCCAAGGAGCGTTTCTATGTGTGCTGTGCATGGGTGCAATTCCGGAGATACGGGTGGCAATCAAGATAACTTTGAGTTTTATGTTCTTGCGGTTTTTCAAACACTTAAATAGCTCCTACAGCCACGTTTTACTTGTCTGAGAGCTACTTGGAACTTGCTGGAAATGGCAGGCTCCAAGCATGCACGTGGGCAGGAATCACAGCAGGGCCACCAGGTTAGAGGATTGTTTGCAGCTCATTCAGCAGTTACTGGATTGGCTATTCTCTTTATAAAGATGCCAGATTTGGGCGGCCAAAGTGGGTATTTAACTACAGGGTGTGAGTATGAAACCTTTGTCTGGAGTGCCAGATTTGATGGTATTGGCTGTGTGGTTGACTATAGTCAACCCACGATGCTTGGTAAGATTTGCTTCATGATTGCCTCTCAGAAAGAAAATATGCATTTGTAAGACTTCAAGTCTTTCTAAATCTATAACTTTAATGAATACTGGCTATTGTATTTACCCATTTATGTCTCACTGTTAATAAATTTAGAGTTATTCAGATATATTAAAGCAAACCCAGACCTCTCTAGCTTATCTGATAGAGAAATGAAGACCAACAAGTCAGTAATTCTCTACATGTAATGTGTTTTAGTAGAACTACATTACATCATCCTGGTTTGTGATGAGTGATTTTTAAGTCTGAAGTAGACCATGAGGAGTATAAAATCTTTCATGTTTACAATTCTGTTCTGTATTGATATTCATTAAAGCTGAATATTCATTACAGTTTCTACTTGAAAAGGATGCAAGTATGCTGCCAGTGTAGCACAGTTTTTCAGCTGAAGTTTTAGGCAGAAAGGTGATAATGTCTGTGCATGCAATGAAATTGATGCTGTGTTGCAGAACTTCTTTTGGCGACACAAAATAAAGGTGAATTTCTACCTGCTTTTATTCTCCTAAGTTAAAGGAGAGAAGACAGAAAAAGTTAAACATTAAGGTAGTGTTTATTTCATACTTATCAACCAGTAGATAAGCTTTTTCAGACTGATACTTGAAAAAAAAAATTGCTTTAGTGTGCATGTTCTCTATTGAGTGAATACAAAAGAAAATAATTTGTTTGCCAAGAAAATAAATGATACGACACAAACTAAATCAGTTCCTCGTATTTTTCTTCTGGCTGATTGATGTCTGACAGGACCTATATTCTGTCTTGCCCATGACTAAAACAAAAAATGAAATATTTTCTTGTCTTTAATGGCAAATATTTATTCCTGTATTCTTGTTATTTTTTTACCTTATCTGAGCTGTGCTGGCTTTTCTACTTTTTCTCTGCAGCAGCCATCTTTGCACAGCTCAACTGAGCTGTTTTGGCTGAGCAAGGCAGGGAGGAAAAGGAAGCAGAGACTCCTAACATTTTTCTCATGTACCTACAATGGGGGGTGCCCTTGCTATCCTGCTTAGGTCACTGTGTTGGATGGACAGGATGGGTACATATCCTAAAATAACGTTCACAGACTTTGATAGAATTAAAAATGGGCTCTCTTCAGAGATAGCAACTATTCAAGGTCTAAATTCATACAAATGTGGTAGTCTGTATTATCTCTTGTATTTACCTAGGAATATGAAAGAGTTGCATAAAATAAAAACATTAAAAAAATTAATTGGTTCATCTATTCTTGTCTATATTGTGGGGCTAGCTGGTAACACTGTAATTATCTCATGCAAAAAAATCTTGCTTTCAGATAATTACACACTTTTTCGGCCCTGGTATAATGCACAAGACTATCACTATTAAATTATAGGACTAGATTAAATGTGAAATGCAAACTTTCAAAGGAATTGGCTAGCTCTGAACAGGGGCATTATTTTATTAATCTGAAAGCATAATAAACCTTTCACTTCTACAGTACAAATGCATCTGCATAATTGCTTACTGCTGTTGGGTATTTTTCTTCAACAAAGCCAATAATTTTAGAATGCCTAAATAATAAAACTTTTTCATGGTTAAAAGGAAGGTTGGAGTAAGATTTGGCATGGTCTTAATCCTGTTTTGAACTCAGGGTCTAAAATGTATTGTTTCTTTTAGGAATAATAGGCAAATTATAAATATACTTCAAGGACTGCATTATACATACATTCTTTGCTTGATTCTTTCCCTAATTTTCTCATTTTAAAAAGCCAGAGGTTTTTCAGTTTTGTGCTATTTTTCTCTTAGAACTGCCATTTTCTATTAAACCTAGGATATCTTTACATTAGGCTCACAGATGTGCTAGGGTTTAATAATACAAATATGTATGATTTCTTTTTAACTTGGCTATTACTAGTAATGTGAATATTTAGGAACTAATTTTAAGTGTAATAGGTAGAAGTTTTTTTTCTCATGGAATTTCCTATTAAGAAGGAATAATGCATTAAATAATGGAGGTACAACCAACAGCCCTTTCTTGGACCCCGTAATTTTTGCTTCGCTTAGGTTTGCCTGTTGTACTTCCATGTTATTTAGTAGAGATAACTATTGCAGTGCTCAGTGTATGATATGCCTTGAATGACAAGAGCCATAGTATATAATTTAGTACTTAACTTAGAAGCAGTTTTTGTGCTGTGAAAGTGCCATAGGGGAAGGCAAATCCACTGTAGGAATAAGGTGCACAGAGGCTGATGTTGCAACAGATTACATGGCTGTTCCCATTCTCAGCAGGCAAAGAAAATTCTGTTCAAATGACTGAATTTTCAAATTAAGGAGAGCTGAGTCTTCTGTTTTATAACTAAATGCACTGCAATTACGACTGTAACACTGGAAAGAGAAAAGCGACCAGCAGTAGACGAAGATATGTGCCATGAATCCACTGGGTTATGAATGGCATGAGTGAATTTATTCTTTTTCTTGGAACAATGTGAAATAAGCAGGGAGTTGCTTAATAAAAATCCTTCATAGCACACTGCAGAAAAGAGCCATTATTAACCTGTGTAATGAAACAAGTCAGATTCTGTTGAACAAGTTTGTATTCCTGCTGAAATTGAACATTCATCTACAACTGTTTCTAGTTATTCCTCACATCAGAGATGGTAAAATGCCTGTAAAAATTGAGGGATCTGCAATGAAAAAGACTCATTACAATATGGTACCTTCTTCATTTCCCTGGATTTGCAGGGCTGTTTGTGCCATTATTTCCCTGGATTTATTTCCTGAGTGCTGTTCTTCCCAGTCACAGATGTCTGAAGCTGTTGTTTGTTGATGAGTTGGCCAACCTTATTGTGCCAAGGTTGTAGTAAGGAGACACAGTTACTGAGGTGTCTTTAACTTTGTTGAACTGCCTCAGAAGATTTGGTTTTTTACCAAATAGAAGAATGTATTTCTTGCTCTAGGAGGTGTCTTCCTGTAAAAGGACGAATATGGTCACTTACTATCAAGAGGGGGCTTCAGGCTGGGGATGAAGGCTGGATGTTTTGAGGCTCTCATGAAAAACTCCTTTCTCAGGGTCAATTTTTTTTTTTCTGATTTGAAAGCTGTCTTAATTGCAGCTCACTGATCCTGTTCTTGAGTAATGCAGTCCTTTCCTGATATAAATATGATACCGCTTTTCAGGTGCCCTCTATGTTGCTGTGCCACTGAAAGAAGCTGACAGTCCCTAGATACCAGAGGTTGGGTAAATGAACTCCTTTGTGATCTTCCAGTCCCTTTTGATGTAGAGCACCTGTAGGAAGAATGTGACATGTTTAAACTATACTGCTGCATTCTGGTGGTCTTTGGCATTCAGGATTTGGTTCAGGAACTTTGGGTAGTTTAATGATGCCCACCTAGACCTCAGCCTAAATCAAAGATGCATGAAATTTGTACAAAAATTGGCATGTTTCACATTATTTTCATAATTTACTGACTCCTGTGAATAATTTTGAATCAAGACTAACAACTGAATGTTAGAAGACATGATGAAATCCTACCAGAATCCTGGCGGGTTTTACAAGACAGTATTTTATAGTTAAAAATATAAAGTCTGTAGTAAAATTAGCTTGTCCTGCAGCAATCTCCACTACAATTAGATATCATTAATAATTCAGTGTTGAAAAAGTTTGCATAAGAAATACAGAGCATTAATATTTTATTGTTGCTAATACGCTTTGCTTTCTGTTCACATATTCTGACTTGAGCAAGGGAAAAGTGGTTTTTAACAGTTTTTTTTCCATATGAGTAGAGAAATATTAATCACTTTCTCAGGAAACTCCCAGGGGAACTTGCACATGGGTAAAGCTTATTTTAAAGCTTTTTTTCTCATTCAGGTTTGTTCTGATTAACATTATATGAGCCTTTTCCTTTAAATTCAGTGTGTGAAATCTTATTCTGCCAAAACCCAAGGCACAAATTCCCTGGTTATATTTGGAATGAAATTCTGACCCTATTAATAATCAAAGATTTGACAAATGCCAAACTGCTGAATGAGATCAGAACACGAAAAGTCCTTCCATGTAACTAATTTCTAACAGCTAATCATTGGAGTTCTTTTCACTAGCTGGAGGCCACCCAGCCTCAGAAAATGTTCACCTGTATAACTTTATGAAACGTAGTTGCATGGACTTTGGTGATGACTCACAGTGGCTGATATAATTTGACACAGTAAAGGAATCTGTCAAATCAAAATCCAAGCAGAAGGGAGTATTTTTGTATTTCAGAGTAGAGCTGAGGCAGGAAGATTTGTGTGCTCTGCTGCTGGATGTACACGACATCATGTAAGCACGAGCCTGTCTATGAAAAGCATCATCAGAAACCAGAATCTTTGTGAAACTTTAGAAACTGAGTTTTAGATACAATCCCAAAAAACCTACCTTAAAAACAGACACAAAACTTGTTTGAGGTCAGTAGGTATGAGTTAGTGGCAGAGATAGTCTGATAGTATTGTTGTTTCATATGATTAATTTATTCCTCACAGATATGTCAAGTGCTTTCTTTCTACTGTGAATTTTTCATTAAGATTACTTTGAAATAGTCTTGGCTCTGTAATTACCTATTCTGATCACCAATAAAGGCATTAGTCTTATGTCTAATTGTAATTTCAATGAAGTTATGATTTCATAGCTATTTAACTGTAAAAAGAGTTAGTAAGGCATTGTTTATGGAATTCTACTGCACCCATAAAAAAGGCTATTTCTGTGAAAGACAAAAATGCTATTGCTTTGAGTTCTCATTGAAATGAGAATCCCTTTTCATTGCAGCGGTAACTACAACTTATGGTCATTAAGTCTCAAAAGAATCCTTTATTACCTCCCCTCTTTACTTTTTAAGCTGACATTCTGTAGGAATAAGTAACATTCAAAGATTTTGTGACAGTGTAAAGCTATTCTAACAAGTATTCGATTAAGCTAATGTAGTACTAATCTGTCAATTTTTTGCCTTAACAGTATTATCTGGTTAATCTTTTACTGATTGTGTTTCCTTGATTTAAAAAAAAATCAGTATTTTTACGTTACTAAAAAATGCTTTTTTAGTACAAATATGCCACATTCACTGTATTAAAACGGCATTGCAGAGGATAATTACTCTAAAGATTTATTTACTCAAAAATATTCTAAATTACCTAATTCATTAATTCCCACCTTATTAATGTCCCTGTCAGCATTTAAGACCAGCATGACTAATCAGATGTCAACAAAATGCAATTACTACCAAGTGAAAAGTAATTTTCATCCTTATGTTTTTAATGAGCCTGATACAAAGCAAATCTCCTGTAATTGCAGTGTTCCTCAGCTACTCACAATAAAGTTATGGCTTGGGCTTTCCATCACTACAACTACTTTGCAGAAGAGACTTGAGGTACTGAATTCCTTTCTTTTTCTTTTTGACTCAATTTTATGGGTAAATCAGCTCCCTACAGGAGACTTTTTGGTTTTATTGGTAATTACTGAATATGTTTCTGAAATGCACAATTGAAATACTAGTTTTTATTAATCTGTTCCTGGTTAATTTTTTGTAGAGTCCTCTACTACTGCACTAATGACAATTTATATTTTTATTCTCAAATTTATTTTCAAATTCTAAAAATATTTCTCTCTGTTAAAGAAATCCCAATGTTTGGCACCTTTTGGAGCTTTTATTGAAAAGGAAAATCTGTTTCTCTTTGTGAAGGTGTCTTCAGTTATTTTATAATTTTGGGGACTGAGGAAATGTTGAAAACTTAATTGAGTGAGATGCTTTTGAACATCATCTGTTATAGTTTGCTATTACTGAATCAACACAATGAGATTGGAAATTACTACTTGAAATACTTTGCTCTGTGACTCTATCAGAGCCTGTCCAACAGAGCTGGATGTGGTCCTGGTTACTTGGTGCGCTCACTGACATTTAGGAGATTCTCAGTAATATCTTGTCCATCTGTGAACAAGCCCGTTTACTAGCATAAATCTGTAGCCATGGAAAAAGATGAGGAAGGAGCTCACATGTAACACCCTGCCTATGTAAATGGTGCATCTGGTGCTTTTTGAGGTAGTGCCAATGACTATTTCTAAGCAGACTAAGACACAGTCAACTGATGGCAAGATCAATCAAAACCATGCCCTGGTATGGTTTTAGTTTGTAGAACTGTGGGAGAACACTCAGAGAAGAACACCCCACCTGTACAAAAAATATTAAAATAATATCTCAAGGCCCATAATTACGAAGTAACACGCTTGTAGCAGGACGTCATCATGATGAAAACTTGCTCTTACATAACATCCAGAAAACATGAGTTCTCTTCCTATTTTCCCCCCTCACTGTATCAATAGTGAGTCTTTTTAAAAAAATGGAATATTGTGGCTTTCAAATCATACCTTAGAGACAGTACAGATTATTTGCAAAGATCAAGACAGAAGAAATATGAAAATTAAATAGATGAACTCTGAGATAATAAAAAGATATGTAGCAGTCTGAGTGCTGGTTTGCCAGCACCGTTGTTGTGTGTCAGGAATTCAGGTCAACAGAGGCGGGAGGAAACGAGTCTGTGGAGGCCTCAACATCCAGCTCTTGATAAAATATTGCGGCAAGGTAAGAAGATGGTTCTGATTTTTATGTTTTTTTTAATCTTCTTGATTTACTGTTACTTGCTGCTCTTCATATTCATGTGTATTGCCCTTCTGAGTACCTTAAATATACAGCCCAAGGTCTGCTGAGTCTTTGAGCAACAATAACTACTACTGTTTGGTTTTTAAATGTAATTAATAATATTTCCAAAGCGTACTGTTAAATCTATAATTCTCTAGCTACTATGACTACTATTTTCATGTGAGTGCCATTGGGAATATGAGCAAAGCTCTGCTGTTTTCTGGTTGCCACTGTTTTTAATTGCTGTAGCTGTGCCAAAGTTGACTTCTGATGAAATGGCTTGTGTTATGTCCTTTTTCTGTTTTGGACGGCCAGATTAGCCTCGATATTCAGATTTTACAAGCTGAATAGTGTTGCCTCAGCTGAAGAGCTGTCACATGAAGTAACAATCTGCACCTCACCAGTAAAAAGCTGCAGGAATGGTAGCATTAGGAAGAATTTCAACTGTTTGAGAAAATGTGTATCTGCCCTCACCTGCAGCCTAAGGGCCAGATATAATTAGATTCAGAAATACTGTGTAAGAGTATTCTATTATCAGATAGAATCAGTTTTGCAGGTCTTTCCTGAGCCTGCATACTGTTCTACCGAAATTAATTTCTCCTTTTGTGCTGCTTACATCAAAATCTCTTTTACTAAGTGCTACACTACTTTTTTAGGTGAATAACAGAAATTAAAAGAAGATTAACTGCAGTATGGTGACATAAAAAATTATATTTTCCACCCATCTTTTGAAGTTAACATTAGGAAAAAGCAGTGCATGTGTTTTCTGACTTCAAAGCCATCTAGCATGCAAAATTACAACTTCCCAGTATCCTGATAGGAACTCATTCAGTCAGGTAGCTGAATGACAGCTGAACAGAATCCAGCTGGGCCGTTTTCACTTTGAAAGTAGTCTGAAATCCCTCCAGCATGTCACAAGGATTGTAGTATCAGAAGCAGCAAGATGATTTTTTTTATGATGATAGGTCTTTAAAAACTCTGTTTTCACACAGACTGTTAAGTCGGGCTTGCCAAGTAGTCCTGAGATTCCGACTATCCAACTTAGTGGAAAAGTATCCAAAGGAGGACACGTGCTCTTTAAAGAACAAAAAATGCTGACAGTATAGGTGAAAACAGAGTGCTGTACCCTGTTCCAGTGTTCTGTCTTTGTTTAAACCTTTGAGATCACAGTAACCCAAGGCAAGAAAACTTAATTCAAAATCTGTTAAAGGAATTTTTCATTGGTGTTACTGTTCAGTTAGGAAAAAATGCAGGAACTGAAAATTCACAGAATGCCATGAGTTTCTTTGGAGAATGTGTAGGAATATTCTGAGTTCAGCTTTAGAAGCTCACCAGATCTTTCTCTTAAGAAATGTTATTTGTTGTCACATGTCATAGTGTAACTATTGCTCTATGGGGTTGTGGAATGGAAGTGCTCGAGACTGATAAATAATTTGAGAAAGAAAAGAATTGCTACAGCTTTCCAGATGAGAAGCCAAAGATGCTGGTCCTCCTTCCAGAGAATTATACAGTTGGTGGATCATAAAGAATTTGAACTATGATGCTAATTCTCATCCTCAGGATAATCCAACGGGATAATCATAAACATCCCATTCTTCTGGAAATAATTAAGTTAGAGGGCAATCAATAATTTCAGGTTCAGGATGTTGTGTTGAGCCATTCAGATATACCTTTAACCTCTTTTTGTTTCTCATAAGGCGTAGCTCCAAAGTGTGTTGCACACTCATGGGTTTACAGTCATTTACGTAAATTGAAGATCTGCTTTTATATTTTTTCGAAGCATTAACTGTGCAGTTGTTAATCAGATAATGAAAAAGCATCATACTGCTCAAAAATTGTTTACTGAGGAGTTCATTCCTTTCATTCAGTGTTGATTTCTTCTGATTTAAAACTGCCTCTGCTTTTAATAGGTAATCAGAGTATTTTTTTAAAGGTTAGCTCATGTTTGGAACAGAAAAGTCTTCTTGATTTTCCTGAAGTTTTTCCTGTTTAGATTTAAGATGATAATTGGTAATATTCACTGCTTAATGCTTTAGCTTGTTCATAGCTGCCTATAGAGAGGCATAATCTTTTTCAGAGCCAGATGGTTGCACATCGTGCATCTGTAGTAGACACAAAATTGGCTCCTTGTGGAAATATTTTTTGCAATTTTTTGGATACATTTCCATACCACTAGTTATAATAATATTGAGTGGCTTTTTTTTTTCTTGGGGAGAAGAAAGGGGTCATTTGCTTTTTTTAATAAACCCACTTTTTAAAATTAGTTTCCTGTAGAAATTTGAGTTGTGAGATCCCACCGGCAATCAGTTTCTGTCACTTTATGCCTCAGTTTATTTGAAATTACTGGCTAATTGCAACCAAATTTGAAACAGAAAATTCTGAAAGTTGTAGCATGGGATAATATAAGGCAGAATTTTTCTCATTAGAGGGAAAGCAGACAGTGGCAGGAAAGTCAAAGTCTCAATCCTTGGAAATCAGACCTGGGTTGGACAGGCCCTGAGCATTCTCAACTAGGTAGTATTTCTTTGAGGGTTGGCATTGGACTAAATGACTTTCAGAGGTCCCTCCATAGCTAATTTATTCTGTGAGCCTTTGATGAATAAACCTATATGTTAAATGTCTCATGCTTACTGACATGAAAGTCACTGGTGTTGAATGAAAAGAAATAGACTTGGATATTTATGCACTCAGTCTGGTAAGATCTCTCTGCATATGGCCTCAGAGCAAATCATACAGTAAATCTGGCATTAGGACTCAGAATCAGATAAGAAATGAAGCAAAATGTTGTTTCAATATAAATTCCTGCTAGAGTGGGATCCAAAATGTTGCAGTGTTTTTTAGGCACTAGGTTTCTTCCTGCAGGGTTTTTGTCAGGGTAGCATCTGTCCAACCCCTCCTTATTTTATTCTGGACCATGAATCATTTGTCCTCCCACAGCTGTCATAAGAGTGGCATAAAGTTGGCATAAACTCTGTGTCATCTGTCCTGGCAGGTTTCAGGGAAATTTAATCCTCTTCTCACATCTGATCTTGATTATGTTTATACTGCTGTATGATCCAATACTACATGGACTATGCAACCATCCTGACTGGACTTAGCTGCCTTCCTTGAATGGGTTTACTGGGAACTCTTCATCTTTGTGATGTAAAGTCCAAAGAACGTAACAAGAAGAGTCTATGGAAATGAACCAGAGTCAATAACATGCCATGATTAATCCCTGAATATTGCCCATAAAAGTGAAGCAAATATTTGGGCAAAGACTCCTACTTTTGATTTAAGAGATAAACTGACTTTCATTTACACAGACTAGTGAGCAAAGTCTGCTTTCTCCGAAAGGAGAAATCTGTATTTTCAGGAATGACATTCAGCTGAAACCAGAAGAGAATCTGTGTGAACGCTGAGTTCAGTAGATGATTGCTTGGAAGGAAAGGAAAGCAACTTTTAAAAATGTATTTTAGAGTTAGGGGAGGTCAGCTTACCGGTCTGAACAGACTCAGCTTCAGTTAAGTGTAGGCAAATAAATGATGGCGTTTCACCATTATTTTAAGTGACAGCTGCCTGTAACTTTAAACTTGAGACAATTCCAATAAATAAGTGTATCTTGGCATTTTTATCTACTCGATTGAGCTATTTGAGTTTTTGCATTGACAATTCTGGTTGTGTAAGTAACTAAAAAATAGCTGTCCTTAGGAGTTAACTTGTTAAAACGTTCCACAACCAATTTTCTAAATTTTTAAAGAGGGAGATTAGTCTATATCTAGTATTTGAGCAAATGTTTTGGTTAGGAGAGGTATTGGCGTATTGTTTTGCTAACAGAGCTCAATGAATCTACCAGTTTGGGTTTTTAATCTATTTGGGAGTAGGAAGGACTAAGGGTAGGCTTTAGTATGTTATATGTCTTTCTCAGTCTGATAGCCTAATTTACTGATAATCAATTATTTAATCTAAGGCTGAATGTGCATCAAAACACTTAAGGATTCACAGTAAATCCTCAGGAGCAGATTCATTAATTTTTTGAAATATTACTTGAGTGATGCCAAGATTGTGATAGGAATAATCTCAGGATAATGAAGCTTTTGCTAGAGGGAAGTCAGAATAGCCTACAGGTCCTCACTGAGGACATGGCTTCTCTGCCAGGGTCAAAGAGAATGAAAGGATGGACGCGTTACCCAGTGCCTGCTCTTGCCTCAGTAACGAGCTTACTTTAAGAATGACAGGGACAAAAACCCCAATGTTTTGGTTCCTAATACTTATCTATGTGTTTTCCTCTGATAAATTTATTACTGAGTGACACTCTCGAAAGATGGAAGCTGGATGTGTTTCTTTGGTAACACATCTAGAGACCTCTCCTCGCAATTTGCTTTGTTTTGCCTTGTGTTGCGGATTTCTAATTCTCTATTCCATATGGGTTTGAAACTATTGGTATTCAGATGTTGATGCCACACATATCTTTCAAACTGAAGCATATTCGTGTCAAACTGTTAAATATTATTCAGAGAAGCTGTCTGACAAGTCTGACAGTACTTGCTCATCAGTGGTTTATGAGCACTGCTCTTACCTGCTTGATTAAAAACCCCCTTACTGCACTTCTTTTTTCCACTTGCAAGTAAACTGAGTAGTCGAACCAAGTGAGTAGATGTCACTTGCTGATAATGCTATAGATCAGTTGTCAAATTCCAAGGCTGAATTAGCAGAAATATTAAAGAAATACTAAAATTCTCTAGGGTTGGTTTTTTTGGTGGCAAGGATTTGAGATGACAAACTGCCAGCTCCTGTTGTTACCAAGGTCTCAAACATCCATTTCCTTTTTGAGTGCAACAAAATGTTTTACCTTGTTAACAAAGTCCCTTTTTGACTTGACAGATGGCTTCTCCAACACATGACAAAGGATGAAATCTTAATTTAAAAAGTTAGTTGGGTTTTTCTCTACACAGGTAAATACAGTAGAGAAGTCCTAAAACCAGCATTTCTGTGAAATTTTGAGAGACTTTGAAGTTATTGTTAATATGTACATGTTGCAGTGAGGAGACAAAATCTTCTTTGAATTTGTGCATAGATGAACTGCAAAGTAGCACACAACATCAGGTTCAAAAATGAAATGGGAACATGGGAGATTTACAGTCCTGTTGTGCATATGAAATTTGTGTGTTGTGTATTTGAAAGCATGGCCTTCTTGCCTTTCATCTCCTTCAGGAGAGAGCACAATCATCTTTCTTGTAGATATTCAAGAAAAACCCAACCAAAACATGTATTTTTAAAAACTATGAAAAAAGCAAGCAATTAGTTCCCCTTCTGTAAGCTCCTGGTGGCTTTAAGTGCACAAAGCTGCCCAATGCTTTACCTGCTCCTTCACTTTTAGATTCTATTTTCTTGCCTACAGTGGCTGTGAGCCGTGGACCCCTAATGGTCACGGAGAACAGATGTAAACCAAATAGATACTGTATGAGGCTGAAATCTCTTTTACCACTGGAGTCCCCATCTTGCTGAACAGAAAGTGGCACCTGTGCTGTCACTCTCCCAGGACTGCAAGCCTCAGCTGGGGAAGGCAGAGAGGGAGATCAACACAGGTGTTCATGTTCTCTAGCAGAGTGCTGTAAGAACTTTGGAAAAGGTGAGTAAATCTCTTGTGTATTAAACAGAGAGCAAGTCACTGTGTACAAGAAAACTAATACCCCTTAGTCCAGGCAACAGTGACCTTCTGAATCACTGACATTCCCAAATTCCCAAGAGGTACTGGCATTCAGTTGTTCCTCACTCTCCAGCTTTTCCTGTTGCGGGACTGAGGCATGTCATCTTCGATTTCATGCCACAAATCCCTTTCTTTGGCACCTCATTTTCAGTGTATGGAAGAGGAGGGTTTTGTACACTGACAATGCCATGAACTAAGCTGCTTCGGCCGAGCATCAAGTCACAATATGTCAAAACTCTGGGTGCTCACATGAGCATGAACATTAGTAAAATGACAGGAGCTACTTTAGAATGAGAGAGACTCAGTAGTGTGTGACGAATCATCTCTATGCAGATCACTAAAAGTCATCCTCTAATCCCATTTTGGGAATAATTCACTTGGCATTATTATCTTCTGTTGTACGCAAACCTGCTTCCTATCCAAAGATACGGTATTTTCTCTTATGAGCTGGTTTGAAGTTGCTGTCCAGGTGGCCTACCTTTCGGGAGAGACATGGTGAAGGAAGGGAAAGAAATCAGACCAGCTGTGTTTGCAGTCCATTTCAGTGGCAAGATGCAGTGCAGTCTGGCTGAATTGCTGCTGGATAGCTGTGTAAAGCAGCACTAAGGTTAGCAAGCTTATGTGACTGCAATGTGGTGCCTCTCAGCCTTGAGGTGTGTTGACTTGCCCAGTGTGATAGCCAGTCAGTGACAGGAACTGAAACCTTTGGAAATATATCCCCAGTGTTAGCCAGCTCCCAGGTATCACACTGTCTAATGAGCTTGTTCAGCTTCTCAGTTTCTTTGGGATGATGAGTCAGGCAGACCAGGAATCATATTCCTTGATGCTTAGGTGTACATCTATGCTCATGTGTAGTTTACATCATATCAGCAAAAATTTTTCTGCTTTGCAGCTTCAAAGGCTTGCATCAACAGGGAAAAAGCAACACAGTGGGGTTGAGGTTTGCTGCTCGTTACAAAAGTTAGGAGTTCTGATTTAAGAGATGCTTGGCTTTTAGTAGATGCTTGGAAAAGTGATAGGCAGGAGACTTTAGCAATTCCTGCTCCAGGAAAGATTTGATTCTTAATATGAGAAATTCTCCTTTAAATCAAGTCCAGTTCTATTTTTCTTTTCCTCAGTCTTCCTCAAACAAGGGTTTGTGGCTTGTGTCTGGTCTACGGCATTAACTCAAAGGCAAAGGTCTCCTTTTAGTGTGTGTCCATATGATACAGAGAAAAGCTGACGTCTTGTTAATAGCATTTAGTTGCTGTTACAGGGACAACCCTGATAAATACCAGCAAGGTCAGAACAGTGTCTGTTTGAATGCATGCTGTAAAGCTGTTGTTGTAATTAGTACTAATTAGCCTCTCTGTTGACAGAGTTGTAAAGAAGCCAAGTAAGATTTTTTTTTTCCCTTTTTTAGTGGTGTCCTTTGCTGTGATAAAACCGTGTTGATACATTTGCAGTTCTTAATTTTATTCTCCAGGACTTTCAGCCAGGAATCTTTCACCAATGCACAAAGTACTAAAAGCTTTTCTAGAAGTAACTATCAAACAAAGAATCAATAATTTACCATATTACACAATTATCCTGCAAAGAGCTCTGTGTGACCAGATACGGTGCTTGGCAGGAAGGGTATATCCACTTTATAAGAAATCCATTTGGGTGTTCCTTTCAGCACCAGGAGCTTGTTCATGGCAAAATAAGAATGGTTGAATGTAAGTGCACTCAATATAAAACCATATTTTGAATCATAATCATATAAAAATAGGAAAAAAGACATCTGGAAACTTTTGTGTTAGATATAATTCCAATTCATTAATATAAAATATGTAGTTTAGATTTCATGACAGTAAAACTACAGCTGTTTGCTCTCTAGAATCTTACATTAACAGCATGAACGGTTGTCTTTGTTATTTGTCGTTATTTTCATCCTTGAAACCAGAAGATTTTTGGTAGCTGAAGGAGTCAAATGCAGATTAAAATGCTGGTGTTGTTTCAATTGACTCGAAAATTGCAGAATAGGAAATATTTGAGCAAATGCAACCTGGTTTTGTTTAGTGTTGGTGTCGTTGCTTGCATAAACTACCCTCCTTTTCAGACAGTAGAGTGCTGAACTTTGCAGTATGTGTGCAATTTTAAAGTATTTGTATTCAGTGATGAATAATTCTCTCTAGAATTTGTTTCCTGCATGTATCCATTTGCATTTGTATAAAAATTCATGGGTGTATTTGTTCTTTGTAGTGCATGGAAGTCCACATCTTTCACCATGATAAAGTGCAGTACTTGAGGCACCTGGGAAGGGTTACAAAAAAGCATAAATGGTGTTAGTTTGAAGATACTTGAAGTCCAGCAACAAATCAGTACAATCAGTGGAACAATCATGCTCACTCTCAAGAAAGTACCATTTTATAAATATTCTACTTGCTTATATTCTTTTCAAGCTGTGTTGAAACAAGTAATTTTTATGCTGAGCCAAATGGTAGCTCTTAACACATATTTCCTCTTATCATGGATTTGCTCCACATTATGTGGAAGACATGGTGAGTTCTTGAAGCCAGTCTGAAAGGCAAAAGCCTGGGTTTAGACAACACTGATTTGTCAGGGACTGGTGGAAATAAGTTTGCAAAGGCTGTCTCGAGTGTTAGAATTCCAGAAAAATTTCAACATCTTTGAAAGTTAAACCCAGTTACTACTTATGGTCTTTTGAGTTGGTGTGTTTTTTGTGTTTTGCCTCTTTCTAATCTCAGTTTAAATGGCAGATACAATTTCTGCTATTCATGACTACAGTCAGTGTGGTTTTGGTTATTCATGCAACTTCAATTACAGAGATTGTGTGTAGTTTTAGATTTTAGGGATTGACATCCATGTGTACAATTGCAGTAATGCTGATGATGCAGTTACTAAATATTTACTGTAGTCACTGTGACTTTAAGCCATTGCCACATGAAGACAATAAGTAATTTTTTTTTGTAGTTTACTCTTTTGGAGCAAAATTGATTTAACTGTTTTCCCCACTAATTAGTTTCCTTTGTGTTCTCTAGCTTTTTCCCATTTAAGTCCAGCTTGTTTGGTTTTTTAAAATGAAAATTTATTAATTTTTTCATACTTTTTCTTGGTTAAATGAAAAAGGAAAGGAACAGGCCTAGCTGTACAGAAACTGTATATAAAAGGAAGGCTGCAATATTTAAGTATCAAAGTTTCTGGTAGGAACTGAATGGATTTTTTTGATCAGTTGTCTAATTAGTTGGTTTTGCCACCTGAGGAAAAAAAGAGAGAATTTCATTTGCTTTTTCTTGTAATTACTGAATATGATGTATCCTGGACTATTTCAAATATTTTTGCAGGTTATTGGTTTCAGAAACAGTGGATATAGTAGCTGAGTGGCATTCTTAAATAATATCAAGGTAGTTTCTTTTACGATGAATGAGAAAAAGGGACATTTCCATTTATTCCCATTTGGTTGGCATGTTACGTGGAAGAAAATCACAGAGAGTGGGCTTTTGCATCTTGTCACCATGCTTATGTTTAATAACTTAACAGCATTAGCCTTTATTTGATGGCTGATGTCTGCTGCCATCGATGCAATAACCACCTCTGGCTGACTGGAAGGACAGAAGTATGCTTTGTATCTTTTCCTTTCTGACAGGTATAAGGAAAAGGAGAGTGGGGCTGGATTATTGTTTCTTAGCTACAGCTGTGGTGGTGAGATCTGACCAACTGCTGAATGCCTTGAGTTAGGAAGAGGAAGGGATTTATTCCCTTTCCTGTGTTTTTGTTAGGGTTTAAGGAGTCTGTGCTCTGGTGCTGGCTCTTGATACTCCCAGGAATAATAGAAGAGAAGTGGTGATTGAGTGTGGGAAATTTTCATCTTGAATAAGGTCACCACAGTCACCAACAGATGCTGAATCCCCAAAACATAAGGTACATGTTCAGCTGATTTCTTCTACCATCTTAAATTGCACCAAGGAAACAGTGAATAATGAAGGAAGCTGGCATTGAATTATACATTTCATGGCATGACAGTTCTTCTTTATGGAAAATGTTACAGAAATTGGACTGTGCACTTCTTCAAAAGCTCCTGTTTCCTTTGCGTGATGGTTGCTATGGAAAACTCCAAGTTTTCAACTTGCTTGTCACACTTGTGACTGAGGTTTGTAAGAAATAATCATGGTTGTGTACATCTCTTTATAGGCTGTAAACTTCAGAGCCTTATCTTTTTCAATACTTACATGCTTGTGATAAAAAAAGAGGAGCATATTTTTGCCAAGTAGAATTGTTGTATCGCAGATTAGGCTGGTAAAAATTCAGTAACATGGCATCACATGTGTTAAGTGTTTGAGGTGCCATAATTAATCATAAATTAGCCACGTAATTTAACAGTGTATTTTTAATATTCTGCCTTTGTAGCTGTGAGAGCTGTCTGTTCTGACAGGGATAAAAATGGGCAAGAGCTTTGTTTAGCATTTTTTAGCGTGGCCTCTTAGCCTGTCAGTTGATCAGCATTAAAGTCCTGGAACCTAATCCATGTTTTCTTAGAACACAAATAAATCCATTATAAGAGACAATTGTTAAAAAAAACCCTGAAGGCAGGAAGGGCAGGAGAAATTAATTTTTTATTGTCCATTTATTCGGGTAGGTAAGTTAATGTATTGTGTTGTAGCCCGTTTCATAAACTACCTTTTATTACCATGGTAACTGTAATTCTACGTGAGTTTTACCCTCTTCTACTAATGCAAGTCCCAGTATTGACTGGTTGAATTCTTGCCTTCAGAGCCAGCTGGTGCCTCAGGACCAGAGCACATTACCCACATACCATGAATGCTTCACCAGGAGAAATTATCCTACTTGCTGGGCCTTCTGAGCCTTGAAATCCTTACAACTGTAGGTTTCTGTGCTTGTCAGTCTCCTCTGATGTGGAGAATTACGTGCAGAGGTATATGTTTCTTTGGAGATTAAAAGCTAAAAAATGTTGTGCCCTTTCACCTACAGAGAAGACTTATATTTTCCTGTAGCTGAAGTTATGAGGTCTTGCCCTTTAATAAAGATTTTGAAGTGCAAAAAAAGGGTGAATATTCTAGCAGAGATGACTTTTGAACTAAAGGATTTGAAGATAAATTCCCACCTCCTTTATAGAACGGAGATCTGAGTCTTCTCAGTGGTCTCCTACCATTTTATATTGTGGACACATTCTGATTTTGAATGCTTGCTGAAATTTTAACTATGGTTTATATTGTGCAAAAAATGAAGTTTTTGTGTGCTTCCTTTACATAAGGAAATGTTTTGGGTAATATCTTGTCAGTGTGTTTAAGAAGCTAAGTCGCATTAAAATTAACTTCATATCTTTATGTTACTGCATTATTCAGAATTTGTGTTTTGGGGAACCTTTGTTTCTTTCAAGGAAATATTTTATAGTCTTACAGTTAATGTGTGAGAAATGCAGTATAGATGCATCCCAGAAGGTTTTCAGCAACTTTCATGTGTAAAACCAGACAGGTAAAAGCTGATACAATGCACATTCCAAATGGTTCTAGAAGTAGTGTACTTCATCTTGAGAAAAATAAATTATATTCATATGAAGCCTGCATCGTAACTGTGATGTGCAGTGTGTTAGCAGCAAATTTGGTGGCTACCCTTGGCAAGACCCATATAATTGCATCAGGAGACCTATTGAGATAAACTCAACCTAGACTCAAGTTGTTGATTATTTCTAAGTGGAGAAAATGTGTTTTTGTTGTTCTCTGAAAGACTGGGAAAGAGCTGCTGTCACTGCCAGCACTATCAAGGACATGTCATTGTTCAATTTGTGGCTTTTTCAGCTATGAATGGGGCTCTTTGAAAATGACTGACACCTGCAAATGAAGTCCTTGGATCCTGAGCTTGTAACATCACTGGTAATTTAATTACATAGACAGGTAAGAGCTTTCTTGGAGGAATATTAAGATAGACGGGAATGGAGAAGTGAGATTTTTGTCACATCACATTTTTTCTGTCTCTAAGTCATCTGGAGTTTTTATCACAAGCCCTGTCTTGACATAGACTATTTATAGTAATTGCCATAATTTGGCTGCTTCATAGCTTTATTACAGTTTGGATTACTGAATTTTTGGGTGGTTTTCAAGAGGGCGAGCTACTTTGCAGAAGTGACTTCAGGAAGTATGTGCCAAAATAATTAGTACATTATTTCTGATTTCACTCCAGTGTTGTCTTGGTCTTGCAGATTTGAGGAACTGAACTTAAACTTAATAAGTGTGTGTACCTTTTCCAGGATGAGATTAAGTGAATGAAATGGTTTGAGATAAGTCCATACCTCAAACACATGTGAAATCCTCTCTGTCAGACATGGAATATCAAGTTAGCCTTTGGAGGGACTCATCTCTGGTTTATCCTGAAGGACTGCAGCCCATGCGGAGGACCCATGATGGAGCAGAGGAAAAATATGAGGAAGGTGCAGGAGAAAAGACACTTTACAGATTAATCAAAACCCCCCCCATTCCTCATGCCCTCTGTGCCACTTGGTTGTGGTGGGAGGAGGTAAAGAAATAGGAAGTTAAGGATTGATGTTTGGCCTGGAATGAAGAGATGGTGGCTGGGGAAGTTATTTTAGCTTTTTTCTTTTTTTTTTTTTCCCCTCATCATCCATCTTTATTTTTAATTGGTGTTCCATTAAACTAATTTATCCTTAGGTCTGTTTTCCCTGTGATAATAAATGGAAAATAATCACACTGTCTTTATCTTGACCCATGAGATTTTTCATCTTATTTTATCACCCTATTCTGTTGCGGAGAGAGAGTGAGAGAGCAGCTGGCTGGGCAGGAGGTCCTGACATCTGGACAAGGTCAACCCACCACAACCATTTGAGGGTGAGATGAAGGAACATTTTTTTTTAAGTATTAGTCCTTAAATTCAGTGTAATCCTGCTTGGTAGGCTCAGTGTCACAGTCATAACTTCTTTTTTTATTGTTTCTCCTAAAGGAGTAGCCTTGAAGGGAGACAAAAATCCCACCTTCCCTGAGCAGATAAGTCTAACTGGAAACACATCTGGTATTTACTGTTCTCTGCAGCAAGGAAACTTTGTCTCCCAACAGATTTACAGCCCCATGACAATCAGTATATTTATCTAAAATTATGATTGCTGTTTCTTCAGTTGCTCTGAAGCAGGAACTGGTTATTATGCGACACAAGCGGCATGGATGGTGAAGCTGGCATCCAAGCAAATTTTAGGTATTTATAGGGTTTCAGCTCAGTGAGAGTTATTGTTTTTAAGATTAATGCTTTTTGTAATCAGCTAATTGTCAGTTGTTTTTCTGAACAGTAATCAAATGTATTCTGAAGTTGTGTTTATTTTTGGACTAGTGCACCTTTTGCAAATTGCTTACCACACACTGAGTGCTGTACAGGAAATTAGACATGAGGAGATGCAGAAACTGAACAGAAGATGTGGGGTTCTTTTTGTAGTGATGGCATCCATGCTGAGATTGCCTTTTTTCAGTTTCTGCAGATTGAGAATGGTTGTGAAACACAATGGAATGAGGCAGTTAATGGGTGATGAGCTGTTTTGCTGACATGCCAGTACCAAAAACATGACTCCTCTTATATAGTTCAGGATAATACTGGAGGTTTTCTGAGCAATTACTTGATTCAAACATTCATTGCTTATGAATGGCATTTGTCTCAGAAAACTGCATAGGGATCTAATGAAATGGTAAAAAAAAATACATACCACATAATGTAAGTTATTGTGCAGTAAAACCATTCAAATTTCAACAAAAAAAATAATAGTTCCTATTTAAAATACACAGTTATTTCTATGAAAACAGATGGTGCTTTTGAGCATTTTCTCTCACTGAAAGCAGATTTCAATAATTAGCTCAAAGATTGAAGCTAATATTTCTAAAGTGTTGTGCAAAAGGAAAAAAAATCACATTAGCAGTGCACATTTCATTATAAAAATGCACCATAAGCAGTTCATGCTCCTAAAACATAAAATAGGAAGTGGCCTATATTACGAAGTTCTTCACAGCTCTAGACAGAGTAAAAGGATTAATATTTATGCAAAGGCTTAATCCCATGAAAAGTTAGGTCTTGATTGATATCACCTTTACACTGCAGTTGGAAGAACATCCACAGTAGATATTAATATGTTTCATGGTGGTTTAAATCATAAACTTGAAGGTGTAATTGTTAGCAAAATTTCTGCTGTGTCTCTGTGCCAGACTGTGCTACAGCTTAACATATGGCGGCACTTAAACAATTACTTATTTGCGTATTTCCATCAACAGCACCAACAAAACACTTAAGTTATTGCTGAAAAAATATTCAGGATTAAAAACTAGGGCCATGACAGGGGTGTTGTAACTAGATGGTCTTTAAGGTTCCTCCCAGGACAAACTTGTTTTAAGATTCTGTGATTAAAGACTGTGGATATGGAAATGCACTTAGACCAGTTATACCAAGATTACTTGATACCTTCTTATAAACTGAGATTGCCAGCCTATAAACTCATCTGTTCTTCAGTAAGGCAGGTAACAACCTTGTGTAGTGTTTTATATTATAGTAGCAGCCAAAGGTGGTAAGTAATCAATGGGGCTTACTGCCAAAGTTGGGGCATGAAGTGAAAGATTATGACTTCTATGTTAAGATGCAGGTTTTCAAATTTAAAGACAATATTCCCACAGGCAAACAAATATCAGACAGTAAAAATCAGTTTTTCTTCCATCATTTTTCTGCTCCCCTTTAAATTGAAATACAGCCCTTGCCTTCAACAGGAAATAGTAGCTAATTTGGTCAATATCATAGCACATACTCTTATGGTACTCTTTTAGAGCGAGCTCTGTTATAGTTTAGAACTGGCAAGTACTTACAGGAGGTTAGTTTCCTGAGTCCAGTGCGTAGTTTGATTGTGCACTTACCATTAGTGGGTTAGTGCATGCTAATATTCAGGGACAAGATGAGTCAGAACTGTTTTGAGTTGCTCATCTTTAATGTTCCTGCAGTGAGGAACTGAAATCCTATTGCAATTCTGTGGGCATCTAGACCCCTTGGAAATCTCAGTTGACAGACACATCCCTGGGGAGATGTCAGAAAAAGATGTTGATATCCTGAATGGAATATAGGAAAATGTGTCAGAGCTGGCTGTAGGTCTGTGAGTCACCAGTGAATAGGTTGTTATTTTGATCACGGGAATGAATGAGCCGATTGAAAACCTGTAGAGGGAGATGAAGAGAATACAAATGGCATCGTAAAGCAGTGCCTCAGAGGCGACTGAGCTATTCCTGAACCAAGCAGGGCATGGAAAGCAGGCACAATATTGTGCCAGTGCAAGTGTGGTGCTTCTCCTTGCACTGTAGGAAGCCTGGATATCCCTGCACACAAATGTTCTGCCAGGTACTATTTTGCATGATGGAACAGGCAGAAATACCCACACTGTCCCAGTGCCTCTGTGCCTTCATAGAAATGACAAGTGTTCTGATACTTGCCTCATTGTTTCCCTGCTTTTAGCCCAAGTTTTAGCCAGGCAGCTGAATCCTCAGGGAGAAAAGTGAATTTGATGCATTGAGCCATGACTTTCTCTGATTAGAGAGCATGGGTATGGCTACTGATATGTATGGATGGCTAAATACTCAAAACCATGAAAGGAGGCATAATGGGGTTTGTGAGCTGCATCTTAAAGTGTTAATCTTAAAATGCACTGAATTGACTCTTGGAAAGTAAATGGTACTCTGATCAAATGGAGCAACCTTTGGACAATATACGAGTGTATACAAGTATTCAGACAACATAAATTCCTTTTAGATTTTAATAAGAAGGAAGAGTAAGATGAAGGCTTGTTTACTAAGGTATTCATGCTTGCTTTGTCTGTCTCTACTTGGTTATGTCCATTACTACCCCAGCTGTGCACTAAAAACAGTACCCATACTTATCAGAAAAGTTGTAGCTTACAAGTGCATTGTCTTATGCAATTCTCTCATGTTGCTTATGTTCCTCTACTTCCAGCTAAATCAGGAAATTGCAAGTGTTACACAATGCTGTCACCTGATGGTAAGAAATGATGGTATTGGAGGCTTAGAACTTTAAAAGGAGGGTTTTTCTCTTTTATTTTTAACCAGTCTTAATGGCACATCTGACTTTTTGTTAGAATTTAGTATCTTTTTTTGTTAGGTTTCAGTAAAATGGAACATGAAAAATCATTGTTTTCCCAATATTCAGGTAGTAGCTGTTGTTGGGATCCCTCAATGGTAATGTTTGTTTCAAGGAAATGAAATACTTCCTTCCCACCTTCACTATACTACCTTTTTATTAGGAGTTGAGAAGTCAAGTTTCCTAGCTGTGTTAAGAAGAAAATACTGCATCTTTGAAAATTTTGTTTTGCTCTTGCTTCTTGTTCTTGTTATTGACCTAAACACCTCAGCTGCTTTGTAGTTTTACCTCTTGTGAACTTCTGGAATAACTTATCCACTGTTCAAAACTTCAGATGAGGAAAGAAATAATGTGTCCTGAATAACCCCATAATAAATAAATCTGTGAGAATCTAAGCAGATAGCTATTATTTATTGGAATTAATTTCTCTATTGAGAAATGTAAGGCAGATCTTTTACAGGTTCAAGCTTAAGATCTGATTCACTTACACTAATACTGCTGAATTTGATCACAGTGATTACAGGAGCCTTCAAGGTGGTGGCCAGACCAGAAAAGGTTTTAAGATTTTTCAGGAAACTTATATGGATCTGCCCTGAATTATAACATACATTGAAGAAAAAAAATTAAAATGACCCAGTCTTCTTCCAGATGCAGAATTCTGCAAGAATTCCTTTGAAAGGTACAGTTATTAAATCTCTGAATTTGAGAAGCTGTATGAGGTAGATACAGAATTAGAAAAACATTTCCATCATCAGATTAAATGTACTTGATATTATGGTTGATTTTTCAGTGATAATTAAAGTTCCTATTTCTGTGTTACTTTATGTAGTTATTGCAATTGCTTGGTGAGAGAAGCAGGCAGAAATTTTGCAATTGTGCTTTCATAGAAAGCACTGACAACTTTTTTTTTAAATTCAGAATGAAAAATAAAAATGAAAAAGGTGGAAGAACTACAGGCTTGCTGGAGCTCACGCTTTTCCCTGTAGTTCACATCTAGCCTCATAATCCTCAGAAAAGATCACAGGTTACTGAGCAGTGCCTTGTGGACCAATATAGGGTAAAAAGCCTTTAATAAAGGGTGCATGTCTATAACTGCAACTTAATTCCCACATGGCAGCATTATAATAATTTTTTCCCTATGGTATATCCTTATATGTGTAGATCCTAGTCTTCCAGTATTTTTAAAATATGGGGTTTATACTTTTCAGTTCTATTGTTAAATTAAGATATTTATTATATCTTTTCCTAGTAATTGTAGAATATCCCATGTACCTTATGGGGGCAGAAGCATGCTGGAGTGCTTCAGGGACTGTCACCTTAGATTTTAGCAAAGATAAATGTGGTATGTCTTCATCAAAGATCCAGACAATTCAAAGGAGAGGAGTCTGTCACAGCAATTGGCACTTGAAGTTATTATCAGACAAAGACTCCTTTAGAATAGTTAGCAGAGCGTGAAGAAAATTATTTTCATACTGACAATTAATCAAGTATCAGGACAAACTGCATCAGGGTAGGAATACCTAATCCAGAGGTATCACCCCTCTAGCAGTTTCCAGTTTTCCAATCACGAAGCAATCTTAAAGAAACCTGGGCATTCTAAGTGTTTGTGCGTTAAATCACTGATGCAAATATAGTGTCCCCTTTAAAAAAAATAGTGTGTGTACTTCCAAGTTCTCAGTGAGGATAGGAGTGACAGAGTAACTTTTCTGAGGGCACCAGGAAGGCAAGTACAAAATTTATTTCTAGCCTGGAGTGGCCATGCTTTTTTCAGAAAAGCTTTGGACTACAAAGAAGCTCATCGTTGCTTTCCCTTGCAGGGATGGGGTAATTTAAACTGTTTTCTTGAGTGGAAATAATTCCCAACAGCTTTTGTGTATTCAGTTACAGATTCTATCACATTTATTAGTAGAATTTAGGCTTAGGAGTTGCTTGAATTACTGTTTGTTTGTTGTCTGCTGCTTATAATAGAAAAAAAATCTGATCAGTTTCAGTGAATGTTGTTGTTCAGTTTATAGACTCCTTACACAAAGTGTGAGGGGTGTTTAAAACCTAACCTGCTCGCATGTGAGCAGAGAATTGTTGAATTTAGCAAATGGGGCATGCTGTGTAAGAAGCTGTATCTCAAATTCTCCCATACAGCCAAAAAATGGCTGTATGGGAGAAAGGCGTTCTTCAAGTCTTGTGATGAAAATATTCCTCTAATTGTTGAATAATTAAAGTTAATAATGTGTAGTTCATATGGGGGCTTTCTGCCCCATTTGTGCTGCTCTAAAGTGGAAAATGTAGTGGGAAACAGTTATCACAGTGTTTAATATCTGATGTTCTCATTCGATTTAATTTCTATTACATACTTGGAGATTTCAGATTTTCATGTAAGCACAGTGGATGAGGCAGAAACAGGGAGGGGGAGAGGAGGGTCTGTGATGCCGTTGTCATACCTTGTGGCAATGGTGTTGAGAACCAGCTTTTCACTTCTGTCTTGTTATGATCAGTTCTAGACGTTTTTGCTTTCTAAACACCTAACTGGAAGCTTTGGTCATCCCAAAAAGTAAGTTTGGTTTTTTTTTTTTCCTGTAGTAGGAGGGAGAAGATCATGAAAGATCAATAAAAGCAGATCTTGTAGAGATCAGAGTCAGAATTCTGGGATGGCTTCCATGTGAGTAACAGCTGCTTGAAATATCTTCACTCTGGAAATGCAAGAAATGGGTGGAGGGCAGAAGGGTTGAATAAATGATGAACTCAGTCATTTGGTAGCTGGAGGGCTTCAAATGAAGCAGCAGGTCATGGGTTTGAAACAAAAGAAGGGATACTTCACACACTGTAGTTTATCTGTGTAACTACTGGCAATGGAATTTTGAGATAAATCCACATGAAATCTGAGTTATGGAGCTTTGAAATGCAACTTCGCTCTCTTCTGATTAAAGAAGTAGTGTAACACTTTGGAGGATCAGGCTTTTGGTCCAAAGAATGGATACCAAAAGCAGCTGTGGGGCAGCACAAGAGAAGAGTGAGTATAAGCCAAGTACAGGAAGCAGCAGTAGCATCATGTTGTGGTTGCCTTGCCGCTTAAAGGGGGTGTTTGGGTTTTCAAACTGTGTACAATAATACACTTTGAAAAATTTGATTGTTATTCAGCAAGAGGAGTCTGTTGGTACTGCCTTCTGTAGGCACTCTTGGACAATCTAGATCTGGTAGAGAGGAACACGAAGATCACTACATCATATCAGTATGTTCTCAGAACTCTTCACTCTGCACGTTGGATCTAGCTGGTGTAGAGAGGACACATGGGTTCTTTGTCTTTATCTTAAAAATTCTATATACATGAAAAGATGTCATTACATATTATTACTGAATAGATAACCAGAAACCTTCCGGTTGCTAAACCTGAATTAAATTTGATTGCTATGACAAGTATATAAAGAATAAAAGATTTAAACTTCTGTTTTTAGTGTACATTTATGCTTCTAATTTATCCAAGGATTCAGTCTCTCAAACCCTGATAGAATATGATTGGCAATATAATCCTTTCTAGGAATCTTTGTCTAGATGAGTCTTTTTACCAAGTCTAATCATCCTTTTGTGCCCTTGCAGCATTGGGTGCTGAGTGTATTATGGTCAGCTTCTGCATTCTTCTCACTAATCTCTCTTCTTGCTCAGTCTGTGCAAAGAGGGAGTTGATTCTGGCTGGGCCACAGCTGTAGCTGTTGGCTCCAGTGAAATCCAGCACAGCAGAGCATGCTGAGCCACACAAGAGGGTAAGGTCTATTAATAGTGGGAGTGAACTAGACATGCCTAGGATAAAAGGAGAATGGGAGTAAAATTTCATGTGACAAGGTAGAGATGTCATAACAAGGTTATGCTTATAGGTGATTTAAACGTCTTTAAAAATGATCTCAAAGTTCATGAGACATGACATGCTAGAGAGTGCTAGTAATTGCAGTAAATAATCATTTTATGAGCAATTGTATGATAGTAACCCTAATAAATTCTGTTTCTCCCCACCCTGAGGTCAATTTCTCCCTGTCTGTAACACATCTTGTGACTAAATTTTCTTCAGCTGTGAAGCTGATAGAAAATATGGGAGTGATGCCATTGGGGAAGATGGCAGTGGAAACACTTAGAAAGAAAAAAATGTGAAGAAGAGATAGTGTTAAAGGGAAATAAATAGGGCCATTACTATATTCTATTTTTAAGGATTGCACAAAAAAACCCCTCAGAGAATAATATTTATAGAGCTGTTGAATTACTAAAGTTGGTTTGGTTTAATTTTCAGCACAGTGAATTGTGGAGCCCATAGATCCTTAAGAAAATTTCAGGAGGAGCAGCTCACATAAGGAAGTGTTAACACAACTGAGTTGTGCATTGCCTGCTTAATACATCTGAAAGGTAGAGAGGCTGGGGGTGTAGCAGGTCAGTAAAGTCAGGGACAGTTCAGACACTTGATGGCAAGTGACATCTTTTAGGTGTGTCCTGAGTGAGTCTACAGGCACTGCTATTTTAAATAAGAGTGTGAGACTGACTTGAGCTGTGTAAAGTAAAACCTTCCAAAAGATAGAAACTAAAGCTGTTCTGCTGTGCACTTTAATGCAAGCAGGAGGTTTTTCTTCACTGGGGTTGTCACTGCACTGCTTAGGCTTTATTTCATAAGCTGATACCGTCCTAATTTAAACTTTGACTTTCTATTACAAAGTATAAATCAGAAGATTAAAAACCTCTTGCTATAGATTTTTTAATAGAAAGTGACAGTTTAATTTGGCAGAGTTGAGCGGAAAGGATGCTTAAACCTAGTAGAGAGTGCCAGCATCAGCAGCTCCAGAGTAGCTGGAAATGAAAACAGAAACATGAATAATTAACAGAGAAGCTTGAGTTCCTCAGATATTTTGCAATTACTTCTTTTAGAAAAGTTTTTTCCTCCATTAAATCACGGAGTTCTATTTTTGTACTCAACCTGGTTTTGCTTACTGAAAAATAGTGGATGTGTGTCACTTGTGTTTTACAGTGGAAGTCTGGCATTTGTTGTTTTTATTTATTTAATGAAAAAAGTGTAGTTTTGGAGAGAGACTCATTTTTTTGACCAATAGGTAATTTAATTTCTTGCTGTCATATTGGTGTTTCTTTCCCAAAATACAGCAATCTTTAAAAATATATTCACTTGTTTGTTGCATTCCATGAGGCCAAAGAACCTTCAGTTTTTAGGTGCAATAAGTAATTAGTGAGCAATTGCAGCGCTGTTGACAAGACATTCCAAACCAGGGTGCAGCTTTATGTAACAACGAGCTGCTAAACATCTGAGTGATTCCATGTACTTATGGAAAACAGCATAGAGGAAACTATCATCATGATAATGGCACAGAAAATACTATGTTTTTGTAGTATTTATGCCACCTATCTTACTAGCTGTGCAAAAACTTCATGAGGTGGAGTAGGATTCAGCCAGATGGTGGAATCAAAACAGCCAATTTCTCCTGCAGGGAAATGACTGTGCAAAATCCCTGCTTTGAAAGTTTATATATTTCAACCTGCAAGAGATTTTGTAAACCCAGATGGTAATTTCAGTTAAGAAATTTGTTTAGAGCATTCTGTTGGTAAAATCTAGGCAATTTTGCTTTGAGAAAAAATATTTATGCCTGCAAAACTGTGATTTTTTTTTTTTCCCCCCCTCCTTGTGCCACCTTACCAAGTAGGATGACAGTCTGTTTTTGTTCTAGTTTCCTCTCCATAATATTATAATTTGGAAAATGCTTCTTATTTGAGGAAAGTAAGTAGTTTTTATAGGAAACAAGAGTAAAATTAACTTGGGTTCCGCTGCTCTGACTTCCAGTATAAGTGTATTTGTTACAGCCATTACCAAACTGAAGAGAAAAAGTGATGCCAGTTTTCCTATTTTATCCAAAACTGGGCTAATATCTTTTGTATTAAAATCCTGCATTTGATGTTTACCATGCTGCCTTCTATCTCCCTTACAAGTCAGCATATATCAGTACTGCCATTTTATACGTGTTCTGGATCTCTCACAAAGGATCTGCTTCCCAAAATGTTTATAAACAAGAGCACCTTGTCTCTTGCTGCCTGTAGCTTTTTGGTGTTAGTGATTTTTGTGTAAAACTCAACACAGCAGAGTAAAATTCCTTCATCACTGCAAAGGGTTAGGAATATTGCAGAAACAATTCCAGCATGATTTTTCTCCCAAGGTAAAATAAAAAAAGTAATTGAGGTCTCAGCCTTTTGATGATAATGTCTCTCATTTCTCCCTGACATGACTGGTGTAATTAAGGAGGCAGGCCTAAGGAGGTATTCTAGTGAAGTATTAGGAAATCTATAGTACCAACAGGTATTATCACTGCATAATTATCCTGAGGCATAAAGTCAAAGGAAAAATTAAAAAAAAAAACCAAAGCCAAACAAACAGCCCCCATCTATATATTTATAAGTTAAAGCAGTAGAATCATAAACTAAGGAAACACATTATTTGGCTTCTGACATAGTGTGAAGGGTTTTTTTTAGAAAGTGGAATTACTGAAGTATAATACATAGTATTTTCTTGTTCTAATGCTGCTTATATAATATCATGAAAGGAAAAAGTATAGAGCTGCAATGCTTTCAGGCTTAACATAATTAAGTAGACAAATGTTCTTGTTCTTTTCTTTAAATGTCAGATTTGGTTCTCGTTATTTTAAGGAGTTTCTTTAAGAAGCAATTGGTCAGGCATAACTTTCAGCGGGCATTTTCGTCCACAAGCCTGAGCTTCTCAAATGCTAATCCCAACTATATTTTATTACCATTCTTATTAATGCAAGAGGTATCATGGTGTCACTTTTCTTATTTTTGCTATCAGTGAAAAGGTTACTGATGAAGTACAGCTCTTGCTGCTTGCATTTTGTGACTGTTTTCAGTTTTAACCTTGAGAACACATTGACAACGTTGCTTAGAGATAAAGCTGACTTTTTACTGGAATAAATTCACTTTTGGGACTGGAGAGTTTGAGTATTTGTGTTTGTATTACTAAATAAGCTTTGTATTACTAAAACTAAAAATCTCCTTGTTGTGTTTGACCAATTAAAAAGTATCTGTGGAATTGCCTTAAGAAGTTGCTTGTGGCATATTTGAACTAGAGAAGGCTATTTCGAAAGGAAGGGTATGCAACTCCAAAATCCTGCAGGAAACATTGTTAAACTTTCTCAAGTACTTTATCAAGCTGAGGCCAATCCGAAATCAGCAGTGGTTTTTTTTTTTTTTTTCTATCCTGAAATTTGTAAGCAAACCACATTTTTAAAGGTAATGTCCACGGCTTCAAAAGATTGAGAGACCAAGAAGTAACTCTATCACCAAAGAGTTTTGTGTGGAAATGCATAGATATTAAGATAAAGATCAGAAAAACACAGTAAAAAAAAATTGCAATTGGTGTCACCTATGAAGTGAATTTTGATTGCATATTCAGTGTCTAATTAAACAGTTTATAGCAGTGTTTTGGAGATAAGTTATTGTTTTCCACAGGAACCTGTAATTATTCTTGAAAAATGAAATATCCATGTTACGTGAAATTAAAGCAGCTTACTAGAAAATAACAGGAATTTCATTCTGATAATAGTTCATGGT
This sequence comes from Corvus moneduloides, assembly GCF_009650955.1. Taxonomy (NCBI): domain Eukaryota; kingdom Metazoa; phylum Chordata; class Aves; order Passeriformes; family Corvidae; genus Corvus; species Corvus moneduloides. The sequence continues at coordinate 70,963,928 of NC_045480.1, forward strand.
ACTTTCATCACTTCTTTCTACATTAGTGGGGTGGATGTGTTAATCTCCCATGGAGAGTACAGTCTGTAGTATGATGCAGGGAATCCAGTATATGAATCTGTCTGAAAGCTGGAGGATAGGATGAGTAACAGAATGGCATCTGCTGTGAGTTACTGAGGTACTGTCCCTGAAAGAATGACGCAAATCTATCTCTTATTTCCTCAAAAAAAGAGTCACAGCAATGTTTTTGGTAGAGCTGGTATTCCTTAGCTGTCCATGACCAGTAAGTGTAATTTTTTTTTTGCTTTAACCTCATCCCTGTATTTGAATCTTATCTGAACTCTTCACCCAAGAAGCAAGGCACGATGGATTGTTTTCTGAGTGTAAGAATTCAAAAAAAATCAATAGATACTGTTTTTTTCTTATTACTTGCTAAATAGCTTATTTCTTGAAGGAAAAATATATTTTCATTTTCTTTGTCCATGTTGTCCTTAAGGGAAAAGCAGAATACAATCCATCGGCAAAAATTTGGAGAAATTTTGTGAGTCTGGTGAATTTGCTGTCCAACAAGAATTTCTCTGTCTAACTTGTCAGTGTGGAAGCAGGATGTGATCTGGGAAACATTGATAAAACATGACAAAGAGCTTTTAGTGTGTTTGATGTGTCATGCAAATGTAAACAAATGCTGCTGCATAAAGCAGAAATGTATGGCAGGGAGATGGAAAACATCTCCCCCAAAACAACAGAATAAGCAAAGGACTGTATTTAGCCCTACTGTCCTTTTAAGCTCTCTGAGAATGTTGCGCAAAATACAGCACCAGTCATTTCTCAGCTGAAATATTAAGTGTACAATGTGCCAAGTAAACATTGAACGAATGCCAGGAACTTCCAACAGCAGCTTCAGGTTTGCACCTAGTAAGATTGAAGTCAACAAGGATCTCATTAAGCTGCTCAGGGAAATGTTGAGGCAGGTATGATGCACAGTAATTTGTGAGCATGGATCTTACAAAGCAAAGGATGTATCTACTTATTCCAGATGACACCGAGGCAGCTGGGTAGTGCTTAGCAAACCAAATCAATTTACTTCAGAAGACTTGGAGTGAAAGGCATTTCTTCTGTTGGCATTTTCAGAAATGTAGCTGGAAAATACTAGCCTGGCTATTTTTTAGTATCAGACACTTCCATTTGTGCTCGAAAGAGATGATGATTAGCTTGGGGTTTTCTTTGCTTTGGGGGGAAAAAAGAAATCCTACAGTCTGTAGGAAGTTGCTGAACAAATACCTCAACATTTTTAAATGGAATCAACATGCAAATGTTGCAGCACAGGGTAATGTAATGCAGCTGTACCTTTTGATATGAGGAAAAGAAAAAGAATGATCTATTGGTTATAAGAGCAGAATTTCACACTTTCTAGGAATAACCTGTAAAACTGAGATATTCTGAGGCTTTATCAGTATGTAATCAAAATGTAGAATTTGCATGATGTTCTTCAAGACATCTGGTTTTGATATAGGAGCTCCCCTTGGCAGCTAACAGAAAGTGCCTGATGGTCTTTGAGCAACACTGGGAGCCTTTTGTTTAAATTTAGGAAACCAATACAGAAATTGCTTTCTTGATGTAACTGTACCACTGTGCAATTATCAATTGACAACACACCAGTCTGTATGTATTAGTAGCCATTAATAACATGTGCTTCCAAAGCAAGTTTTATCAGTGGCTTCAGCATATTTTTCAGGTATGAAAGAGAAGATGGATTGAAACAAGCTTTAAATACCAGCCAGTGTGTACATTTCATGTCTCTCTCTTTTAATACTAAATTCTTCTGTTAGGAGACTAATACATGGATCATCTCTTCATATCTCTCCAAGCACCCATCCTGTCTCCCACTGAAATACACATTAAGCTCATCTATTGTGAAGTAAATCCTCAGAAATCTCTCCAAAATAGACTTACAGGTGTAATGGATTGAATTAAAATTGAGTGACATACATTTAAAAAAATACTTGGTAAAAATAGTTAATCCTGATGAAAGGTATAAATAGCTTGCCTGAAGCAGAGATAACTTTGAACTATAAATAATGTAATACATTTTAATCAGTTTTACTGCAACAATTTTTATCTATGAAATAAGCTATCTTGGAAGCTCTTTTCAAGTAAGTTGAAAGAAGGATATAATTTGCTTGAATGGCATTTTAGTAGTGAAATCTCCTTAGTTTGGAACCTGGGGAAGCTTGTAATGGTGTATTCTCTTTCCTTCTCTGTGTAACAGCGGCTGAAAGAAGACTTCCTGAGAACTTGCCTAAAGTGGTACCAAAAGTACAAGTTTAGATGTAAGCTTCTTTCTTGCCACGATAGTGCCGAGGGACCATATTTATCCCGAAAATCGTGGAAGTTTTACTAGAGAACAATTCAGGTCTGAGCAGGGAATCACAGCATCACGTACCATTGGACCTGCTTGTTCCTGCTTGCAGTAAAAAGGTGGTACGTAACAAAATTTAAAAATCATTGCAGCAATTGTTGTCATAGGTTTTCCAGACTTTTCAGCGTGTCTTGTAGTTCCATCTCACTCTCAGTTGTGGATCCTATTCCAAGGTCATTACGCAATGTTTCAGCACCCTCTATAGTGCTTCCTGTTTCCCAGCTTGGGGCTCTGGCCAGTAACGCCAAGTGTGTAACAACTGGGATCACTGGTATAATGGAGCAGATTTTGTTACTGCTTGCTGTGCTTTTGTGACGTATTTAAACTGGCCTGTTCTTATGAGATAGTTGGCAAGAGACTGCATCTCTTAAAAAGGAGGAAAGCCTCTTTGAAATTAAAAGCCTTTGAGAGTTATTTTCAGAAGATTATAATGTTTTCTGTTCTCTGCCTCCTGTGAAGTCCAATTAGCCTTGTCTTTGAGATCTAAAGTTGTGTGCTGAAGGTATTAAAAACCCACATAGAGGTATAGATAAAATAATAGGTCACCAAGTACAATTTGACCCAACTCTGCTGCTGTCTATATCCAAGGTACTTAATTCAAAGCTCAGCCACAGGTGTATCTGGAAAGGAGTTTAATCTATGACTGATAACAGTGAACTACTTGAATGGGCAACAGAAGTATGAAACTTTTTCATTTGTCAATACAGACTTCATGCAGTTATACTACTTGTATTTCTTCCTCCCTGCAAAGGTGCAGAATACTGCTGAATTGGTGGCAGAAAAAAAGCTACAGTCACATCCTTACGAAAAACATTCTCTATTCATGGACAGGTTCAAACTTCCTCCTCAGCTTCATATTAAGTAGATTTCTAGTAATGTATAAAAAGCCCTAGGCATATGCCCTTGGCGTACATGATGATGTGCCCTGGTTTTCTTGGTCATGATTTTCTTCAGTAGTGTCTGTAAACAGATTTTGGACCTGGATCAAATAAGTAAGTACTATTAACACAGGAAGTCTTTCATCTCTGCAGTCTGTCAGAACAGACCTACTCTTCATGGAAAATTCCTAACCGTTCATGTGTCAAACACAAAAGGTAGGGTGTTTTTATTAGTATTTCCAGGTAATACTAATTTCTTCTGTTCGCATAAAGTGCACAGGTGTCAAAGTTTCTTCTAATTTGATGTACTGTAAAAATAACCATTTTGAGGGCCAAAGTGTCATGTTTTAATTTTTTTCCCCACATACATTTCAGTGTGAACGTACTGTCTCTTGTGAGCTTGCAGTGAGTTCTGAAATGGCCTGCGAAGCAGATAGGAAGCTGTCTCTGAAGAAGAGTACCTGGGAATAAGCTTTGACATTCTGTCTGTCACCTGGTATTAATTGTCTTATGGGAATGGTATTTCTAGTAGTATTAAGCACATTAGGTGAACTAATTGTGGAGGAAGAAGACAATTATGATAATGTGTCTTGTGCATTGCCTTTGGGAAAGTATCTTATTGACAGGATTTATCTGGGTAGGGTCAGTGTCGAAGTGTGAATTCAGCATTGCTCTCCTTTGGCATTCTGAGCTGTACTTACACTGGAACTGAATTACCATCTCCATCTTCCTAGTGCCAGCTAATGGTTTAGATATGATTTCTAAATACATGACATCTTCAAGAGGTCTCACAGCTAAGAAAATGGGACTAATGTCCTAGGAAAACTTCTCAAACCTCTGACTGGCAGGTTTTCAGTACCTTATTTCAGCCTAACTCATTACCATCATCATCATGAAGAATCTTAAAAAACACAATCTGTGGAATCTCTGGATGCTGTGGGTGAAGGGACAGGGAGCATGCTTGCTGGTGGTGCATGAGTCAATGTTTTACTTGAGTTCCAAACTACCATTTCTTTCAAGTTGTGCATTCCAGAGAATACTAAATCACAGGTGTCACTCTTGTTTTTTGATCCACTAAGCTAGTTACACCTAGTGCCTTATGGGAGAAGCTCTATAATGGTTATGCTGTAAGAGAAACTTATTCCCCTACTGTCAGTCATTCTATTTTAACAGTTCAGTGAGACACTGCACCTCGCTTAGACAAGAAAAGCAGCAATGAACATGGCCGAGCAAAAAAAGTCAGCACTTCCCTCATCTCATGTGCATTCATTATAAAATCAATACAAATGTAAGTGCTGTGGAACAAGGATGAAGCAATCTGAGGAGTATAGTACTTCTGCATTTGTATTTTAATGACAGTGTTTTGCAGTAGCTTTAATATAGGTCCATCCCAAAATAGACACCTAGAATAGCCATTGTTGCAGAAATAATTCCACCCAGAGGAAGGAGAGTGTTTAAAATACCTACAATGCAGAGTTCATAACTGAGCAAATGCTGACTCCACTATAAAATGCTAGATAACTTTAGTAACTATAATAAGCAGAATTTACTTAGGGACAATGAAAGGCAAATATTAACCTTGACAAATGGGGTGTCAAAAAGACAGGATTTAACACAGAATTGAAATAGTAAAATACTGCTTTTCTTTTCTGCTATTCTGTTCCTGAAGGGAGAAGGAATTCATTAGTAAGTTTTGAGCTTTTTTCAACTCAGTAGCCTTCTAACTAAACAGAACTTTAGTGCTTAGGTAAGTTTTTCATGCTAATTTAGTTTGTCCCTTCCACTTACAAATTTCTAGCCTGTAGTCCACTTGCATGTTCTTTCTCTTTATCAGAGGTTCTGGGAGATTTCTCATTTGTTGCTTGATTTATGATAGTGTAATAACTAGTCTAATTGACACTGAATAAACGGAGTGATTGTGAAATAGCTTTACTGACTTTATAAAGGTAAAGAAATTACATAAAATAATAATGTTTTCTCCTGTTATTGGCCTTATCTCTTGAAATATCATAAACCACACCTTCTTAGCTTTATCTGCTAACGAAAACATTATGCTCTCTGTTATACTAGAAATCCAGGGCAGTAAAATCCTGTGTCAAACAACTTTGACAGAGAAAAGGCCTTTGTTTGTCAAAAAAATGCCTGTGAATATTTGCATTCATTTGCAGTCAGTTCAGGTGCCTGTATAATTTTGATGGAGTCCATTTATTCAAAGGAAAGGGCTTTTCACAGTTTATGCCAAGGACTTTTGACTAATTAATTGTAATGGATACTGTAAAGCTAAAAGCACTTTATTTGTGCTGTCATGTGAATTTGGGATAATATTAAAATCGTTTTTCTTTTTATGCATGATGTAGGGAATGAGATGATGGCTGTCTTGCATGTAAATAAGATGGGCTGCTGCATTCGCTGTAGCAAAAGGCTTCCCACCATAAAGCCACTAGTATTTAATTGTGCAGATGGACTACAGAAGTGCTTAATCCAAACACTTAATGACATAATTGTTTAAATGAGGCATGGGGATTCACTACAGCCAGTACCAAAAATAGGTTCTTAAGTTGGAATTTAGACTAGAATTTTCTAAACTGAAGTTTTGAGCTGCAGGAGTGGGACACAGCCCTTTTTGTAAGGGTTGTATTTTTAAGGTAGACAGCACAGTATCCCTTAAAATTGGTTGAGGATGTTACATAATGTCAACACTGACCTGGTTTATCCTTCTGCTCTTTTAGCACTTGCAATACTGGGCGGGTTACTTTTATTCCCTCTTGTGTCATTACCATGGCATGTGTTTCCTAAGCTACTTTTCAGCCAGAAATGCCAAAGAGCAACTGATCTGTCATTCCATCTTATTTACAGGCAATCAAGATTTATATTGATTTTTACCTTCTGTAAAAGTTTTGTGGCTCTGATGCAGCACAATCTTTTTCAAAAATGTGCTGCAGTAAAAGAATTCATTTTTAAAACAGTGCATTAGAAGAAGACACAAGTGCATGAACATCCCATGTTAGCAGAAGTTCTCTAACTGAATTTTGTTTGCAAATGCTGAGCTGGAGATTAACAAAGTGGCTGCAAAAATGTTCTTTGATACAGGTAATGGCAGCCAAATTTGTATGCTGCATTAACTGTAGAATATTTGAGGAAACTGTATTCCTCTGAAATAGGTAAAATATAAGTAAAACAGTATAAAATGATAAATGCAAATTCAATCTGTCATAACTGTAACCATTGACAAATTCACTGATTTTTCTGTGTTCTCAGATGATTTTTTTTTTACTTTAATAAAACCTTCCTGTAGAGCTGTCAAGTGTTTTGGGGATGCTAATTTTTTAGGAATGTTGCAGGTAGATTCACTGCAAAGACCTCTGCAACTTGAGGCCAGTCAAAATAGCAGCACAAGTGGCAAGCAATCAGCCTTAACACCGAGGCTGAAGGGGAACAAGCAATGCGAGACACCAGTCATGTTGTTTTCCTTAAGCTCCTGTGCTGACAGCACCAAAAACGTGTCCCCAAAACAAGGCAGATTACTGTTTCTGGAGAGTGACAGAATCTCAGCTTCTACAGCTGCTGGTCATTCCAGAGGCTTTGGTGCTGCACATCACCCATCTCCAGAGGCAGTTTTGACAGGGGATTCAGATGGTGACTTTGCACCTTCTTTTGCAAAGAAGTCACACAACAGAAGATCCCGAAGACCTGCTGCTAGGCAACAAAAGTGACAAGCCAGGTCTGTAGCTGCCATTGCCCTAGCAATGGGAGTTCAGCTTCAGAGATGAGCAGTGACACCACTTGAAGAAGGAGAACAGATGGGGAGAATACATTTATGTAGCAGTCTGGTAAACTCGGGTAAGGAGAATGCTAAACTCCTTCCCACATAGACAGAAGAGTCTACTACTGATACACTTCTTAAATCCTGTTGAAGAATTGCTCCACAGGATAGACTGTAAGTTATCTCGCCCTCTGCCATCCCTGGACTTCCCTCCAGCACTTCGGGAGGAGCAGAGAGCTCTCTCTGAGCATTGCACTGGGAATTCTGGGTGGCAGTGCTCTCTGGGTTCTGAGTTCAGTACGTACCTTCATTGCTTGGGATGGAACTGCAGGGACTCGTGGTTTCAGGAGGAATTAAGACATTGGAATTATGCATAGCTGATAAATAAAACTGGCCTGAGGAACACATACATCTGAGTATTTAATATAGTATCGTGTAGTCTTTGTTTATCTGCTGTGAGCAAAAGGCAACTCCTCCAGGGGCACTAAGTATTTTGATGCTCTAGTGCTAGTCAAGATAATACTTTACTTTAAATACTCCTCTTAAAATATTCAATCTGGCACTAAAATAATTCATTTTGTTTTACTGTAGCCATGAAGTAAAACATAAAATTGTAGAAGCTATAATGGATTTATTTTTTTGAGGTGTGTAGGTGTTTCAGTGACTAAACCAAGATTCTTAAAAGCGGTGTTTCACAAGTATTCTACATTTCTTTAGGGAGAATGTGCATGTAATATTGGAGCAATTTAAATTAGAGTTGCTTTCAGGTTGTTAACTATGAAGTGTACTCAGCTGGCAGTATCGGTACAGTGGAGCGCATGCACCTAGTACAAAGTACTAGGTAAAGGGAAAAGCAGCAACTAATTTAAGGCACAGCTTTTTACCTTATACCTTATGGCCTAAGGGTAGCTGAGTGGCATATTCAGTGGAAAGCCTAAGAGAGCTCACATTTTTAAAGAGTTTCTTCCCTTCTTACTGCTAGAAAGGAGAAACAATCCAAGCTACTAATTGGACATAATAGTTTCAAGGATATGTAAATAGACCAGAAAACATGCAGGCAGCTGCAGTTATAGGCTAATTATCTGTTGTTACCAGTTTAATGGGTGGTTTCTTGAGCCACAGAAGCAGGAAAAATAGCTTGGAAGGGGTTTTTATTTAGACAGAAATCTTGTGTCCAGGTAGATCTTTCAGAGGACTAATTAATCTGCAGATATTTGTGTCAGACAGACCAGAGCATTGTAAGGCAAAACTGTGATGAATTTGAGAAGAATCTGAACTTTTTTTTTAATACTTTATTAAACCCAATTTAGACTAATAAAAGAATCTTGTTAAACTCCTTCAGATGTTTGTAGCTCATCATTCCAACATCACAGTCCAAAGTTCTACAGCCTTCCTTTGCATGTTTTATTGTGCTCCTTCAAGATTTTAACAAATTAAGTAGTCATTCATAGTGCACTGCATGAGCCTTGGCTTGTCAGAGTTTGAAGAGGAAATTTTTTCTTGTTGTAGTTTCTGTTTGTTAGGCTGCTGCTAAACAAATGGGATAGGACTGATCTCTCTGTTAGGAGATGAGCAGTTAATGCAAGCAGGGTGGGAGGTAAGCAGATTGAGTGAACGGGTGCTTCCATATGGCTGAAGTGAGATCTTTCCGTGAGGCAAACGGAGCAGCTGGAAGTACGGATGCTGAAGACTTCTGCAGGATGAGCCCTGTTTTGAATAGAGATTTGTTCTAGTAAGACTTTTATTGAATCTCTGAGGACATCCTTTGACACAGAGGCATGTGACCTCTCTGTAATAATGATGATTGCTTATAGACAAATGTGTCTATATCATTGACACACTTTTTAATATTTCTTTGTTGTATGTCTGTGGAGTTTCTCAGCTGGAAGGAGTCTGGTGGATGAAGCACTGTGTGAGTAATGAGCTGTCTGTGGAACATCTACAGTCTCAATACCTGCATCTCCACTGAAAATAGTCTGGGAACCTGTGCCTTAATGAAACTTCAGACCATACACCTAGAAAAGGTTATCCTGTCATTTTGACTAAATTGGCAGCTGGCTTATTTTTTTATATTGCTTTTATTTTGTGCTTGGTTACTTCTGATCTGCCACAACCTATTCAGCTGCATTCTGCCTAATTTTTCCTTAATACAAGCTCAAGTCAAACAGATACTTTTAGAGATGATGCTGCACTAATTTTCATTTTGTCAGGTTCTTTCTAGTGTCAAACACTGTCTTGTCAATAAGTTCTTTGATGTGGCATTAAAATAATAATTACTAGTCCTTAAATAAATATCAGTCTTTAAAAATAGCAATAATACAGTAATAACAAATATTATTCCTGTAGTGAAAGACTCTCTTGCCCTTGGGAACTGTATGACAGTGCCAGGATGTAGTGCCTCAAGATTTCTCTTGAGTACAAGCGTGATTGTGGCATTCCATTAATATTTGTTTGTGATAGAATCAACACAACAGAGCTTGAACCGAACACTCAGAATATGTGATTTGTGGATACATTGAAGCAACTGAATAATTTGGTCTGCCCCAAAGATGAGGAAAGACTAGAAAACATTTGGTTTTTTTATTTCCAACCAGGGAAATGTAATAAAAAATTGTCATTCAAGTGTATTGTCTAGTTATCTTGTATTACTATATCTTGCAAGTATAATTGAAACCCATCACCAAAGATTATCATCTTTTGCTGATTTTAAATGTAAGGAACAACTTGCTCCAGGTCAGTTACGGTCATTATTAAATGTAAGTAACTGGTGATATTATTTGTATTTTTATCAGCAATAAATGCCTTTGACTGTAGCAATAACTATTCTTTCGATTAGATAATGAAAATCAGAAGTTATCTCTCAAGTAGTTTATTAGCACACTGTAAATTTCTAACCATAAAGTGCAGATTCTATTTTGGAGGAGTGCAACTTGTTGAGTGATTTATAGCGCTGACAACACCAAGCTCAGCAAATGCATTAAGTGCTGCAACTTCCTTTTGAGAAAAAATAGTGCTTTATGTTATCAAATAGTCATAAAACTTGCAATCATAAGCCTATCTGTTGCTGTTAGCTAATCAGACTCATTCTTCCCTGGATAATATTTTGTGATAGTGTTTTAGTAAATTGCATGTTTTATTGCTTTTGTAACACAGTAACCATCTTTTCCTCAATGATTCACCAACAGGGCACATGAAAAAGTCCCTTAAGAATACATAAATCTTTGAAGTGAAAACATGTCGCCTTCTTTCACTATGCAAATTCATTTAAAAATTCAGTTTCATTGTTAATGAATAGAATAAAAAGGTAAGCTCTTGAATTGGGAAAAGAGTTATGGTCAAGGTCAAAATCAGTACTCAAAGCTGTCAGCAACCTTAAAGATGTAAGATTTGCATCAACACTTCTGCTATTGCCAGTTTCCATTTAGTTTCTTTGAAATTCTTGTCCCACGGTATTACACTGGCTTTCAGTTTTTTCAACTTCTAGAAAAATGAGTGCATCCAGCAGACAGTCAAATGAAGGACTGAGATGGGGAAAGTGTACTAAAACAATTGCTCATTTTCTTTCTCGCAGAAAAGTGTTGGGACATCCTAATTGAAAATGTAGAGCTGGCTGGTGAGCAATGAAATACACTACTATCTCTCCCATCTTCTTGCTTTTGTCATCTTTCTTGTGACAGGGGCAGAGATGGAAATGCAAGTCAAGTACCAGCCTTTGACTGTTTTACTGAATGAAAAGGATTCTGAGTGCTTGAGGTGAAGGAAGACAGTAGGAGAAGGAAGGGTGTCACCAAAAAAAAAAAAAATTAACAGTGCTTCTGTGTTCATTCTGAAAGCTATTATTGAATAACTCTAAATCATTAGTGTAATTGTGTCTATATTAAAAACAAGTCATTTTATTGACATTTGATTAGAAAATCAGCTTTATTAAGACTGGGAGTAATTGTCCCAGGTTATTTATCTCAGTTTAATAGTACAATAGCACACATCTGCAGTGTGTATTCTCATTATTAAAGGTTCTTAGCACAAATATTTAAATATCTAATAATTGGGGACTTGACATTTATTAGAATGTAGGCTTGGGGAGGGCTAGATAATGCTTTTAATGTAACTTGACAGCATTAAAATGAAAGTTTCATTAATTCCATTATTGGAATGCCTTAATGGAAAATTATAGAGATGCAACTTGGATTTACACTTTACTTCCACCTTCTGAGTCTGAAATGTATTATGGTTGCATTTGCTCAAACGCAGCAAGAAAAATGGGATCTTGAATCTTAATATATTTTTCCCCTTACCAATGCAGGGCAAGCAGATCTGAGTGCATTTAGATAGCAATACCTAAGTATCTGTACTTAGAAATAGAGTTAGTGTTAAATGTGCCTGACTAATAGCTGGACAATCACAGAGATTCTTCATGCTGGAAAAACTCATAGCAGAATCCCAGAAACCGAGATTTAGGATAAAATCTTTCTGCATGTTCTTTTGGTCTTCTGCTCCCAGATAAAGAGGATAGTGAGCTGACAGAGAGTTCCTAAAGAATCTTTAATGCCAATATCAGGAGATGCAGATGAAAGTACATCAGGATATTCTTGCTAATTTTTTCCCACTTAAATTGAAAGATGGAGTTCTCTTAGCCTGCTGCTCTGTAGAAGAGCACGTATTGACAAATGACACTCTTTTAATGCTTTCTGACAATAGCAGCGCTTTCTGCCAATTTCTGCTGCCAATAATAATGACTGTCTGCTACAGCAAGCAACTAATGAATGTCTCCAAATGACCTTTTAGCAACTACTGTCAACATTAACTACTCTGCAGCATTTTCACCTTCCCTGGAAATTGCTGGTGTTTTGTTTGGAGTGTGTAAAGATAAGTGACGTAAGGACAACAGGATCTGTGTTAGTTTTGATGGCACTGCCATTGCTCTAGTTCTGCATCTTGTGATGGACACTAGAGGTTATAGTGATAGATGACTTCTAGAGATGGAGAAAGGTGCTTGCCTGTGTGCAAGTTTCTCACATAAAGGCGATAAAAACCACGCAAGAGTTGTTCTGACCTGTGCAAACAGTAGGGAATGGGCTTTAGAGACCACTGGATCACATGAAGAACATGTTGTTCAGGTTCCCTTGAAACAACCACAAGCATGTACCTTCCTAGAAAATATGAAGGAAAGTAAGCTAAACAAACTGAAGCTAGAATTGGGGACTTAAAATTCCTGATGAATGACAGACTTAACTGTGGGACCAATTAAACCTTCCTTATCATGGTAGTTTTCTGTCACCTGTACAGTGTGACCCCACCTGATTCCCAAGCACCTATATGTAGCTTCCAGCTCAAAATGACAAGACAGTACAAGTATTTGAGGGTAAGGAATAAGATCCCTTGGATTTGAAAGAACACAAACATCTCATCCTATTGCTTAGAGATCTGCTCTCTTGAGGCTTACGTCAGAAGACCACTCTTCCTAAAACTCTACATGTTTAATGTGTATTTAAAAGTAGGTGTGAAAAAGTCTTTGCATGGCTGCTCTGAACATCAGCTCTTGGAGGGTATTTTTCTTACAAAGCCAAGAAATTGTTGTTCTTTTTGGCAGACAGAGGAAAATAGAGCTGGACCAGTGTACAGAGAAGATGGGGTTTACAGTGACAGGACCAGAATTCAGGGAACACTGGTTTCCAACTTCCCACCAGCACCTCAGACGCAGGTTATCATCCTGGCTTTTTATGCTACTAACTTGATAACCTCTGTGCTCTGGATGGCACTTCCCATCCCCAGCACAGGCTTCAGTAATTTACAAACATATAATACATCTAAATTGTTATCCACTGTAGGGAAATGTGTAGTATCACTGAATCCTTATAGTACTGCTTGCTTCATGGAAATTGTTCAAACACTTCTGCTGTAGTAATGTAAGGCAGCTGTTGGGCATGGAAATCTCTTTCCTAAACACCAAAGTTTAACAGCATTTTAGCAATTAAAACACAGTATTTTTAGTGCTTAATTTTAGCTTGGTGTTACTATTAGACTAATAGAAAGCAAAGAAATGTGCCTTCCCTTCCCCCATAGTCCCCAAAGAGAAAATTGAAACCGTTTGATATGATTTCTCTCTGCAACATAAAAAAGAAAGTTGTGGTATACAATATAAGAAAGCACACTGTAAATTAATTATTCTCTGCAGACCACATTATTATGAGATTGAGATAAGCTTTGACCTTTGCTGCATCCATTTGCATAATACAGCGCAGAGTACCATGCCATTGTGTATTTTTCATCATCGACATGTGCTGCTACTGATACTAAAATGTGTTCACTTAAAATACTCCATTGTGTGAATTTTAATTGCAGACATATTCTTTATGTTCTTTTTTGGACCAAAGTAGTGCTGGATACAATTGATCGCTTAATACCCACTGGCTTTTGACACCTGAAAGACAACTAGGAGTAGAATTAGACATTGAGAGCCCAGGATATTGATCATAAAAAGTCCATAGAAATATTATGCTTAACTTGAGGAATTCCTGCAGAATAAAATATTAACACTAATTTTGACTAATTTAAAGCTCTCTTTCTTCTCCAAATACATAAGAGGAGCACAGTTATACTTTCAGGAATTAATATTTTTATGTACATGACTGACCTTGAAAAGAGGTGGGTTAAATGATGAAGTTTTTATTCAGTGTGTGCAGACAGAATGAAAACAGTTAAGAAATATTGTTTACTAGTAGGATATCTTAAATACAGATAGTAAAATGGTATGCTAGTCTGGCTGCTTGGCAAATAACTACAATGGACAGATGGTTTTTCATTATCTGTTATATAGAAATACAAGGTTGGTAACAGTGTATTTTGTATTGATGCTTATTCATCTGTGAGGGAGCAATTTTCAGGCTGCTTGTCCAGGAAACATTTTAAATCTTCCTTTGCATCTGCAGAACAGCTGCTTAAACTAGGATTGTCAGTGTCAATGTTTTATTTCTAGTAAGCTACAGGCTGTCCTAATGTCTTCCCTAAGCCAAAGAAATGAGTATAAAATAGGATTTCAGGGCTGGGATCCAGGGTTTAATGTCTATGTGCATTCTTTATTTTGCTGGGTAAAATCTTACTCCATATTCACTCTACTCCTGGTAACTTATAATGTCAACAATTAGCACAGAAAAACACCATTTCTCTTTGTAACAGTTTACAAGTGGTGGGGGATATACTGAGTTTAGGTATTCATGCAACCAGTATGTTTGCTGGCAAGAAACATTGTAAACAATAAGGTCACGGTATAAAATCTTAATAGCAAATATGTCTCAGTTGATTACTTTGGAGAGGGAGGCTGAGGACTTCAGATTTACATGACTTCAAAATTAGAAGTTATAAATTACAGTGTCTGTTTCAAAGCCTCAGTATGGAAGTTGCTCTTGATAAGGTGCGTATTTCAGATCCTTTAGGTAATCAATATTCTTTTAATTTCTCATGTGCCAATAATACTATTATTTTTAGCCAATTATCCCACCCCTTGCTGTTGAGTTCCGCTCTTTCTGATACCTATTGGAAGCATAAACTACTGGAATAAGCTTTGAGGGAACATATGAAACACTCCAGTGGTTGCTTAATGTCTACAGTATTTACAGAGACTGTAGAAAGCTCAGGATAAATCTCTCTGAAGTAGACAGAGGTATCCCATACATGTGGGAGAATACCAGTTCTTACATAGTATTTTTAAGTTTGGTAATTTCATCCTGCCATTACTACTATGAGAGACACTGGAGATTAGGAGAAACGTTGTTGACTGTACCATGCTGTAATGTGAATGTGTTGTGTCCACGTTTTTTTTAAATGTCACTGAATATGACTGTATTCTATTTCCTGAAAATCAGAACTATTTCAGCGACATGATCATTTCACCCTATCCAATTTTTTTGGATAATTTCAATGAGAGGTTACTCCTGATCTAAAAGTTGCTCTGATGTAGTGATTTTTCAGGCATAAATTTTTAAATCACAGCACTGTAGTCATTTGCACCCTTAGTTACGTTCAAAACTTTGATGTGAGACACATCCCAGTGCTCGTGGGCCATCCAGCTTCCAGAATAATCTCCATTAATGTAGTTGTTTGTGCATATCCAGTTCTTCTATGTAGACTGAAATGTTTCCTCCTGTGTTACAGACATGAGTAAACTTCATTGCCTCTATTTTCAAGTTTATGAAAAACTATCCTGAAAGTGCTAATTTTTTATTTCTCTCTAAGCAGCTTTGTATAGTTGTCTCCTGTTTGTAGTAATTCTGCCTAAAATGAAAAAAAGGGAAAATAATGGGAAATCATTAGAACAAAAGAATCAGTCAATCAGCTCAAAGTTTAGGATTCACAGTCTTGGATACTATTTTCAAAATTTTAAATGATAAGTGTAGATGATTACATAATTTAGGTCAGATTGGAAGGGTTTTTTTCCATTTTGGGAAGGCGTAACCTTATTCTACCTTCAGACTGTGTTTCAATGGATGCTGCTCTTGAGGAAAAGTGGTCAGTATTCTGACCTGAGCTTTCCTATCTACTAAATAAAATGATCTCCTCTACCTGTCTTGGCTCAGCAAGGACTTTTAGTTTTTCTGTGAACCTTTCTCTTGTGTTAAGGGTTTAGTTATTTAGATCTTTCCATTGCAAAAAGCACTGCCTTCCTCGTCTCAATTTGGTCAAGGCTCAGCTTGTAACCATGTGGAATGAAACCGTTCAACTACGCACACCTTACATCTTAGCCCAAAGAAACTGGTTTTTTCTATGGAATATTTTGAAAATTCTTGGGAGTAATTTTCAAAATTTCACATAGAAGAAACAACCAGTAACACAAAATAGATCAATAAATTAGTGTTCTACTACATTCATTGAAAATGAGGATTAGCTTTCTTTTCTAATACAATATCCTGTGAAAAGAAGTCTTCGTACACACAAAATTATACTAATTTATAAAAGTTATAAATGCAAATTCATAGAGAAAGTTATACACAGTATGTACCACCGCTTTCATTAATCCTTAGAAAAACAAATATTGAAAAGGACAGAAGTGACCATTTCATGCTATTTGCAAGACACCATTTTATAGTATTGTGCTCATTCCCTTAACTGCACAATTACCAGGGATATAGACTTTCAACACGGAAACAGAATTTTGGCAGCCTTTTGTAAAATGAAAATTTAACTTATGCTCTGATCAGAGGCAGTTTCAGGTATTTTACTTTTTCTGTTGGATGTGTGAACACTCCTTAGACATTTATTTCGGTCTGTGATTACGGCATGAAGAGATGAAATTTGTAGCTGCCATATGTGATTTAATGTTGCTTTAAATGTAGTGATCCTCAAAAAAAAGTATGTTTCAGAACTCATCATAGTGTGAACATTAGACAGACTTCCTAAATGAGGGTGGTAGTTACCCAGCAATTTCCTTCTGTGTTAATTGGAAGAAACAGCTCATCAAGCCAACCTGAAATTTTAAGGTAATGACATTGTTCCTTCTGGAGGTTTTCTCAGCATGATGTGTACATCCTTGTGGTTATTAGTACAGCAGATAACTGAGTTTTCTTGACACTTATTCCAGTTATTTGCTCTGCTGGAGTTTTACAGATACATATTACTGCCAAGCACTATTACCACCCTGAGAACGTCCTTGACAAATTAGCCTGCTGAGTCCACATAGAAAAGGAAGCCAAGCAACTGATTTCACCTTAGTTCTGTAATCTGAAATTTTCTGTTATTTATGTCAGATTCTTCTGGAACATAGGGATCTTACGAGTGTTGGACCACGAGAAAATAAGATTTTCTTTAAATGCAATTATTTTTATTTTCTTTTGGGATGTAAAAATCACTTTTGTGATTTCATTGTTTAAATTCAGCTGAATTACCAGTCTGGCTTTTGTGACAGTATATTTATATTTTGTCATGCTCTTCTTTCAAGGTAGCCTAATCTGTCAAAACAAATTTTGTTTGCTATGGAGCAAAGAGTCTGCTGAGATTGCTCCTCTTGTGGACTAATGCAGATGTCAACTATTGTTACCAGAGTTCTCTCATGAGTACACTTATAACTTAAATATCCACAGGATCTGACTTTTGATGGCTCATATGCCAGGTAATGATCAATAAAGCTCAAAAATGCTTCAAGACCTTGATAACATGATAGCGGATGCTTAACGAAATAATGATCACGAAGATGAAGAGATGCTGATTACTTTTAAGAGCAATACTGCAGCAGTCAAATGAAAAGATATTAAAATTGCAGTGACTTTAGGTACTTTAATTTCTAGCACTTCATTTGAGTTGAGACTTCCAACAGGAGAGTTATTTTTGTATAGTAATTAACTCTCATTTCAGGTGTGCCTTAACTGAAACTAAAAGTAAGCGATGTTTTTTCCTCACTTTCCCTCTCCAGTTCTTATCATTTATCTAAAAATTGGTGTGACTGAAGTCAATGCTTCCATTTAAGTAGCATTTCATTTTTTCTCTACATTTGTACGTAAGTTTTTATTTATTTTTTATTTGATTTATTGATTTAATTCATGGCCACAGAGCTCTTTGTACCTGGGACAAAATTGCATTCTGCCTTTTAAATTGTTTCATCCAGTGGATTTCGGAAAAGTAAGCCAAGTTAGTTGAAGGTGTCTTTTTTGAAACCACACTTTGAATGATGGTTTTTAGCAGTTGGTACAAATAACCACTTGAAAACTTAAAAAGTGCATTGCCATAATTTGAAATCTTAAATTGATTTATGTATGATCCAATGGTTGACCATACAGTGAACTGGATCTGTCTAATTATTTTCTTGCTCTAGGATCTCTTGGCTTAAAAAAAAATGTTAATGTTAAAAATTCACCCATTCCCAATTTTCCTTTAAAAAGTATGTTTCTGTGACTTTTATGGTAACTGTGGGACATTCAGATGACTGGGGCTGACAAATGATTAAGTCCTGTCCTGAATCTGAATCTTTGGTCTGATTGTGACGGACACAGAGCCGGCTTAATAACTGTGTAGTACCAACATGTTCCGAGGAAAACAATCGGCTTGCACCCATCTGGTCCGTGTATTTCGTGGATTGAAAGGAGAAAAGTAATTTCTTGCCTTTCTTGCATTGAGGACGACACTGACTGGTGAAAACCAAGCAAAATTGCTCCCTGAACAGAGCATTAGTTGTAGTTTTGCCTGGTTGCAAAATTGGCAATTATAAAATGGACTTGTTTTGCTTTACTTGCACAACTTTTCTGCAAGAGTAGCGCCCATTATATTTTTGGGCAAGGCATGGTGATTCCTTGGAGAGTATGCAGGAGGAAAAAAACAGAATGCTCTGTTTCAGAAAATGTCTTTTTAAACAGCCAGAATCGGGAGATAGTGGCTGTTTTATCACTTCCTGTCCTTCAGTGAAATACTGTCTTCTTAAATGCACAACCACCAATTTAATGTGAAATTGTCTTAAATTTGTTGAGCTTCACAATGGCCAATTATTTTTATGAGTATCAGTAAATGTTTATTGCTGGCAGTTATTGTTTACTGTTAATGATCATGAGCCTTTATCTGTCTATAGAGAAACAGCCACAATTATTTATCCTGCTGCGTCGGTTTATTCTGCATACGTGGTCAGCGGAAATCAAATTGGAAAATAGCCACTAAACTTTCATTTGCAGAAAAAATTCACACTTGTTCTCTGACAGTAAGAGGAAGGACAACAACTGTTCTTGGACACTGATTATTGCAATTCATTTTTAATGGTAAATATACCTGAGTTTTCATAATATGGAGTGATAACACCTCTGTTTACATCAGTTGTTCTTAATATTGATTCACAAAGAGAAAATAAATTAATATAATTTTATATTATTTTATTTTTACTCAGAAAACTTAGATTTCCTTTGAAGTACTCTTTGAAAGACCGAAAAATGAGGGAGGTTGTCATTTAAACCAAAATTAAATTCATGAGGTTCAAGAAATAGAAAGGAGAAAACTTGCTAAATTATTAACACATTTTTTTCCTCAAGTTTCAGGGAGCACATTTGGTACTCTGACACTACCAGAGAGTTTTCTTGAGACTCTCTGATAAATATAATGACCTTTGTGAGCTTGGAAGCTAAGGCAGTTTAGAGTTACTTATTCCTATATCTTACTTTGAATCTTTTGTAGCGGGATAAAATTTGCATAACTCGTCACAGATAACTTCACTGCTTTAACAGATGCTTTAAATTGCATTTAGAAGTGTCTGCAACAGAAAATGCTTAGACAACCCTTTTGGTGAAGAACTTTTTCCTAATATCCAACTTTAAATGATATAAACAGCCATGACACAATTAGATAACAATGCTGAAGAAGCTGCTGAACTTCTTATAATGATGTGGAGTCTGGACCAAAAGCCAGAAGTGATGTTTTTGAAATTAGTATTCATAGAAATAATGAAAGCTGGAGTTGCTTTTTATTTCTGAAGACATTCTAGTGGAAAGTCAGAATGAAGAGATTTTAAAGGACCACCTCTCATAAGAACATTCTGAAGTCTGAACTTTAATCAGCGCCTCTATATTTTTTTTTTTTGTGATCTTAGTTGTGGAGAGGAATATCTTGATGTCCCCACACACTCATTGGCTTCAGAATTAAGGTGGTTTTGCATGAACAAAACCGGCAGGGACAGCCTTTATGAGATTTTGCTTTGTAGCTTTACAGGATCCTGTGGTTATATTGTTTGTGTTTCTGACTTCAATAGGTAACTGCTTTTATGCAGCTCCACACCTCAAAGCAGGGAGTGTGACAGAGTTTGTTTTTGTTTTTTTGCTTTTGTTTGGCCATTTAAAAAAAATGATTAAAAATGAATGATCCCAGAGGCAGATTTTATAGCCTTTCCTTTTACATTTTTAATGTTAATTGACCAATTCCAATATGAATGAAAAGTTACTCGTAAAGAAGCACAAGGTCATGTTTTCTGTAAGGAAAAAGTTCCTCATGTAATCTTTCCTACCTCTGTGGGAAGAGTACAGGTCAAGCTTTCTACTTGCTTATTCTGCCCAGTCAGTGTCAGGGGATATAGCCTCCTCCTCTCAAAACCTTTCTGGTTTTCTGCTAGGGATAATAGTCATTCACATGTTCTCCTTCTTACTCTCTTAAATTGGCGGACTTGTGGTATCATGTATCAGAAAGGGTCTTCTCCACTCTTCCTGGGTACTTTTGTTGCTGAGCTTTATTTCAATTGTCATTAAACTATTGATTCCATCTCAATGGACCTGTGATACTAGCCTTCATCATCCACTTATTAACTGCTGGAAAAAAATATGCTGTTTTCACCATTAGCTTCTAAATATCTGCAAACTGATTTAATTACCTTCCTTCCAACCTTTTCCTGTAACTCCTTGCTGGTGTTATGTCCAAAAGAAGCTGCCCCAATGCTCAGGTGGCTTATGTTTGAGACTGCATCCCAACATTGTGACCACAGCTGTCTTATTGTTTCTTTCTGTTTCCTAATGCTTAATTAATTCTTGGCATTAATTTCAGATTGCAAACTCTGCAGTGGTGACTAATTTTTTGTGGGTTTTTACAGCAGAGTGCAGTTAAGTACTGGGAATAGATTAAAGCAATCCCCACAGTAAAAAAGTGGAGACTAAGTGGAGAACTCTGTTTCAGCTGTGTTAGGGGGATTATTGGGGTTATAGCTGCAGCAGTACTGGACACCTGCCTGTAGGATTTGTTCATGTTCTTGTGAATATTTAGTGTCCTTCAGCCCAGATAGGGATTTTACTCATGTTATTTAAATATAGAATTAGTTCAGAACATTTCCAGGACAAAGGCAAAATTCTTAATTTAATGCCATAAAGAAATTAAAACCTTATGCCATAATTGTAGTTAACTTGGGAATCAAATCTTACAAACAGACCTCCCCATAAATGAAGATTGGTCTTTACACGCAGTATGCGGAACACTTTGCATTCACTGACTTCTTGGGAGTGTGTGTGGCAGTCTTACTGCAATCTGAGGCCTCTTAAAGGTCTTCCTGAGAGTTGTGCAGTTGCTCTGTGTTGGTACTGCTGCATATTTTTGTCTTTTTTTCCCCAGACTCATGGATTGTGATTTATTGCTCCAGATACTTGTGATTGTTGTGCTTTGAGCTTGATCACTGAAGACAGTAATTGTAGCACTTGCTCTGCTACATCAGATTTAGAAAACCAAAGCCTGTTGTTGGGATATAATTCCTTCAGTGTAAATTCAAGTTAAGGTTAATGTCATATAAGCTCCACTGTTATCCCTTCTAAGTCACGAGCCATGCAGCAAAGAGCATTAGAAAAGCTTCATTTGATCCCAGCTCTTGAGTCTTTGGGGAGAACAAATAACAGAGGATTGAAGGAAAAAATGTGTTGTTAGAGTTTGGCAGGAAAATTTGCAACATAAGGCTTAAGGAACTGTCCCTGATGAAAGAAAAGAAACTGGATGTGTCTTCGTGTTTGAAAGACAAGAAGTTTTAAAGCATTTTTATCCTTTGGTATCCAAAAGGTCAGCTTAATACTCAAGTTGAACACAGAATAATGTGATGGAAAAGTGTTAACACTTGGATAGAACAGGTTAAAATGCTGCTGCACTGGTTCTATTTCTTGTCCCACTGCTTCTTCCTTTTAGCTTGGTAATTGTGAGAGAACTTGGACTTGTCATTTCTGTCTCAGGCTAAATGCAGTGAGACAACCAAACTTTCTGATTTTCTCAAATATCTGAGCTTTTCTGTATGTCTGTGCAATCCATTGTTGCCTGCAGAGAGAGCTTTCTTAAACTTCTCAGCAAAACAACATAAAACCCCTCCTGTAGATGGCAAAATGGTAAATGTTTCTAATTTAAAGGAATGACTGAATGCACAGTGAGGGAGGAACCTGCACATCAATGTATTCAGACTGGTTTAATATCTTTGCTGTCCCAAAGTGTTGATAATGCAGCATGAAGCATTATGTGTCAGACCACAAAGCGTGGGGCTGCACTGTCAGATGGAAAAATCCTCAAGGGACTCAGCCATTATCCTGTGATCTTCTAATAATCTCTTAAATTAAAAACATTTGGAATATGTTGATAACTATTTTGTATTTTAAGCAGTATTCTGGTTATTTACTAATAGTCAACTAATGATAACTTTGAAGTCCCTTGAAGCATGGCAGAGCTAATCATTGCATTGGGCTATGAAAGCGCAACACAGGAAATGGTTGTTGGAATGTAATTTGTATTTTTTCCATCCATTTCTAGCTCTGCCTTAGAGGAGTGCATCACAGCCCCTCTAAGCTGTAATGCAAGGGACCCCTCCATCTGCTTCTAACAACCACTGCTTTCTAAATTTCCTGTTGCTGCTAAATGCAGGGCTTACTCTATATGACAGATTTGTAACTGTGTATCTGTACTGAATGACAATGTTGTCAATGCAGCGTGGTGTAAGAAAGTTACATGACTGTCCTTCAAGAGTTTAAATGGACTTAGTCTATGTTTATATGATTATTATCTGTAAATAGCATCTGATAGGTTTTAAACACAATTTAAAAGACCTGATTCCATGAGCTTTGCTAATTAAGTCAAGAAGCAGATTTTACCCTGTAAAACACCCTCTTACCATTAAAGAAATTCAGTTTTAAAATATGACTAGTTCAAAGGCAATAATTTCTGTGTAACATACAGAAGAACACGAGTTAAAGGATTTTTGCCATAGAATTTGTGGAAGCTGATTTTAGAGTTGATTTTTTTTTGTGAGCTATTTGTAAGCAGTCCACAGTCTTGAATGTGTCTCTGGATTCATGTATCTGTCATAAAATCTTAAACTGTGTATAACTACTGTCAGCTTTATATCTACTTTTGTGATAAATCAGTACCTGAGGATCATGCGGATACTCAAGGAGATTCTCACATCCCATCCCTTGGCTTGGATGCTCTATGGCCACCTGTAATTCAGCTCATCAGGATGTCTCTTGACCACCAAGGATGATAAATATTAATTTCACTATATAACGTGAAATATGTCTTTTATACCTTTTTCCAGAGCCTCCCTTTCTTTGGTGTGTTCTTCTGCCCTCTATTATGTCTCTGTTATCTCTTTTCTGGGAACTTCTCTCTCTCATGGCTCTGCAAGCTTGGGCCAAAGTCAGGAGAACTCTCAAGAGGAAAAAACATGGATTATTCAAGGGGATTTTATTACCTTATTGATTTTCAGTTCAGATATTTGTGTAAACAAATACGATTTGGATCCTTCTCCCAACCAAGGATCTGAGAGACCACACAGGTATGGCACAAACTTTGACCTGGAAGAAATCCACTTTTCTCTTATTTCATACTGTCTTGGACAAAGACAGGGCCCTTCATGAGTAGTAGACACAGGGCAGTGAGTTTTTAGTCAACTAAGTCCTAAGGAAGTCAAACTAATTGTCAAGAAGTTCAACAGTCTGTCTCGTGGTCAGTTCTAATATGTTTTCTGAAGTGCCACCTAACAGGCTGTGAAGCACAAGCAATGTCAAAAGACGCTGTTAAAGTAGCTGTGGTGAGAGGATTTTGTCCTCAGCCATGTAACACTGCACTAGGAAAACATCTTCACATCCCAGCCTGTCCTTCCAAACTAGGAAATGGGGCTGCCTCCCCAGCACTCCTATGGAGCTGACCTGGATATCACACTGAGACGTGTTGAGATGATGGATGGATTTTGGTGTCTCTGTTTTCCTCAGAACTTTACCCAGACATGATTCAAATCTCGGGAGTAATCATGTGAAAGAAGAATCTTTATGAGCAATTATGGATCCTGGAGCAATGTGCATAGTGTGCAGGACATGATGGTAATGGGCTGAGATTTGATTTGCACAACCCACTGCAACACAAGGGTTAATTGTCTGTGGAACTGCAGCAGGAGGGTTAATTTGAGCAGATTAGATTACCATGATTAGTGGTGCCTGGGGAGCAGCACAAAGTGATTCACCATTTAAACTGGTTTGCTGCTGCTAGAATGAAAATAACCTGTGCAGAAAAATCAAATTATCATTGCTGAGAATAGGAGTGTAAATTTTGAGGGGTGACTATGGTTCTCATACATCTAACTCAACCCAACTAAGATAATTTACAAATTTCTTCTGAACTCAGAAAATATAGATGAATATTAACCCTGAAGGGTTGCAGAGAGCTGAACTATCTGGAATATCACATTTTAAAATGAGAGATTTAAAATATTCAAGTTAGTTTGCTTTTTTCAGTAATTTACCCAAATTAGATGGAGATAATTTAAAAATAAATAAATAATAATTATTCATAATAATAGCAACAATTACTTAGAGCAACAAAGCCTGAAATGCAATGAAGCCTTATTTTGGTCACATATTTTTCTAAAACTCTAAGTAGAAATGGAATAATTTTTCTGAGAGGCAGGACAGTTTCTGAAAACACACTAGTCTGTGTTTTCAGACAGAATTATGGTCACTCAAAAATCTATATAGAAGAATATTCCACAGTTGTCAATTTTTATCTGAAATAAATTTATTGAAAATTAATGTCTATAGTATGAACGTGTGTTAACTACGTGAATATGTTCTGTGTGTCTTCCTACTTCTCAGCAGTAGATCTCTATCTTTCCAAGCTAACACTTGCCATTGATTTTAGCTCTTAGTCATACCCATTGCATATTTTCTTAAACAAAGATTTAATCAGACAAATTATTTTGTGTTATTTAGAAAATAATGCTTGGATACTATGATTAAATAAACTCTTGAAGTCATAACACTTATAATTGTAGCACATATCTATGACTGTTACCATGATTATATAAATTAATTGCTAGTCATTTAACTGTATATAATGTCTTACTATTTATTAGTGCAATTTCTTAAAATAAATGTTCCAGAAATTGTTTTTTTATTTTAGATTTTAAATTATTCTTATTAAAGTTTATTTATTAAAGACTAGGCAATGTATATTTAATAACTAATAGTCCCCAGTGATATTAATTATCAATCAGGATTCACTTAATAGTCAATAAATAACCTAATAAATCTAAATTTTGTAGCCAGTTGTCTAATACTTAGAACAAGACATTGGGAAATTGGAGATATCTATAGATATAGACATATATAGATATCTGGTACTTAGCAGTACATGTATATATATTTTTTATGAAGGTTTTGTCCTGCTATTTCAAATGTTACATTTTGTTTCTTAAACATATACAAGGTTACCAGCTTGTTATTCTAACGAAACCCTGTGAGAATAAATTCTTTTTATTAATATTGTACATGTCAAAACTTTACAGTCATTCAAATAACGAAAGGAGTGCTCATTGTCTCTCTCCCCCGCTGTTGCTCTTCTAGGATTTGGAGCTAGATTCAGACATAAAGTGAAATAGTGAAATATTATAAGAAAATACTTTTTTTTCACAAGACATTTCTTACTTAAAGAGATTGTTTTGCAGTTTTGTTTGCTCTTGACACTATTTTGAGTAAATCTGAGCTTCTAAGACATGCTCAAGGCCATTAAATATTTATGCTCCCCAAACTGAATTTTTAAAGAATATTTGCTGTTTACAGGAATCAGGCTTTCTTTGGTTTTATGGCTTTTCTTACCAGCTATAAGATAGATTTTTTTTTTTTTTTCCCATTGGGGGAAAAATGATGTATTTTTGTGTTTGCAAAGACTTTTCTCCGCTGAAGAAAGCAATAGGTAACATGAGTATAACACTGTGTTCTTCCATATTTCTATTTTTAAGTACTATTACCTGTGATATTTTCCATTTTGCCTTCTATTAGGCCTGAAATTGGAAACTATTTTAAAGCTAACAAACCCCAGAGTTTACCCCTGTTCTTTGAATAGCAACAGAAGTATGGCTGTTATGGTTTGACACATAAATGAAGAACAACCTCTACTTTCCGGCAGGTACTCAAGTGGAACTTTTGCAAGGGGGCTATCATCAGAAGTGAAACGTTAGCTGCTGACTCCGCTGCTTTTGGCCACAGACGGCTGCCTTTATGAATCATGTTTGTCCCTCTGCCTTTTTTGTGGTTTATATGGACTTGATTGAAGATGAAGCACTTGTCCTCTTACCTCGGACTTCCAGCAGGTGAGCTGCAGCAGGAGGTTACTGGCAGGTTACTATCGGCTGACTCCTTTTAGCCAACCTTCTCAATTTCTTTCTCAGATCCTACTTTTGCATGGGGTCATTAAAAAAACGAAACAAAACCAACTTCTACAAAATCAGGTTAGGGAAGATGTTGCTTAATTCTTTATTTCGTTCAAATGAACACTTCTAACATTCACTTCTCTGAGTGATAAAGCCTTTTATGAGAAGCTGATAAAAACAGGAATTTTAAAAGAGGAATATCAAAGATAGGACCAGAGGGGGCAAATTCATCACTGGAAAAGTTCTATTTATGCTGAGGGAGTACCATCAGTTTTGTCTCTGTCCTATATTTCACTGATCCTGAAACAACAGTGGTGACTTTAAAAAACTTGTTCCTCAGGAGTGATTGGATCACTGGCACTCTGGGTGCTACCAGCTGCAGACTGAATCACAGGCAGCCAGGACTTCTGACTGGATCACCCTTGTTAACATTTTCATACGTAACTCATAACTCACTTTATCAGCAACACTTCATTGAATTCTGTCTTTTGCCTTAGCTCTTCCCACTAAATATTCCTTGAGCTGAGAAGTGATCCTGATCTAAGAATCAGCAGTAATCTTTAACTATGTCTTTATAACTCATGAAACCACAGTAACCTCAATTTCATTTTAGAATGTGAACATTATTTGGACAAACACTAAATTGTAGCTTCACTGACATGAGATAAACTCCTTCAGGGGTCCTAGTGTGGTAGCTCTAAAAGGCAAGTAGAGTGAAGATCCTGAATAATTCGCTTTTCCAACCAGCTTTTAATGTATTTCCCCTGCAAATCAGTTAATGTATCATAGAGCTCAATTACCTGGCCATAAAATGAGAATTGTTGCTCAGAACTGTGACATTACAGTAACAAGAACCCTAATGATACAATAGATAAACATTGTTGCAATACTATCTCAGCTCTATTAGGGTATTTTAAATTTGCATCAAGTCTCAGTAAGGGTGAGGAAGTGCTGAGGTACACAAAAATAATGAAGGCTGGAGGAGAAATTAGTCTTGCAGTACTCTTCAGTCTCAACATTACAAACCACCAACTGTGGTAGTGAAAATGTTGGTTTCTATTTGTAAAAAAAGAACTGCAATCAATTAGATACATACTAAGTATTAAGTAATTTCTCTAAGTTGATTCTCTTAGAAACTCTTCCTTAATAAAAGGTCGGTCGCAAATCTACTAAGTCTCCTTAAAAAAAAACCCCATAGTGTCTTTCTTTCACCTGTCCTAGACTGCATCTATTTATTTATTTCTAGTCTGAAGGATGAGTCAAGTAACTGTAGTGGTGCCTTTAGCAATGCAAAATGCAATCTTTTGAATATTCTTATTTAGTGTTCCAATTTTAATGAGCTGGGAGCATAGTGAAGGAGATCAGATGTTTGCAGGTACTGGGTGAGGGTAGAAATAATTAGAAAGGATCTAAAAAGTAACATCACTTTTTTGTCAGCTATCTCTTCAGGGACTGGTTTAAATCCCAAACCGTTAAAGAGCAATCACTGTGCAAACAGAAGTTCCACCTGAATGAAACCAGAAGAAGCAGGGTATGACAAATTCCCTGAACAAAGTGAAGGAAGAAAGGTGGTGATATTTATCTGCTGAGGCTCTGGATTTCCATTTCAGAAATACTGTTGTTGTTTAGATATAGGAAAAATGTGGGATTTTACTTTGCTGCGGTCTTTTTGTTTTCCAAAATATGTGATAGTTAATAGATAAGTAAAATCTTGTATAAAAACAGTCATATAGTTTTTTAACAAACATGTATTACCCACCTCACTGGATAGTAATTGAGGTCTTCTGTGTTCCTCTAAGAAATATTTTTCTCAGAATACTCTTCTGTGTGATCTGTATTCTTACCTTAGGGAAGATACAAGAGATTCTCTTATTTTAACTTAGCCCACCATTCCTACAGACTATTCCGTGCTTTCTCAGCTGTTTGGATCTCCAGTAAAGAAGTGGGCAAAGAAAAATGGTGGTGGAATCTAATTTTTTTTGGTAGAAATTAGGACAATTCCATTTTTAAACATGTACGTACACTTCCAATGTTTTCACTAGTCAAGGATGAAATTTTGAGCAAACATTAAATCCTCACTTTTTTTTGTATGAAGAATGGAATTTGGACTTTGCCCACCAGAAGAGTCCTTGCTATAGGCAGATGATTCTTCTGTTCTTCTTGCAGCAGTACAAGTGGTTGCACACTGAACTTCAAAGAAGAGGGAGATAAGATAGATCCCTGACCTGGCTAAGTCCACGAGTAAGTACATCGGAGAAGTTCTTCAGCCAAAACCAGTTCTTGTGGGGCTTTCCAGCCCTTTATGGAAAATAAGTTGATTCCTGCAGGGTGCAACATGAAGACTTCCAGACTGAAGTGAGCTTCCTGCTATAGCAAGGATTTGGGTGTAGTACATCATAATTTGTATGGAAAGTTAACCTGTGGCAAATTGGGAATTAAAAAAAAATTTTTTTCTAACTGAAAAAACATCACAGCTTCATAGACAGACATTGTCTAGCATTTCTGGTGTGGATTCCTGAACAATTCAGATGGACAGGTAGTAGAATAAGGTAATACAATCCAGATACTGAAAGGATTTTTTGGGTGGTATACATTTAAGCTGAAGCCCCTGATTTATTCAGGCTTTTAAGTACCATGCAAGCCTTTCCTGTGGAAGAAATTCTGTTTAATGTAAATAATTCACTGTTTGGTAAATTAGAGGAAGGCAGGGAGTAATGAGACTTCCTAGGAGTTAAAAGCTTCAAATTTGGTGTGACTGTAGAGTAAATGTTAGAAGACAATTTTTAGAAGTTGTCTTCCTTTAAGTTCTGTTGAAGCATTCACCCCACTGTTTAGTGTGCTTTTATTGTTATTCTCCATCATTTTTCCTTGCTGCACTTTTTGATTTGAAAACAGTTGACTGTGCTAGCTTTTTCCATTGCAACACAGTAAGAAGCCATAACTACAAAATGATAATTTTTTTGTAATTCAAAAATAATGGGAGCTATATTCAAATAGAAAATATTCCCAACTCTCCTCTCCCTTCCCCACGTCAAATACTGTTTTAAAATTAAAGAACTCTGCACTCTCTATTACAGAAAAATACCCTCCATCAAGAAAATGTTGACATCTACCTGGACAAATCTAGAAATCACTGTTCTTTGTGATCTTCAATGATATTCTCCATTCAAAAACCTCAAAGCACAAATCATTTTACTGAGGCAGGTAGGAGAACTACTTCTATTTTCTCTTTCAGTCTAGCAGCTGTTTCCATAGCTCATGTGACAATATAATGATTTGGGCAGGAAAATAAGAGTTGGAACTATGGGGGTGAACTTTGCATCAGGTTTCAGATGTCTCTTCCTGTACATCTTGGAAGACTCTAAATCAAATGGTGTAATTCAACACAGTTCAGTGCTTTGACAACATAACTAATTTGCTAAAACTAAATTGGCAGTAGCAGCAGTACTGCAAATTGTGATGCTGGTGCTTATTAGGAAGCATATTTTAAATATCACAAATAAATAAAGCTGCAGCAATAGTGGAATATTGCAATACTGGTGCCTATCACAAATACTTTTAAATATCACAAATAATTAAAATGACTAAGAGACATCTAAATTCCTAAGTTAACCTCCAAGACTGCAATTTTTAAGGACTCAAATTTTACTAAATCTGGGAATTAATATTTCCTTTGATCTTGTGTCAGAAAGCCACACACAGTGGAGCTGTTTGTGCACTGAGGCCAATCTCCTTTGTGGTTTTTTTGAGCTCAAGGTCTTCATGCAGTATTAGTGAGAACAGCAGCAGCTTAAACCACTTCCTAATCCTAAAGAGACCATAAGTAACACATTGCTTTAAAAAGGTGGGGTTGAACCAGATTTACCGAAGTGATTTGCCTTTTCCTGTGTTTTAATTTTAATTTTGCTTAACATTGAATTGTTTTAGCATTGGACTAGTTTAGAATATTCAGCACTTACATATACAGTTTACCAGAGGAAGCAAGAACAAGGTTTTCAGAAAAAAACCAAGGTTTTAAGTTCTGTTTTTAATGTTTATTGCAGAGTGAGTTATGTGACTAAACCCATAGAAATCCTGGGAAACTTTAAATTCTAAGGAGTCAAGGATTTGATTTTGAGTTGGTTCTGTTATTCTGGTGCAGACTGAAATGACTTGTTCAAACTCTGTGCATGTTACATGACATCTGTAGTAAGTGAATCTCAGAAGATTTTAAGATTTATTTTGAGTCTGTTTCAATCTTGAATACAATCCCGAAATGATTTTTATCTAGTCCCTGGATATGGATTGAAGCATCTTTGAGATTAATTACATTACATATTGGGGATTAGAAGAAATGGGGAAAATATGTGAAAACTGGGGAGAGAAATTATTGCCTTTCAGTAAAGTAACTACCAACTCAGATCTTGTCATATATTATGAATGATAACCTCATTTTTGCTGGAATCCCATTATATATTCAAGACATTATGGCTGGTAAAATCGGCTGTGGGAGTACTTTTTTCTTATGTACTTTTGTACCAGAAGATGGAGCTGGAGAACCTGGATTCAAGATCTCGGCAGGATCAACGTTTCTTTTAGTAGGGCTGGCCTGACTTTTGCTATCTCCGTGGATGAGACCAAAAAAGGAAAATTGACCACAGCTATTTCACCATTTTTAATAGCCCTGTAACCATTAAAACATACTAAGTCCAAGAATAAAAACAGAATCTAAGTAAAGTCAACCTAAAAGAGTTAATGAACAAAGGCACGTTTCAGTGGGAAACATCCATAAGGTAATGCATAATTTTCTTTTTTTTTCCTAACAAATACTTAGAGATTAATTTTAAATTCCAGTGGGACAGGTCTCAAAGGTAAAGCTGAATGGGATTTATTAATATAAGATTATTCATAGCTGATTCTCTACAGGACTTCTGTTGAACTATGAAAAACAAGGGGGTATGATTCTGCAAACTTTTTCACAGGCAGACCTCATATAGAAACTGTTGCTGTGGAATTCTTAAGCAAGACGCCCAACACCTATTAGTTTGAAGAGCTAATGTGTGTTTGGATCCTGTGATGAATGGCACTGAGGATCAGTATTTTGCGAACTATTTTATACCTTCCAGAGCCTGAGCCATGAAGCATGCCCACATGAATGCTGTTTTCAGGGTTTCCATGCAAAATAAAAGTATGTACATTTTATTAACGCAGATGGCAACATTTTTAAAAAGAATCCTAATCGTTCACGAATATTACAACTTCCCCCTCTCCCTCCCACTAATATTGCAGTCACTACTGATCTAACTAATCCTGCAAAAATAACCTTAGAGAAGGGTTGAAACAAAATTTCATATTTCCCTTTTTTAATACCAGCAGTTGCAAATGTGGACATAATGTTGCTGCCACTTTATCTACTTTTTGTAAATACCACATGCAAATCAGTAGCTTTTTTTCTTTTCTGTTTTCAAAACAAATCTTAAATGTTTGAAAAGCACTCTGAAAATAAGTCCTATTTCAATATTTAGCTTAAAAAGTAGTGTACTCTGTCATTTACTTTTACATAAAATCCTCATTTTTTTATTAAGAATTCCTCAGGGAGTTCTGCCTTGTTGGACATTAATTCATTCCATCTTCCAGACAAACCAGGGCTTGTAGAACTTGATTAACTTGAGGTTGCTGCTGGAGTGATAGACAGCTCTTGAACTTCTCCCAGGAAACACCCCGTGTTTTATTGTCCTTGCCTTCCATTCTTCTTCTTTGCAGCCATTTGTGCTTTAAATTATTATAAACCTATCTGTGGCCAACAAAATACCAGTAGTTCCAGTGCTGTTATTTGGTTTCTGTTTTCTAGGTCATGACATGGCACAGTGTGGGTCTGATTCCCTGGTGCGCTACTGCAGATTTTTGAAACAAGCAGGACAAAGGATATTTATGTTGGTCATATTCTGAAACCAGTCATTTTATGAAAGAATTGCAACCTTTGAGTCACTTTGCAAAATTACGTGAATGACACGTGTTCTGTTACACTGTGTGTTTCACGCAGTGATTTCATGAAGTGCCTAAATGTTGCAAGCATTTGTTCAAATGAACACTACATTGCTATTATACAGAATCTATTGCTATGAATGTTCTATCGAAGTGGGTTTTATTGAATAGTTAATACTTCCATAGAAAAATAAGATCCATGCACTTCAGAGTTCTCACAGATGTGGGACTGTAGTTCCAGAAACATGCCTACTTTTGATATTCCCACTGGCACCTTGCCGCTGTTTTAGTATTCTAGTATATAGAGTTTCATAAAACTCTAGTCCCTTTGCTTGTTTATTTATCTCTGAATAAGTAATATAAACACATCTATGTGTTGTATCCAACTGCACATGGGATTGTTGCCAGATTATTGTAATTCTGTGGTAAGCCCAGAGTGTGATTATTAACAAATAATAGCAAATGCTGTGTCATGATCAACCATAAACCAGTGGGCTTGAAAATTAGAGAAAACACACTTCTCGTAATTTTCTGAAATGTAAAGCTCTCCGGTAAATCAGAAGACCTGGCTCACAGAAGTAGCAGAGCACTGCAGATTGATTCGATAGGTGTGTAATCTACATCCACTTCTACCTGACTCCCTGTTGTAATGTGTAATGTCAATAACATCCTCCTTCTTACTAAAATTGATTAATAGGCAAAATATGGGGTCATCTTTTTAATCTACCTCCCAAATACTCAAAATACTGTTGCCTTTTGATGGAGAAACTAATGATTTTAAGTCTTCTAGTTTTGCATAAACTTGCTGCATAATTTCTAAAGGCTTTGCTGTTACATGAATTCCATTGAAAATTGGTGGTGAGGTCTCGAGTCACTCTTCTCATGGGTCTAGTTTCAGAACATTGCACACAGAGAGAAGTAATACTCCTCAGCCACATGACTAAATGAGTGACTGCTGGAGTGAAACATTATCTATTCTATTTTTCCTTGGGGAAAATATCATTGCAGTAATGGAATCTGCTTAGACCTACTAAAGGGAATTCCTCTCAGAGCATTAATACCTTCAGTGAGATTGAGACCCACAGGACGAAGATTTATGCTCACTTTTTATGAAAAACCAAGAAAGATAAGAATGTGGTCACAGTTTTCCAGTTTATAGCTTTAGCTTGCTGAACTAATGTTTATTTTAAGGCACTATCTTCCTAGGGCTATTACTCTAAAATTTGAAATAAGAAGACAATTAGCTTGTGACCTCATTATAAACAACAGTTGCATTTGCTGTTTTGCATTTTTGTTGTTGAGACTAAATTGGGTGGGGAAAAAAAGCTGATCTCAAAGGTGATTGGATACTAAATCTTGCAAACCATTAATAATCTGCTAAAGCCCACAGTGCTTTTGTCAAATGGTTATGCACTTCCAGACGTTTTCTAATTAGCCTCTTTCAATCTCTTTCTATCAGTTCTATCAGTTTCATTTCCCTGTACTACACTTAACACTCACATTTCAAAGCTTGTATTTTTATGCTAAATGCCCCTGCTGCATAATTAATGTCTTAGAAGAGAGTGTGTATGAGTCAAACAGATTAATATTCTTCCCAGTCTTTTACAGGCTACTAAATTTATTTTAGAAAATTAAGAAAGATTTTTCTCACTCTATTTCTGTCCTTGAATGTAAGTCCCTAGGCAATATTGAATCTTTTCTATGTAGAGGAGGGCAAAGATTTCAGTTGTTGCTGCAAAGTTTCCTAAAGCATCTCTATAGATATTCTATAATTCTGTGTAACCTACTCTATGTTTAAAGTATAAAGGTTATAAATAGCACTTTTGCAAGAGAAGAGAAAGTACAGTAGAGATTTTAGCTTTAAAAAATAAAGGCAAAGCCAAGTGTGCCTCTGTCTTCTGTAGCTTCCCCCTGCCTCAGTTTTATTCTAAGTTCTGCACAGAACAGAAGAACCATGTGAGTCTTGGTGTGAGGCCACTGAAGCAGACTTTTCTCTCTGATTTCAGTCACCCAACTCTCCCTTGTCATTCACAGGATCCTGTAAACACGTGAGATCAGTCTTCTAAAATAAGTCAAAACTCTATTGCTTCTCTACCATAAAAAGTGTGGAAGGCACTTTCTGTTGTTTGATTTCTGATTTGTTAGTTGTGTGAAAATGGCAGGTCCTTGTACTCCTGTCAGTGTCCTATTTCATCATTACATTTAATCATTTGCAGGTGCTAAAGATGCCCTTTTCTAAAATGGCTTTGGGTAGCAGTCATTCTTTGGTCTGGACTCAGTAATTGTGTGATTCACTCAAAAGACTGTAATCATATGACAGAAGAAGAGCAATTAAATATCAAAATTATTCAATTACTCTTAATGTAGGGATTTAAATGTGTTTTGTTGCATTGTAGTGCTTCAGAATATTATACGACACTTGCACAGGCATAGAGTCTGTAACCCATAAAACAAGAAAAAGGCCTAATTGCTCTATGCATGGATTATTTATAACTATGTGGTCTAAGAAGGAATAAGAGTCCATAAAAAGAATGCCACTGAGTGTTAAAACCAATCTGCTTGCTGCATTTTAATTGGGATGAGAGTCTTAGCTCTTCAGTTTCAGAAACATTGCATTATGGATATGGTGCTTGCATTCTAATTTTAAAACAGAAATACGAGAAGTAAATATTGATTAAGGAACTTTGTGTATCAAGGGTATAGTCACTATATGACAGATGAAGCCATTAAGTCTTGGGAGATTTCTGTCTTATTCGTTCTGAAGTTTAGATCTACTGATTTGCTTGGGAGGGGCATGGAGCACTCAGGATTTGTTCATAGAATTACTGTGTCTGCATATGGATTTGTGGAGGCATAACAAGGCATAACTCAAGTATGCAAAGAGTGTTTACGTCAGTCTACCTCTCTCTCTTCCTATTTATTTCCTTGATTCATTTGTTCTCTGCTCTCTCCTACTGAATGCATGGATCTTGACCTCTTAGGACACATGCTGAAGTTTCCTTCTTGTTCTCTCCTTCTCTGGAAGATACCAGCATAGGTTATACCAATGCATGGGTTTTATACAATAAATTGGCTTGGCACAGAATTTGTTTAAGGTTGGCAAATGGTAATGCCAGCAATGCAAAATACATTTCATTGTGTTGAATGTGTAAAATAATTTCGTCCTGGATTCCCTTTAGTGCCACAATTCAGCCCAGAGTCAAGTTTTACATCCAAGTTGTTACAGAAATAGTAATAATTCAGTCATATAATGGCTCAAACAGCACTGTTATAGTGCACAATTAAAATCTGTCCCTACAGTGGTACTAAAATCCATTATCACCCTTGAAAGCTACTCTGGACACTTGGCACTTAAATTGATCTATCCATCCATTAATGCTCACCTTTTGTTAACCTATCAGTTAGTTAGTCTCCTTTAATTTTCCCCTTTAGTGAAGCAATTCCACTGATCTACATGTAATTATGGTCCAACAAGCATGCCTCTCAAAAACTGCATTTTTGGGAAGCTTGTGCTAGTTTTTGTGTGGGAGAAGTACAGAAATTGCTGTTAACTATGTCCAGAAAAGGAAAAGAAACCCAAAAACCCTAAAGCTGATGGACTGTATCTGTCTGATATACGTTTCACGTGAACCAATTTTTGCTACCTATGAGTGAAAAGAACCAAACAAAACCTACAAATGAATAAAACTGCACAATTGAAAGAGGTGTAAGTTGTGAAAACCAATTGGAAAAAATGGTACTTGCAGTTGGACCAGATATAACAGGACCAGGCTAGCTGTGTTCTGAGACTGAGAAATAATAGAAGAGATGAAAAGTAACCTCAGCCCTCGGGAGTCAAGGAATAATGTACGCTAATTTTCTTAACATCATCTTTTGATTCTAACTTTTTATCTGATAGTTGGCAATATAGCAGAAGAT
This sequence comes from Corvus moneduloides, assembly GCF_009650955.1. Taxonomy (NCBI): domain Eukaryota; kingdom Metazoa; phylum Chordata; class Aves; order Passeriformes; family Corvidae; genus Corvus; species Corvus moneduloides. The sequence goes on from NC_045480.1 coordinate 70,999,957, forward strand.
ATATTCAGCAGTAAAAACCCCCAAATCTAGTAAGCAAAAGTCCTTTTTTCATTTATATTCTCTTGCAGTCATATTTCTGGCCTGTGACTGTAGTGTGTTGTAGATGTTCAAAGTAAAAGTTGGTTTCAGGTGATAAAGTACACTTGAATTTTCATAAGTCTTCATGTGAAAAACAGATCCTAAGCTCATCAACTTGTACAATTTTATGATTCACCCTTAGCCATTGGAGCTTAGAGTAGAGAATATATTCTAAAAATGCCATGTTATCAGTGGATTGTCAAGGCATTTCTGATTTAGCCCCTGGCTCTAACCAGACTGTCCTGCTTTCTGTGAGAGTAATAAAAAGATAAGCCTTGAGAGATATGTGGGGGGACAAAAAGCTCATTTGCATTCAGATGAGCTGTTCTTCCAGCCACTCTCTCTGTTTTATCTTATAAAAATTATCATAGATTTGATCAAAAGCAGAGAAAAGAAGCATAAATCCAAATACAGGTTAACAGCACAGTTTCTTATAATGGTAACTCCAGCAGATAACTGATGCATACAAACCCGTCTTTCCACTCACTGAAATCTGTGTACTGTGTATTACATTATTGATAGGAGTATTAGATGTGACACAGAAATGTCAAATCACTTCACAATGAGCTGAAATACAGAATTTCATCTTAATAAGGCTTCTCTTAAAATGCTGATAGGGTCCCTTAGCTTTGATGACATTTAATAAGTTTCTTTTTGGCCACCATTGCATATGGCATGCAAAATATTTTAGTGCTAGAAACTATATTCAAGGGATATAGGGGTGTGTTCATAATATAGATAGCATATGATATCTTCAGCCATATAATCTGATAATGCACCTAAAATAAAGGCACTAATACAAGCCTATGAGGCAATCTATTCCTAAGTTTGCATTTCTAACCTAACGTAAATGTCCTTACATTCATTTAGCACAGATGAGTGCAGACCCTCAAGTTCTATAAAGAAATTTTGATCCACTAACCCAAGAACACTAGGTAGTGGTATTTACCAGTGCAGAATCCTGCTAGGATGCACAAACGTAGACCTCTCTCAGCCTTCTCCAGACATCCTTTAGCCTACGAAAATAAGATTATAGGACAGGATGTAAAATTTGGTGGCAGATAGCAAACACTGTTTCTTCTTCTCTGACAGACTATTCAAAGGGAAATTTACTTGTGGTAACATTTTTTTGAGCAGAGAAATAAAAGTAAAATTTAGAAAGTAAGTACCTCTGAGCATGGATAAACTCAGAACGTGGTTTAAAATGGCAGATTTAAACAAGATGCAGAGCAGACATTTTTCTTTCACATTTTTTGAATTGGAGCATGGAAAGAAGCTCCTATGTCCTCATTCTGTATGACACACTTCATTTCTTTGTCCAAACTGGGGAGGAGTGGACCCAGAAAGGGAGTGGGAGAGGGGGGGAAGGACTAAACTGCTTTTTACTTTTGCCTTTGGAGGATCCAAGTTGTTGACTGAAACCTACCTCAGCCAAGCTTATTTTCAGTTTGTAGAAGTCTGTTCCATAATGAACATCTGTCTCTTGGCTGGATACTCAGCATCCGTTAGTGCAGAATCCTTCCTGGTACCGTATATCCTCCTCACCTTGTCCCTGGCACCACCACTAAAATATTTTCCTTTCATTGTAAAGTGAGATTTTACTCAGGTGGACTTTTGAAGTGTTAGGGAATGGAAAGTTTTTATGCATCTTCTGAGTGAGCCTTTCATAAGGGCTTTTGTATTACACAGTGGCTACACATATTTGGGTCTGAAGACTGACACAGTTCTAATCACTTTAAAATGGAACCACTTTGATTCGTATGGAAGGCAGCCATTCTCCCTGTTAGCAACTTTATATAACAGTTCACTCGGGTTAAAATAAAATACCTCTTGGAGATAGTCGAGAAAGTGCATAATGATGATCACAGGGATGGATAAGAAGAACATCAACTTCCTCATACCATCAAACTTGAGATCAGTATGCAGGCCTGCAGTTATAGCTTAATTTTAATCCACAGTAATCTGCAGACCATCCTTTGTTATCTAAAACAGTAAATACTATAAAGTTGGAAGCAAGTTAAAGTTGGGGGACTTGGGTTTCTTAAACACTCTTGTTTACAGCAGGATTGGAGAGACTTTGCCTCTTCTAACAATAAGTTTTTAAACTCGTGGATAATACTGACCTACCAAATACAAATTGATGGCTACATTGTCTCACTTCCAGCAGCCACATTACATAAAAGTGCATTGTTCTAACTTCTGTGGAAGCCGGGCCGTACATGCCACAGGGAAGTGGTGGAATGGCAGGACATTTGATGTATGCTGTTAGTCTGCAGTCTGAAAGGACTTGGAAATATCAGTCATAGCCACATGACAGGTCCACTTATGTAATTAAAAATCAGTTCCTTGCACCATCGGTGCTACTCTGTCGTGTATCAGCTTGGTGACCAGGTAGATGAAACTGTCAGGGGAAAAAAAAAAGCTGCATTTAAAGCAAAGTAGTTGCTCCATTGTAAATTATGAAGATAAACCCACGAGGCAATCAAATAAATCTTTCTCTGACTTCTAGTAATAATTTAAAGTGGGTAACAAATATATGCTGCATAATCTGCTTTTAATATATTTACTTTGAAACATGTACATATCACTGTATTACATAATTGCAGTATTTTTACATATGCAATTTCACCCACAAATGGCCACAGGAAATGCAACAGCTTTTGTTTTCTGTTGCGTCTGTTTATCAATGCTTCAAGGTGTTTCTCTATATTTGTACACAGCTGCCGTGGCATTAGAAACAGAATGTTCTAAAAATAGGAGTAAAAAACCCAGAGAGCTCCTCTTTGCAGCAGACACAAGCAACATTTGATCCTAATTGTTTTTGCAAAGCATCCTCGTTGAGAGGCAGATATCAACAATGCAAATTTCAGAGGGTGTGTGGCTGCTTAGTACCTTAGGTGGGATTTAGGAAGAGCAGTGTTACAGAGAGAAAAGCCAAGATTTTTATCAACTAAGCATGAGCCATCCAGAAAGTCAGGGTCAACATTGCTAATCTGTATCAGGGGAAGGCAAGAATCAGGCCCATCTGCTAATAAAATGCAAGTTACAGCTTTAGCATCCAAGTGATATGCAAATAAATGACTTAAATGTATTGGAGAGTATTAAGCATAAAGTTTCAGTTTCATACAGTTGTTTGAAGGCAAAAGGGGACTTCAGAGGGTTAGCGTTTGGATTGCAACTTTAATTTCCTTATTTGCTGTTATTTAGACTGCTCTGAAGTAGTAATGAGAATAAAAAATGAAAGAAAATGTTGACTGGGACTGTGATAGGGCTTTTTTCACAGACTTGAAATGGTTTTAATCCATTAAAATCACTAGGTGAGGGGGAGGTTGTAGCCATTCCCCTCGTTTTAAACCAGATTTTCAAAGAAGGATCTGAAATTGCATTTGAAGGTTGGGATGGGGTTTTTTTCCCTTCTTTCATGTGCAATCTAAGAAGTCCAATATTACAGGCCTATTTAAAATTTCATCCATAAAAATCAGTCCTTTGCTTTGTATTTTGGCAACTCTTTAACCTTGCGAAATTCTTAAATCTTCTCAGGGCATTGAAGGTCAATCAAATGGTGTAGGTTTCATTCTTCCTTTAATATGGTTTATGTATTGGGGTTTGACTTTTAGCCAGAGATATTTTCTATTGGCAGCCTAGCAATTGCAGTGTGGAACTCTGTGCGGGTAAATTCATTCGAGAAAGATGGCAAAATTAGCTCCTGAGAAGATGTGCATTGCCTGGCCCAATGCTTCAGCATACTTGAGGTCAGGTTGGCTGTCTCTGACTATCTAATAATAATGAATAATAATATAATTGAATATTCATTTTAATTGCTGATAAATAAGATTTTCCAAGTTAAGTCTGTTTCATCAGTCACCTCCCTGACCTCAGCCTGAGCTTTCTAGTTCCTGCTTTTCTTATTTTCTCCCCTGTCCTCCTGAGAGGAGAGGATGAGCCAATGATGGGTGGAAGTTTGGCTGCCAGCAAGGGCCAGGCCATCACAATAACCACGCACACTCAACCTTGGAGATCTGATCAAGAATCTACTGTTAGTTCTTAGCTTTTCATTGCAAAGAGTGACCATGATGCCATCACTGTGTTTTAATAGAGAATTTTCATTTGTTTCATCAAACTCAAAAGCAGACTCAGTTTTAAAGTAGAATGCTTCATGGATGATACTATGAAGAATATGGTGTTTATACTCACATCATACTGGCAGTAGAGTAGAACAGCTCATAACTGATTTGGCAGTAAAGACCTATTTTTTCTTCACTAAACCTGCACTAGCGAAATTCATAAGCTGGTGATCTATCTTTACAGTGGAAAATATTTATTGACTTTATTGACAATTTAATATACTTTGTCAAGCTTTGTCATTTAGTTTCTATTGATCCTGAGACACCTGGGGCTGCTTTTGCTTCCGAAGGGAATAGACTTGCAAGCACTTAGAATCAGATTTTGGGAAGATGGGTGCAGAAGACTTTGTAATTCACCTCTGAAAAGCATAATAATTATGAATATTTCAGACAGAAATTATAGTATTTAACATAAGAATATGTGAAATGTTATTATGTGAATTTGTTTTATAAATCCTGGGCAAATTAAATGAGGTTTTTGGGGAAAGCATGAGCCAGATTTTATAGTGAGTTTGATAACCTCTGATTCTTCTCTCCTTTCTCTGGATCTTGTAGTAAACTTACTATGTCCAAGTATAATTTCGTAATAATTATCTTTCAAATGAAAACTTTCTTACTTGGTGTTAATACATTTTGGGGAGGGAGGAGAATGGAGAAAAAATACCTACTTTTGTGAATACAAGTTAAATTTCATGTTGATGACTTGACCCTTACCAGGATTCCACTGAGCATTGGATCAGCTTGAAACTGAGGGGATGACTCATGACTCAGGTGTAAAAACTACATTTCATTCCCTTTATTAGGAGTTTTCTGTTGCCCACAAGAAAGTTAAGAAAACAAAAGAGAAATGGGTGTAAAATTTCCTGTGCTATTTTCAGTTTACTCCTCTTTCTGGAGATGCCTTAGCAACTGTAGGATATCTGAAAAACTTCGAAGTACATCTTTATTTTTGAGGCTCTGTTGAACATTGCTGCTGTTATAATGTTCTTGCGTGAGGACACCGAACTTATCCAAGTAATGTTGGTATCAGCAGTGACTCTAATAAAGCTATGCCTTCCTAATTAATAATACATTCTTAATGAAACAAAGAATATATTTCCCCATGTATTTAATCATCTAATGAGTATAAGGCTGAATGAAGTAAATACCAAGCAGATTTAAATCAAAACACTAGTTTTTTTGTGTTTCAGTATAGGTTATGTACAAGTAAATTTATTTTTAAGCTTCGGCTACCTTTAAGTAGGTACCTTATGTGTATTCAAATTCAGATTGATGAATGCTGAACCAAAAGCAGACTATAAAATAGTTAATTTAAATTCTCCTAATTCAGAGGCAAACTATTTTTATAGCTTTGTTTTGAGGGGCTTTTTTTGCTAAGGAATTGGCAAGTATATATTTATCCAGCTCCCTCCATATTTTGCACTGTCATTATTCCCAGTGATCCCTACAGTGATACGTGGTCAATGACCCTCGCACAAGGTGAACTGCAGGAGCCTTACAGACGTGCCTGTTATTCATCACAGTAGCAGAACAACTGCAACAGCACGGTGACATTTTGCTAAAAGCTCATATTTTTCCCAACAGGTTATTATACAGGCAGAATAAAATGCTTTCTTAAAGACCAACCTCATCTTTTCTCTGCCTGAAAGGTCACATTTGTTTGGTTTTTTTCTCTTATTTCAGTGAAAGATAAAAAAAATGAAGAGGTAACTCAGAGGAAATGCCAGAACTACCAACTGGTAGTACTTCTGAGTGAATGCCTCCATTTACACACTTGAACTTGCTCTTAGCGACCCTAGAACTAGATTTAAAATGTATTTTGGTAGGTGGTGTCCGCTGCTGCTGATTCACATTTCTTCTTCCATTTGTTTTCTGTGCTTCTTTGGTATCACTGCTGAATGCCGCCAATAATGAAACTGGTGAGTAAGAGCTGAGGAACTAGCTTTTGAAATTGTAAAGCTGATCTGTAGGTTTTTTCCCTACTGGGTATGTAAAACTGGGTAAGCCATCAAAGTTAACATTCTTCAGAAAATAGCAAGATTGTCCTGCTTCCACTGAGGGATCTGTATTTTAACAAAGGTGTTTGATGGTGCTCTAAAGGAGCCAGATGCAGAATAAGTCAGAGAGAAGTCATTTAAGCAGGAAGTACACATGGTTAATTCCTAAAAACAACAACTCACGTTTTGTGTTGAAGGTAAATGAATTCTGATTCCCATTTTGAGGGTCAACAGGACAAATACAAAGAAATAAATAGAAAAAAGTAGAAAAAACCCAGAAAGATACGAAACAGGACTGAACCTCGCCGGACCAATGGCTGGCATAGCCCAGAGAGCCCCTGCATGCATTTGCCTGCCCGAATGCAGCCCTTGCCTGGGCCCCAGAGGTGGCCCCTCTGGGTATCTTTCACAGCACTCCAGGGACGATCCAGCTCCTTCCCTGGTGGCCCAGGGTCCTGCAAGCACTTTCTGGGGCCACTCAGACACCTCCTGGAGCCTTTGCAGGGCCCCTGGCAGAGTGTAGACAGGGATCGAATCCAAGCTTCTTTGGAAGATGGAGGCAGGAGAATGTTGCCCACCATCTTCTTTCCAGTTGCCCTCCACACTCTTGCAAATCCTGCTGGTGCACTCAGGCTCTCCATTCGAGGCAGTCTGGAGCTCCCATGCACACCCATCACTCGCTGTGTCCCCTCTCAGATGGAATATCAAAGAAATGACACAGCAATGTGTAGAAAATGTGGACTTTATTCACTTGACTCCTCCCAAAATTTACAGCTGGGGATGACTAGAAGACTATAGGGTGAGAATCTTATGCCAAAAACGTTCAACTTTTGGAACCGGAACACTAAGGGAAACTTGAACTTCTTGCGGGAAAGGTGGCGGGGAATCCTACAACTAAGAATGGGGGTTTCTCTAATGCCTAAGATGGGGGATATCGCTGTGCCCGGGCTGGGCAGTGGTCACACATCCCCCGCAATGCTCTGCACGCAGAGTGCCGCGCTGGAGCTGGAGTCAGCGCTGAGGGGAGGCTTGGAGTCTCCTCCTCTTCCAGATGCCCCCCTTTGCTGCTCTCTTGGCTCTGCACCTCTCCAGAGAGCAGTAGCACAGGCACAGCTGCAGCATGGCACGGTTGCGCCTCAGCAGCTGGATCAGCTTCCTGGGGCAGCCGCGCCCCCGGCAGCAGCCCGGCCTGGCACAGGCCGAGGGGCTCTGGTGCTTCTCCTGCAAGGCAAAGCACAGGGATCCCAAAGGAAGGGGCGGAGCGGGCTGAGGCCTCTCGGGCTGCCTTTGGCCTCTGCGCGAGAGACTCGGGCCTGGCTGGGCTGCCCCGGGCAGAGGCTGCAGGAAGAAGAGCTCCGGCCACCTCTGCCTGGTGCTGTCCCCGGGCCTCAGCCTGGGTCCGATTCCTGTCCAGGGGCTCAGCCCCCCTCTGCCGCGGGGCCTTGGCCAAAGAGCTGCCCAAGAGGCGCTGCACCCTCGGGGTCCACCCTGTCCTGCCTGCCTGACCCCCCTCCCTCACCTCTCTCCAGCATCTCCGGAGCCTTCTGCCAAGGCAGCATCCCAGGACAATGCCCGAGGTCAGCAGCTCCACCAGCAAGCATGTCCAGGAAACCAGTACCATGTCCACCAACGGGGTTGGCTCAGGGTCCATGTGCTGCAGCTGCAGCTCCTCAGGAAGCAGACCCGAGGTGCCCATGTCCCTCCCAGCAGGGCTGGAAGGGTCGAGGGGACGGGCCAGCATCAGCAGCAGGTAAAACTGCAGGAGCCAGGAGTAGGCCTGGCCAGCCATGGTGCTCTGCACGATGAGCTGCCACCACCACACAGGCTCTGGATGCTGCTCCGTGCGGAGTTTTGCTCAGGCTCTGGGCACGGCAATGGCTGGGGACAGTTGCCAGCCATCGTGCTGTCCCCAGAGGCTGTGATGTCACAGAATCACGGAATGCACTGGCTTACAAGAGGCCTGTGAGGTCGTCGAGTCCCATATGTGAGCCATGCCCACCATGGCAAGCAGACCAGAGCCCTGAGTGCCACGCCCAGGCTTTCCTTGAACGAGATATCTCCCCCAATGGTGACTCCACCAGCGTGCCCCGGGGCAGCCAGTTCCAATATCTCATGCCCCTTTTTGGGCCAAAGTGCTTCCTAATGTCCCACCCAAACCTCCCTTGGTGCAGCTACAGACCCTTGCTGGTATCTGCTCTCTCTTGTCCTTGCCCGTGTCTGAGAAGGCTGGCCCTGCCTTGTTGGTCCCTCACCTGTAGGCTGTGCCAGTGAGTGCTGCTCAATTTTTAGGCCACTCCAAGGAGCATTTGATTGTGCCTGCTGTGGACCAGCACACTGCCATTTCTCATAGGTTTTACTCCAGATTTTCATTAACAGCTCTCCTAGTGAATGCAAGTATGTTTTCCTAAGTATTTGAAGGGTAACAGAACAAAATGTCATCTCAGGAAAATTTTGCTGGTTTACTTTTACTGAGGTTTTTAGATGAGTTGGAAATCCTGAAAATTTTCTCCTTGGAGAGGTAGTAATTTCACAGTTTAGATTGCGGGGACATTGATTACTCCATGTCGAGGACCTAATGCAGTTTCAGCACCAGAAGTTTTAAACATACAGTGATTGTCCTTGAAGCAAAAACATTTTAAATCTTTTCTGTGGACAGGAATTGCTTGTGTGTTATTTCACATAATCCATTAAGAATTTCATGCCTGGAAAAAGTCCATAGTCCTGTGTGATCTCCTTGGTACTGTTCTTTGGAATGGCTTTTCCCCCATTTTCTGAAGCTGCCCCCAGAAAGGTAATAGATGTATTAGAAGTTCTGAAAGGCGAACTGGTATAGATCTTTGCCTCCTGTTCAGAGGTCTGTGGTGAGCCACGAGACAAAGAGCTTACTTTACATGATGTTCAAAACACAATTTAACCTTTTTGCAGCAGGATGTATTGATAGAATCAAAGCAGAGCATGGCTGACACTAGTAAATGAATTTAAATGCTTATCTGGAATGCGTTTATTTGATTGTTATGCTAATACTGTGGTAATAATGATGATGTCTGAGTACTGAACAAGCTAACGCCTGATTTGTAGTTGATTTTCTATCTTTAATGTAGTGAACAGATTCTTAAGAATTATATTTTCTCTCAGAGCTGAGGAATGTGTTGTTCACAGGATGAATCTTAATATCACTTTGGTTTTGCAGAAGACTCTTTCACCTAAAGATGTTTTTCCTTGCCCTCACTTTAATTTTTATTTAATGTTTTATTTTATTGCCTGGCAGGTTGACCTTTTCAGATTGTGTGCTGTGAAATGTTGCTACTAAGGACAGCTGGTGTCAAAACAGGTTCTTTTCTAGCTTTTATTTAAAATATTGAAAGATGAATGGTTTCTAATTAAGTTACAGAACTGCATATTATTAGGAACTTGTACTTAAAAAATAAGAACAGATACGTCCTCCCTGCTTGTACTCAGAAAGACAGGTTAGTGCCAACTGAACTTCTGAAATAATATGGAGAGATCATGAGTGGCCACCACAAGTAATATATAATTCTGGAAAACATGATTTTTGTTAGAAATCATTTTTGCTTTAATAATGCAAGTTTGTTATATCCCAAAACTGAGATAATTAGGTATGTTCTTTACCATCTGCATTTGTGTTATATTAATCATGGGGTTTTCTATTAACCTTGGGCTTCAGTTTCCTGTCTTTTTATCACTTCTTCAAATACCAGTTTTATACACTTGCTGGCTTGTTATTTATATTTTAAAATGGTGTATCTTAGGCACGTAACTTGATGTTATTGTAAACCGTGAAAATAACATTTTTTGGTCTGTCTTCATTTGATTAAGTGATTCCTGTGCAAGGACTGGGAGGTTTTGGGGTTTAAGAAGTAAAAGAAGAAGTTCAGCAGCCTTGGCAAGTAAGTGTGCTAGTTTACAAGATGAATATACAGTAACACCTGTGCTTCAGCTGGAATATGCACTATTCTAGTTTGCTAGTTCTGGGGTGTTTTGTTTTGTTGTCGGTGAACCCATACCCTATACAGTATCATTTGTCAGAATTCCATTTCAGTTTTACAGTCACTCTGTTTTCCCGCTTCTGAATTATGGTTTTCTCCATGCTTTTATATGGGGAATTCTTGGTGATAAAAACAGTACATGGCCCATATTGTTTTATGATTCTGATCGGATTTTTTTCCTAGTTTTTAAATAATTACCTTTTGTTTCTATCCTGAGGCAAAATGCATTTACGGTTTCAGTAGGTTTTTTTCCAATTGCTAATCCTATTCAGGCACTAAATAAGGGAAAAAAACCCCTAGTATCATGTGTTCTTACATACCTTTAAATTAATTAAAATATGGTTATATTGCTCTCTGTTTAATTTCTTAATTTTGTAGAGTTTAGAAATCTTTTAGCATGAACTAGGTAGCGAAGAGTGTCTTCATTTCTGTGTTTAACTGCTGAACAAGCAGCCCAGGCTTAGTTTAGAGATTTGCTTTTAAACATCCCTTATTCCTTAAAAAATCTCTTATTTTGCTTGTTTGTAGTTGTGTTAGAACATAAAGAGGAGGGAGATCATCCTGGAAAATTTTTCATCTGAACTGAATTTGTACCCTACAGCCCAACAGTGAATGCTCCTTAATTTTCTCAAGGCGTGAAGGAATTCCTCATAGACTCTTATTTTGGGACAGCAGTCATTTCTGTTTGGCTCCATGAAATGCTTTGCACAGTAGGGCTGGAGCTCTGAAGGACAGGGACATTCCAGGAGGATGAACAATAAATAATTCCTATACCTTGAACTGTTTCAAACCTAACACAGCAGAAGGAATTGTTTCCCTAATTCTAAGTATAATGGTGCTCCCGACGAGTTTTGCAGTTCCAGAGCACCAGTCTAAGATGTGTAAGGGGTTTCTGTGAGGAAAAGCAGTTTCTGAGACTGGACTTTTGTCCTGTGGGCAGCCCTACGGTTTTAAGCAGGAGTGTTAAGAGGCAGAGGGATCTGGAATTTAATAAGGATTTGGAAGATTAGTAGATTTGTTGCTAGAGGTGTGAGGGGGGGAAAGTCTTCTACAGTCACAGAGCAATTATTAGATAAGGTACAGGAATAGCCTCTAAAAAGGGTGTTGCTGTTGCGTATGACTTTCCTGTAGCTCAGCTGATGCACCCAAGATTTGTTATGACTAACAGGATTGCAACTAAACAGAATGCAGACATTTTTCTTGTAATTTAGTGAGGCATCTTTTGATCCATGATGAGCTGAGGGCTCACTGTGCAAGGCTAAAAGTAAATGACATGCTCTAAAGAGATTCTAGTCTTTGTGACTTATTGAAGGTGGATAGGACATAATTCCTTTGCTCATTGGGACTGCATATTTTAGTTTTATCTCCTCTGTTTCTAAGCAGTGCTAAAAAAGTGTTACTTCCCTCAATTTTGACGGCAGCAGAGACTCAGCTGGTTAATATGGATCTAAGTAAGGTTTGTAAAATAAAACAGTCTGAAAACCTGTTAGACAACCCAATAATAAATCTTAACAGAAAAGGAAGAAGCTAAACTTCCATCTTAATTTCAGAGATGATTTCTCTGTCCTGCCTGCTTTTCCCATACTGGTGGGTATGTAACCACCACACTGCATTTTGATCCTTACCCAGGACTGCAACAACTGACCTGCTTTCTGCTGCTCCCCTTTCCTTCTTGTCAGATGGAATCACTGAGATAGAAAAAATGGTCTTATTTAATTTACTTCATTTAAATGTCTCGGCAGTTTTTTAAATCCACTTTGCACTTTTATCTTAGGCTGAATGCTAGTGCTGGCATATATCTAAGGTAGCAAATGTAGATGGAAATGCTCTACTGAACGTAACATAATTATATTAGGAAAAACAGTTATTGCTGCACTGCTAGGAAAAAGATTAAATTGAGCCTGTGGGACAATATGCCTGATTATACTAATTGGTACCTGTGTTTGTAATGCTTACTAACTTTTTTTCTTCAAAACTGTGAAAGAACACTCAGCCATCTAATGTGGCCATGTAATTACTGCAGCTTCATGTTGCCGTGCTGGGGCACGCATGAATGGCCAGTTCAGCACTTAACTCTCCATATATGCTTGTGGCTCTTACAGCCCACTGTTATGGTGATGTCAATTTGGGATGAGAGCACATCTATCTCAAAAAAATCATTAGCAGAGTAGTTAAGGTTTTCAGAACACTTGCTTTTCCTGGATGCTTTCGTGAGATCTAATGATGAACTACTTTTTCTGTGAGAGAATTTAATTTCTTACACTGAGAAGGGAAATGTTAAGTGTCTCTCACACACAAGGACATGCGCTTTGGCACAATTTCATGCTATCTCAACAAGTCCTTTAATACAGCAGCATTATTTCTGATTCATTGTTTCCATGTTCCTCACGTAGCTTACAAACCCTAGCAAATTACGGGTGGTTTTTGATTTTCCTGGAGCCAGCAGCACTACTTAGCCCTTTCAAAGAGGTTCCAGCAGGACAGAAGCATGACTCCTTCTTTTCACCCCAACACATGGACAGGAAAATCTTTCACAGCTCCCATCACAATTTCTTATGTGGACCAAACCAACCGTGTCTCAAGAGAACAACAGATGTTCTCTGCATCAAAGTCCTGTGGACAGCTAGACAAAGTGACTTCTTTCCATGCCTAGTAAGTACCAAGGTCAGCATCTGCTTTTTCACCGCTGCTTTAGCACAACAATGCCTCTGACTATGAGGTGGCTAAATCTTGCTCCAGTTACAGTTTACCTGTCTCACTTGCTCCTCTAAAATTGATTTATGAAAATTAACAAAGTCCATTCTTGTAACTGGTGCCTTGCTTTTGCAACAGATGAAGAGGTTTATTTTAAGAAGTTTATCCACGCAGAGTATAATTAGTTATTATTAAGATAAAGTTTTCATTGTGTTCATTTTGTATTTTTATCTCTGATTTATATGATTCAATATTGAACCAACTGGCTAACAAAATGACATTACCTTCGTCCTCCACTCCTTAGTGTGAGTCTTTAATTTCTTTAACGAACTTTTCCCAGGCAAACAGAGCTGGGACTGACATCTTCTGTCCCTTGACATTCGTTACCTTTTGAGGTAATGCAAAGAGGCCCTGTGGGAACTCCAGTCTGCTTTAGGCCTCTCTTAATTGATTTTCTGTGAATTTTAATGATAAAGCTTCTCAGATTGCTAGTCTGACTTGTGAAAGAACTGGGATGATCTGCTTCAATTAATGCAGGATCTTCAATTTCCCATTAGTTGCTGACAGCTTCACGCTGAAAAGTACTCTTCATTTGGGACCAAAGGTATCAGACACAAAGCAAAAAACATCATTCTCCTTCCCAACTCCAGGAAAAGGACATTTGGCATAGAGGGAAAGAGACCTTGTCTTAGACTGACCCAGAGAAGTTAAAATCTAGTGAGGCCAGTTATTAATCTTATCACTGTAGCCCTTATGCCTTAGCAGGCTGAAAAACTTCACTTTTTTCCTACCTGACTTTCAAAACAATTTCCCAGCTGGTTGCCTGTAAAATTCCTGTCATCCTGGGCATCTGGCTTTGTATGTTTTTCTATCTAGATGCTCTAAATGATCGGGAGGCATTCCAACTACAGCGTGCCTGGATAGCTAGAAAACAAGGCCTTGCTCTCTTGTGCAGCAGGATGCCAGCCTTATTTCTAGACAGGTTTTTCTTTTTTTTTTTTCCCCTGTATGTGTTATGGAAGTCAAAGCGACCATTAGAAAAGGTTGCCTTTTAGAAACAAACACTCCTCCCCCAAAAAAGCCATACAAACAAAGCCCAAAACCCAAAGCAAGATATTCTGCAAATGTGTTGTAATTGTTACTTTGTTGAAATGTTACTTTTCCATTTAAAAATTAAGGAAATAATATGAACCCTACTCAAAAACAGGAAGCCTACAGACTTCATTGTATATTCAAGTAGGAATAGAGCGGGGAAGTGGATGTTCAGAAAGGTTAAATGAAGTTAAAAGGAAGCAGTCAAAAAGATCTGAATTATTGCAGTGATGTTACTAAAATGTTTACTGTGCCATTAACAGAGAAGTCTGTTAATCTCTCTAAGACTTTATTCCTCATATAAAATTGAATATTTAACTGCTTTTTCATCATAACTCATTGCTAAAGGATAGCATAAAGGAAGGGAAACTGGATATATGAGGAGACACATCCTTCCTTAAGACTTGTAATACTTTTACTAGGTCTTTCTTCCTCCTCGTTCATAACACAAGGCTCACGATACAGGATCATTGTCCATTCCTTAAATTATGACTTCAGCAGACAAGCAAGCCTGAAAAACTATTGTAGATGACATTCTACAGTATTTCAGGCTGGGTTAACTGCAGGAAAATCTGGACCTTCACTTTACAGACATGCCTCTGAGCAGTGGAGTTTTGAAGTCTCGCATCAAGTACCTGAAATGTATGTCTACACTTCCATGTGTTCTAACGCCATCCATTCAGCTGAATATTCCTCAGCCTTCTTTCTCTTCACCATACACTGCTGAAACCTTCTGGGTGATTCAAACAGTTTGAGGGTTTTATTTTGCCGTTGTTTGTGCTTTTTGTTCTGTTTAGTTGAAATAATTTTAAGCAGCCTATGTTGGTTTTTTGCAGAAGAGAAATTAAATTGATGGAAAATTGCGTTATTTGATAGTGTTTGCAATCTGTGGCTATACCAGTGTGCAATATTTGGGTCAGATTGTTTTTAAGCAGTTAATTGTCTACCCAACTGAATGCTCAAGCATAATCAGGCTGATTATGTTCAAGCAGTTGAAAGTTCAATGTACAGTGAGAAATAGGATAGCAATTATCTTCTAAATTCCTTTACACGAGCCACAGGAGGTGCTTTTGTTCAGGACTGGAATCCTGGATAATTTGTACCATCAACACAGTTCTGGTTTTAGTTCCTAATACGTTTTTGGGAAAAAAATCAGCATGCAAATGATTGAAGTCAATTTTTATATTAATCCTCAGGCAGCTATGAGTGGGAGACGCGTGTGATTTCAGACTTCTAAAACAAAGAAAAGTTCAGTAGTTAAAATTCTGAGCCCTGAAAGTACAAGACAACTGCTTATTCCAGGTATTCATTAAAACCATATTCTAGTATAGCCCAAAGAAGGTGCCTGTGCATTAAAAGTATGGGATTACTTTAGGCTTTTTAAACACTTTGTTTTATTGGCCTTTGAATACATGTGATATTTCAATATGTGGTGTATGTATCTTTTAGTCTTTTATCTTTTAAAAATATGTTCTTATGAAGGCTCTTTTCAAACATGTATTTGGTGCAAGGAACATGCTATCAGAATCAGTAATTTAACATTACAAGTTATTCTCTTAGTTTTCTAGAAATCATGTGCAGGCAGGTTAAGTTAGGAAGTTTTTATGTCGAATTCTCCCAGTCTCAAGGGAATATATTTCTTCCTCTGGGTTGTGGGCAGCAAAGGTGACTTACTAAACACCTGGGGCTACTGTGTTTGGCTATTCTGGCTGGATGTCACATGGATCCCTCTGAGCAGAGCTCTGAGAATAACAGAAGGACAGTAGAGATTTTTTATCATCTTGAGACCATATCTGAAATACAGAATCAACTTATGCTTAATCAGCTTCATGATGGGTGAATATATTAAAACAACAAATATGTGTAAACATTGCTTATTTTTCTTAATCAGCTTCATTTTCTTTTTCCAGCAGGTCTACACCTGTTGATTTAATCTAGTTGAAATACAATTTTTTTTTTCAATCTGAACTTTAAAAAGCTATCATTTTTCCGATTTTTTTGTAAAGCAATAGTCTCTTTGGAAAGATCACACAAATGCTCTGAAGCACTGAGGTCCCTATGCATTTGAAGGAGTACACTGGCATTCTCATTGTGTTGTAAGGTTACATCATAGCCATGTGTTAATTTTCTTTTCTTTGTTTGAACCACTTTGACTCGGTTCACTTGGAGTCTGACAGAATTCAGTTTCAACACAAAGCTCGGGAAAATTTAAAAGTAAAAGGAAATCCAAACTCTGCTTTTTGCCAATATGTCTTTATGATCTATCCTCCACAAGAGGCTCATGCTCCTTTAACAGTGTGGGATTATAGATAATGGGGGAATTGTTCTGCTGCCGAGCTGATCATAAAAACAGGAAGAGATTAATGAAATCCTCAAACAGGTTTAAAACAGCAGCTTTTATTTCACAGCATCTTTAAGACAGTGCTTCAGAAAACCCGTGAAATCGTGCTCCAAAGCCTCCTGATGCTGAAAAAGGAAATTGCCTGAGAGGTTTAAACCCAGCCCTTGTTCTGTGTTTTCTAGACTGTTTTTCATGTGTTTTTCTAACTCTCCCTGTGGATGGCAAGTGGCTCGATAACAGTAGGTGATGACTTGCAGTATGGAAGTTTTCCCTGAAATATGTAATTTAAACATTATCTGTAATAAACACAGACTCTTGCTGGCAAATACTAGTTCAAAGCAGAGATCACACCTATCATCAACAACAAGCTTACTTGTTTTAATGGGGCATTCCTCTGCAATTTCACATTAGCTTACGTTCCCCTTCCACACCTACTTGTATTTCAGATGGGTCACCTTTCTTCCTAAAAATTCATTTCCCAGAGTCCTCTTATTATTTCTCCAACTTGGGCATCTCCTAAGCATAAATGACTACTCTGACATGGGTGTTCCCATCTGTTCCAAAGCTTTTTTGGTTTTGCATTCAATGCAAGATTTATTCAGTGAGGAGGAAATACCTTCTCAGAATCATTCAGGGGTACCCCAACACCTATAGAAAGAGCACTCCCCTTCTGAATTGGAGCAATCTCCCTTCCTTCAAAGAAAGCACCATCTGAAATTGTTTCCCCACACAAAATTTGCTCATGCATTCTCCATCTCGCTTGACAGGTTCCAACACCCGCTGTGGGTAACACAAATGTGGTGAGAATACCAAGTACCCCATGTTCTCAGTCAAAAAGACACTGTCAAAGACTAAATTGTCAAAAGAAAATTTGTTAAAACATGTTGATAAGTAAAATAGCAACAATCACGACGGCCAGATGGTGCTCACAGAAAGCTTTAAAGAATTAATCACTGTGTTCTGTAGGCTGGTAGCAAAATATGTTTGCTATATTTAAATGAACACACTTTACTGAAGACTTTCAGAGTAATTACAATTTTCTTAAAACTCTCTGTCAAAATTACATTGAAAGAACTGTGGGCCAGATGATTCAGACCCAAATAACTTGGTTCAAGCATTAGCTGCTTAGTCCAAACCTTCTTCCCTTCCTTGTCTTTCCTGTTGAATATTTTAGCCCTCATGGCTTCATCTGGTAAAGTATTTGATAGAAGATTTTAACTCAAGTATCAAAGAAAAGAATAAAATCACACTGTGCAGTATATTGCAAACGAATATATTTTAGTATTTTAAAAATTGCTGCTCTGAACCCTGATCTCAGTGATCTCTCCAATGGTTAGAGCTGAGCCATGATTCTTATCTTTACGAATCCTATTTATTCACTGTTGCCTTCGCTATCAGATTACACTTTAAATGGCTGTGAAAAACTTCTTCATGCTTTAAGACGGCTTTCTGTGTTTTTGCCTTTAAAATATATTTAAAGACTCTTTAAACAAGTCTTCAAGAGTTCTGCAATAATTTGGATGCTTTTTGTGCCTTTTTTGCTCCTGCCACATTTCCTTCTTTTTTTAAAATTTTTTCTGTCATTCTTCCATTGTCACATTTTCCACTGCAATCAGTGAACTCTGCAATGAACTCCACATTTCTCTCAATTAAAAATAAAAAACAAACCAAAACCAGAACCAACCACCACCAGCCAACTTCAAGCATGTCACATCTTCCTTTCCATAAATGACCGTGAGTTTCTCTAATTCACTCTTGCACAACTTGCAGGGGGAAAGAACTTTAAAAAAAAGGCAGCAGTTGATCCTTCTTCCTTTTTCTCAAAGGGGAGGACAACAAGATTTCTGATAGATTTTTCCCTTGGAAGACAAATGAGAACATCCCAAGCTGTGTGGATTGGAAATCAATGTGCATAAAGCAAGAAAAATAGGCAATGTTATCAAGCACAGAGTTTGCAGTCAGTGAACTCCAGAAAAAATGGGCCATTTTCCCATTTCTGTCTAAGCTGCCAAGCTCCAACAAAACCAGTTCCACCTATGATTCCCCTTCCTGCCCCAGCACACAGTGTTTGTGCTGCCTTAGACTGACCCACCTCTGTTCCGAGAAAGTTTAGTGCATTTTTTTGTAGTATCTAGTGTTGTTTGGGGTTTTTTAAAGCATAAGTATCAATATTATTTTTCTTCTGTATATGCCCACAGCTTGTGCGTCAAATTTCAAATCTTTCTTTTCTAAAACTTACCCATAAATTCCCTCTCTTTTCTACATTGAAGTTCCATAATGGGAACAGTATTAGGGATAATATTTGTAGCTAAGTGCTTCCACCTAAATCCAATTGACTTCTGTGGTGATGAATAAGTCCCGCAAGCAATTTTAGGACAGAGTATTAATTGTTCTTTTCCATCAGGGACATGACATCAGCAAGGTTTTGTACCAATTCGTTGTGCTTTTTAAGTATGAAAGTGGCTCTCCTAATTCTTAACTGTTCTGTCCTGGCATATTCCATGTGTAGAATGTAATTAGGTTTATTTGGAGGACTCTACAGAATGTCTGTGAAGGGGAAGTGTGTGGGTGGAACCTTGGCCCTGTTAAAAGAGATGAAAAGTTTCCACTGCCTGGAATGAAGTTACAGTTTTTAACTGGGGTTTCGTACACAATGAGATAAGCAGCGGGCAAAGCTCCTCAGTTGCGGATGTTTCTTATCTCAGCGGTAAGTTGTCATAAGAAAATAAGCATTTAGAATCTTCTGACACATACAACATCGTCAATTCTCAAAGAGGCAAAAAAGATACCACTTGAGTCAATGAAAAATCTGACAGTTGTAGAAAGAATCAAGGGTACATCTTTAGAAAATATTCCTTATAGTCAAACTGAGTGAGATTTCTTGGCACTGAAGCTCTAATTCTCTACTGGAAAATGTGTTTCTTCATTTATATGAGATAAGAATTTAATGAAAATCTCTTTCCCTGGAGAGGAAGTTCTTTCATTAGTGCAGAAGTAAGTGTAGGTTAATTTTAAAGGGTTTTGCAGTCAAATTATTTTAATCTGCCAGGAAATTTACCTGGATGTATATGAATATATTAGCTATTCACATTCATTTGAATAACAGAAAGTCACACTATTTTCTTACTTAATCTATGAAGCAATATTCAGTTTAAATCCCTAAAATTGCACTGCTGCCTTAAAATCTTAACATTATACAGGAAATCAGAGTTAGCAGTGAGGAAGGTTCTGGACTATTCTCCATGGAAACAGCACCAGTCATTATCCGTGGGATAGTGAAGATTTTAAAGCTAAAACAAAGAAGCTCTGCCCTCTTTCAGTATCCCAATTAGGCTGAAAAATTTATGGGACACTGTATAGATAATCAGCCAACGTTATTTCTTTGCTTGTAAATAATGCTACAATCAGCTTCACAAATTGAGTTCTATTCTCAGCCTCTCTTCTGTTGTCAAAAGAATTTAAAATCTGCCAAATTGAAAACAAGCAAGTGAAGCACACTTGGCTTATTTTGCCTTGAGTATATAATAACTTTCCTCAGTCTGCTGGCTGTGCTACTCTGAAATAAATTACGCTTGTTTTTGCAATATAGGAGAGTATCTGTTGATAGTATACCATCTTGTCATCCATTTCAAAAACATTTGTGGCTGCTGACAGCTCTGGAGTCCTGAATTTTGATTAAGGAATTCAATTTTGAAATGACTGCTTTCCACTTCTCTTAAATGTTCCATTACAAATGCCTTTGCTGCAATTTGATTTTTGTTTCCTTGATCGCCTTCATCAATTAAGGGTAAAAATTCAAATCAATCACTAAAGGTTATTAGAAAGGAATAGAGATTATTAAAAGACATGTCCACATCTAGAACAATGTGTGCAATTCCAGTTTCTTTATCTCAAGAAGTGCATCGGAAGTACGGAACAGTTTCTCCTATTTATGTAGGACATGGATATGTGTCTGTGTACAGAGACTTTTACTGACATTGAGGGGAACAGGAGATGGGAAATGAGCAAAGAACAGAACTTGAGTCGGACTGGAGTGTAGAGTGGAGCTGGTGATATGCCAAGTCCAGAAATGGGGAGTTTGTGTTGTTAAATAAAGCCATATCTCTGCCAAAGGACAACAGAAAGAGAAGTGACCAAATTTTTCTAGCTTTCTATGAGTCAAAGAAAACAGATTTCCATCAAATCATGCCTGTTCTTTCAGCAGTCTGAGGTTCTAGCATGTCTCTCATTCCTGTTTGCTTCTTCGCTCAGTTTTGTATATTTTGCTGCATATTTTGTTGCAATATCTTAAGATGGAAATAGCAGAGATGGATACTGCAAAGATGATCATGATAGCAGGCAGCTGGTAAGAGACAGAACACAGGAATGAATAAGAAGCCAAGTAATGATGAGGAGAGACATAAATAGTAACAGAGAAAAATACCAGTACACACTGTTTGAACCATGGGTACATCAAGAAGGAAAGCAGATCTTTGGATATTTTCCAGCTGCTGCTGTTCTAATTTAATTTGATTCTCTTCACCCACTGTATATATGAAAATACAGTATCTAGCACCAGCAGAAATTTCCTTTGCTTGTGTTAAACATTTGTGTAAAAATAGTCGATATTTTATCTGGATTGTCTTGTACCAATTTTTAAAACAATACATTCGTTTTCTTTAAGGGGGAAAAGTTAAGTTTTACTGAGTAATCAGACCAGACTCTATTATCAACATTGCTAAGAAAGGAATCAGTCTAAGTTGAATTTAGTGGTAAAGGAAGCTAACAATGTTGTTTCTTTGACAACAGAAAAATTGCGCAAAGAGATCAATGTGTTCACAGGAAAGGCCATTAAAATTCTCTTATTGTAGTATAATTTTGCTTTGTTGTTGATCTGTTTTTCTCTGCTCTTCTCAGTGGCTTTCTAAATTCTAGTGAAAAACAAATCTTTTTTTCTTTCACAGATAAAAATTATTTTTCAGCTGTAAACTAAACCAGGATTTTTCTAGATAAAACAGCCTGAAGTTTGTTGGTTTATTTGTAAATGCCACTTTGAACTGTGACTTTGGCCTAATCAATGTATTGTTGAGCCTCAAGCTCTGTGCTCCTGCATGGCCCTATGTCGCTGTTTGTGTGACTGGATGTCAGGTTTGAGAAATGACCTGTCCTTGCACGGCGGCTCAGGGGTATGTGCCATGTTTGGAGATAAAGGCTGGTAACTGGGAAAAGCTGTTATTAATTAAATATTCCTAAATGGGAGAAAGAGCAACATGGTTACAGAATGACCTGTTAATGGTGAGAATGGTAGTTGGATAAATAGTTGCAGCAGTGTCACCAGGAGCAAGAGGCTGCTTTTTAATTCAACGAGCAAAATGGAGGCACTTGATAAATTTATGAAAATATACAGTATTATACTACTGAAAAAAGCAACACGGTGGAATCCACAACACGTCTTGAAAGTTTTGCATAGTACAGGAAAGGAAAACAGTAGTGAGAAAAGTATATAGAATCCAGATTAAGTATCAGTTAGTTCATTATAAGTGAGAAGAACGATAGGCAAAAACATATCTGTGACTGAAGTTGTCACTTTTAACAGGACATTTTGGTTCACAGGAGCTCTTAGTGTGAAGTCAATTGCGCGGATATAAACGGGAAAGACTGGAATTTCTTTGAGTCAAAAGAGGAAAATCTATCACAAATGTATATAAGAAGTGTGGGAAAGGGGAGGGAAAGTGTTCAAAGAACTCTAAAATTAATGAGATCATTTCCAGAAAAGTGCAGGATTGAACAAGAACCCCCAAAGACTAGAATGAATGGATTGATGAAGAAAATAGTCATATTTTGGAGATCAAGAAATACAGGGCTAAAACCAGATTTGACAAAAGTAAAACAAAGTTGGATTTTAAAAAGATTATTAAAACATGTTTTCGAGATGTCTTACCGTGACTTATGACGACAGCCTACTCCATGATCCTCAGCTTCGTGCCCCAAGCTGGCTGCTGGGTCTTTGAGGCCCAGGACCTGAGGGAGGCGGCGGCCGGGCCCAGGGGAGCTCTGGGGGGCGTTTTCGAAGCCTCCCGGCCCAGTGGGGCTCGCGGTTCGGTTTTGCTTGGCCAGCTTGGTTTTCGTGACCCAAGCAAAAGCTTTTCCCTTACCTGGATCGGAGGCTCTGCAGCGGCAATCCTCCAGGTGCCTTGCGGTGAAGCGAGGCGGGAGCAGCGGCACCGGCGGAGCGCGGCCGCCCCGGTCCGGCCCCAAGCCGGGGAGAGAAAACCCAACGAGAGCTTCCAGCCCGGCTCTCCGCCTGCCGTAGCTGCCGTGGAGAGGAGCTCGACGCCAGAGAACCACCAGGTCCTTGCTTCTTGCTGGAGCTGCTCCGTGGAAGCTGCGCTCCCCTCAGAGAGAAAGCCCGCGCCGTGTCGCGCCACGGGGCAGCGAGGGGGACTCCGTCAGCATTTGCCCCGCTCCCCGGGACCTTTTGGGTCTGTGCTCCTCTGTGTGTGCGGGGCGAGGGGTGAGTTCTGACGGCTCCGTGTCTGGCAGTTCGCTTTTCTTCCTTGCCTTGGGGTTTTTGGTTTGTTTTTTCCACTTTCCTCTATTAGTATTCATTTTCTGTTGGTGGAGGGGAGTTGTTGAAACTCTTTAGAGGAGACTACTCATGGCATAGCGTCCTCTCTTATGTTTGTCTCAAAACTGAGACACAAGTATATTTTAATCTACATGGAATAAAAAGAGAATGAAATCTGGGACATTATCAAATAGAAAATTAGCAAATCATTCAGAGAGAACTAAATTATCTTCAAAAGTAAAATACTGGGATTTATAAAACGAGGCAATATTTTCTTGGTGACAGGTAAAAAGAATTTACATCAAGAACTGAATACAAGATCTGGAGGAAATGGTAGAGATGGAGAAGGACCAGCTATAAATACCAGAAGGTGCACACCAAGACAGTGAAGAAAAGGCAGATGTTGTTGTAGAGCTCGTCCAGCAAGGTAATTCCAACAGAAAAATATTCATACTATTGGAAAAGATTGATGGGCTCTCACTTGGGAAGCCATGTACAGTCTGAGTCCCCCACAAAGGAAGGAGGGGGCTGGAGAGCTGCAGAGGGCATAGAAGGGAGTGAAGATTAGTAGTAGAAAAGTGCTGGACAGGCTTAGACACAGGGGAGACAGACAGTATTATATAGACATTAAAAATGCCTCAGAAGTGTGAATACTAGAGGCAGAAGAACAAACAACTATGTTTCAACTAGTTATATATAAATCAACCCTGAAAATTAGAAGTGGGTTTCTAATCATTAAACATGGCAAAGTTTGCAGCAGTCCTCAAAAAAGAGCAGTGAAATAATTGCAGAAATTGTCCAAGTCTGAAGTTTGCAGCAACTGAAAGGTTTTATATTTTGCCAAGTAATTGTCAATTTTTTGGTTTAGCTTATCTCACGATATATATATTTAACCTTTTATGAGTAGTGACTCAAAAATTAAGCTTTTCATCTTCTGAGACTCCTTTTCAGGCCCTGCAGTCAGACATTTATTCATTAAACTCTGTGATGCATTAGAGCTACTTGTCTGCTTTAGGGTATCATGAACCCAAACATTCACGGTGGGGTTGTTTACAGTGCCGGCCCTGAATACACATGCAGGAATTACCAGGTGGTTACATTGTTTTAGGTGTGACAGATCTATGGCCTGGTATTCCTGGTTTATTATCTGTTTATTTTAAAACACCTGATTTAGTGCTGGGGGAGTAGACTCCTCCGAAGCAATAAGCATCTGTTGCTGTTGTTACTCTGAGCATTTGCAGCCCATAATGTTCTTGTCCCCTTTGGTAGCCGAAGATAAACAAGGGAACAGCACACAAGTGTCAGTGTGGGGGGACCTGGGTGAGGAGGGGATAGTGTGTGACTACAGAATTAGGTCAGAATTTTCTTCCCAAAAACATCTTTTCCATGGAAGTTCACCTATAAATAATATGAAAATTGGAATTTAAACGACAGTCTAGTATCAAAAAATTTATTTCAAAATGCATGAATTAGTGAATTAGTTTTGCATAAGTATATTCCTAAGAAAACCCCAAGCAGCCCTCCCTATAAACCAGGAGTGAATATTGCAATGTTTTGGTCAATGCTTTCTCATCTGCAGTCAGATTTCCACTCAGTTCAGGCTATTTCCTTTCAGCCTTTAAGTTTGAAAAGATTGGGAGTGGTTATATTTACATCTGGTAATTGGTATTCCATGGATAGGAAAGGTGGGCTTGTTCGTGCTCCTTATTGCCACAGTCCCCCATCACATTTTACTGTGAGCCCTTATTTTCAGGTACCTTTGTATCTTCAAAATGCATGTGACCTTCCCTCCTTCCCCTACCACTGTCTCCTTTTAGATAAATTTTTCCTGCTATTTCAGCTAAAATAGCCATTTTCTGAAACTGAATTAGGGAAAAATTCTTATTACCCATGCTAATAAAATCACATAAGCATTTAATCCAAATGATCTCATATCCTCTGTATGGTGGAGCAGAGGCTTGAGATCAGAGGAGCAATCTTTTCCTGGGATGAGTTCTTTCCATCTCTGTGAAATTTGCCTATCAAGTCACTCGTCTCTGAAAAATCCCATTTTAGGGCATTTACTAGAAACATATGGATTTTGGTAGCTGAAGTCTCTGGAAATGCCCTGGGCACTAAACCTTCTCCAGAAGTAGAGCTTCTGAGTGAACTGTTGCTGTTAGCATCCTTCCCCACTGCAGTTGGTTTTCCTGCAGGGATTGGGACCGTAGAGACCAAGACTGACCTTGGCTGTTCATGCTGTCACCAGTTCCTGACTACAGGACTGAACCATTCAGGGTCTAATTTTGATAGCATTGGATACCTTTCTTTTTTTAATTCTATTTTTCTTCTGCAAAGTGTTTCTAGGGAAAGGAAGGAGGAGAACAAAAGAGTATTGTCTTCCTTCTTTTTTTTTTTTTTAAGGAAATGAATTTCCTGTACCATGCTAATCAAAATGTTGAACATTATAGAAGAACTTGGAATGACTAGAAAAGAAATGGTGCCCTTTCAGGAGGCACAAGGCCTTTTATTCAGCCCTCTGTTCAGCTATAGAGTGAGGGTAGGTAATTAAATAGTGACTAGGTGCTCACTTACCCCACAGGACACACGCATGAAAATACTGCTGCATTCAGAGCACCTTCAGTGTGCACCTCTTCACGTTCCACAGCTATGACATCTTTGTATGATGTTGTGCCATGACAAATGGGAAGATAACCTCACTTTTCTGCTCATTCATTTTTCTTGTCTTCACCCAAATTATTAAACAGAAAGTGATAAACACAGCAATTTTAGCATTCCATGAAACTACCATTTTTTCTTACTCCATCTTTCTTAGGAGGATATATCTCAAGCTCCAGTTTCTTTATACATGTGGAAAGAATGCAAAGCATAAACCCTTCTGAATCATATTTTCTAAGCCATTTTGTCATCTTCGTTGTTCTCATCTGCTTGGTTTTCAATTTGTCTTTTTAAAATGTCATGTCTCAAACTGAATCAAGTCAGTCGTGCTGCTGAAGCCTGAGCATTGCTGAGCAGAGCAGAAGGATTATTGTGCTGGTTTGACACATACTGTTATTGTTAATATAATCAAGTGTAGCATTTTTCCTTTTTCAGTGTAAGCATCTTACAGGTGAATCTCAAGCAGTTTATGATTTAACTTCTAATAACTGTTTCTGTCTTTGTAGGAGTGTTCCTTGGCCCACATTTCTCATAAGTATTTGCTCTGGGTTCAGTATTCACTAGCATTGCAATTTTTTGGACTGTAACAAAAATATATATTTGTTAAAGAGTACATACAAGAGGCATGAGGCAATGGAAGGCTAAGACAAAATGACTCTGTGGCAGCGACTATGCAGGGAATATCACAGAATCACAGGACTTTTTTGTGGCAGCCCAGCAATCCAAAGATATTTTTTTCCTTGTCGTTTAACGACTCTGAAGTACCTTGATTGTCATGGCGAATACAGCCAGCCACGACTGCTGCATTTGAATCACCCTGACACACTACAGGAAAGCTCAGTGCTACTGCTCTTAATTCAGGGGAGATGAACACAGCAGTGGTGACATCTGAAACAGAAGGGACAGTAGGCACTTCATGGTAGAGTGCAAAAATGTGCTCCCAAGATGTCACAGCTGCAGATACCACCTCCTGAGGGTGGAAATGGATGTGGAAATCAGCAGCTGAAATAAATTGAAACTACTGCTCTAGATCACTTTACTTTTTCACTGCCAAACGTTCTGCCTTCTTAATATATGAGTTCTACAGATGCCATAGTCCATTTTCTGTTTTCTCTCCTGTGACCACATTGACCACATCTTCCCAGAGGGGAAAAAAATGCTAGAGCTCTTCAAGTCCCTGTTACCTCTCAGCTCAGATTATATACAATTTTAGAAGTTTCTCCACAGATGAGAGGAAAAAAAAAATCAATCTTTTCTGAGCTCTTCAAAGTGGTAGATTAAGAGTGTGTGCTTGGCAGGGGAAGGTAATGAGACAGTGCTCAGATGTTAAAAATATCAGATCAGAAATATGAGATAACCAGTTATTGACTGCTGCTAATGAAAAAAAGCCTAATATTGACTTGGAGATCAACCGTGTTAGAGAAACATGTTACCTGGAATAAAACAGAATTAGTGCATGGGTCCAGCTGTAAAACACGCTGAGCAGTTCCCATTGTGTGGCAATTCTGCAGTAGCTCTGCTGTGGGCTCAGTAATTCCCACACCAGGAATGTTTTTGTATGGGCTAAATGTGGCCACATACGGGAGCAGTGGAGAACAACTACTAGACTTCAAATTCCCTCCCTGATTTATCCCATCGTGGCTTCCATCTGCAGACAATCTGGTCTCATTCCTTATGCCTCATCTGTGCAATCTGCTTCTGCAAGAGAAGTCAAGAGAAGGATGAGAGCAGGTCAAAATCTCAGAATGTGGATGATTTCTGTGAGAGTTGTGGGCACTGAGCACCTGCAGGATTGAGCCTCAAGGCACTTACTTTTCCTTCACATTCAGACAAGTTTTCAGTTCCTGAAATGAGACCGAATACTGCATAAAAATGGACGCTCAGGGTTCCTGTTGCTGTAATTCTGTTAGGGAAAATGGCTGGAATATGGGGGAAGCCAAATGTTGCATTAACACATTAAGTAGTCCTAGCACTATCCAGCTTCCCTTACTTTTCATTGCAAAAGTAATGAGCAGTACTTCTGCAGTTTTCAGCATTGTGGAATGAATGGTAAGACATCCACTAAATTCTCCACTGGACCATTTTCCCTGGGTGAAAATCAGGATAATGATTTTGGCAGAGGAGGAGAATTCTTGAGAGCAAAAGCTCTGCCTCGTGGTGTGCTCAGCTTGATTCCAGTAGGGCAGAAAGTGCATGTGGACTGGGAGAAAGGGCAAGGATGGGGGATTTGACAGCTGGTTTGGGTTCTGTTGTACACAGACATGCAGCACAGTGGAGTTTTGACCTCTGCAACCACAAGAGAAGCCTGGGGAAGTCATGGAAATTCAGCTGAATTGTTCTGAAATACATGCAAAAAAATATCTAATTATTTATTACAAATGCCCAGCCACTGGATTACATGTGCCAGAGCCTGTGGTCAGTGATGGGAGGGTAAACACTGCTGTGGGAGAAGGGGTAATAGATTTCCATCTGAACTGATTACAGAGTTACTATACACAAAAGCCCAGATTAAGGTTTTGTAATTTTAGGTGTGGCATGCCCAGTCAAAATTCTGCCATGTGATTGCAGATAAAATTGTATGATAAAGACAAAAAAAAAAAAAAAAGAAAAAAAAGAAGTCTTTGTAAATGGATCTATTTTGATAAGAGTGCAGTTATCCTGATTTTGGTTATGTTAGCCATTTAAACCTCCAGTTTTTGATGGAATTCCATGTAATGTCAATAAACACCCAATGGCAGTTAGGAGGTTCTGAGCCTGGATATATGTTTTCAAATGCAGATATGATGAAATACACTATAAAATAGAAATACTTTCTCTGTCAGTAAAACTGAAGTTGCATATAGTGACAATTTGAGCTACAAATTATGAGTGGAATTGTTTTTTTAGTTTATGATTTAAATAAATCTTTCACCATTGCGTTCTGTGTACTTTGAGGAGGGATTATAAAGAAGTAGGAGAAAGTTACAAAATAGAAATTGATAAAAGGCTTATTTAGTGTTTGGGAGTCCTGCCTAAGCAGCTAAAAAAGTCTTTGGAACAGAACCAATCTTTGTGAAAGCTTTATTGATTACACAGAGAAAAGTCCATTTTAAACACTTTCATAGCCCTGTGTTGCCTGAGGAAGCAAAATCTATTACAGTTAGATTATGAACTTTTTGTTTATGAACTCAGCTCTCTTAGTGGACAGCAGGAAGAAACTAGCAGTATTATTTCTTCTGTCTATAAAGCAGAGTTATTACAAAGCCCGTATTTTTCCCATGTGTCTCCTGCTGCTCTTTTCAAACCATACATAGTGTGAGGTGGTTTGGCACATGCTCCAGCTGGAGCTGGAATGGCTGGCTCCTGGAAAGGCTGGCTCCTGGAAAGGCTGGCTCCTGGAATGGCTGGCTCCTGGAAAGGCTGGCTCCTGGAATGGCTGGCTCCTGGAATGGCTGGCTCCTGGAATGGCTGGCTCCTGGAATGGCTTTCCAGGTCAGGGAGCTTCTCAGGTCCCCACACGTCCGCTGGGTAAGATCTGGGCTGTACTGCCTCATTAGTGTTTGTGTAATTGCTCCAGTTGCTCCAGGCATTTTTCAGGCTCTGTGTTGTTGTGTTGTGTTAGGAGAATGACTCAGATCTATCCGTGGTTAAATAAGCTGTGAAATAAGCTGCCCAAACAACTCTCACTCATCAGGGTGATAGTGCTGCTTTACACAAAGAATTTCCACCTCTCTTTGACCTAAGGAAAGGTCTAAGCCAGAAAGATGAGAGAGAAAAGAGTGATGACTTTCCTTTCCCTTTACTAAAGAAGGGTGAATGGTAGGCTGCAGTCGAGGAGAGCCTGGATTTGGAAGGTGCAAGTAATCTCCACCTCCCGGGAGAAGAACAGAAGCTGCCAGAGGGGTAGGAAGAGAGGAGAGAAGGGCCCCGTGAGGCTCAAAAGACAGCGGGGTCTCTGTCAGCTGAAGCCAGCAGTGGCTGCAAACCCGTGAGCTCTGCGGGTCGGCTCTGCCTGTGGTGTCTGAGACTGCGGCCAGTGGGACTGAACTAATTCCTGGAGAGCAGGAAAGGGGGATTTTGGGTACTCTATGTGGTCATATATTTCTTCTGGCCTCAGTGATGGGGCTGACATTTGGCATCTCACTGAGGGTGAAATGATGTGACCTGCTTGTTCCAGTGCCGTGTCTTTTATCAGTTTCTGCTCATACCATCAACCCAGCTGAAATTGGTACCTGTAAGTTCTTCAAGTCTCAGGAACTGTGAAGTTGATTACATTGACTCTGAACCAGCATCTTCAAACACTTCTCCCTGTCCCCTCCATTCCCCCAAAGCTCAAAGCATGTAGAGAAAAGGGTAAAAATGATAAAATGCCTAACTTACTTCCACCTAAATCTTTCCTTGGAGCTTACAGTTCTTTTCCCTCCAACTGACCCTGACTTCTGACTGTGAGAAGCAGACTGTGCTGTGCACAGCATGTTTTCTCTCTCCTCTTGTAATACCTTGCCAGCCTGACAAGTTTTAATGACTCCTTGGATTTTTTTTTTTTTAAGCAACAAAATAGCAAAGGATGTGAGAAGCATTTCTTGCCTGTAGTATCAAAAGTTAGAGCCTGCTGATTTGGACAATAGCACCAGGTAGCTGCACTTTTATCATTGATTTGTGTCTCATAGTAGATGTGGATAAACACAGAAATACTGGGGAAATGCCTCAAAGCATTCACAGTTCTATTCTCTTTTACTCAGCTTCTCTTTTCAGTATAATTCTGAATGAAAGCTTTAGCAGAAGAGTTCTGGCAGATTGTCAGGCATTCAAGTAGATTAAACTTCTTTCTTAGGATGAGCATTGTAGGAAAGGTTTGCTGGAGAATTAGAAAATAATTCAATGAAATGATAGAATTCTTATAAAATGAACAAACTCCCTACATTTAAGATCTAAGCATACCAGCTTTAATTTCTGTTAGCTGTGATCTTGCAGGGTTCTTATTACAGTTTTACAGATATGCTTAAAATATAAACCATAAAACTTTCCAAAAATAGCGTGTTAGGATTCTTCAGCACTTTTCTCTGTACAAGTGGTAGTCAAAATCAATCAAAATGTTTGCTCTTGATATGAGCAATAAGGGTTTGCAAAAATTGCTGCAAGTGTAGCAAAATGTATGATTGGGTGAGTGGGAACTGGTTTTTCCTCAAAATGGCTTTATTTTGATATGTTTTTACCAGTAAAGACTCAGTGATGAATGTGCACTGGTATCTGAAAGCAGTTTAGAAGAAATTCCAGATCTTCTGTAGTAGGCAATATGGGAGTCATTGATTTTTAGGGAAAGATCAGTCCTGATTTCAATGAATTAGACTTCTCAATTATTAAAAAAAAAAAACAAAACCAACCAAACATACATACAATTGTGTCCCACCAAATGGGTGTGTTTGATTTCTGCTACAGGAGTCTTTGGTGAAACTTAATTTTATTAAGCTGTGTTTCCTTTAAAGGTGTTTTACCCCAGTTTAGAACTCATCAAGTGCTTCATAGCTGCTGAAACAGTGGTCTGTGATTAAATAAGGGCCTCTAAATAAATGTTTGTGATCTTTAAACAAATTACCTTAATTCGAGGTTTCTGTCTGACAACAGCTGATGTATCAGTGTTGTCTAAAACTGTGCTGCCTGAAAGGAGGGATGGTATTGACAAGCTTTAGGTTGGTCTCTTTGGTTTTACTGAATTCTAATTAAAAAAGAATTGGAGTCCTCTGAAGCAGTCAGTGGGAAGGAGGATGGTATCAGTGAAAAATCGTGCAGGTAATTTACAAATATGTGTACCAATACCAGCCAGACATTTTCAGTGCAAACCAGCTTTAGCAGGCAAGGTTAGTCAAATTTAATTAATTTGCCTTCATGTATCTTTTGGCACATTGTTAATCTGATTCTTAGGTTTACACAGGCTGTAACAACCAGACGAGAAACACAGCTCTGTGAACGGATGCTGTGGGCTAAAGACAGCTTTGAACATCAGGTGTGTGCTGACAGGGAGTTAGAATGGCTCAAATTCCTTCTCTGAGCCTTTCCTGCTTCCCCTGTGTTTATGGACAGAAAGAAAGCAGTTTTGGGAAAAAAAGCATCTCCCTTCCTTCAAAAGTGAGAAGGGAGATACTGGCCTGGAATATCAAAAATGGGCAGAAAGTGGTTTTACCCATACTTTCTGCTCCTTGGAACTCAGTCACCTCATTCATGTAACTACATGCATTAATCACAAGGTTTTGCCCCAAAAGTGTGGGAGCAGAACGTGGCATTCCCTAGAGCCACTCAGTGCAGCAGAACTGATTCAGCTGCAGGTTCTGTGCAGCTGTGAACTTGAGACTTTGGTGATTAAAGAACCAGTGTCCTGAGCACTTTCTATCTTCTTTATATCCATTTTTTTCTAGAAATGCTCTAAGGTAATTACTCTCAGCTAGTATTTTTTGTTCTATTTGTAATATTAAGACTCCAGGGTAGAGTTTGGTGTAGTAAGTAAGCAATGGCATGTATGCTGTGATTAAAAAAGTCCCACCAGATTCCAGAGATGAAGAGCAGCGATGTAAATAGTAGGGTAGAAGGAAAAATTGGTTCTCCATTTCTCTCTGAAAGTTTACTTAGCTTTTTGTCTGGGCAGACTTTTGATAGACTGTAGCCATGGAACTGTAAAAATAGAACTTACCTTTACCTGCCTCTATTACCAGCAATGTGTGGTCAAGGCTTGCTTGCCCCTGTCACCTACCATATCACCTCTCTAAATTACTATCGATACAGAGCAGTCTAGATCTTGCAACTGAGTATAAAGTTCAAGTAGCCATGCCAGTTTATGTAAATGCTTAGAAAATAATTTCAAAATTAAGTACTTGCCTCATTAGTCTGATCTGCAGGAAATGGACAATTATCAATTGTAAATAAAATACTTTAAATACAGATTAATTAGTTCCATTTGTGGAGCATTAGCTAAATATGGTTCTGCTGTTACAAAAATCATGCTAAGATAGCCATAATACATTTAGCTAGATAAGCTAAATGTTTCAGCTTCCCTTTTAAATGGGCACCTTTATACCTCATCTCTGATCCCTTTGAGGCTGGACTTAGCATCTTTATTCACAGTATCATTTCCTTACTATATCATTGTTTACTGCAGGAATTCATGAGGCCACTGGTGTCTTCAAGACACCTTAATCTCATACAGTTTATTAACATTTCAAAAGATCTTCCTTGGAGTTACAGATAACATCATCGGTGGGAGAGAAATCTGATTTTTTTGGTATTAAGTTTGTTGTTCGCTCTGCTCCGAAGCAGTAACAGCTCTGAACCAACAGCTTGGTGTCCAAATTTTAACTTTAATGATTCATTTAGAGCATCAAAAATGAACTCCTTGAATTAGCATTGTCAGAACTGACATCCTTGTGCAAAACTTCGGACAAAGTTATTACGGGTGCTATTGGTGTGAAGAGGGAAAAGGTGATCAGTCAGAGATTGAGCCAAAGGAGGCACCTCAGTGAAAACTGGATGGGGAATGAGACAGGTTCTGCACAGGAAGAGTTAAAAGAACAGCCAGGTCATGGGCAGAGTAAGAAGCAAAGGGTGAGATGAGAGAAGTGAGGCTAGCAGAAGCATGAAAAGAAGTATGAATAAGGAGAAAAATGTTAAGGGTGACTGACGGGTCAGGGGCTGTGGAAATCTGGTAATGGATCAGAGCCTGGAAAGGAGAAGGTCACTGCAGACTGTCAAGAGGAGTTTCTGTTAACAGCTGGATTTTGGCTCCCGTGCAGGGGAAGGGGCCTCAGGCAGAGTGTGTAAACAAGGACTGAGCTGCGAGCTGAGAGGGGGAAGAGCGGCGTTCAGTGGTGGCTGGGCGGAGGCTGCGGCCCCGGTCTGTGCATCCAGAAGGGCCGGTGGGAGCCCGCGGGGCGGCCAGGGGCCGCAGCTCTACGGAGAAAAGCTGGTTCTGGTGTCGCAGTTCATCTTCCACTGGATCTAACCCGAACAGAGCAAGGCCTTCACAGCCAGGTTACAGAGTATGGCTGGAGGAGTACAGGGGCAGGGGGCTCAGCAGTTTGCTTTAGTGCCCAGGAGACACTGCCATTACCAGCTTCAGTTCCACCCTCAAGGCAAGATGATGCACAGAATATGATTATTTTAGAGGAAGGGTTTGGGGCTTTAAATCGTTGGGTCCTGTAATCCATGGACATACATTTTCTGTAAGGGTTATGAATATATTAAGTGCATTTAATGACAAAAATCATTTGACTCTGAAGGAATGGCTAGGATAATGTGCCAGTATTTCTGTATGAAACAGGTTTTTCTCTTTCAAATTAATACCTGAGGTACTGTGAAAATAATGGTTTTTTCTTGTTGCTTCTTAGTGATAGATTTTTTTTTTGGTGGTGGTTTCAGATATCAAACTAGATTTATGGAGAATTGTCATTATTCTCCTTCATTATCTGGATTTTTTTAATGAAGGTTCTAGGTGGTAAGAACTCTACCATATCTGCACAACCAGATCACATGAATCTCTAACGGGTTTTTTATATATATTTTAGTAACGTGATTAGAGAAGTAAAATGCCAGAGTTATATTTGTCCTTTTAGAAGACACTCGATACTAAAAGAAAGCCATCTTAGCAAATGAATTTTTATGATGTAAGCTGGGCATGAATTCAAAACACTATTACACTTGGAACATAAATGTGTTAAGCTGAAACAACAAAATTAGAGCAGACAATAAATAAAACTCGGGGGTGTGCTTTTACTGCCTTAACAAAATGAAATCCTCCTAATCATGGAAATTATCACAATATCACTAATGGAAGGATTTTTCTGGGAAACAGACCAGACTGTGTGTCTCATTCCAGCATGTTCAGACATTATCCAGAGGGTTCCATCAGTGCCACTCTCTTATCTGTTGCCAGTTGCCACATACAGTTGGTTATATTTGTACAGTGGTTGTGATGAGAGCATCAGCCCACTGCAGCAAAGCCCCAAAAGACGCCTCCAGTGCAAATCCTTCTCAGTTTATTCATGCCACTGAAGAATGGCACTACTCTCCTGAACAGATGGGGAGCATTTAATATTATGGTACGATAAAAAATCCTTAATCAAAGAACAGTACGTTAAAAGAATTAGAGAAGGTTAATACTGGTGGCTTAATGCAGGGGAACAGCTTTTTTATTGAATGCCATTGGAACATATTTTGCCTTTCTGCACACTTCAGCATGCAGCAGTAGCTGAGGAAAATCGTGGTTGAGTACAGGACAAGGACAAGAGAGGCAGAAGGTGAAGAAAGAACTGTTGTAAAAGAGATCCAAGCATCATTTCCTAATCAGACTAAGACTTGGATGTGCTGTTTGATACTGAGTTTTAGAGCTCTTGCTTAAAAGCATCCTCCCATACCTTTGGATACTCTTTGCAAAAGGGGATGTTTAAACTCGTGTGATTCCAGTTGAAACCAGCAGAGCTTTCTGATGCTGTGGTCTATGGTTGCAAAATCAGAGTCTACATGGATCCAAATTCTTAGGAAGTCTGTTTGAGAAATGACTGGGACACTGGAGTATGTATTTAAGAATTTTCCATGTGAACAATTGGTTTGTGAAAGCAAGAGAGCAGATGTGAGTGTAGATTTAAGAGGTGCAATACGTTGTTTCTCTTATTTCAGCACTAATCTGTACCTTTTCAGCCTCCTATTGCAATAAAATGCTATTCTATTTTCAGATCCTGCTTCCAAGCGTCTGCTATTTCTTATTTTCAGAATTTGGATGTGAATGGCAAAACACTAGAAATAATGGTCCTTAAAATGAATTTATTCTCATTTAAAACTTTTTCTTATGACTTTTATACTGCATTATTTAGGAATTAAAAAGTCCTCCTTTGTTGCCTATTTAATTTAGTATTCCATAACAGCTTTTCCTTAGTGTGTCCAGGAAAGTGCTGGGAATTTGAGTTTATCTATTAGATATCTGAACCCTATTGATTGTTTCTAATGCTTCTCAAATGTGCAGAGTATGACTAAAATCAGGTCAATCTACATCTGCATTATTATTTTCATTAAACCCCGGTTATTGTTCATCATGGTTTTTCTTAAACTTCCCCAGAGAGCACACATAAAAAGATTAATGTAAAACTTACTTTTAATAGCTATATAATCTGAACAATACTGGTCAGGAGAAACATTGTTGAAATTCTTTCTGTAAATTTTTTGTTGTGATGATAGACAGATAACTAATTGCCTGTGATTATTTGAACTGCAGGAATTAGATTGGGATGTGTGTTCTGTTTCCCATCTCTTTCACTGACTTCCAGAGATAAGAGGCAAAATAATATTAGTGGTGTCCACTGATACTAAATTGCTATATTTTGCAGCTAAAAATGGAAATTCAAGGAACTCATTTCAATATTATTAACTCTCTAGGGGTCTTTGCATCTGTGCCTGATCCTGAGGACAGCATTTGTCCTGAGTCACACTCATAATGGCTGTGCCATTTCCAGGGTTTCCACAGTGTTGTTCCTTTCCCCCATGTTGGCACCTCTGAGCTCTCAAATACAGACAAAAAAGGAAGAACCAAAAACCTAAAAAGCCAAACAACAAATCCCCACCACCAACCCCAAATAAAACAAAGTACATTTAGAATCTGTAATTCTGTTCATTGCTCTCTGATCATTAATTTTGTGATCTAGTCTCTGTAAAATCTCTTTAAACTGGAATCAGTTCTGAAGTTCTGTTGAGGTTGCTGCCAGCAGAATCTGACTTTTGGCTCAGTGTTCTCTGTGGAGATGCAATTTGGACCAGAGTTGTGCCTGGTTTCTTGTGTTGCCAGTGGTTTGGGTTTTTTTAATCACCTGCTTCATCCAGGATTGGGATGGTCAGGAGCTGATTAATACCATACACATTATATAATTTTTGAGTCTTTGTGAAGCAATCCTCACCAGCTACGTTTTTGAGCTGGCATTGCTAGATTCAGTTTGGAATTAAGACTCGTCAACTAATCTGCAATCCTACCCAAAACAGATGCCGGCTCAATTGAAATAAACTGCATAGCAGTCTGGGGAGAGCTAACATACCTGTGCTATTCCAAAACCTACAAATCTTACATGCAGCTACTTAAACCCTGTGAAATATGCTGACTCTGACTTTAAAAGGGTATGAAGTTAAGCACATTTTGTGATAAAGAAATAGAAAGAACCCTGATGAAGGGGAAACTACCATCTGGAATTTTGGCTGAGGCTAGGATTTAAGGTCCTACATAAGAGTGATATTTCAGATAAGCAGGAGATTCGATACATGTGCCTGATTGACACAGGTTCAGGTCTTTTTGCCTCTGTATCAGGAGAGCTTGGAATCTTGGCAATGCATCTGTGGCTTAAAATAACATTCTGAAAACTAAGCCAGTACAGAACAAATTGCTTTACTTGACCTGTGGTGGAAGAGGCCTTTCTCACAATGTGTCAGCCTTAGGAGCTGAACTTGCAGCCCACGTTTGTACTTCTAAAATAAAAACTGGATTCAGGCTGCTTGGCACCCAGAAGGCAAAAGGCACAACGCCCCACAAGCTCGTGGAGCTGAACTCTCTTAACCTCACAAACAGGAAGGCAGCACCGAGGCTGCCTGAGGGGAGCGGTCCCTGCAATATCCTGGGATATTGCCAAAATCCAGCTGTGGGCACTGCCCCAGGGTAGGAGCAGAGGAAGGTGTGTGCCAGGGTCTCTGCCCTGGCAGGGCCTGGCTGCCAGCACAAGCGCAGCTGTCCCGGTAAGAGGAAGGGAAAGTGTTTCTCCCTGGATTGCAGCTCTAAAGCTTTAGTCCCCCTTGATCATAATGATGTCTCTCACCATTAAATGAACTACTTCTCATGCATTTTCTCACTCTGGAGTTGCTCGTGGTGGGGAGAGAAGAACAAAAGGTGCTTGTGATGTTTATTCTTTCTCTGTGGAACTGAAAATAAAAGCACCCCGCTGCCTTGCAGCGGTTCATTCGCTGTGCAGTGACGCGCTTCCCATGGGGCGGGATAAGCCTCGGTATTTGTGCTTTGACAGACTTTCTAGCATGGCTTCCTATGGAAACTAGAGCTGTATAATCCTTATGGGAAATGGCAGAGGAAATGGAGGAAAGAAAGGGAGAGCAGAAATTTTAGAGATACTGATTTTATGAGTTCAGGTTTTCCAACACAAAAAAAAAAACCAGTTTTGTAAAATTGCTTTGAATAAGTTCTGATCAAATGGAAGATGACAGACAGTTGTTGCATCAGGTTTGTAGGTGACTGGATGGAGGGATCTGCATCCATATAAAAGTTCATAATGCAGCAGAGATACTGCAAATGCTTCTGTGGTTTATTGGTGGCATTGAAGCAACAGCTCATGTTAGACATAAAACCAGAAGCATTTTAAGTAGAAAAATAACAATATTGAAACCTTCACAAACATCTGTGAAATCTGGTTTGTGATGCAAATGACACCTCTTTGTTTGATTGAATTCTTACATGCTCTGTGTTTTGCCCCTCTTTAAAGGGGGATGGTGGGAGAACACTGAAATGAGTCCGTGAAGTCTTGAAATTGCAGAACTGTGTGGGATTTAGGACCCACAGGGTTGTTGACAAGTATTATGCCATTGCACAGATCCCTTATGCCAGAGTTACCAATGAAGCCAAAAATGAACACTTTTGAAAAAGTCCTTCTTCCGCACAAAAGATGGGAAACATCCTAAAAGACGAGAACATCTCTTGAAGCAGCTCAGTTCTCAGAGAGGCGTCCCGATTTAAAAGTCCTGGGCTAAAACGCTGAGGGGCGCTTGTGGGAGTTTTTCCCCAGGGTCAATACGCACCTCCTTGTTTGTTTAAGTGGCTGAGTGGCCGCGAATCCCGCGGCATTGCGGGTTCTGCATTCAGGGCGGGATGGCTGAGGGAAGGAGCCAGGGCCACGCGTGGAACACAGGGCCGGGCCGGGCAGGAGCGCTGCCTGCCGGCTCCTTTAGCTGAGCTTGGCCGCCCCCTGAGCAGAGCCCGGCACAAAGCCCCTCCCGGAGTTCGGCCCCGGGCAGCGAAATCTGTATTTACAGTAGCACGGGCTGCCCGCATTTTGCATTTCCCGGTGTTGGAGCTTGTGTTTGCTGCGTGTTTCACACCCTGATAATGTGTGTTGGAGGGGAAAGGGATGGGAAGTGGGTCGCGGTACTTCCTTGCAGTGTGTTTGAGTTCTTCGCTTGAGAGATTTAGGCCTGAGAGACTCAGACCTTCTGCAAGACAAAGAGGGGCACGGGGCAGCTCTGTCCTGCAAGAAACCTCTTTGCAAGAGACATTTAGCTGAAGGACAAATGCACTGGCAAACCACAAGACTGTGAGCCTCCTTCTGAAACTTCTCAATACTTGAAGGAAAAGTCACTTCAGGAAATCTTAACAGGCTCTGTGACTGGCACGGGGAGTTTGCTGGCCCTTTGTACAACAGAATTCGTGGAATGATGGGTTTATGATGGAATTTTGGGTAAGGCTCAGAACTGGGATGCAAAGTTACCTGGAGTACATCATTCTGTTGTTAAAATAGAGTGCCTTGATAGAATCTCTTCCACAACTAGTGAAATACACATACATATCACAGTTCAATCACACTTGTAGGCATCTAAGAATGACTCTGACATTACTTTAAGAGCACACCAATGATATTTTTACTTTTCTCCTGAGTCATTCCCCTTTCTTACGCACGGTACCGTGTGATTTATAAGAATTGGGATGTCTTCTAGTGATATGTAGTAACACACAGTTCAGCAAGGAAAAAGAAGTTTCATCTTGTTAATATTCCATATTTCATTTGGTTGGCTCAGTGAACCTTACATATGTATTCAGAGATCGTGCCTGTAGATGAATGTGGAGATAGAATTAGCAACAGAACCAAATGCAGAATGTTAGAAATGATCTGGAAAAGGTTTCAAATTCTTCATTTCTGTGACAAGAATTATAACTGGACAGGAAGATGGCACCAGGTAAATGAATTGTAGTGGCACTTAGCTGTAACAATGGACAAGAAAGGTGAAAATTCTAGTCATTATTTTTAGAACTTCAAGGTCATCATCACTCTCAGATGTTGCAGCATGGAGAACTAGGTAATTGTACCAGAACTAGATACACATTAGTTAACTTTACACAGTTTTTTCCATTAAGGTTACAATTCTCAGAATTGAAATTTAAGAATATATCTTTTCTATTTATTTCCTTTTTAAGACTATCATGCAAATAGTTTACACTGAGCCATAATAATTTATTTTCATTCTTTCTTGCTCTGCCTTCATCTGAATGACAAAAATCATAACCAAAGTAGGAAATAGTGCAAATGTAATCCACTCTTGTGTCACAAATCATAAGAAGAAAAAAGTAAGGCAACAATTTATAGTTTTGACATGCCTAAATTACTCATAGGAGTTAATACCTATTTTTCCCTGTCACATTCTTGTTTGAATCTCACAGTGGTTTATAAGTAATTTATGTGGCAAACATTGTAGCAGGCATACAAGATGGTACCTAATTATTCCAGTCAGAGACGTTTTAAAGCTGCAAATTTTAGGCCTTCAAACATGCCCCATGTTACAGTCTGGCTGCAGGGTAGAGCAGAAATTTTAGAGATACTGATTTTATGAGTTCAGGTTTTCCAACACAAAAATGTTACAGGATGCATGGTGTAAAAAAAAAAAAAAGCTGTTAAATTTACAGGACTCAACACACAGAGGTGTGGGGGATCTTTTGCTGTGTGCCAGTCAGAAAGAGGAAATTTATCAAGCCACTATCATAGCTTGAGTTAGAGTGGCACAGAATATGCATTTTAAACAGCCTTGTATTAAAATGTTTTAATGCTTCACTTGAAACAGCAGAAAGCATCCATAAGATTGCTCTTGAGCTCTGTCATTGCAGTCAGTTTGACATCACTCAGTTTTACATGGTTTAAGTGCTGGCTGCTCTTTAATCCTAATTTCTCCCTAAGTGCTGTTTTTAGTGGAACCCTTTTTTGCATTTTCAGTAATGGGCAGAAGCCATTTTTAGGTCAGTTAAACCCTAAAAATGCTGTCAGACACGGCAGAGAGAGGGAGCAGCAGCAGGAAAGCAGGCTTTGGCAGTTCCTGCCATGTCAGAAATGCCATCAGTGGGATGGAGAGTGCTCTCTAAAACACATCTCTGAACTACGCAGACTGTGAGAAGGGACTCTGGTTTTATGTTTCAGTGCTCCATCTCAGAGTGTGATTCTGCCTTTATACAGCATAAAGATGGTATGTGCTTGCATGTCTATTGCTTACAGAGACTCTGGTTTAATATATTTTTAATTGATAGAAACAAAAGAAAGAGAAGAAGCCTTTGGAAGCTTCATCTGTGGTCTGAAAGCCAAAGCGCTGCCTTTTGTGCTTTCTGCCTCATCAGTCATGAAGGTTTTGCAGGGAGAGCTGAGCTGATGCCAGTGCTGGTCAGCCAAAATCAAAAGCAGCTCCCTTTTGTAGGACTGCATTAGCTTTGCAGCACTAGCAGGACAAAGAGCGAGTACCATTTATTTCAGTTCGTGGCGGAATCAGCCGTGCCTCCTGTGGGTTTCCACGGGCAGCAGCTCAGCCCCATGAAAAGGCACGGAATGCAGAGTGGGACTGTGCTGGAATGTTGGGTGAATGCCACTGGGGCTGCTGGTTCTCACTTCTCTGCTCCCGAGGGTGCACGCATCCACCGCTGGGACAGGACGGAGCACGGCTCCTTCACCTCAGGTGATGGCAGTGCTGGCAGTGCACTGACTGTGCAGGGCTCAGGAATGCAGAGTGGGACTGTGCTGGAATGTTGGGTGAATGGCACTGGGGCTGCTGGTTCTCACTTCTCTGCTCCCGAGGGTGCACGCATCCACCGCTGGGACAGGACGGAGCACAGCTCCTTCCCCTCTGGTGGTGTCCGTGCTGGCAGTGCACTGACTGTGCAAGGCTCAGGAATGCAGAGTGGGACTGTGCTGGAATGTTGGGTGAATGCCACTGGGGCTGCTGGTTCTCACTTCTCTGCTCCCGAGGGTGCACGCATCCACCGCTGGGACAGGACGGAGCACGGCTCCTTCCCCTCAGGTGATGGCAGTGCTGGCAGTGCACTGACTGTGCAGGGCTCAGGAATGTGTGCACAGTGCTACCCACCAGCACTGCTTACTGGGCTCCCATTGCCAAAAGGGATCTTCTCACCCTTACTTAAACCAACTTCTTTAAAACATCTGCTTTGCAGCCATGGGGAATGCTAGGCTAACAACTGTGCTTTTAGTAAAAAGTACCTTGCACTGATTCAGCTTCTCCAATGTGCGTGGTCTGTTGTTCATATTACAGGCAAATATTTCAGAATGTCCACATTGCAGTCTGTAATATTTAGTCTGGGTTATTAAGAAAGTAATATCAAATTAGAAATGTGTTCCTCCAATATGAAACTATTCTTACTTCATTGAGGTTTTCCAGTGATCACTGTATGTTTCATCCATTATCTCCCTGTCCCAAATGTGCATTTGAACACAACAGGCCAAGGAATTCCATTCTGAAAGAAATCCATGATTCATTCTTTTTGATTGATATGCATGCTTGAATTTTGGTATCTTCTCAAAAGTTCATCTTATGATCACAGTATTCTTAGTCGATAAAGGCCTGATTTCAGCAACAAATCAGGTCAGGGTCTGTGAAGAGATCCTAATTTGTGAAAGGATTTTTGTCCCCACATTTACATTATAAATGGTTACCTCTTTTCCTGCAGTCTAAAAGCTCAGTCAAAGAAGTATGAACTGTGTCAACGTATACAGCTCTGTTAATCTACTGAAAGAAAGAAAAGTGAAGAAGAAGAAATATAAATTGATGAAGGTACTGTTTGCTATACTAATAAATTATTTCAGTACTTTTACCTAGTTGTAAGTGAAAACCAGTCAGATTACTAATTTCCAGTTTGAAAATCGTATCGTTTAAATCCTTACTACTCATCTTCTTGACTAAAATTTAAATCAGCTAAACTACAGTGCCCAAACATATTAAATCAAAGGTACATCTGAAGAGCACAAGTTTCTTGCAATAAAATATGTATTTCTATGTTTTCTAGCATCACATTTACTGTCTGAATTTGGATTATCTGTTATACCATTGTACATATAACAGCAGGGCTCAAAATATTTTTATGTCTGAATAAGTAATTTCTTCTATAATAAGCGTTAAAGATACGCTGCTCTATTTAATTTCTGGAGAAAATGACAGGCAAGCAAGTAGAGAAGTGGTTACAATAGATTGTTTACAACTGCTCATGCTATGCAGAATTAGACAGGAAGCAAATGAAGTTTTATGGAAAATCAGTTAATACTCAGTGATACAAAAGTTGGCTTTGCCAATGAGACTTCATCTCTCAAAAATATTCTACCCCTCATAGTGGATACACAGAACCTGTTCTGGAGGTAGGCTCTGATTTCAGATGAGCACTGTGGTTTAGGAATTTGGGGCTGGGCAGAGGGGCAGCGGGCTCAGAGCGTTTCCTACAGCCAGCGGGGACTGCCCGGCTCCACGTCTGGCTGGGAGATTTGGGAGCTGCTTTCAGACTGGGAGATCAGGCACAGAAATCAATGCCAGGATGAATTACTTGGTAAGTGCTGAGACCCTTAGCTCAGTTCTGTGTGTAAAGCGTTTTGTGCTT
Source organism: Corvus moneduloides (assembly GCF_009650955.1). NCBI lineage: Eukaryota > Metazoa > Chordata > Aves > Passeriformes > Corvidae > Corvus > Corvus moneduloides. Next base: position 71,043,127 of record NC_045480.1, read on the forward strand.
TATTTATTTATTTATGGGCGTTTTCCTCAGCTGCCTGAGATTAAGAGCAGCTCTGAGGCTGCTCTTGAGTTCCACTGGGGCCAGTTCACGCTGCCCAGCCCAAAGTTCACTGCCACGGAAAAAGGTTCAGATGCTCTTTCCTCTCTGCTCCACCGAGATCCTCTTCACAGCAGGAAGCCTGACCAGGTCGATGAGGTATCAGACTGGCCTTTTCTCAGCTAACAGAAGGCAGGTTTGGAGATCAGCTGCCAGTCTCAAAGGCTGAGAACTCTATTCTCTGGGGGGAATATCAAAAAAAGGTGTTTGTTAATAGATTATTAGATTATTACATTAGATGGGGAAGATCCAGCAGGGCTGGAAGAAGAACAGAGAGATGAAAGAAGACAGGAGTTCTCTTGCAGGCTTTTGTCACACAAATTTCCTAGAATTGTGCTCGCTTCTGGAAGGGACGGATGGGTTGTAAAAGCTGGAAGCTGAGTGCCCACAGAGACACGGGAGCTTATTTGTACTCACAGCTTCTGCCTTGCTGAGTACACCTCCAAGGGAGGCTCTCCAGCCAGCAGCTATTCTTAAGTGAATTATCTTCTCTGGTTTTCCTACTTGGAAATGTAGCCATGGAGAAAGGAAACCCTTCCAGCTGCTCAGGCCCCAAACACTTAAAACTCCCCGAATCTGTCTCTGTGTGGAGCTGCTGCATTCATCTCCCCTGTTGTAAAAGCAGCAGCTAAATCCATCCTTCCTTAAGATCTGTACATCAGGTGGAGATCAAAACAGACCTTTGAAAGAGGGATGATAAACCACAGGTATGCCTTCAGTTCATGGCAGGGCGCATTCTGCAGGGTGCTGCCTCTCCTGTTGTGATTTTTCTAGGATAGGAGAGGCTCCTCCTTTATGGCTCTTCTGCTTCTGCCTCTTTTTCTGCCACCCTGTAGAGCTGGCCATGGCAACCTGTCCCTAGACTTTCAGGCAGGTCAGATTTGTTATCAATACTTTTGCTGAATGATCATCTGTTTATGATTTCTTTCAAGATTTCACAGTGTGAAAAAGAAAAGTAGTACAGGTATATTTTAAAGCAAATGCTAAAGGTTCAGTTTATAGAAGAGCAGTTCTATAAATTGTGCAAAGCTTGGATTTGACAAAGAATTTATTCTAAAAAGTTTTTAATGAAAACTTACCTTCACCAATATTGTATCAAGTCTTTATTTTGAGGCTCAGGATGTCATTAGCTGACTAAACACAGATTCAGTTGAAATCACCACTTACCTTTCAATTCAATAAACACAGTCATCCTCCAGGGCGTAGCTCTTCCAGTGAAACCACAAGTCCAGAAGCGAGTTCAGCAAACAACATCTATAAAGACCATTGAACAAACAGTAAGAACACGTCTGCCATTGTGGAAAGCAGTGTCTGCCTGCATCATTTCTCCTCTCTTTGCACTGCATTTAATCATTTGCTGTGGTGGTTTTGGTTTTGGGATGGCGGACAGAGGGGTTTCAGAGAAAGACTCTTTCATTGTGTTTCTGATGGAAAAATCAGCACTTTACCCCCTGCAGGTTATAATGTGACATCATTGGCCAAGCATTATCTATTCTGCCAAGGAGCTTCCTAGGGACTGCTTTCTCTGGGAAGTGGTAGCTGGTTGGAGCCTTCCCAAAAGCATTGCTGAGTTAGAAGGTGAGGATTGATGTAAGTCATTAAGAGCCAAACCATTGTGTAATTAGGCTGATCAGTATTTACAGCTGGATCAGATGTACAACTGGACCTTTCCAAGGTCCCAGCATAGGTTAACTTATTTGAGTGAACATTCTACAGTCCTCTGTCCAACAATGACCCCTCAAAACACAGAGCAGTAGCTATAAAACTAGTTAAAGGCTCCTGAGTAAATGGGTACTAACCTGACGAATTAACATTCCCAATCATACATAGAAATCCAGTTCTAATTTGTATTTTTTGTTTTTACAAAGTTTCTGACATGGGTGGTATTTACTGCAAAAGACTCTATTAAAATATATGACCACTCATGCATGTAAATGAAATCTGAATTAGTACAAGCCATAGAGATGAGTCAGCAATGTAGATTTATGTCTGTTTTAATGTGGTAAGAAGGATCCTCTGAGAAGACAGAAAAAAATTATTCGTATTCCCATAATTTAAGAAGTGAAGCCCCTCTCAGCAGCACTTGAATACCTTGAAGGATATACACGAGGACTTCTCATAAATTACCTGGTGCATGTAAAATAAAGGTTATTCAGAGTAATTATGTAGGACACTCTAATATAGTAGGGCTGGAATTTACTTGAGTCCATTACTATCATTTGTGTCCTGTCAGAGGAAAATCGATTAGAGGTATACATCAGGGGATTGCACTTTGTTCTGAGAGGTGGAGCATGTACTAAATCCCCTTGGATGTGTGGGTCAGTTCCCCCAGGTCATTGTTGTTTAGTGGATTCATATGAACTGAGCTAACTGGGGATTGTAATTTTGGTGCTGAGTATCTAAATGTCAGCTACAAATCAGTTTATGTGTGTAGCACTTAGTGTGGATTTCATCCTAAAAGGACTAATAGCAAAAATCACACCAGACATCTGTGGAAAAACGGGGGTTACACTTACTAGGAGATACACAGATTTTTTAGGGAGCAAGAAAAATGCCTGCCTTCCTTCCTTCCTTCCTTCCTGCTTATTTCTTACAGTGTATTTCATGTCTTCAAATAAGTTAATACAGACAGGCTAAATAAAATAATGCTGTTCTCTGCTCTGCCATTGGAAAATGTCATTAAGACTATAATTGATTTCATAATATATATTTGCTCATCTTAATTCCACTTCCGAAGAGTAATAGAAAAGTAACTTTTCCAAATGAGGAAATAAGCTTGAGATAATGATATGATAAGAAGAGCATCCTCACACCCCAGTGGAAAATTCCTTCTGTTCTACTTCTGAAACTGCAGAGAGAAACTCTGTAAAAAATAATTGTCTTTCTCACTCTGAGAGTTTCTATCACCTGCAGAAATGAGTGTCTCTTTTTTCCCTAACCTGTGAAATACTTTCACTTGTTTATCTCCAGGAATGTTCTACATTTTACATGTCCCACTAGGGAATCAAAATATTTCGTACTGCATGGAGGGATAGGGGTTTTCTGGGGAGGGGTAGCCTGCAGGAGTCCTAACCCCCTGGCAAACAGGAGCAGTTTATTCCAAATTCTTGGAAGATAATGAAGAAATAGGCTTCTTATCCTAGATCTTTGTTAAAGAAATTTCTTAATGAGGTGTGGGCATTTGGTCAGCTCCTTAAGGGTTTAAAGTAAGGACTTGCACTTTGTGAGAGCCAGTTAGTGCCTGGTCTAGGTTGCTGTGTATTCTTCAGGTGATTTTCTGGAGCTGCTTAGGAGGTGTTTGCCCTGCTGGTACAACAAAATACAGCTCCTTGATGGGAGTAATCCAGAGCCAGAGCCATTGATAGAGCTGTTTAGTTCCATCCAGAGCAATGGGAACGGGACAAGCCTTCTCCACTTGCCCACAGGCAAGAAGGCACTGTTTGGCTAGCAAAACACACCTGCCAGAGAGCCAGATACTTGGTTCTGCAATCCTTAGCATGGCCGATTTTTTGTTGACTCGTTGCTGACTAAAATGGCCTTTCTCACCAAAACCTGACTCAGCTGGGGGCCACAAGAGCAGCTGTTTCAGGTAAAGTGTCCCTTGTTTACACTGTGCTAGAGTTTGGGGCTTTGCTGCTCTTCTGGGGGCATAACAGGAAACCGAGGGGGTTCTAAGATGTTGTGGCAGGTCCCGTTTGAAATCCTCAAAGGCAGTTAAGCAGTTGGCAGTTGTCACTTTATGGATTTTGTCTCAGGGATTCTCTCAGTTATGACCTTTGCTAGTGTTGGAGAACAAACCCCATTTTCAGTGTGCCATCTCAGTGAATGTTTGAATTTACATCTGTCAGCTTAGCGTGTTCCAGCTCCTCATTTTGCAAGGTAATATTTCTATTTATGTTTTTATACTGTCATGGAGAACTGGATTTCCAGTTCTCCAGCCTCTTCTTGGGAAATAATGTGTTGTATTTGCAGTAAACGACCTTGTATCTTGTTTAAGTTTAATGAAGCCTGCAAAGCGCTTCTACCAGTTTTCTAAGCTAGTGTTATTCCCATAAGCCTCTCTATAAGTCTTGTTTTATAGGCAGAGTTACTGGACAGTGATTTAGCTGAGTTCTTATCAAAATATTAGATGCGTGATGAAATCAACAAATGTTTTTTATTCAGCTTTCTTCTTCTGTTTGATTAGTGGCAGCTGCCATGCTAATAAATAGATGGTGACACAGCAGATAGCAAATAACACCACACCTTCCAGCTGCATTTTAATTTCCTTACAAGACTGTCTCTCATTTTAGCAGCAGAATTTTTATCTTCGTTACAAAGAAAAAATTATTAAGTGTCTTTTTAAGTCTCATTTACATATTCTTGAGGAAAGCAGAATCAAAGAAAAAGTGTTTAAGGAATTACTGAAGCATCTGATTAATTGCAGGCCTTTTTCTCCCTTAGCTGCACATTAATCTTGAATTGCTGCTTCAGTCTTTCTGGTGACTGAAAGCTCCCCATTATTCAGGGGACTTTTCCAGCTGTCTGTGTTGGTAGCAGCAAATGACACTCAGAGGTCTTTGCTAAGAAGCTGCCTAGATCTGAAAGCAAACAGCACAACAGCCTCGTGACAGAGCCAGAACATCTTTTGGGGCTGTCTAATCCATCACTTGCCTGTGAGAGGAATACAATATTTCCCCAAATTTGTCTCCAGCAAAAGGAATTTGTGTGTAAAATCCTGGTGGGAGAAATTTGGTTGTGACTCACACGCTGGTAGAACTGAACTGTGCAGTTAGTGCTGATTTACCCCGTTGTAAACAGAACAGGAATGTGGCTTTGGGGTCTTGATATGGCAGAGTGCAGTATTACTGGTGTTATCTTCAGCCATCTGAAGATGATATTTCTGTCATGGAAAAGGCCCACCTGGTTCTTGGATGGGCACATTCTTGATGGTGTCTGTACTGGGACACGGGGAACAAGAGTGCATTGCAGGGATGTGCAGGGAATGGGGCATTGTGTGAACATGTGTAATTATAATGACCATTATAATGACCAAAAAGTGATTACTTTTTACTGCTTTCTTTATGGTGCCCAGCAGCAATACATACTGTTACTGTGTTTGTGGACTCCTCACTATAAATGCAGACAATACGCACTGAAATAAAGGGAGAGATCCAGTCTGCAAATGAAGAGATGTCTCTCTGTACTAGTTAAGGCCTGACCTATATTTTGCCTAGTTAAATTAAATTAAAAGCAGTGTATTTGTGATCTTTTGTTCCATACATAGTAAATGATTGAAAAACATAATGTTAAATGTGATTCCTGATCCTTATTACTAGCAGCATAAATTCATTATTCAGACCTGCTTCCAGTGAAATCAGCTGGAATTTAGTTTCTGCTCTCACTGAGACCAGGATTGAAAGAATCCATATTGGTGGGGGAAGTGAAGGCAGCCACGTTTTTGAATGTGATTGGACGTGTAATAAAGCATAGTACTCTCATTCATCCTAATAGGCAAGACAAAAAAATAGTTTTCATACAAGCCTAGAAGTAATACAAATGAATTAAAGTAATTTAATTGCAAAATATTTTAAAAGCCACAATGATAACTTAAAAATAACTGCTGTGCCAAATTTTAATATGATAATGACAGCTTCATTAGCTTTAAAAATGTGCATAATTTACAGGAATGTTGTATTAGCATTGAGGTGACATTTTCTATTTTATGCAGATGAAAATTGTGTAAATAGGCCATTTGAAATGCTCCCATTGTATATTAAAATTAACTATCACAGAATTAAATTCTTCAGCTTCTCTGGAGAGTTGTCCTTACTCACAGAAGAAGTCCCATTGATTAATGACATTTTTCAAGTATAATCAGATGACATTGGGACAAGTCTAAGAATTACTCATGTGAAAAATACCACCTCCATCCTTCTTTGTTAAAGTAGTTGCTGATAATGGTTCTTTCCATGCAATTCGCTATTCCAGTGTTCAGTGCTGTACAGGAGACGGTGGGATATCCCAACCATCTACTGTTGGTTTCCTTGAAGAGTTCTGTGTAGCAAGTTCAGGTCTCTTGACAAATAATGCCTGTTTTTATAAGCAAAGCCTTTCATGGACTCGCAGAGCAATCCATGGACATCAAAGAGTCTCTGGAGCACAGAGTGGAAAACTGTGGTTCAACTGCTGCATTGCAGCTAATTTCAGAACAATTTGTATTCCTTTATCGACATTGGATAGACTTATTGATGACCTAAATATGGATGCAGAGCCCTAGCTTATATTGCCAATTTTATTCCATATTTCAAATGTTTTCTAGTTTTTCTAACCATGCTTTCATGCAGCTGTTGCTCTTCGAACTGCTCTTCCTCACACACAGTGTATCCTGCTTGCATCATTGTTTCTGTGACTCATTAAAACACACATATGTTTGAAATGAAAACTCTCCTGAGCATTTAAAGATCATCATCCGGTAGTATATTGAACCAGATTCCTTGGGATTTACGAGAAGCACTTGATAAAATGTGTCAGCTACTCATCCTGTAATTTATAAACAGATAATCCTCATCAACAAGAGAGAGGGAAATGCTTCCTAAAGCAGTTTTGTTGCTTTTGTAATAGATCAGATTTGTGCAATATGGTACATAATTCAAGAGAATATTCGAAGAGTAAAGCCATAGATCCTCTTAAATGGCTCTTTCTTCTCCATAAGTCTGGGCTGAAGACTACTCTCTGTCTCATATCCTATTCTACTGATATCTGGAATACATTAAAATACTTCTTAAAGTTTTTTTGCCTAAAGAGTACCTTGCTGCTCTAATTCTATTTGCTCAGCCTTCGTAGTTGATCATGAGAAAAAAGGTTTTGTTTTTATTATTTGCTTTTTGTCATAAAGACTTAATTCTTAAAAAAAGGAAGGTATTAGTAGAATACTAATTAATTAGTAATTAGTAAATGAATTAGTAAAATACTAAGTAAACAGCTGCTCCTGCCTCTGACTGCAGGATCCAGAAGCTCAAATAAAGAGATTTAAAAAGTAGTATCCAGAAGTTAAAATGTGCAATTGTGGAGCCATCTTTGTGTATTCAGCTGCTTAGATAGATAGAATCTTTCATTCACCAGAAGAAAACCCCAGCATTTGGGTTGAGTTATTCCACTGAAGGGCAATAACAGTGTTAATTCATTGGAACTTTATTGATATTCAGAGCCCTGGTGTGAAGTGTTCAAAAGGAGCCAGTACTTCTCCTGCAGCCTCGGAAGACTTTCAGAGATTCCAAGGAGGCGATACACTCTTTTAAAGCACAGTTTTCAGAATTATCCCTTCAATTAGGAAGAGAGAAGGGGTTGTAATAGAATGAAAATGGCATTGGGGCTCTGTGTGAAGAAATATCAAAGTCAAAACACAGAGACTTGTAAGCAGGCCAAAACTTATCTTAAAAAGGTGAATTTTTTAAAAAACAGGATGGAATATCTCTGATGAGAGTTGAAATCACTTTTGTCACCTAAATTAATCTGCCCTTGTGTCCTGTAAATCATCTCATGCCACAAATAATTGATCAGCGAGAGAAATTTGGGCTGTGATTTAAAGGGAATTAATTCTTAATTAAGTTGGCTTACTTTGGATTTTCATCTTCAGGGAGAATAGACTGCTAAGCATTCCTAATATCCACCACTTAGTTTAATATTAGGAAAACCCTTCATAAGAGATTAAGGAACTCTTCACATGAAGGAGATGGGAATGAAATACCCGAATTTAAGACCAAGAAGCAGAACTCCTGGCTGTGTACAGGGGTCTGGTGTCATTTACTAGGGTAGCTTCCAGTTATCCTAAGAAGTGAGGCAGAACAGCAAGTTCCGAGTCCCGTGTTTGCAAGGGAAGCAGAAGTTAATCCAGAAATCTTTCCATGATGGTCTTTCCTCTGCTCTTTCTCTGATACAGCTTCTGTCAGCAATTTCCAGTGAGAATAATACAGTCCCTTTTCTGTCACTAATTGCAGGAGCTTATGGGAACTTTTTCCTGAATGTTTCTAGAACTGCCTGTATTGTTTCAAAAGTGCTGCTTCCTTACCTCCGATGTTAATTGTTAGTTATTCTCTCCTGCTCCTGGGTTATTTGCTTGCAGATGGATGTTTTCACAGTGCTTTAATACAGTTTGGAACATTAGTTCTGAGTGTCATTTTCCATTTTATTTTTATGTTGCCTTGAGGTCTTTTAAAATAACCTGAGTCTCTGTTTCTGCCACTGGAACGCTGTACAATCAATTGCCTTTGTATGTGTGTGTTGATAAGATTAGTGGGATGCTGTTCCTTGCCCAGTATATTCAAACCTGATGACTTGATGGATTTGAGAATGTTGCTTGATTAATTGCTTGAAGTGCCTGCAGAAGTCAGGAAATGAAGCACTGTGGTCAGTGCTCATGGTTTTATTGCAATGGTTGTGAAGTCACGTAGTTAGATGAGTTTATGCTGGTGTGTTTTTAGCCCTTGCAGCTATAGAGAAAATGTGACACAGAAGACTTGACAGGAGTAGCAAGCATCAGGAAGACTCAAAATACACACACACCTCATGATTCTAAGACAGTCTTGCTGTTTCTTAGGGTCTAGCTTGCAGTTTGTCAGTCTGAGGGCAGGCAGCCTTGCTGAAGATACAAAAGGAGAAAATTAAGGAAAAAAAAAAGGGAGAAAGTAGAGAAGAGCCTGCCCTTGAAAATAAGAGAGTGAGCTGTGTTATCTTTTTGTGCTACTCTTCTGGCAAGGTATTTGTCCTCTTGACTGACAAGGTTCTTGTGTTTCCCTTGGAGTGTGTCTGTTCATTAGTGTCTCCAGACAGAGGTAGTTTAGCTTTTAATTAAAATACAATTTGCAGGTTTTTTAGTGTGTTAATGAGACAGCAAAAATGAATTCATTGAAAGAGGAACAGATATCTAGGCCTTACAGCAGTGGAAGTTAGAGCCTCATTAGTAGCTAATTATGCAACACAGTATATAAATAGAGCTGTTCTGGCATTAAAAACAGCCTCAGTGCATTACCTAATGACATAAAATGTTTACAGTCTGTTCTGAGTATGGTATAATGTCTTCCTGAAGTAATTAATAGCATATTTAACAGTGACCCAACTGGAATCACAATTGCTTTGCAGGTACAAGTTGAGGGCAAGGGAATGCATTAAAGTCTTGAGGAACAGAGTATTTGTCTGCTAAAAAATATGAGAGTTTCAGAAGATGCAGGAGGAACACATGATTTATGCAGGAGGTGGGATAATGTCTCTTTCTGACAAGGACAGAGTACACTGGCCAGTTTTTCCAGGTTTTCCAAAAGTGAGCAGTGAGATGCCAGAGGTCCAAGCTGGCACTTCCAAAAGGGGAATAAGAAGAAGGTGGAAAATATTTTGAAAATCCTTCTTTTTTGATATAAAAATGGCAGTCAAGACTGATAATACACACAAGATGAAAAAAGAGATTTTTGTTTTCACTATGAGGGCCCATGTAATCAGACAGACACACTCAAAATAGTACCTTAATAGCAAGCTAAATTATGCTTTTAATAAGCTAAAGCATACATAGGATTGTTTGCTCTGCCTAATAAGAACTGCATGTGTAGCTTAACAACCAGTTCCCCCAAGAGTGGGGGAAACATCCTGGCCTAGCACACCAGAGGTGAGCTGAGGAGATGTTCATGCAAATAAGAACGGCCTGTAAAATGATCTGTGCATTAGTCGTGATGATTCCAATTACTGTTGTATTGACCAGCAACCACAGAGCCACCGAATCAATTATTCCTTTAAAAATACAAGAAGCTATTTCCTGGTTCAATTTGTTCAGCAGTCAACAAGTTGAGAGGGTTTTTTCCTGGGAAATTATTTTGATGTGATGACCAAGTTAGAGACTGATAAATGTTTAGCTGGGGGTCGGTGAGCTGAAATGACTTTGCTGTCAATTCAATGCTTTATCTTCTAGTTCTGATGCTCAGTGAAGTAACACAGAGTAATGGAAAACATCATTATTGCATGTGTTAATGACACTATCTAGTGGGAAAGGAGTTAATGACCTGCAGGTTTGTGTTACCTGCAGGTAGGAAAACAAGCTACTTATTAACTGTGGTGGGATTAGTTTAGTTCGTTAATGAAAATAACTTTGTATTCATAAAGGGGTCCAGGTAGGCCAGTGCTGAAAGCCTGAGAAATCTGTTCCATGTATAATGGGTGCAGTTAAAAACCATCAGTGCCACCACTGCTGAGAGCCACCAATTTGCCTGATTCTTAATTTACAAGGACAGCTCTGTGTGTGCATGAATTATCTTTGCTGATCACTGAGTCTGAATTTTTTAATTACCATGGTCAGTGTGAATTTCTCAGATCTTCTGTGTTAAAAAATTTCTGCGTGGGCATTCTTCAACAGAAAACTGTCCACAGAGAGATCCACCAGGAACATTCTCCTGGGTTTTGAAATAGTTTCTATTTTGTATTTATAATCAGGAGGGCAAGAAGGGGACTCAGAAACTTTCCAGATTAAAAAGTATTTCTTACAGTGCTGCAGGTGGTTTCTGTATTGTTAGAACCCTGGGATCTTATTTGGGCCTGTATGGACACGATTTGGAAGATGCTCTTAGAAAACAAGCTATTAAATTAGGGGAATAGCAAATGTAGAGGAATTAAAGAAATGGGTAAGAGCTTGGTCTCCTTTTTAGGTAACTAGCTGGCTGCGTAGCAGAATGTACAGGAAAAAAGAATTACAATGTCCTGTTTTGTGGAGAAAGCAGATGAGGGATGGAACATTAAATGTTTTAAAATAGAATATGAACTGTAACTGTGCCCAGTGGAGAACTTTTCAGCAAGGAATAGAGAATGCCGTATGGATACAAGTCAGGTGGAAATAAAGGAGCTAAGAGAAGTTAGAAGGGGCCCAGGGGTCCCTCTGGCACTAAGATATCCATAACCCCTATCAAAATCTGTGCACAGAACCTCTTAGATAATAAAATACAACTTCAAAGCCAACCAACACAAGCACTCGTGTTGGATCTCATCAGAGGGACATGTGAAAGCAGATGTTCTGTGGCTAAATTAATCCGTAGAATGTTAATTAGTTCATTCTCTTTTACTTTTTTTTTTCATCTTGTGCTTTAGCTGTTCCCTTTACCTGCAAGTTTTCACTGCTGGATCCCTGTTTTTGCAGTGTACTTTTCCTTGGTTTACTTGCTCACAGGAATTAGATTTTAATGGAGCCCCGAACGTGGTCCAGGAAGCTGTACAGTGCTATGACATCAAAATTAAGCAGAAGAAAGTGGTGGCTTATGTTCTTTTCTTCTTTTATTTCTTTCCCTACCAGCTAAGAGAAGTATCCTCACAATTCCTAATCATGCAGGGGGGGAAAGGATGTTTTATGATTAGACTTCCTAAATACTGGCTTACCTTACACAATCTGAGAAGTCCTCTGAAACCATTAGATTTGCATTACCAAATATGTACAGTTAAATTATTTTAAAGCTATTTAAATGTGAGGCTTTAGAAACCCTTCAATATCAGTTTTCTGGCAAGGTTTTGATATTTTTTCTGCTTTCATTATAAAAGAAATAATTGGTGTAATATTGTGGTTATTAATGTAAATTGCTTCATGTATCAAATCAATGATGGAATCATCCAGTGGAAAAAAGGTCTGGTAGATCAATCTTGATTAAAACATTTATGGATCAGAATGGTTTGAGAGACTGTAATGCAGTGGGGCAAACCTTGTCTTTATTTTTATAGCTATTTTTTAATTGAAAATCCTATCTAAGTTGTAATTCAAAGACTTATTTTTTAATTTCTTTATTAAATCACGTTTATTAAGAAAAATATGCTTCTTTTGCATGGCTGTGAAAAGTATTGAATTAATTCTAGATTAATCTTTAGTGAAGATGGGAACATGAAGTGGGAGACTGGTAGCAGTTTAGCTTAGTGTGTTGCTCTGAAGTTCCTGATGAAGGAACCAGACTGGAGATTCTTGCTAGAACAGGTCCAGGAATGAGCTTTCTTCAGCAGAGGGGGTGGGGGCAGAGCACTGGCCAAAGCCAGGCTGGTGTCCATTCCCTCTGTCTGAGAAGTACACAAGAACTGCAGTTAATCCAGCTGAGGACAGGCAGCCATGCCTGCCATTTCTGAAGAGAGGGAATAAAAATCTCTCTCGTCCCTGGCCTGTTGGACTAAAACATGCAGGGAAAGAAGGCTGGAATTTCCTTGCCAGCCCAGCAAATAATGAGTTAGGCCCTTGTCACACAGAGGTTGAGATTGCCTGCTACTCTCTGTAACCCACAGGAGCTCTAGCTGGTATTTTCCTTCCTTAAATGTCTGCTTCTTTTGGAAGGTTGCTGAGTGTTGCTGGTAATTGCCTGAAGACACGAAACACTGTGGAAAGTAAACATTCATTTAAATTTGCATTCTTCTGTGGAGTTCACCTCTTGAAATATCCCTGTCCTCTCCCAGTTGGTTCTTCCTGTGACAATCTCTTGTAGGTCTGCCCTAATCAATTTATTCTCCATCTCTGTTCCCTTTTCTGTTTTGATAACTCTGCGCCCACAGCCCGATGTAGGATAAGTGAAGTAGAAAAGGCTCTGGCAGACATGGAAAATCAAATTCTGCTCCTGACATATGGACAGAAGTGAACTCAGTTACCATCATGAGCAGCCCCAATTAATAACTTCTGTTTTGTTACTGATACAAACAAACATGCTCTTGGCTCAGGACCAGAGCTCTGAGCAAGTGTTCCTTACCTTTTGATGATTCAAGGGTTTGAATGTCTTGTTGTACATGTGTGAAGGGTTTATGCTGCTTTTCCCTTTGGTTATAAACTAATTTGCTGCAACTACCATTATATGAAAGCTATTGGTGTCTTTTCTAGGTGGGCTTTTAGATCTTCCATTTGTGTCTTCCCCCCGTCCCCTTTTTTCCCTCGTCGTGTTGTTAAAGCTGTGAAAATATTTCTGTCTCTGCAGTGACTCAGGGGCACCAGCAGAGCTGTGACAGTTCCATATCTCACCTGCTTTGGCAGTGGTTTCTGCAGAGATCCAGGTGAGTCCCTTGGGACAGATGAGCATTTTTTACACACTTTGACAGTAAGGCAGAGCTGAATTGCTCCTCTGAGGTGAAGGTTAGCACAGAGAAGTCCGACGTGTCACAGCTTCCTGCACTAAGTGGAAGGTGATCTGTAGCCCCAGTGTAAAAGCAGTCCATTTCCTGCACTTTCTGGCTAGAATTTAGTTAGGACTGTCAGCATCCTCTTCATCTCCACTGTCCCTGGGGGAATTGCACAAAAAATAGTACAGTGGGAGATTAATACAAAAACGAGTGCCCACTGTGTCATCGAGTTAGATGTGAGCAGATCCCATTAGCTCAGTGGAGCTACAGTGGTTTTCCTTAATCTGTAAGAAATGTGAAATGCCAGAAACTTGCTTTTCAATAGTAGCAAAATATTTTTAGGAGCTTTTGGTCTTTTGAAAATGAGGAATGCTTAGTGGCATTAGTTCAACGTGGTGCGAAAGGGGAGCTTGCAATTCCTTGAGGACTGTTCGATGAGGTGATGAGATCTGCTGGACATGGCAGAAACACAGGTGGAACCATGTACAAATTTGGAAGATAATACAGAATTTAAAGTGGAAGGGCACGAAGAGGTAAGAGGTCATCTACTTTCAGGAAAAAGATATCCAGCTAGAAGCAAAGCTAATTGTAAAGGAAAGAAAATACATGTAAGAACATTTCTAAACTTCTCAGAGCTTCTTCATTTTGTAAATAAGTAGTGTGCTTTCCATGTTCAGCAGAGAAGGATCTGGAAAACAAAGTGCATGGTCCCCTGAGTGACAGTGCTGCTAAACCCTAGGGACAGCCTGGCTTGTGCAAGCAAGAAATGAAGGTTGCAGCGCTGCAACCATTCCCATTTTCTCTGAGGAGACTGATCCTGCCACCTGAAACACCAGAGATTAAACCAGTAACTTGTGCAGAGGGTTTGCACAGTGCAACAATGTAAACCAAACGAGCTCCCCTCTTACAGTGCTGGGATCATTCCTGCCAGGAAGCCGGAGGAGAGCAAGGTTTGCCACGCGCCGCAGACTGAACCTTTTGGCCGCTTGGAAAATGCTCTTCCTCCAAAGCACCTTCCATCTCTGGTACAGGGAGCTGTGGCAACACAGGACTTGGTGACATACATAGGAGAGACTTCATCTGCTTTATGAGCCATATAAAAGTATGATTAAATGTGCTGTCCACTAAATGGGAGCAGCATCGGGGTTCCAGCCAAAGAGTAAAAGGATTAATCTCAAGAACATAAAATGTGGTATTTTAGTGAAATGTGAATCCTCCCTGGCAAACAATTGCAACAGGTGTGCAGCTTTTGCTTGTTTCCATCGTATCTGCTTAGGCTACTCTGGCAAACATTTGACTCATTCCTATATATCTAAAATGAATTAGTGTATTTATTTCTGCTGGTTGGATCATCTGCAAATCAGTTGGCATGGCATACTTTCCAGGGAACTGCTCTAGCAGCCGTATCACTGACTTCAACATTTTGTCAGGATTCTTGACTCCATAAGCAAAAAGAGCATTGGGAACATGTCCTACAGAACTGCAGCAGCGAGGCAGAAAACTCTGAGATAAAACAGAAGTTAATTTCTTATTAAATGTGACTGGATGTTTCAATTATTAATTGCCATCTATTGTAATTTAAATCTTGGGTGCCCATGGAACACGATGATTGAGAGTATGATTGAGAAAAGTGGGAGAGAAATTAGATGGAGGTGATTTCTTGCTTCATTTTCTGCAACATGTCAGGGTAAAGTCCACTAATTCAGAGAAGACTTTGACCCACTGAGGGAATGGGAATCAGCTTGGAGGATTTAGAAAAATCCAAAGACTTTGCATAAAAGGCTACTTCATAGTTGGTATGACAAAGCTAAAAAGACTAATGCCTTGCCTAATAAAAGAATCACATTTCATAGAATATAGATTCCAGTTTTAATAAATACATCTCTTTTTTTTAATATAAAGCAACAGTGCTACTAATCTAGTCATTACTGGAATTAAATCCATTATGATAGTTAATAGTGTATTTCCTGTAGTGATATATTATCTGAAGTAGTTTGGTTTTGTCTTTATTAAAAATTCTGTCCCTTTTTAGGGAAAAATTGTTCTCCTTTTTGTTTGTCCTAAAACTGTGAGTTGATAAAAGATAGTATTGGTAGTATTTAATGATACTGTCAACTGCTGCTTCTTCACTTAGAAAGAAGGCTTGAAGTAATTAATTTTAATATGTACTATGACCTTTCATTTGTGTTTAGCTGTATCCAGGTTATCCCTAAATATGTCAAAGTTTCATTTAAACAAGGAATTATAAATGAAGGGGTGTGTTCACTTTTGCTATTCAGTAAATGTATTGAAAAGAAACAAATGCATGTATGACAAGTTGGGCAACAAAAGCATTACCAGGCAGTAGTCCTTGGTCAGCTTTTTCTGCTTCATTTAAAATCAGATTTATTGGGTCTGTCTTGCTGGAATCCCTTCTTCAAATAAGGGTGTGTGCTTATAGTTCTTTAGCTTGGGATGGAAATTGTCTTGTTACATGTAAGATTTATTGAAATATTCTCCATTAAAAATAGAATTTCAGCCTAACTCAGGACAGCAAACCAGAGAAAGCAAGGCTGATGGTTTGCATTCATAGGTAACTTACTCTGAGTGTACATACACTCCTCTTATCCATGTAAAAAGGGAAAAATAGATGTTCCTGCACAGTTCAGAACAATGTGAAAGCTTTTAAATCATGCCCAGCCATAAAGCACATCTGCTGCAGCGTTCCCTGCAAAGCTGCACGGAATGGATTAAAGAAATGCTCCTTCAGTTCAACGCGGCTGTTGGAAGAGGTTGCTAAAGCAGACAACAATGTAGCCACTGGGATCAATTTTTACAATGATATTCAATAAGTCATTAACAAGATTAATGAACTGTAATAAAAAATGAAGGCTCCTATGCCACGTTTTACTCAGCTCCCTGTAGCTTAAAATTGCATTTTATGATTTTATTAGACATATCACTTCCTTTTTCTCAAACTGGCCATTTTACTTAGATTAAAACATATTAAACAGATTTTTTTTTCCACAGAGAAGTAAGATTTCTTTTTTAAAAAGACTTTGTATAGTGA
Source organism: Corvus moneduloides (assembly GCF_009650955.1). Lineage (NCBI taxonomy): Eukaryota > Metazoa > Chordata > Aves > Passeriformes > Corvidae > Corvus > Corvus moneduloides. The sequence continues at coordinate 71,059,361 of NC_045480.1, forward strand.
AGTACCTTCATAACATAAATAGGTATGTAATCAATAGGCTCAAGTCTGCTTTGCTGCAGTAGCACGAGGCTTAGATGAGCTTTGAGAGTGGGACAGAGCATAATTGCACCGCCTTGCTCAAGTGCCTGGAGCACGAGGGGTGCTGTGTCCCAGCCATACATCCCCTCGGGAAGATTGTTCCTTTTGGTGACTTACATGTTGGGGGAGCCCTGCTGAAGCTCTGTTTAACCCTCCTGCCCAGGATGGCTGTAACAGGATACCCACAGAAGCACAGCTCGGTGAGCTCCAGCAGAGGCCCAGCTTCCACGGAAGGCAAAGCAGGTGCTGAGACCCTCAGCACAGCTTGTCTGGGTGGCACGGTGTCTCTGTGTCACATGGAGAGGCACACTTGTCCCTCCTGGTGACAGCTGTGAGATTTCTGAATTAACGAATGGGAAGTGTCTCAAGAGAAGTCAAAACCAGAATACCACAAACAAGTTCTTCTTTGCCAGTGATTCAGAGCAAAAGAGGCTTAATAGCCATGTTTTTGCATCTGTATTATCTCTGCCTTTATTACTTCTCATCTAATCCATTTTTGTGGGTGTTTTGTCTGGTCTAAAAAATTCCAGGTTTGTGCAGCATCTGAGAAGCTGCCCATCTTTCATGTCCTACTGCTTAGTGCTCTTCCACAGGAAATTTCTCCTCGGGATTTATTGTAGCCCTGCTCCTTTCACATACCTTTGTAGTCTGTTCTCTCTGAAGACTATCATTCTTCTAAAAGAAAACCTCAGGAAATTAAGGAAGTCCAGGTAGGAGTAAGAAAAGTTTAGTGGATATAGTGGCCAGTCTTTCAAAATGTAGTTTCCAGTCAGTCAGTGTGCTGGGAGTTTGTGATGCATCCTTTTGTGCTCCACTGTGATTCTTCAGAGCAAACCTGATGCACAGAAAGTGGCTTGTGTCAAAATACAGTTGGATACCATTTGTTCTTCCTTATGTGCAAGTTTTACTTAAAAGCTACCTCGAGTGTTTCATACAGCTGTGCTCTGGAGACCAGATTCAAGATAGGGTACTTCTGTGATTTAGAAGTTAATTTAAAGGACATCTAGAGTGTTGCAACATGCAGAAGCAATGCTTATTTTTGATTCACAGACGTGCTAGTTCCTGGAGTGATTGGTTTAATATCCTTTCTTAATAAAGTAAACTGAATGCATCTTATTCCTTCGGGCTTGTGGGATAGAGAATAAGAAGTTTCAGTCTCTTTATAACTTGTTAGCTTTGACTTCATAGAGTGTATTAGTGCGCTGTGCTCTGCAGTTACTGCTTTATGCACACACCTCTTGTTTGAAAAGACACCTCTGTTACATCTGAAAATGCATATATTTACAGGATATAAGTGAGCTTTCAAATTTAGCTCTCAAGCTGGATATTTATTTGAATGATTCATTTGGAGCAGTTCTTTTGCACTCCCAGTGTTTTGTCTAAGGGGTTTGTGGTTTGTCCTCAGGCCGTGCTTCAGGAAAGCAGTCTTAGCAGGAGAAGATGATTAATAGCACACTTCAGCAAGTTCCCCAATTATGAGTCAAGTTAAATGTTTGTTTCTTAGTAAAATCTCAACACACACACCCAAAAAATTTCAACATATACTTAGATTCTTCATCCTGTTCCATTCCACTGTTTTGCCTTCCGAGGGAAAAGAGAGGCTTGCTGCAATGATTTAAATATGATGATAAGCCATCTGGGAAGCTGCTGACTTGTACCAAGTTTTAATTTACTGGGTTCCTCTCAGGAAGCATCTAGAAAAGCCTTTCTTTTATGGATTCTGGGAAGGCCTTTAAGAGGTGATAAATGTGGGCAGTGACCTTCAGACTAGAACTGGCTTGGGATCTTAAACCTCATCCATTTTCAGCAGAGCATACGCTTCCAAATGTGATAAGTCCAAATGAGAAAATCTCCTGCCTGCTTGAAGTCTGGACATGACAGAGATGTGTATTTCATCTTACTGAGAAACTCCAAACCAAGTTTCTCATTTAGGAACCTGAGAAGCATTAGATAGCATTTGTTACGTGTAAAGGGACAGCTGTTTCTCAGTTTCTGGAGTTCATACTCGTATACTTCTCGTGTATCAGAAGATCAAGGGAGACAGAAGAAGACCATGTGAAACTCGTGAATGAATGTACTCCTTTATAAATTTTTAATGCAGATGTATTAAATTCTCTGATTACAAGATTCAGGAAAATTTATTTTATGTTGTACTGAGAAGCAATGAAGGTAAAATGTAAACAAAGTAACAGTTTTGGTCGATCCCATGTATTTAGGAAGAAAAGGTTCTATTGTTTACGAATAAAATTGTTCTCCAATGGTGCTAAGGTTTGGGAACAGAAATCATCAAGAGCTTTCTGTTATTTAGAGAAGGAGAATTTAGGCTTGACTTCCTTCGTGTCCTATGGAAGGCCTTTGGAGAATTCAGATACATGCTAAAATGTGAGAATTGCAAATGAAGAAACAAAGAAGTAAACAGAAAGGGGCAAAGCAAAATGAAAACTCAGGTTGAAAAGGATAAAAAAAATCTTAGGTATTCTTGTTCCTTCTCGTTCCTACTGTGCAAAAAGCTGACTATGCAGGGGCATATGGGAACAGCAGTGTAATGCCACCAGCCTTGGAAGCATGATTGTTTCCTTGTAATTTATTTACCAAAAAGGTCAGCTCCAGACACAATACCTGTTTTCACCGTGGTTTTCACTGTGATCCCTATTTCACCACATAATTTTGTATGCCCCTGAAATTTTCAGGAAAAAAAAAAAGAGATTAATTAGCTGTTTCAGTGGACTTTCAAAAATAGTGTGAAATACTGTTGCCATTATGGGCACATAGCATTGTTCTGGATGAGATTCAGCTTGGTGTCCTACAGGAAGAAGCTTGGGAAGAGATATCATGAGGTGAGAAAGTAGCTGTCTGAAAGGAGAACCATTATGGGACAGGATGCATACAGTTATTAAGTTGGAGAATAAATCCTTCAGGAAGAGAGGGATACAAAGTGAGTTTATAGCCTAAAAATGTGTTAGCTAATATTTATAATGTGCATCCATCTTTCTCTGTTTCTTGGCTGTGCGCTGGGTCTTGGCTGGTCTTATATCAAGTACAAATGATAATATTAAACAAGTGATTAATGTCTGTTTGAGACAATTGGAAGGTTATTTCCAGCTTTTACAGTGCTGCTTTTTGTGCAGCACACAAGCACAGGATATGGGGTACTTAGCTACCAGCACAGAGAGGTGTTTGATTGATCTCCTCCCATTCCAGTTCACTAAGTATGCCTATTTTCAGTGAGGCACAGCACCAGGATAACCAAGTCAGCATTTACTGTAGCTGTCTAGACAAGCTGGGTCTGGTGAAAGCAAAGAAATTCTAAAACTTATGGTGAAGAGAGGAAGAACAGGGGAAAAAACCCCACTTCTAAGGTAGGGGGGTTAAAGTGATTTAAAGCAAATTGGATGCCTAAAAATAGAAGCTGCCATTTAAAATAGCAAATGTGAATTGTACTCTGAAATGAAAACATAGATAGATTTTGAGGATGAAAGTTGTATGTTCTAAGCCATATATATATATATATATATATACACACATACATATATATGTTCTTGAAAGTGCTCATCCAAACCAACAGATTTTATGCAATGCAAAAATAAAGAAGAAGAGAGAATTACTGAGTAGAATGGTGTGAAATAAAGGCCTTGTGTCTGTATACATTTTCAACACCTTCTTCTACTGGAAAAAAAAATAATTTCTACATAAAAATGTAATTTCTTGGTAAATATTGAAAAAACATTAATGCCTGAGCTGGCTGGAAACACAAAAAACTGTGATTAATATCTGATTAATTATTAAATAACAACTTTAGTAATATATATTCCCTGCAGACATAGTCATAGTTGGTATAACACATATTAAGATACTTGAGAAAAGTGTGTCTATGTACAAGAACATACATATTATCCAAATGGATTCAATTAAACCCGTATCAACAGTCAGTGCCTCAAAAATCAGGAAATAGCTGATATTAGCAGTTCGAGGGCGTACTTAATTTATCCCCGCTTGGATTTTGGCAATGTTAATTTATTCTGGAGAAAACATCCTAAGTGTACAGTAATTTTACGGGAGGTTGAAATGCACAAAAGGGAGTGCAACTAATTAAACGAGCAAAAGAATAAAACAAAAGGCAATGAGGAATGCTTTGCTCAGGAAGTGGCCTCGTTCTGGTATCTCAAGATCAACTCCTAGATCTTGTATTTATATTTCTCTTAACAATCCGGTGAAAAGGCAAAGGGAATATTAATTAAATTATTCATTAAATCCAGAGTTCATACTGTATCTTAGTGAAGCACTAAGATAACAGTGTGAAGAGAAATAAAGCCATTAAATGGGACGCAATAAAATGAACAATAGTGAGATGCAATGCATTATAACCCCTGATTTCCCTTATTATTATCACATCAAGGAAACCCTTCTGGAAACGTGCCTCGTGTGTCTGATTAGGTGACAACAGAAATGTCCCTGGGAAGCATTCTTACCCCCTTTTTACACAAGGTGTACCAAAGACATGGAAATACAAAGTTATCAGCCTTTTTTGGATTACTGGACGAGGAATTTCTTCAGTAGTGTGCATGTTTTGGTAAGAATAAGCCAAATTTACTCTAAAACTTATGTTGTGATAAAGCCTCTCTTAGATAATGTATGATATTCAACACCCAGTTCAGTACTTCCAAGATTAAAATATTCCACTCCTGTAAATGAGATAAAGATACAAATTAGAAACTTAAGATTTTATCCGTGTTAATTAGGAGCAGAATTTTGACATAGATGGTCCATTCAGACCATCAGGCTACCTTAACTGCATTTTTTTATCAGCTGCACACTTCATAGGTTGAAATAGTTTCCAGACAGGTACAGATTTTTTTGAGATATGTGTAATCTGCATTTTTTTAATATGTTGTGTAAATACTCAATTTACTGTTTAGCTAATAATGATAAAAAGGGTGATTAAATAAAGGTGCTGGTTTAGTATAATTAGCACAGCTGTCTGTGGCTCTGTTTCAGATATCAGTAGTGTTTATTTCATGACAAACATAAGACAAAATGGAGCTGGGATTAGCTTGAGAATTCCAATCAAAGGAAGCGCCTCAACAGCAGTTTCTTGTCAGAAGTCAAGCAGGAAGGAGGAATTCCTAAGTAAACAAAGCAAACCATTGCAGCATCCAAAGATGCTTCTTACTTAGGAACAGCAGGCCTTCATGTACCTATATTTCTTTTTTTCCCCCTTTTTTTTTGGTCTGGGAAAAGCAGACTTAGATTGTGATTGGAACCCCTACCTTGAGTTTTGAAGCTTCACTGATTAGACTTGTCTTTTTGCACTACCCTGCAGATAAAAGGCATCTTTGAGCCAGCCAAGTCTCCAATAATTAGTACCAGAGCTTCATAAATATCTCACTTTATCACTGCTTCTGTCACTGTCCATATGGGAAGTCATGAGCTGCTCTGGGTGTAGGCCATAAATGAATTGATAATATTAACTGAATGTGGTGTAAATCAGGGCCCTGTAAGGCTCATCAGTGAGCAGGAATCAATATGAAGGAAATAGTAAAATTTCAGGTATTTTTTTCTCTGATAAATAAATTGATTACTTTGGGCTCTTCTGGGAGGAAGCCTAGCACTGGAGTGGAAACCTGGATATCTACTTTTCACCTTACTGTGCTATAAAATAGTCACACCACCAGTAACTTATATTTGACTGAAGCTTTATCTATAAACACAGCCCTGGTGGCTTTATATCCTTACACCTAATTTCAGTTACGTTCATCATTTACAGGCATATAAATACATCCTGGAGATATAGCCTACATATAATAAATAAAATATTTATAGTTAATAGTTTGGGGATTAGAATAGCTCTGCTTTTTAATCCATATTTCTCTTTCACACTTGTCCAGGTCCCTGGAATTTTTTGCCATTCCAGTCGATGCAGCAAGGCATTTCATCTTGGAGAAAAGGGCCAGTTATTTCTGCTCTGGGAAAGCTCCCAAATGAGCACATCCTCTTGCCCCCAAGGCCAAGGTGATCACCATTCTCAGTGATCCACGGGCTCAAGCATACTCCTGGTAACACGGGTACAGTGATGTCACCTTTTGTTGCTGCCGTTCCTTGTGGCTTTTCCCCTCTGTTAAACTATCAAAAATAGAGTGCACTATGCACCTTGCTGCATCTGGAACAGTCACGTTTGTTGAACACATTCAGCATGGCTGTGGTACTGCTACGACCCTCCAACAATGCACCAGGATTTAAAAACAGTTCTCCAGCAGCAGCAGGGTGTGCTTGAGGCTGCAGCAGTCCTGAAACATTCCTTTGGGCACTGGGAAAAGTAACGCCTTGTTTGTTGTGTTAAAGCAGCAGCTGAAAGAACTTGCATTTTGTCAGGGCTTATTTTCTTCCCCACCTGTTCTCCCCTTTCCTGCATAGCTTTTGTATTTCATTTTGAATTCAAGTTCCAGTTGTTACAGAGTTTTCTGAAAGGCTTTGGAGAAAACATACGTGTTGATTAAATGGGGGAACTTTTGAAAATAAAAGTTTTGAAAGTAGAGGTGGGTTTTCAGTCAGTGTTGAAAGAAATGCCGAAGGGAAAAAAAAAGACAATAAAATAATCCCCAGATACAAGGACATTGTTTTTAAGGGCAATTTTGATTTCTTTAAGCAAATTCTTCAGACTTAGTGATTTCTCTTGAAAACAAAGAAAAACAGGTTTTCTGTTTAGAATAATAATATAAAAAGGTGGTTGAATATACATTTAAATCACTGTTACGTATTACTTTTAAGACACAAAAAAATTAAGTTATTGAAATAGCCTGTCCTTTTTTTTTCAGGACCTGATCCAAACCTAATTGCAGTCAAAGGTGGAGCTCCAGTAGTTGATAAAATATGCTAATCTACTAACTTCAGTTAAAATGAGTATTGGAAAGAAGATTTCAGACAAAAAGACATGAGCAAAACTTCAGCTAAGAAAAAATTCAGGAAATTTGTGGTTTGGAAATGCCTGCATAGCAGCACTTTATTATCGCTGGCGACATTGGGACAGCCTAGGGGTGTGAACCCCTTTTGAAATGCATATTCCCCGAACAGTGGATTTTGAAAGCCTGTCAGAAAAACCAACCCTTTTAGCAGCATTTAAATCTGTACTCAGCCTTCAGTATTGCTGAAATCTCTGTGGGACTTAAACTTATCCCTAAATGCTGCCCTTAGGAGAAATTTTCATGACAAACTAATTTTCAGAAACATGGCCTGTAAATGTGTGGAAAACCAGCAAAGCATCTTTGTCTTCCCATTTCCTGAAGCTCAGATCAATTATAAAATCACTGATTTTTAGAAGTCCTTCCAAAGGAGCTCTTTTCCTGTCAGGATGTGTCAGTCTGTCAGTCACATTTCAAGCCATGGATTTGAAAACCGACCTGCAGAAGCAGCTACCTTTGTCCTAAATTTAACTTTACAGCTTCTCTGTGGGGCTTTCAATTAGGATTTTTGTTTTAAGAAAAAAAAGAAAAAGAACACTGAAAATGTCAGTCCAAACACAGTGAGCAATGCTGGTATATGGGGAGGCCCACACTCCAGGATGATCAGGAACATAAAATGCCTATTTTTGGACAAAAAGAACTTTAAAAAACTTGTTTCAGGGACATAAAAAGAGCTGGTTCTGCTGTTCGAAGGCCTGAGTGGCTCTGGGGCCAGATGGCGTCACTGAGGGCTGAGGGCAGTAGGTGGAGAGGTGGATCTGTGACCCTGCTCATAATCCCGTGTTTTCCACTTAAAACTTGATAGTCTCGATGGAGGAAGTTTCAAAAACCCCAGCATATTTCAGTCTTGTTTGCTGAAAGCTTGGATTCTGAGGTGGTGGGAGCTGGTGTGGCTGGAAAGAATTGAAACCCCCAGGCCGGGTCAGAGACGCCTCGGGCTGGAAGGAATTGGAACCCCCAGGCCGGGTCAGAGCCGCCTCGGGCTGGAAGGAATTGGAACCCCCAGGCCGGGTCAGAGCCGCCTCAGCCTGGAAGGAATTGGAACCCCCAGGCCGGGTCAGAGCCGCCTCAGCCTGGAAGGAATTGGAACCCTCAGGCCGGGTCAGAGCCGCCTCGGGCTGGAAGGAATTGGAACCCCCAGGCCGGGTCAGAGACGCCTCGGGCTGGAAGGAATTGGAACCCCCAGGCCGGGTCAGAGACGCCTCGGGCTGGAAAGAATTGAAACCCCCAGGCCGGGTCAGAGACGCCTCGGGCCGGAAGGAATTGGAACCCCCAGGCCGGGTCAGAGCCGCCTCGGGCCGGAAGGAATTGGAACCCCCAGGCCGGGTCAGAGCCGCCTCGGGCTGGAAGGAATTGGAACCCCCAGGCCGGGTCAGAGCCGCCTCGGGCCGGAAGGAATTGGAACCCCCAGGCCGGGTCAGAGCCGCCTCGGGCTGGAAGGAATTGGAACCCCCAGGCCGGGTCAGAGCCGCCTCGGGCCGGAAGGAATTGGAACCCCCAGGCCGGGTCAGAGCCGCCTCGGGCTGGAAGGAATTGGAACCCCCAGGCCGGGTCAGAGCCGCCTCGGGCTGGAAGGAATTGGAACCCCCAGGCCGGGTCAGAGCCGCCTCAGCCTCAAGGGCAAAAGCGCCTCCTGGTGTCCGTATGAAAATGGGATCGACTTGAGGGAGCTGCGGTCCCTGGCAGCTCTGCTCGCCGGCTGCCTCCCAAGAAAATCTAATTCCTACGGATTTGGGGAATCCCGGGATTCCGTGAAAACCCTGGCTGCTGTTTCAGTTGCGAGTGAGCCCGTCTGGCCCTGCCTCAGGATTGCCGCCATTACCACAGCCTCATCAGCTGTGGTGAAATGTTACAGTCCCGGCTCCAGAGTGGAAATTTCCTCGTGAAGTGTGGAGAAAAAAAATTTACAATTGAGTTTATAGCTCGGAAAGTGGTAAAACTACCCTTGAAGAAGTCATTAAATGTGAATTGACTCAATGAGTTCTGCCTGAATCATCAGCAAGTGTTGCACACGCACAATGTGTGTGTGAGGGGGAAGGCAGGAGCCCCGGCTGGGGACTGTTCCTGAAATCACACTGACTTTGTAGTGTTTGTTATTTTCTATTATTTGTATTTGTCTCTGAAACGTGGCTGGAAGCTGATAAAAATGCTTTGGCTAGACACAAGGGGTGCAAAGGACCAATAATATCCCACGCAGACTCTTCGGATGTGTCCCACACCAGCATTCCTCATCCACTGCCTCTGTCTCTTCCACTGAAGCTGTGACAGCACGACCAGGTATGTGCTACGTTTTTAAAAGATATTTTCTTTTTAGAGCTTTTAATTATAGATGGACAAAACCGAGAAAAAATGCAATTATAAAAATGCATGAACTATAAAATTCTGTTGGAATTTCTCTGACCTGTAATAATTCTAATGTTTTTGTGTGATTTGTATGATGACTATTTTGCAGGGGGGGAAAAAAGTTTATATGAAAGTGTTCTGTTATTATAAATGTCTCCCACTCAGTATGGGAGGGTTTGAGGGGGGCTGAAGCTGATGGTAACTTGCAGCCATCAGATCCTCTCAGCAACTATTCCTCTAAGTTTTTTCTAATTCATGAAATGTGAACTTCATGTCCTGGGTAGCTAGAAAATGTCTCAGGCTTTAATTGCCAAATTATCTCCCAGTCCTAAATCTCCAACAAGCAGCCAGTGTAGACTACAGTTTAAAAGAACCTGACTAAGAAATAACATTCTCCTTTTGAAAATATCGAGATTTTTTTTCCCCCTAGAATGGGTGTTAATCTTTATAGCAATTGTTTCCAGATAATATTTATATTTTGAGAAGGGAAGATTTTAAATTAAGCCTTATTTTGTAAATTCTTGCTCAGCCCTTAGCGTGTCACTATTTTGCAAACAGTGGTCCCTTGCTGAGAGCAGTGGTTATGAGCCACCATCTCTCATGGCAAGGCTGGGAATCACAGGATGGAAAAATACGTAATTCACTTATGAAAATGATTGGTATTTAGGTATAGTTCTGAGAACATGATAAGAAGGTGGAAAAAAGGAGAAATCATTTTCCTCTAAAGAAATCGGGCTTACAGAGTGAAATCTTAGCCTTTGGGAATTAATGTTATATACAGTGGTACCAGCAAATAGTTGTTAAAAAGAGGTGAACACAGGTAAGTAGCTTTATTTAAAATGAACTGGAAAGCTGTCAAAGAATCCAAGTATCAAGGAGGACTTTGAAAAGGAGGAAGGCACCTAATTTGTGACTCTGCACATCTTTCAGGTGAGAAATCCAGTGTTTTCATGTCCTCAGGAACACCTTTGTGTGCTTTTCAATACAGTTGAAAGGAAAATAACCAACAAAAATATTCTTTTTTTTTTTTTGCTGCTGCGTTTCTTGACTTTGTGTTCTATATCTTTATAAAGGAGCTGTTTAGAGGTATTCAGCTGAGCTTTGTTCTGTTTGTCTGCAAAACTCTAAAATGTGTGAAGTAGCAGAGGTGAGATTTCTGAGTTACAGAACTCCAGTTTCACTTGTTGATACAGAGAACTTTGTGGCATTTCTTAAAATGAAAGAAAAGGAAAAATTAGGGATGTAGTTGTGGATCCTGTTAACGGAGCCATCGGATACAGCCAGATTTAGAACTCTGGGTACAGGAGCCAGGAGCCCCCAGTGTCCTGAGCTCTGGCATTCCTCAGAACCTGGGCTGGCAGTGAGCTGTGAGAGAGAAGAGAGACAAAAAGATGAGGGGGAGGGAGGAGTTCCTAAGTGGCTTTGTAAGGTGGTTCCCGGGCCCCTGGAGGAGGTGGGAAGGTGTTTCCAAAGCCGAGGGAGGACGGAGAGCCCTGGGCAGGTGCACTGAGCTGGCACAGCAGAGGAAGGGAAGAATATTCCTGGTTATGATGGAAATGCATTGATGGGCTCTGCCCTGTCACACACGTGTAAGGGCTGCTGCTTCCAACCACCCCAGCCATGCTTTTCCATTCTGATTAACCCAGGCCTTGAGCCAGCTGAGGGTGCCTTGGAAAGCTCCCTGGAGCTGCTCTGGGACAAAGCAGATCACAAAGTGTTCCTCAGTTCCGACCCTCCCGCTGAGCCCCGTGTGTCTGAGGGCAGCAGGAGGGAGCTCCGTGAGCCTCTCCCGCCATCGCCGCGAGCGAGTTTGTCGCCTGTCCCTGGCAGGGCTGTCACTGTGTCCTGCAGTGCTGTACCTGCTCCTGTTCTGAGGCCTGGAGAGGAAAGTGAGGTGCAGGAGAGAGCCAGCTGGCGAGGGCTGATGTTCACCAGATGTTCGCTGTGCCTCTCTCTGGAGTGTAAAGCTGGGAGAGCGCAGTCACGCTGCTGTCAGGCTGCCATTTTGGATTCAGTCAGCTTGTGTCAAAGGTTTCCTGCTGCTCCACACCTCATCTTCAGCTGTTCCCCACCCCTTCCCTGGAGTCAGCTCTCGGATCTGTCAGTGGAACTGCGTTTGGAGTCTCTCCGCAGGCCAGTTGTGCTGAACTGAGCTGTGTTGGATAACCCCCATTATTAAAGTGTTTTAGCTGCTGGAGTGATTTAACCAGAACTGGGTTGGAAGCAGTTACACAGACATTGTTTGTTCTCAGTCCACATCCTTTTTGTCTTTGTTTGTTGGGGCAGAGGTGGGGGCAAGCTCTCCCCTCCTAACTGAGACAGGAGCTGTGGAAGGTGAGATGGCACTGAACATGGGAAGGAAATAAAGTGCTTGTGTCACATGGGAGACTTTCATCCAGGCTGGAAGATAAATATAAAACAAAACCTAATTAAGTAGGTGCAGGCACTTGGAAGCATATCAGCATTTTCATGTTTACTTAGATTCATGCCTAATTAATTTAGTTGCTGTAAACTTCTCTCAAGGGAATAAATTACTGAAAAAATCCCTTCCCAAATACTGTATTTAGTGAGGTAAAGCAGCAGATTTTAAAATAACTGCAGTATTCCAGGAAAAAAAGGGCACATTCTCATGTAAAGGATCATACCACTTTTTTTCCCAACAGGAAAGTGGTTTCATAATGGGAGAAAGGGAGCAGACCTCCCGTGTAAGTTTCTGTGCTTTGGTGGGTACAAGAACTGTTCATTGGGCTGACAGCAGTGGCAGGACCAAGGAAAAGGGAACTGTTTGTGGGAGAGCCGAGCTTCTTTGTACTTCCGTGTATTGAATTTCGTGGCTGTGTCCGAGTTGCACGAGCAGATGTTTTTTAGAAAGCTGAACGAACAGCCCTGACAGTGCCTGAACACCTGGGATGGGGAGCAGAAGGGTGGTCATCTGTTGGAGCCTTCAGTTGCATTTTTCCTATGATTGGCTGTCTAATTGCTTGTCCAGAGCTGTTGCTGTTGCTAATCCTGTTACACATGTAATTAATTATACTTTGTAAATAAACAACCTTTTTAGGTTGTTTGTCCTTTTTTCTTCATTTGTGGAATGTCAAACTATGATGCTGGTGAAGTATTGCTGTTTTTATTTACGGACTGCATTATGGCTCCATTCTGGATGTGTCCATGGAAGGACATATGATAGCTGCTTATTTCTCCGGTTAAATAAGGAAATAACGAATATGAATTGCAGCTACGTTCAGCATGGTAGGCAGGGCAGGAGAACCTCAGGAGTACCTCCTGGCTGGCTACCCGTAAGTTTTATTCTGTTTTTAAATTAAGAAGTGGGACCCCACTGACATGCCACATTATGTTCAACTTCCTGAAAGCTGAATTTGGAGAGGGAAATAGGGCTTACTAGTTTTGTGAGACACTTGGCAAACTTCTGGGAATGGGTGACATTTTCGTGTTCGCTGTGAGAGAGCTCTGTGATGCGAGGGGCCCAAAGAAGAGCTTTGCAAACGTGCCTTTGCGTGGTGCCCTGGTGGTGTTCACAGCCTCAGTAACACTGAGACCACGAGACAGGGCAGCTGCAGGTGGCCTGACCCCCAGGAGCACAGCCTTGTGCTCCTGGAGCCAGGGCTGCTCGGGGCTGTGTCTGAGCTGGTGTTTTTCCTCTTCTCGAGTTGTCTTCTCTCATCCATGTTTAAAGCTGTTTGTGCTTTCATTTTTGCTCAGCTCCAGGATCCCTTTGGCCATGCCCTTTCCCCCTTCCTAGCCATGCCAGAATGTGGACATCACTCACTGCTCATTCCTCCCACGTTTCCTCCTAGTTCCTCTTTTGTCAGGGACCTGTGGAGCTGCTGCAAATCCCACCTTTCCTTCCCTTTGTCTAGGATATGTCATCCTGTAGCCAGCACTTTTGACTCCAGTGTGACAGCAAAGAGAGACAGAGCAAGCTGCTGCTCTGTTACTCAAGCTGCACAGTAAAATCACAGGCACATAAAAGGGAAGAGCATCACTAACCATTTTTGCAAGTCTGTGCAATATTAATGCATCTGAAAAGAACTGCAATTTTGTTTGGAAGACCACTTCAAATGTTGACCCAGTTTTTCTGGAATCTACTGAACTTTGGGGGAGAAACTCACAGGGTTTACAGATTCTGGTTTTGTCTTTAAAATCCTGTCACATTCAATCTCTGCTATAGTCACTGGTGATTCAAAGTGAAAAGCAAAGACTGGGGAGGGAACATCATCGTAATTAAGAAATATTTACAGCTCCTGAAAATTCAGATAAAGGAAAAAAATGAAGTCAGAAGCAAAACCACAAGACTAACTCTTTAAAATATGATATCTATATCAAAATATTCTGACCTATTAGTTAATTACTATAGCCACACTTTGAGAAAGACCTGACTAAATTACAGGGGAAATGACTCCTTTAACTTGTATTGCTCTGGACTAAGGCTTATATTTGTATCTAATTTTAACAATTATGAAATAAGGAAGTTTGCTCTTCAGAAAACTTTCAAATAAAATTTGAAGAGTGAACCTGCACGTCAGCAGACAACAAAAAAAAAAAAAAAAAAAGCAGGCTGTGAATTCAACAGAAGGAAATATGTGAGCAAGAAGATGGGTTCAGGCTACAAGATCACTGGTGATGACCAGAATTAGATTGTTTGGGAAGAGCTACAGAAATCCTGCAGTAGGCAATTACAGATTCACCTTTCAAGAGGATGAATTTCTTTCAAACCCTTGTTACCTAGAAACTCCAGTTCTGTAGTATGAGGTTTTATATTCTTTCTAAAGCTGTTTAATGATAGTCAAGAGTTAACACTGGAGGCTCTTATTATCTGTAGATAGATCCCATTCATCCTTGCAGCCTGCTAAACCATTAGCTTCAGTAATACACTGCAGTAGTTAGATGAAAACTGCCTTGAGAATAGAAGCAAAAAGGATAACCTTTGGGAAGTTAAAGAGCTTGGGATTGATTTTGGTATGTACTTAACTCACAGTGACACTGGCAAATAACATTTCATTAGAGAAAATATAACTAGGTCTGAGCACACCAAAAAAGCTCACCACCCTTGCAGTGATTCCTATGGACTTTAGATCAGGAATTAAAAGAGGAAACAACAGAATAAGATGGCTAAAAAAAGATTCTGGCTTTCCAAACTCTGAAATAGCTTCCAGATAGCTGGTGAGATGATAAGAAAGGTGCTGGATGGTTGCTTCAGTGGTGTGGAAAAGATGGAGGGCTGGGGATTAGGTGCCCAAATCCAGGCACCAGGGAAGATGCTCTGCAGTCCATCAGTGGGCTGCTGCCAGGAGATGATGGACTATGGATACCCTCAGGGGCTGTGCCACTCGGAGCTGGTGGCCGCCTCCTGCCCTGGTGGAGCCAAAAGAAATGAACCCAGTTAGTCTCCTCTGAATATCAGGTTAATGGCCAGTATTAGGTTGTACTAAAGAAGCATTTTCACTGCAATAACTGCCTGGGATTCCCGTAGGAATCATACAGTCAGTGAATACTCTGCAGAAATTTCTGCACTTGATTATTTCAAGGTGTTTACACAGTCAGCTGAAAAATCAAAATACAGCAAGTTGATTCTGTATTGAATTGTTTACATGAAACTGTTTGGTGATGGTAGCTAATCCCCATGACTCAAGGTGAATCTCAGTGCATTGCTTCGTTTCTGCTGTTTTCATGAAACACTGCTCTGCTTCCAATCTGAAGTGTGGCATGAGCTTATCTTCTTTCCATCAGATTTTCTTTGGGATGCAGCTGCTTCCTTATGCCATTCACCACTGAGCTAGATGTATTATTTTTCCCCTCTCTCTTCTTTTTTTTTTTTTCCTAGATTAATTAATATGGTCCACCTGGTCTATCAGAAATGACCTTTGCAATATACATGAATCACCTTTTAAGCTTATGTTATGTGGCAGCTTAAGGCATGGTACAGTAGCACCTTGTGTTAAAATAGGGCTGGCACTTGTTAGTGTATTAATCTGCTGGGTTAACAGAATAAATCGGAAGAGATTTGATAAGATAAAACCTTCTTCTTTCATCCCGTTTCCAGCTGTAGGATTTCAAAATGCTTTTGGCTATAGCTGCTTTCGTACCGGCTCTCCAGGCCTCCTCATTCCAGGCTCTTAGGTGGGGAAGCCAAATAAGTGGAGAGGTGAATTGACTGAAACCATTGAAAAATCTCTGTCAAAAACTTAGGGCAGATTTTTGCGATTTTACCAGTGAAAAGTTTCATCTCACTTAAAGGCAGCTGTGTGAGGGCTGGCAAGGGGGGGCAGAGAGACAGGACAGGTGTGTAGAGGTGATTTGTAGGTGTGTGGGTGTTTGATTGCTGAAAAGCCTCAGTTCTGGAACCCGAGACTTGTGGAGACACATTTGTGTACCTAAAGCTCATAATAGTTCCAAAAGTCTTTACATGAATTAAAAAAGAAGCTACAGCTTTAGGAGACTGGGGTGGTTTATAGAGTTGCAGCTTCCAGAGGTTTAAGTGGAGAATATGGGGAGGATTTGGAGGACTGGGGAGGTCAGCCATGACCTTAAGTACGTTGTTCCTTTGAAGAGGTAGTCCCCACTTTGTGTCTGCTTAACACAATTCCCACTGGGAAGATGGACGTTTTGCCTACGCCAAAGCAGCTTTTTCAAAGGCAGATACCTTGGGTTGTCTTTCATTATTTTTATTTTATAATTAATCACTAACTGATGCCCTTTATGAAATAAAAATCAGGCCCAGCAGCTGGGTTATTTGCCTTTGAAAAGCTGTTACTATGCACACAGCACACCTTGCTTCTTGTCATTGATAATATCACAAAGACATCAGGAGGGAAAATGCTACACTGACATCATGTCATGTCCAGTGCAAGTGAAAGTGCCATAAACATTGGAAAAACATGAATAGGAAGAGCTTCATTGACAAATGCTTCCTCTGAGCCTTCAGGAAGGGTGATATTTGATACACGGTTAGTATGTGTGGAGAGATGTTCAGGAATCTTTCTCTGGACCTGTCCAGCTATTTTTTAAATTTCTCTTTGCAATTCACCCATTTGCCTCAACGTTTTCCCTGCTTTTCTTCCTCAAAAAGCAATGGAAAGAGAGGTAGAAAGAATGCATTGGTGAATGCAGTTCTGCAGCAGGGTCTGAGCCTCCAGCAGCAGCTGTCCCAGTGGTGTCAGTGCCCGCTTTGGCGCAGCGAAGGTGTCTGAAACCAGACAGCGCGAGAGCAATTGTAAATTCTGCCTCAGTAAACTGTGTGTTTGCAGGGTACCTGCGTCCTCCTTGCTTGCCTGATCCGTGGTGCATTTGAACTTCTCAGCTGTTCCCTTTGAGTGTGTGTGACACAGACGAGTGTTTGTGATGGACAGAGAGGCAGAGAAAACTCAATATATTAGTAACAGTACATCTTCACACACAGAGCCCTAGAAGTGTGTAATCTATTTTTAAGTTAGCCTAGTCTACCTCTCTGAATATTTCTTACATTGTTAAATAAGTTTAAAGTCTGATTGAGGATCTCCAGATCCAAATCTGGGTTTCTGAACCATCCAGCTGCATCTACAACCCTGTGGTGAGAGCAGCCTGTCATCAAATGCCACATCTTTTCAAGGCAGCTCACATATTTCCAATGCTCTCCTTAGTAATTAAATGACTTTATCACTATTCTAACAAACATCACTCACATTGTTAATGACAGGATTAGGCCAGTGTTTCAGCTATGAGCTTAGCAGGCCCTGCTAGTGTATTTTGGATTCTCAATTTTGAATTTTTTTCCTCTTTCTTTTTAATTGAAGCCTAAGTTGAATATAGAACATAGAATATTCAGGTTTTACACAGTTGCTTAGCATTTGAATATTTCTTTGTCTTCGCTGAAGTGGCCTTTTCACATCTGTGCTTGACACATTCAGTACAAACGTCATTAACAGATTAAAAAGATGGATGAAGAGATGTAGAACATTACTGTGGTGGTGGAAGCTTGACAGCTCTCAACTTTGCCTGTGTGCATTACCTCATCCTCTCTGTTATTTATTCATCTGAAACACTTTTGCAAATGAAGCAGATGAAGGGGAACGTAAGGTAAAATAAGCGTGTTTAGGGCAACTGGAGATCAGAATGAGAGAAAACACCAGCAGGAGCAGAGCACCTGGGTATTGGTGGCTGCTGCCATACCTGAAGTGTTCCCCTTAAAAACATGACTCAAGTTTTTCAAGAGTTACCAGCATCTCTAGCCCCAAAGCATCTTTATTCTTCTGAATGTGCACGTAACAAATATTTTATAGTTTAAACTCTTGAACCTTCAAGCGATTAAAGCAGGCAAAAGGAGGAGAAAAAGGTTAAGAAAGCGAGCAAAGAAGCGTCCATCGAAAGAGAAGGAAAGGTGCATCCAATCCATCCATTCATTGCACCAACCCCACATGAAGAGAGCAGAAACATCCTCCGGTTGAGGGTGCTTGTGCTGTGTCCTGGTACCAGCATGACTGGGGACAGATGGTGACAAGGCGTTCTTGTGTATCTTTTCAGGCTGAGTTAAACCCCAAAATGCAGCTATCAGAGTTTCAGACTTTCTCATCTCCTTGTTGTTTGAAGTGTACTGGATTTCACGTGGCTTAGCTCAAGGCAGTGGAATTGTTTGGGGTATCTGCGTTTTTCAGCTGCTGCTGGGAGCTGAGCTGATGCATTGCCACTGCTGTTAGATGTTGCATGAAGGGTGGGGAGTTGACCTCTATGTGCAAAGCTTTATGCTGTAGAGGGTTCTTACCACTATTATTTGTTCTCCTTGCTCAATTTTATCCCTGCTACATGGTAGTAAATGGCCTGGGAAACCTGGGTAGAGTTGTATTAATCATAACAATCGAGGGTTCTGGCTTGAAAAATCAACATGAAGTCCATCAAGCTGGATTTCTTTTTAAATGGCTGGTTAACTAAGCCAATTAAGGGCTCCTCTACTTATTATTTTGCTGGTTCATTTATTTGGGCAGCAGGATTTCAGGCCCTCTATGTCATACAAGCGGTGAGTTTGATTTGGTCTCATCTTTTCTGTCCCCTCCTATCACATTAGGACCCAGTTGCTCTTCACAGTTCAGTGTTGTCCCAGAATTCATTTGCAAGCTGGGAGATAGTCACTAACTACTGACTTTCTGGTTTGATTATTGATTGGTTAAATCAACCTGAGTATTGCACAGTCACAAAACCCAGAGCACAAATCAGCTTCTTTTAATGCTTGGGGGTTTTCTTACAGCAAATCAAGCAAGCCTTTGCTGAGACATTGCTGACTGCAGGTAATAATGACATTGTTTGAACTCAAAAATTTGCAGTTAGAGCTCTCTGTCGGGATGTGGGTGCACAGTTGTCTCTTTTGTCCTCAGCATGTTGGTCTTAACACCTTTGGAGATGGGAATCCCTGTCAGAAATAAGTGGATAGGTTTTCAAAGGGTTGTTTGGCTCTGTTTTCAGTGAGTCCAGCCCAGGTTATATAAAATCACCTGGTTATATAAAATAAGTGAATATTTATTAGGATAGTGGGAATGAATGCCTGCAGTCAAAGAGATCTGCTGAGACAAGGGAAAGATCTGGATTCCAGTTGCCACTTCAATTAATAGTTAACTGTATTGTAAAGTAGAAAATACTGATGCATTTCTTTCAGCTGAGTTATTAGAGACCATGTTAGTGCTATGCTGTGCCTCCCTCTCATCACTGAGTATGTTAAGGGAGTGTTTATTTGCAGTGGTTGCTCACCAGGAGCCGCCTTGGCTGTCTGTACACTTGATTTACACATCAGTAGCTATGTCTAGCTGGCAAAGGTTGTTTCTGGAAACTGGGGACTCGTGGGACAAGGCAGTTTTTAAAAGTCTGATCAAGTGAATTATGTGCTGACATTCACTGTGTCCTCCTTGGAGGCCAGCAACTCACTGGACTTGATGAATTTTGAGTAAGTATATCTTTTTCAACTCTTCAGAATGGAGTTGTTTCTGCATTTCAGTTCTAGAGATGCCAGAATTCCTCAGGCAGTTCTATAAAGGAAAAATATATTTTGTCATAAGCTTAATTTTTTTTGCTGTATGGCCAACTCACATCTCTTTAACTGCTTTTTGAAGTATGGACAGAAATTCAGATATTCAAAGCATGCATCACGATTGCTGCTGTCTTGGGATGCATGAAGACTGCTTGTGCCGTTCTACCACATTTCTGTAACTCACATGTTTGTATGAAATTTCAGATGAGACATTTAAAAAAAAACCTTTCTATCTCTGTAGCCTTTTTAAAAATATGTAATAAATATATCTGGAGAGCTGTGTTCTGTTCAGCTGAAGGCTTACATTACTTCAGTGGCCATAATTTAGTTTCTAAATAGCCTGAAGATTTTCCAGCATGGCCCTGAAGTAGCCATTTCATAGTGCAAAAAGGCTTTTCCTGTCCTTTCATGTTATGATGAGATTGATGTGGTTTTAGCTTGTGTTTCTCTTTCTGATTCTCTTTCTAATTGGAATTGCCACAAAGGGCTCGAGACTTCCAGGATACCTAAATTATTGGTTAATAATTGCGGAGTCTTCGTTTTGTGGGCTTTTCACTTTCAACACTGTATGTCAGTTTTTTTAGCTACAGACCTAAAATGATGGTGGTTTAGAGATTTATTTGTCAGAATGTAAAGGAAATGGGTTAAGTGATGCTAAAGGTGTGGCTTGTAGCAGCAGAACTGGAAATGGCACCAGTACAAACTGAACAGCCAGGATGCAGTGCCATGAGTATGTATTTTTCATGCCTCTTGATCATCTTCAAGCCAATGTAAGTGTCCCCCAGAATTGTTTGCTTTGTGGTTTCAGGAGCTATTTAAGTTTGAGATAAGAACAATTTAATGGTGTAGGGTGTAATGGCGGGGAATTAGCAGACTCCCCTAGTGCTCCAGAACAGATTCAGGCAACACTGTTAATATTCGTACCTTTCAAAGAGTGTCACTCATCCTTCATCAGCAATTCCAGCATGCAAGTTAGCTGCCACTTCAGTAATTGTATTAGCTTTGTTATTTGTCTGGACATTAACCCAATTCATAGTTAGTTTGCTAGCAGGAGTAGGTTAGGGACTGCCCTTTGTAAGGTGCACTCACAATGAAACATGAGAGATGCTGTTTCCTTTTGTTTATTAACTCCTTACTGTGCACTTCTAGAGGCAATTTTTATTCCCTCCCAAGCCCTCCAATGCACAGAGGTAAATAGTTAAGGACATGACATATTTTTAAGCTGCCCATGCAATGTTCAGTAATGCTAGCTGAAGCTAGACCCAATTCTGAAACTTCTTTAACATGAGCTTAAAAATTCAGAATTGCTTGCCTCACTTTTCAGTTTCTCCACCTTGAAGGTGAGGGGTAATGAAATGCCCTCACTTACCCATCTCTCAAGGGCTTGGGAAGATGTGTTAGGTGCTATGCATAGGGCAATTTGAAGATGAAATGCACTAAAGACATGCTAATTGCTATTGATTGAAGTCAATACAGGGATGAAACTGTAGTAAATAAAGGAGAGATGTCTCAGATATTTGATATATACACTCTGTGTAAAGTTTAATATCCTTTGAGTGCTCCAGAAATCAGATCTCAGTAGTTCAAAAAGTTCCAGCTCTTCGTTTCATTTTTATCTCCACTCACTAGGAAGTGACAACAAACTGAAGTATTATTCCAATAATCTTCTTGTTTGTTGTTTAGAAAAGGGTGTCTGGCTAAATGTTCATTACCATTTTTTTTCACGTCCCAATATAGATCATGACTTCATGGATGCACTAAATAAAATGACCGATTTCAGACTTTTTGAAGGCTATTCAAAAGGCCCTCACATATGTTGGAAAATTGTATAAACTCTGTATACAACAAAAGCAAATCTCCTCTTTTTGTTTTCATTTGAAGGAAAATGGCAAAATAATAAGTTGTGACTAGTGGCATTTCCCTGTGCTACCATCTATTTGTAATGCACTGAAAGGCTGCATTGGCCATATCCATTCCTCTTTCCTCATGGGTCAGTTATGCTGTTTGCATTCAAATCAGTCCCTTAATCAAGCCTGTTGATAATTGCAGCAGTGCAAGGGAGATATTTATCATCACAGTGTAATGAAGGGCTTTGTTCCAGTGCAGCCAAGTCTAATGTTGCACTGCCCCAGTGGACCATTTGTGCACATGTGTGCAGTTTATTTCCCTCATCAGCACTTCCAGGCACAGGCATGCTTGGGTCCCAGGGATGGGGTTGGATGGGCAGCATTACAGCCTTAAGTATGGTATGCTTGGTTTTGTTTGTGAGCTGTCCCTTGTTTAATATGCTATGAAATGCTAACTAAAAGTTGCTTATAACTGTCCTTGACCAAAAAAAATGTATGGCCCTGGCCAAGTTCATGATCTGCACCTGTACTTTGGATTCTGTGAGCTGAGGCAGATGGAGCCATAAAGCCAACACAGCCTTGCCATATCTGACTCACAGTTTTCTTTGCAAGGTGTGTTCTGTGGGGCCAGGGTTAGGGTTATGGATAGGAGGGGGGAGGAAGGTACCTTCCTCTCAGTCCCATCTCATGAGAGCAGCAACTCAACTCCAGGTTGCACATACAGATGATGCTGAAGTATCTTCACATTTGTGATGTTCACCTTTCCCCCTCTCTTCTGCTGTAGGACGGCTACTTAAACAGGACTTTGGCTTACTTGGATCCTCTACCAGTTACTGAAGTGCAAGTACCATGAGCCAGTAAATTTTGGTTCCTTGTAAAGGAATTCAGCGATGTCCTTCAGTATTTCAGCTAATGGCATTACGTGCCTGGATTCCTCAGTGTCCTCCCAGAATTTTTCCCCTGCAGCTTAAATACTGAGCACTGTACATAAAGTTGTCCCTAATTAAAAACCGTCACTGTGGATACCTGCTGTTCTGGGAAAGAAAAATCTTCCACTGTAGAAAACCCAAGTAGCCCAATTCTACAGAGTACAGTTCCTCAAAACCTGTTGTCCTGTGCAACATCAGATCACAAGCTTGTTCTGTGTGATGAATGTGACAAAACCCTGGTTACAGGTATTAATTCTAAAGAAATGAACATGGAAACAACTTATTTTTGGTGATTCAGTTTATTAGCACGCACTTCTCTGTGCAGCCAAGCCTAAAATAAAGCTGTTTTGGAGCTTTTATCCATCACTTAGGAGGGTTCTTTGAACGGCCATTCAGCTCAGCAGTGTTCCCAAAATGCCTCAATTCCAATTTCACTTTGTATTTCCATTCATGAGGCTTCACTCTCCCTCCCCCTGCCGTGTATTCTCTGGAGATCCTAAGCAATCTACAGAAATTCCATTTTATTGCCTAGGTAATGGTGTTATTTGAGGCTTCAGATTGTTCAGGTGCATCCCAAGTAAAACACTTAGCAAGTGCTGGAACTCTGGAATTGTAGCGAGATGAACGGCAGGGCCCTTGCTGCTGCTGTTCCAGACTAAAGCTGAAATTCGGATGGATTTTGGCGTTCCTGACACTTCTCTGGGTTTAGATTGCTACGAGCAGCCCAAATTTAAACACAGTTCCACGTTAGAGAGACAGCAGGCTCTCTGCTCAAATAAAGGGTGTGGTTAAATACCTGTTCCCACCCACCCACCCACCTTTATGGCAAATGCAACGGAAAGACTTCCCACTGACAGCCCTTTATGACAAGTATGGCAGCAAGTAGGAAACCTGGATGTTGATGTGACAACTGGGCCGGGCTTTTTTAATCAGCTGGGACAGCTCAGAACTGTCTTATTGACAGGGGTCTTTTCCTATTTCTGTGTGTGTGTGTTTTAACCAAGTCACGAGCAATGTCATGTACACTTGAGTGCACTTAACTCCCACTTGTTTGTTTTCAAGAATCTGCTTTTAAGATTTCTGGGCAGAGAAGGTCACTGGGAATCATTAGTTCCTGCTGCCGGTCAGGATTTTGTGCTGCAAATTTGTAATGTCTTTGTGGATAGCACATACAAGGAACTGGGAATGGAAATGCTGTTTTAACTGGTTATTGAGCTCCTGTGCAGTGACACAGTTATTTGTGAATAATTTGAGATACTTTCATTTCTGAGCTGTGTTTGCTCACTGTTTAAGCAAAATAAATGCCATCCCACCAAAACCTGCTTGGGTCCAGAAAGCAAATCAAGACAGATGATTTGATTCCTGGGAAAGCACAAAACAACTGGGGCTGGCTTTACTGCACTCAATAACAGATCCCCTGCCGCCTGAAGGGAAGGACAGGAAAATTCCTTATGAAATGATATCACTGTTAGAGTATTTTAGGAAATATATTTATTGTGAAAGGAAATAAGTATGTAAGTAGGTTGAAGTTATTTAAGTTTAGGTAACTTATTTTTCAGGTACTTAAATATTGGGAGGCACTGGCAGGATGACAAGGAAGTGTGTTTTTCAATTCAGAAAAGTGCAGTAAAGAAAATTCAAAGAGTATTATGTCTTTAAAAAACATGGCAGTGACCTGTTCTCAGGTAGTTCATGATGGTCAATCCAGGATGAATTGTGATTTTATACCCCTAGGACTTACTTGCTCATCAATTATCATTTCATACCTGTGATTAAATTCTGCTTGCACTATGAATAACCAGTGCTCTCACATAAAGACATTGTGGGTCACTAGTAACAACTTAGAAATCAAGTTGTAATGAACTTCTTTAAAATTGATATCAGCAAATGTTGGTCAGCTGAAGGGATTGGTTACAAACAGCTGTCCATTACTCTTTTTAACCTGTACCACTGGAGTAATTAACTTCGGTTCATTCTATCTACCACCAGTAGAATAAGAAAAGTGACAAATGAGGTGATGGCTTGGAGCTGACAGCCATTTCCTCCATCCCTGGCTCCTGCCTGTGCTCCTGTCCCCACTCAGTGCCTGGGCCCAGGAAACTGCACCACCACAGCTCTGGCTCTTCCCTCCTGCTGAAGTGGGAGCTCCGTGTCCAGTTTGTTTCCCTCCATTGTTTCATAAGGGTGACAAAGAGATGACACAAATACCTGAAGGGAATAGCCATTTCCTCGTCTCCTAGATTCAAAGATCACATCTTTGCACTGTGAAATCTCTGAGCTGCTGGAAGCTGGGTGGGCACAGAAGAAAAATCTGTCTCTGTGCTTGATCTGTGTCCCTTTTACCTGGCTACTACCTGTCTCCAGAGACAGTGTCCTGGGCAGATTTTTGCTGTGATTTAGGATAGCCATTCCTAAACTCACAGGGGCAAGAGCTGTGCTGCTTTCATGTCCAAGCCCCTCTCCGATCTGCAGCAGTGATCCCAACAGAAACACAAGGAATATAAGGGGCTGGAAAAAGCTTTGAGGAAAAATGAGTAAATGTGAGGGGTACTGAGAAAATAGAGCCTGCAATTTCATGATTTTTGTTTATTTGTGCACGAGGCCATCGCTGCTGTCAGGGAAGGCCTGACTCAGAGGTGTGTTTCAGTTACATTGCTACGAGTTGGACGTAATAGAAATATTTAGGATTTGAGATGATTTGTGACCTCTTTGACAGCGGGAGGATGATAGGAGAAGGCAGTGAAGAGTGTGACTGAGTGCTTTGTGCTGGCTCCTTGTGTCAGATGTCAGCCCAGCCTGAGGGAGGTGATGGCTTGTGCTCCTTTCAGAGCCTTCCACAGGCAGCTGTGCCTGGGTCAGTGCTGGTGTGGAGCAGCCAGCCCTTGCTGAAATCAGTGATTCACACATTGCACAGCTGGTTTTCCATAGGGAAAACCCCTTTGTGCTTACCTGAGGTATTGGCTCCCTTTCCCCATGGCTGGGAGGGATATTACAGTACTGTTCAGTAAATGTTAACTATCACAAATAATTACTATCAGGCAGGGTGGAGAGCACCTGGGGGAAAATGAACTCTGAAATAGTATGGAATGATTCTGTAATGTGATAGGTGAAGACCTCCCCTGGATAACAAACAGGAGAAGAGCAATTCCTGCTCAGTATCCATGGGTCATTCTTCCCTTTAGAAAAGAGAAGGTTCCCATGTCTTTGAGGTAACTTGAGTGGCTTTTGTGTTTTTTAATACAGCAGGTCAATTTCCAGGAAAGCTCACTATTTAGTGGGTCTTTTGTCTACAGAAAAGATAACCTAACATATTCAAGTGGAGCAACCCAATTTTTACACATTTTTCCATACTAATCTAGTGTTAGGAATATCTGTAGGAAGTGCTGGCAAATGTAGAGCAATAGCTGGGTAGTCTTTAAAGTAAAATTAATTAGTATTAGGTATGTCACTATTCAGTTCAGAGGCCAGAGTTGTGTTCCAAAGCCGTATTTACTGTGTTCGGACAACTCTGAGACAATCAGACAGGAGAAAGGTGTTCCCAGTCTAGAGGGGCTGTTTTTCCCAGCTCAGCAAAGGAAATGGCCCCTTTTTTGAGCAGTATTTCTGTGACTAACACTGGGAGAGGCTGAGGCTATTAACAGCTCAGGGAACTGGAGCCAGTGATCAGGCAAGCACTAATCCATCTGTCCAGGCAAGCTCCAAACATAACTCCTGCACTGGCTCCTCCTTTCCTCCTTTCCTTGCCTGTCCAAAGTGGCAGGGGCACTCAAGGCCTGGCTGAGCACAGCACCTGCAGCCTCAGGCCACCCCTGCAGGCACAGGGGAGGGACGATGGATGGAAGCTGTAACTGCTGTAGGGAAACAGAATTCCCAGCATGGGACGTGACTGGGATGCTTGGCAGGCATCAGTGGGCAGCTTTATCTCCACGTCCACACCCAGTGAATGAGTCCTGGCAGTCTGTGCTCCAGCTCCCTGCTCATGGAGCCATGATCTATGGGCAGCGTGGGAATGAGCTGCAGGGATTCCTGAGCCCAGAAGAGATCCCAGAATTTATGTAGTGGAAGTCTCGTGTGCCCCATAAATGCACAAATATCTGGGCACAGACACTGACTTGGTTCTGGAGAGCTTTTAATGCATTCAGATTAAAACAGAGTGAGAGTTCAGGGCACACTGAAACTGCTCTACCTTACACAGCGTTGTCCATTTATTCTGCAGTTTTGGTGTGATTTGGGGGCTTACAGCAAACCCAGGGGTGCCTTTGCAGCACATGGCCTAAACCCCAGTGTTTCTGCAGGTTGTGGTTCTCTGTATTAGCTCTGTGAAGGTCTTACTCAAAGAAATACCAGCTAGGAGAGCTCTGGGCTGGAAATTTGGCTTCCTTCTGGGGCTACCAAAGCTGGGTCTGATTCTTTCAGCCACACAGCAGCAACACCCCTTTATGTGGGAACCCTCTAACACAGAGGTGCTCAGGCCATCCTCTCCGTTCCAAAACAGCAGAGATCCAGCCAGTGTCACAAGGGGCCTCAGCAGAGAGAACAGGTTCCTGTTCACTGTGTTTCCAGTTCTTCAAAATGCTTGGCAGTTCCATAGCAAAGGGATCATTTCCATAGCAAAAGAGAGTGTGACTGGTCTTTGGGGGTGTTGGAAATCACAAAGCCTTGGCATTTCTATTTCCAACAAACCCGTTATCCTGAGGGGTCCTGAAGGGTGAAAAGTGGAAAATGGTGCAGATGGGGTTTCTTTTGAGACTGGCTTAACAAGAAAATTAGGAACTTTTCCTTTCAAGAATGCCAGTGTCTTCATCTAAAGGGAAGCTCAGGGCTCCCGAGGAACAGTTATTTCTCTTGTCACGCCGCACACGCAGCGCTGATGGACGCAGCTGGACATCCACCTGCAGCAGCGGTGCCGAGCAGTTCCAGTGGAGTCATCACACACACAGAGGAGCCGCTGACCTCTCTTCTCTTAGAGCTTGGGAAAAACAAACTGGCACAGTTAATCCGTAGACAGCTGTTTAGGGAAGCCTGACACTGATACTGTGAGGATGTGCTTTTGCTTAGTCTGAGTCTTCGCTCCTACGAATGTTGGAATATTTGCAGTCGGTGTGCTTCCATACAGGGTAAATGCTATGAACCCTTTTTTTGTCTGTTTTTTTGGTTAAAATTGGGAATATGTATTCTTAAATACAGCCAATCATGCTCTGAAATTACATGTTCTGGAAGGTTTTACTGAAGTATTTATTTTTGCTGTAAATATTTCATTGGAATAAAGCAGCCAGGCCCAAGGAAGCCCACGGTCATTGTTGTGTGCTGTGATCAGCAGTGGATTTATTTCCTATTAGCTTTGCTCTCTGGTTCCCTGAGGCAGCTGAAATTGGGGTTTAAAAGCTCCTGGGACCAGCTGCCTTCATTTTGCCAGCTCCACCAGCTGGAGCAATGGCAGAGCCTGATTCCATCCAACATGGGGATTTGTCAAGAGGCAGCAGGACAGCAAGCAGGGAGTAACTGGCAGAAGGAAGGAGCAACTGGTGGCATTTGGGTAGGTGGTGCTGTTGGATTTCTCTTTAAAGGTGTGGGCATGGGTAGAGTTTGGGAAAGGGAGGGACAGTAACCAGAGCTCCTGGTGGTGCACCGGAGTCAGTCCCCCAGTCCCAGGTTATGCCCGGGAAAATCCGCCCGTTGCTGAATTTCTCTGGAGCAACAGTGACACCTTGTGGGTTAATTTTAATTGTGTTCCACATGGAAATATTTGTCCCCCCCTCCCCACCTCAGCCTGTGTGGAAACCAGCAGTTGGAATTCAGGCAGCATCCTTGGCCATCTGCTCGGCACATCCCTAGACCTGACAGCACAAGAACTGATGGATGGCAGAACTGCTCATAAAGCAGGATGCCAAGGGCTGCATGGAAATTCAGTTAGCAGGATCATATTATTGGGAAATAGTGTTTTAATTTGCAACTGATTGGTAATTGGCTATTACACATATTTCATTAGGAAGACATGGAGAAAGCTTGGTTGGGCATGGACAACAGAAGGCTGAGGCACTTGGTTCCTTTCAGACGTTTAGGGATGGCAGTGTCCTTGTTTTAATTTGGGAAAATGCAATTAATGAATGTGGTTTAGGTCTCCATTCCCATCATGGTAACCCCCCTTTTTATTTTGGTTTCCATCTCTGAGCATAACTTTTGCTGCTGTGTTTGCCAGTCTGCTTGCAAGACTTTATTCAATTCAGTCTTAATTTTTTTTTCCTGGCATATTGAATTTGTTGCTCCAGAGGATTTTTCATTCCAGCTGGGCTTCAGTTATTCTCGGATTCCCCCAGGCTCCGTTCTGAATCCTACTGTGATTTGCATTTGTAGCCTTTCGATGAGTAAACATTAGAGCTCCTCCAACTCTGTACTGGCACATCCTTTCCAATGGCACTCAGCTCCTGCTGATCTTGGAGAAAAGCTGGATGCTTTGCATAATATTTTGCATGACATTCAATTATGGAGATCTTCACATTTAAAAAAACATGGAATTGGGAGAAGAGTGATCTCCTATTAATTAGCAGTCTGGTGCCCTGGACTCATGTTGATAGTAACAGTTCCCCTTGGTTATGGTTTTAGTAATCCATAGGAAAACATGCTATTAGAGATATTAAAAATTCATTTCTGAACAGTACTGGCAGCTTGAAAAATGGCATTCTGTCTTTTAATTTTAATTAATTGTAATTAATTAATAATTAATTAATACTCTTTTAACAGAGCAGTTTTAAATAACACATTCCAGATTTGAAGTACTTATTTCCAGCAAACTTGAAGATAACATCTTTGTGTTAGCACATACTTGTGCACACAAGCACTGGAATGTCTCCTTAAAAAAGCTTTGAAATCTCTTATTGAGCATAGTGACACGAACTGTGGGAATGGATGAGGTTTCTAAAGATGAAGCACCCAGGTTGATGGTTAAGGTCCTTTCCACCTATTTTTTCCCAATACACAAAGCCATGTCCACACATTTCTGCACATACAGGCAAACGTCTTCAGTGGGTTTTTGGAAATGAATGTCAGTGCCACACATCTCCTCATCCCCTCTCCTTTCTCGTCTCCCTGCACTATGCTCATGTTAAAATCCACCCCCTGCCTTGCCATAAACACAAGGTACTGGTCTGGGTTAAGGACTGCTCTGCATCTTGTACCTGGCATTGCTTCTCCCCAGGTTCCCGTGCAGGCTGCCAAAATACTCCTATTTTGCCCATGCCTAGAAAAAAAAAAACCATGATTTTCAGTATCACCACACATCACCTTTGTTGTAAAATTGGCAACATCCACAAGGATTTTCTTGTGGGAATCATAGCTTTAAAAGTGAAGAAGTAGAAAATAGAGCCCACAACGTAATAATCTCCTAATCTTGTGAAGTGGTAATTCATCACAGTGCCATCTATTTAGAAACATTATAAATCAAATGCCTTCCCTGAACCTATAAGGGTGTCTATAGCAGATTGGTGGGGTTTAATTTATTGAAAATAAATCAAGGGAGATAACAATCCAGCAATCTATCAGTTCCAAAACTACATTCTGTTGGACATTAAACATTAATTAATAAAATAATGCAGGTGCAGTTTGTCATTAATACATTTTTTAGTGTAATCCATGTTTCCATTTTGTAAATTCCTTAGGATTGTGAATTCTGTTCCTTTAGCCAGATGTGCACATTACCAGGGCAGGGGGATGCCCGTCGGAGCAAAATGTATTGCTGCATTATCCCTTAGAATTTATTCTGCTGTCTTGGAAGGAACTTTATTTTTACCCACAGTGCAACTCTCGGGTTTTTCACCAGGTCCTTCTGCCCTTACTAGTTTGTATTCACCAATTTTCCTTCCTGCACTTTTGCATGTTTAATAAATCATGAGTGTTCCTTAGGTGTAGGAGTACCCTTAATCTGCGGGACGTTGTCCCTGGGAAGGGAGTTACTTCCATGGGTTATACCCAGGAGTTACTGATTTGCAGCAAAAAGTACTTAATACATTTATGCTCTTTAATACTCCTATTGTGTGAGCTGCAAAGGCAGAAGCAGGTTTTAAAGGTTATTCTCTAAGTGTGTTTAGGTCTTGTACTTTCTTTCCTTAAATAGTTTGAAGATGTAATTTAGGGTAACTTTCTTCCAGAGGAGACCAAAGGCAGTTCCTTCAGGAACGCTGTTGGCACAGCAGCCGCCTTGTCCACAGCTCTGTCCGCAGAGCAGGGCTCAAACCAGGCCTTTCATCTGGCATGAAGGATCCGGCTTCTTGATGGTTCCTTCCTTTAAGCTGTGCTCTTAGAAATGTCTTTAATTAAAATCCATTAAAATTATGAGGAAAGATATTGCCCAAGGGCTTGCAGTTAATGTGGAGGGTCTGTCCAGCTGGCAAACTTTCCCTATGTTTGGAATTATTAGAGCATCAAACTGCAATTATTAAAAAATTTTTATTTTTAATGACTTGAAAGCTAACTGGAAAATTCAGATGTAAGTTCTCCTAAATGTGAGAGTTTCCAGTTACACTGCAGTGACTCAAGAAAATCTCAGTATCTGTATTTTTTTCAATAAGCTTTACACGCTCACCTTCCCATATCCTAAACTTTGTAACATGTGGTGCTGAGGCACTTTTAACACAATTTACTCTGCAGTTCAGGGAAGTTTGGGATTTTGCCTGGTGTAACTGAGAGGAAAACTGCCACCTACATGAAAAATGCAGTGAATTAAAACAGCACCTGATATTTAAAAGAAAAAAGGAGACTGACAGGTACGGCCTGAAGACCTTGTTAAGGCTCCTTAATAATTTGCCTGGTTTTCAAAAGATGCCAAGTGCTTGACAGGTAGTGAGGAGTGGAATTTACCAAAGTGATGGAAAGTGGTGGAGAACCTGAGAGTTCTGAAACACAAACGGTGATTGCTTCTGACTGCACTCTCTTCTCATGTCATCTTCTTAAATATGTCATCAATTGAAAATTTTAGATACACAACTGAGGGACAGAATCTTCTTAGTACGAACTTTAATCCATTTCATGGCATTTTGATTAAAGGCAATCCTGAACTGGTTCTGTTGCCAAATAGCAGCTCTGCCAAGGGGGCAGCAGCAGGGACATTTCCAGGGTCAGCAAGGTGGCTGAGAAGGTGAGAAGGCCTCGTGCACAGTGCACAGAAATGGGCTAAAAAAGGGAGAGTAGCTCCTCCTTCCCAAATAAATTCTGGGAAATTAGAAAGCATTTTTCAACAGTAATAGCCATGACCTTCTCAGAGGAAGGTGCCCATGGTTTTGCTGTGTTTGAAAGATGTCTGGATGTAACATTCTGGGGGATGAGGTTGGTGGGTTTTTCCTCTTAAATAAAGATGTGGCATTTAAGTACTGGCAAGTAGGAGGCATTGCCGGGTGCTTTCCGTGGGTGCCAGCTGGAGCCTGTTCCAGGAGGAGAGTGGGAAAGGCGTTTCCTTAGTCTGGCGTTGCAGGCAGTGCTGCAAACCGGGAGCGATCCGGGCTGGCTCTGGCAGGGAATGGAAGCAGACAGGGACTGTACCTGTGAAGGGTGGGCGGCCCCTCACCAACAGAGCAGGGGCAGCGTTTCGCAGTTGCCTCATCTTGTGTGTGAGTGCTTCCCTGGGAAATGCAAAGTGAAAAGCAGCCCAGACTGATGCATCTTTGGCATTTGCAATAGAGAACATTTTCATCCTTGTGAATTACTCCTCTGCAGCTTGGCCATGCTTACAGAAATGGCAAGATGGGTCTTGAGTGTCACCAGAGACGCTGTCATTCCCCCTTGGGTGGTGGGACCACAGCAGTTAAATGGGATACTGGTTGGAGAGGATAGATAAGGATCACAGCTTGGAAGGTCTGCAAGGAATTCTGCAGATGTTGGTGGCATGGTACAGGATGGGGCAGAAACTCAGAGAAGGCTTTGAAGGGACGTGACAGTAAATGTTTATTCTGAAATAGCTGTCACTCATTTATTCACGTTTTCTGGAAGGGGATTTGAATCCAGGCAGTAAGCTGGAAAATGAGGGGGAGAAATTGTGGATAAAGGTGAGAAATCGAGGGATTTGTGAGAAAGACAAAGATTGTGGAATGTTTCAATGTTTTGGTTGGTTTTGTTTATGAGGAAGGGCTGACTGGCTTCTGGAGAGAAACTGTGAAGCACAACCGGGGTGTGCTTTATGGCCTGCGAGCTGAGTACACAGAAAAATTAACACCACCACCACATCCATCCCCCCACCCTCCTCCCCGGATTTTTCAGGTATGTGATGTTTAGGACACTGTGTTCCTGGTTTAAAGGCACAAAAGAAACTAGGAGAGGTAGAGTACTGCGACAACTGGTCCTTGTTCACCTGCAGTCAATGACCCAGAGGTGGAAAACCCTGCTGGGATGTGTGCACATCCTTCATAAGGAGATTGTGAAAATCTAGCGATATTTCTGATGCTTGCAGTAACTTGCAGGAGTTGTCCACAATTTTCCTGTTCTTTGTATGTAATCATTCCAGTGAGTTTCATGTATCCAGCACTAAGTGTGGTGCAGTAATTCATTTCTCCCCTACAACTCCATGTGGACATTTCAGGGCCAGGAACACACATTTCATCAGACAATTTGACTTTTGACAAGAATTTGCAGAGTGTACAAATAATTCAAAAGTCACTCCTCATAGTAAACCTTGTGTTAAGAAGACTTCCTTTGTTTTGAAAAATCCATTGAAGCTGAAGTTTTATGCTAAAGTTAGCATTACAGCAAGAGCTGCAGCAGGAACTAAAATCCTAACAATTAAAATATTTACAGGTAAATTCACATCTAATACATTTCCCTTCATAGGGAGGTGAGGGAAGGGATATTTGCGAAGCCAAAGATTTCTTGGGCTATTTCTTGGGTATATTTCTGTAAGTCAACATAAAATCAAAATACTTGGTCTGGATACACCAAATCTGCTATTCTAAGTGAAAATGCTTTTCATATGTGTGCTGGTTTTGGCTGGGAAAGAGTTCACTTTCTTCGTAGTAGCTGGCACAGGGCTGTGGTTTGGATCTGTGCTGAAAACAGTGTCGATGGAATCAGAATCAGGGGTGATTTTGTTATTGCTGAGCAGCGCACTCACTTTTACTTTTCTAATTCTTTCCCCCATCCCACTGAGGGGGAATGAACGAGGGGCTGTGTGAGGCTTAGTTGCTGGCTGGGGTTAAACCATGATGTGTTTAAGGTCTATCTCTTTCCGTGCTTCCAAGAGATTTATTTATGTGTTATGATGTTATGGTTTCTGAAGAACTCTCTGGCCTTTTCTTGCCTGACCCCAACTGCAGCAATACCTCAATGCCCTGTGCGTTCCGTACAGTGCTTCTAACAAAGTCCATTTTCTCTCTTTATTCACCATTTCAAAGTCTCTCTTGAGCCTCCAGGCTTCTTCAGCAGAAGGAAGCTCCAGGGCCTCCTCCTTCCTTCCCAGCTTCTCAGTGGATCCAGCAGAACCCTGAGCACGGGCTAGAGAGCAAAGCTGCACCATGGAAATCCTGGTGGAAATTCCATGTGCAGTTTGGAGGCACTCATCAACACGATGGTGAATGAATAATAACAATCTCTGTATCACAAACCCCACAAGGAACGTAAGTTCAGCTGCCCAGTATTTTCCTCAGCCTCATTTCTGATTCCTTTTGATAACTGTTGGTGCTGCTTTCTGGAGCCTGGCCAGAGATCATCACTCAGTCCGGCTTCATTTATTCCTTTCACATCCTGATGACTGTGGATTATGGTGAGTGCACAGTTCAAAGCTGCTGGTGTTTGCTGTGATTTGTCTACAGCGTTACTGAGGGATGTGTTTTCAAGGACTGAGCTTGGCTAACAGGGTCACTGAGTGGTGTCAAGCTGCATTTTAGCAACATGGAAAAGGACTTTTGTTAATTTTTTATTGCAAATACTGACTGATTGCTGGTCAGCACACAGGAGTGGCAAAAAGGAAGAACCAGGAAACCTGGAATACGAGAGGCAGTGAAAGTCCCAGGCAGGGATACCCTCCCAAGCCTGCCCTGGCAGTGGGGATGGCAGTGGAGGGGCACGGAGACGTTTCTGGGCTGGGAATTCCAGGAGCAAACCAGGACACGGCAGTGAGGACAGGCTGGAGCTGCAGAGCCTTCCCGAGTGCCTTGCGCAGGGAGTGATCCACGGGGAGTGTCCCATGGGATTCCTCTGGGAAAGGGATTACGTGTGTTCCAGGAAAAGCATTGGTTTGATTCACTCTGTAGAGAAAAGTACAGGAAACAGGGCTCCATCTTCTCCCAATCCAGGGGCAAAATATTCATTGGCCTCATTGTGAGCAGCCCCAAGGCCTTGGCTTCAACTACTGACTCAAGCCACGAGAACATGGAAGAATTCTATGGCTGATGTGTTTTGTGGAGAAAGTCATTCCAGTTTCTGGGGAAGCACCTAAGCTCTTCTGCAAGAAGCCGAGTGATGCTTCCTGTCAGGAGCACTCCCCAGCTGAGCTCTCCCAGTGCTGGGAAGAGCCCCGAGTGTCCCTGGGTGTCAGGAACTCGTGGAATGCGTGGCCTCGTGCTGTGCTTTGGCTGAGCAATTCCCTGTGCGCATCCCGAGGTGCGGGCGGCGCACATCTCTGCGCACGGGTAGCTGAGAGTCACCGTGAGCGGGGCACCGCCTGCAGAGGGCAGATGAACACATCGGTGCCTGCAGGGAGTGCAGCTCTCACGGCTTTGCTGCAGCCCAGCACCTGGGCTTTAGAGTAAAGAGTTATCCATGATGGAATTCACTCATCAGCTGGGTTTCTAATGATTCCTCTAGCAAGGAGAAAGAAGTGTCATGTGGGATCCTATCCAATATCCACAGGTTTAGACTTCAGCAGCAATAAGTATTTTGGAGACATGGATGTGATCATTTAAACCACTTAAACTGTCCTCACCTGCCTGAAGGAGGCAGGAAGAGTGGGAAACCAGCAGACAAAACTGGTGCTGCTAAATGATATAATGAGCTCTGTGTTCAGTTCTGATCTTCCAGCTTTACCATTTTGAGGAAAGAAGGTGTAGAGAGGTGTGGCAAGAGTACCCAAAAGTACACATAACTTCTGTGTGAGCAAAGACTAAATACATTAGAACTTTTTACCCCTTCGAAAAGGGATGAGTGGGAGATGTGTAGGAGTGGTGGGGGCAGAAGGGCTGTAATGGATTTCTGGAGTTCTGCATGTGCCATAGAAATGTAACCAGGCCTACTTTTTCTCTGCCTTTTGTTACATGAACCTCGGAGGCATCAAATTAAAGCTGTCCCAGTAGCTGAGCAGCAGAGGGACACAGCCCAAAGCTGGGCTGCCACTGCTGCCATCCTTTGAGCAGTGACTGGTCCTGATGAGAGCCACATCTGGGTGTGACACAGTGTGGGCAGGCACAGCCCCAGGCAGCTTGGTCACTGTCCTCACCACGCTGTTTAATTCCAGAATCTTCTCTAAAAAGCAGGCTGGGCATTGGTGGGATGCAGGGATGCTCTTGCTGTGGGATTGGCAGCGGCAGGAAGTGTTGGAGCCCTTCCCAAACTCCTCTGTGACATCAGAGTGCCCCAGGCATGAGCAGCCTGGCAGTGCAGCCACCTGGAGCTGAGGTACCTCCATGGCTCCTTCAGCTCTGGGGCTTTCTGTGTACTCTTCTGTCAGATAATGGAGAGCTCTGAGCCTCTGGGCTCATAAAGCCTGGTGATTTCATGGTAGGAATCGAACCTCGCTTAGGGCTCAGCTTTGCTATTCCAGCTTCATTATCGCTCCTTGTTTTGGGTGCGTGTCACCCATCTGATGTTCAGCTCTGCTGTTCCCAGAGCAGAATCAGCGCTGGCTGGATCCTGCTGAGCAGAGCCCGAGCCCCTTTTCTGAGGGGGATGAAGCAAACCCAGACTTGCCCTTCTATTCTGAGGAGTGAAAACAAGGCAAGGTTGCCTTTGGAAGTGTGGGTTTCCTCGTGTTTCTGCAACTCCCTGTCCTTAGGTTGCTCTTTTTTGTCTTTTAACATAAAGCAGTGTTGCCTCCTGCTCCACAGCACAGACAATAGAGGAGGCTCCCTGGATAAAAGCTGGGTGGTTCCCTGCTGCCTTCAGCCTTGTTCTGCAGTGGATTTTCTGTGCAAACACCCTACAAGGGCACTGAACAGGCTGCTGATGGGAGGAATCCTTTCTGTCCTGGCTGTGGTTTGCAAACCCCTCACTCCCACTCAGATCAGCAACCTGATCATGTAATTAATGGCCCCAGACAGAATTCAGTGTTGGCCTAAAACAATTATTACCATCCAGCTAGTGGTTAAATATGTAATTTTTCAACTTCATTGAGTTCTTGCCTTCCTGCTGGTATTAGCCTGGCAACCCTCACACTGCAGCGATTTCCCCTTCGTTTGCTCAAGGTGCTGCAGTCCCGGGAAGTCGGATGGGGCCGCATCAGGCGCTGACATTTAGGTGCCATAACTTCTCCTGAGAAGGACCAGAGGCAGTTCAGGAGCTGTGGGCACCACACGGGTGCAGCTCCTTCCATCCTCTCCTCTGCTCCTTGCCGAGCCACAGCAGCGCCAGTGTCAGTGCTGACAGACAGAGGGGCAGGGCTGTGATGGTCGGTGATGGGCAAGGAAATGCTGCTTTTCCCCTTCCTGGAGAGAACATTTCCCAGACGGAAATGGGAATTCTCACCTGCTCCCCAGGGGCTACTGAAGGCTGGAGATGCAATGGCCACATTTTGTGGCTCAGGCCTGCAGGAATAGTCACCACTTGGGGCAGGATTGTTGTTCAGCAGGGCACTGCTAAATGGGCACTGGGCCCATTAAACACCACCACTAACTGGGCTCTCTCGGCCTGCACACATTCCACCTGCACACATTCCACCTGCTCAGTGGTGGGGAGACTGCAGGGAATACCTGCAGCAGCACTGGCATCGAGTAAGGAGCAGTGCTGAACTGAGCCACAGAGAGAAATCTTAATAGGATGGGGCATTGGCGAGTGGGTTTTGTTCCTCTTGGAACACCAGGCTTTGTTTTTCTTCCCTTCAAATTCACTTCTCTTGGCCTCCCCATTTTCGGGTTTGTGTTGGACAGTGCCAGCCTGTTTGTGCAGCACCTGTACCTCATCCTCCTCTGGACTCCTGCTCTCTGTCACCCCAGTGTCTCCAGTGCTTCCCAGCTCCATGCCATCCCCACATCTGCACTGCTTCCCAGCTTCCCAGCCCCGTCGGTGGACTGGGGCCAGGGAGGGCAGTGGGTTGTGGGATCCCCAGGGATCCCAAAGGAGCCCCTGTGGAAGGAATGGCTGCTCCCGCCAGCACAGGGCCCGACATCCCAGTGCTCCCAGTGCCCCAGCAGGGCGGTTTGCCTGGAAAAGCCGTCAGGCAGAATTTGCTGGGTTTTTCACAGCTCTGATTTCTCCATCCCCCAGAGTGTCCCTGCTAAGAGGAAGCATTGATTGCTGCCAGCCAGCACACACATGTAGGA
Source organism: Corvus moneduloides (assembly GCF_009650955.1). Lineage (NCBI taxonomy): Eukaryota > Metazoa > Chordata > Aves > Passeriformes > Corvidae > Corvus > Corvus moneduloides. Next base: position 71,096,969 of record NC_045480.1, read on the forward strand.
ATGTGATTCATTCCAGCCCAGTTCTCAGAAGGACTTCTGTCAGCTGTTATCCCTGCTAAAATGAGCCTTTTCACAGTTCTGGGTTTCCACCTAGCACACACACAATAAAATCACCAGAGGTGAAATAAACTCCCCTTGGCCTGAGAAGAAATTTTATGTTGTTGTAGGGGATTCTTTCTGAAGAAATAACACTTATCTTTCTACTGCATTAATTTATATGTAAAGCCAGCACCGTGTGCATTTGGTGTCAGTATCGGGCCAGCAGAAACCAGCATAGGCAGCTGGAAACAAAGGTGCTCTGGTCCCACTGCACAATATTAGTGTTAAAAATATCTATTAAAGGCCAGATTCCACACAGGAAGTGATGCATGCAAAATCTGGCTAAGAAAAGAAGAGCTTATTCAATAGTAAAATGCTAAACTCAAAATGTTTCTTTGCGTTAGGATTTTCCCAAGTATCTCATGTAACATTTGTTAAGAGGTTAAAGAAAGGGCAACACTTTGGTAACCCTTCTTTAAGTGTACATATTTTCTATGTTAAATGGGTGTATGGGGGTGCAACCCCTGTGGACAGGGGCTGCTGGAGAAATCCTGTAAAAGTGATTGTGTGCTAGAGACCTGAGTCATCATTTTGTGCTATTGCAATGTCTCTTGTTCTGTCAGTTCAGTTAAACCTGCAAACAATTCAACCTTTAGAGCTTTAATATTTTTAAAGAGACATTCATGCCCAGGTGTCTCAAGATGTTTGTTCCGTCAGGCTGGGTTTGATATCCCTATTAAAGATATATATATATGGCTCACTTGATGAGAAAATCTTCTTCAGAGAGAAGGATTTTTCTTCAGCTTAAAATCTGAAATAAAAAATTGAGTATAATAAAGTGAAGAGGCAAGTCACGAAGCAAGGGATAGAAAAGAGAAATGTCTGTGAACATGTTCTACTGAAACTGTTTGGATTTCTTAGGAAAAAATCCTCTGTTAGTAAGGCAATTAGAATTATTTGTTATATTGAGGGGTTTTGTGCCAAATCTGAAGAAATAACTTGAAGAAGGAAACTGATTTGAAAACTGCAATCATAAATGGTCTTTTTTCTGACTGAGTAATGAAGAGGTGAACGGAAAGGGGTGCGATGCCTTCAGGCCTTGTGTTGTTGCCAAGAGCAGAATGTGCTCGGGCACAGAGGAGAGAAATCAGAGCACGGAGGTTTCAGTCTGTAGCTCGTGGTGGTCAGGCCGATTGCTCTGCCTGGGGGCGGGCCCTGGTAGCACCGAGCAGGGAGCAGTGGGCAAACACAGCGTGGAGGAAGGCCCGGGCACGGGCAGGGAGGGCCGGGCGCTGCTCTCTGCGCTCTGCCGAGGGAAGCACCACAACTCCCGGCACGTGCGGCCCCCGGGAACACCGGCTGGGAGCCGAGGATTCGACGGCGCTCCCACTGATCCTTCCCCGTACCTCTGGGAGTGTGGGTGTGTTCAGTACCATGGCCTAAGCCAGGGCAGAAGTTTGAAGGATGAAACTTGGAGACGTTGTCTTTAAAAAACCTTGATGCTCATTTTTCCTTCCTGTTGTCATAACTTTCCCCTTAGCTCCAGCGGCTGCTGGCTCAGTGTTTTTGTTTGGTGCCACTGCCTCCTACAGAAGAAATACTTTGTAGCTACAGATTTGAAAGGACAATAATGCTGTGCTCTATTTTTGAAGAAGCTGCAGTTACCAAAGATTCAAAAAGCAGCGGCCTAGGACCTGCTGTTGCAGTGGTTCGTGGGAGGAATCCAGGTAGACAGGAAATGGGCAGGTTGTTCTTGAGCTCTTGTGAGCTCTGGTGCCAGGCTTGGAGCAAACATGAGTGGTGCTGTGACCGAAGCAGTTTGACCAGGCAAGGGTGACCTGTCTCTAAATAAGTGCCACAATGCTGCAGTGATGATTTCCATCTCACCACTGTGACACACGGAGGATGCAGGGACATCCTCTGATTGATGGGTGTTTCCCGCTCAGAAAACTGCATCCTCCATCTTCTGTGCTCGGCCCAGTGTCAGAGCAGTGTTAGCAGGCAGAAAAATGGGGGTGGTTGTGCACTTTTGTGATACAGTGTTCACTAAGAAGCATAATCAGTGCCAGAAGTTGAAATTTTTTGTCAGTAGCTCAGGCCCTCCCAAGAGCTATGAATTTGGGTGTAGGTGAAAATTAGTCCCTGTGGTTTTGTGTTCCATTACAGGAATTCACAGCTAGCCCTGGGCTGAGGGCTGACCCTCTCCAGGACTGGGGCTCCTTTTTTATTCCTGGGTAGAGGATTGTCTTGGGGGCATGGTTTGGTTGGATAAGGAGGTATGTGATTGTTGTTTGTGGGGCATCTATTCAATTTTCAGATTTGACATTGAATTTCTCTATGATTCTGAACCAGTTCTGTATGAGCTTCATCAATAAAATACTTGATCATCCAAAGTAGGAAACAGTAAAAGATCATTCAGCAAAGCCAGGCCTTGATCCATTTGATCATGGGGTGATGATACGAAATAAAAGCTCACCACTGGTATATTCTTTTCTAGAAATACTCTGTAAGACAGTTTTCAAACCCATGCACTTACCAAGCACCACATAATGAGGTAATAGCGAGTGCTGTATCATGTATAAAATGAGAGGCTCCATCTTTCCGTTCCAGGAGAAATGGATTCTGTCCTCAGAAACCCGAGTGTGTGTTTACCTTGGTGATATCCTCAGCAAGCAGAGCTTTTCCTTGTCAGTGCATGTAACTTACCTAACAAACTCCCCAAGGCACACAGCAATCCTCAGTGCCAGGGCTGGCATCTTCCAAGGCTGAAGTGGCAAAGCTGCAGAAGGTCAGGCCACGCTGCCCCTGGAGAGAGCTTTGTCTGCACCGCTCATTGTTTTGTTGTCCACCCCTCCTTGCCAGCACAGTAAAATTCACCAGAATGTATTTAAGCAAAGCAGGGACTTGTTGGTGTTTGCTGTTTCTAGAGAATGGGGTCTTCTGGGGGGGCATAAGGAGTGAACTCCCTCTCCCCAGCCTTGGAAATGCTGTTTCACATCTGTTGTGAGTTTCTGATTCATTTTGACAACACCTTACATATTCCTGCCTTAAAGGTCAAACCTGCTCCTTGCCAGCGACATCTGACAAATGAGAATATCGGTGTTGGAGAAAAATGACATCCATAACAGGTTAATCTGCTCTTTATCAACGGAACCTGAGAGGATGCTCTTGAAAAGGGATTGGGGAGATTCACCATAAGCATTTCTGAGTCTCTCAAAAGCTCAACTTAAGCTTCCGCTGAAACAGACTAAAACTGATCGATGTCATATCTGAGAAATATTGGGGGATCAAGGCAGATGCCAAGTTTTCCCAGTCACTTAGGATTACTCTATCAGTGAACCTGACTGCATAACTAAATCTGCAAAGGTGCCCTCCAGACAGAACAGGTTTTACAGGACCTTACTGTCAAAAGAGCTCCAAAAAAGGTACATTGTGTTTTTCTAATAAGTGTTTCTGGAGCTGAGAAATAGACAAAGGAATTTTCAAATATTTTGAACAAACCCTGAACCGACTCAGTGTATGTCCAGAGTGGCACTGCAGCTTTAGCTGGAGTGTTTGGCATAGTAAAATTAATATGGATACAAAAATTGAGAACAAGGTTGATTGGGATAAGGAACAGGAAGAATAAGTGGCCCAGAACCCTTGGTGAGGAAGATCTCCAGGATCCATGGTTACCTGTTTCCCATTTCCTTCAGTTCAAGAACTTGGGGTCAGCAGCTGAAGTTATCATGTGACAGTGTGAAAAATGAGAGGTCCTTAACCCACTGAACGGGGCACCACAGACTGCTGCTGATGCAGGAAGCTCTCAGGAATTCAAAAAACAATCAATCAGACATTCACGGGCGGGGGAGAAAAAGAAGTCAATACTTGCTAAACAGAATTTTCTGCCATGGCCCAGTAAATTCCCAATAAAAAGGGGACTGTAGCCTGGGAGAGACCAGGCCAGTCCTCACAGTCAGGTGGTTTTAGCCTTAAACTCTCCAGACCCCTCTTAGGGGCCAGTTCTGGATTCATCCCTGGGTTGGACAGAGCCAGTGGTGTGGCTGTGTGTTTTTCCTTGCTTCTTGTGGCTGCATTTTACTGCTCCGGTGTAGGATGGTAGAAGATGTCAGGTAAATTACAGCTTTTGTGTAGAAAAACACATGCCTTTTATACTGAGTAGGAAATAGTCCATCTGTTGGGGGAAAAGATAATTGTAATTTACATAAACACCCCAAATAGGTACTTCCTCTACAGTATGTCTGTTTGTCTGGGCTCCTCTGAATTTGGGAATATGGAATCATAGAATCATTTAGGTCGGAAAAAACCCTTAAGATCACTGGGTCCAATCATGAAACATTAAATGGGCTTTGGGCTGCCCACAAAGAAATTTCTGCCTTGGCTCTTGGCAGTGCTGTGCACTTGAGGCTGTTCAAAGCTCAGGAGTGATGTGACACATCATCCTGTAAAGACAAATTAATCTAACTCTGTAAAGGCTCAATCTAAAACTGATACACAGAGAAAATTAACTGGGCCATTACTGATAAATAATGCTGAAGCAAGCAAACCATAAATCGAAATGACTTCCTTTACAAATGCATTCCCAGAGTTCCTGTCAGAGCTGTGCTCTGCTGCTGCCCAAAGCCCTCGGAGCAGAGGCTCTCCAGGTGCCGAGTGTGGTTTATAGAGGCCCTTTGATGTTAAGGTGACACCAGCGGGCTCCCAAGACAATGAATTCCAGCAGTGTGAAAGCCACCTGTGACCGGGCTCCCCTTCCCTGGCAGCAGAGCTGTGCTGGAGGCTGCAGGGACACCTGAGCAGTGCATTCCCCCCCGTGCCACTCCCTGTTCAGCCCCTGGGCTGCGACGTCCCGGCAGCGGGAACGGGAAGTCCCACGACGGGAGCGAGGCCTGTGCTCTGCTGGCTCGGAGCGACAGGCAGGGGACCTGGGGGAACGGCAGGGTGTTCTCTGGGGAGGAGACAAATGGAAAATAGGGAAGGGCACCTGCTTAGCAACTGCACCAAGTTTCACGTAAAAGGAGTGAGCTCAGCGTGGTCCAACAGCCCCTCAGCAGGCGCCCACTAAACACCAGAGGTGCGAATGGTGGCAGTGCCAGCCACCCTCCCAATAACTGGGCAGCACTGGCAGTCCAGGGGCAATTCCTGTCCTTGTCCAAGTCAATTCCAGTGGATTTGGATGGGGGAATGAATTCCTCCTCCGAGTCCTCTTCTGTGCAGTCTCTCACAGTTACTCATAGTCTGTGTTTCGTGTTGCTTAGAGAAGTGCCAAAGCTAAAACCTCGAGGAGCAGACCTTAATCTGACTCTATAAATAGCTTTAATTATCTCCTCCTTTCATTTTACTTTCTTTTTTGAGGAAATCCTAATTGACTTTGGTTTTATACAGCCAGAGTTAATCCAAAATGCGTCTCTTCAGGCCACTTTCTGGCCTTGCACAGATCATAACACACTTCTTTTTTCCCCTTTCATCTTTCTCCTTGCTGGTAAGGAAATGAAAGGAGTGAGAGATGATGCGAGAGGAGCTCAGTGAAGGGCAAGTGCAAAGCTCCTCGCTCTCACCTTTGAAATAAGGAGGGAGCATCACCCAACAGGTGGAAGAGGGAACTGGTGGAGATGCCTTGTGAGGAATGTATAAGGGATTAATATCTGAGAAGCCAAGTGAGTGCTGAGGGTGTAACTTGGAGATGCACAATAGACATTTTCCCAACAAAGGGAAGAAGCAGTTCCTCATATTTCTGGGGAATATCAGTGTTGCTGTTACTGCTGTTAATAACTCTCACCCCAGGGCTCAGGCCATCACCAGCAATCATTTCTGCCAGGTCATGGGGATGGCTGAGTGTCTCCTTTGCTGCTCAGTGACGCTCAGCAGTCCCAGTTCTGGTCAAAACAATTGTAGTGGGAACTATGAGGCATAAAAATAATGAGACCAATTTTCACAAAGACGTTTCTCCCTCGTGAATGCAATCCCAGCAGAGCAGGGGCAGCTCTCCCTGCCTGTGCTTTCTCCCAGGACCTGGATGAGCCTCAGTGTTCAGCAGGAAAGGGGTTCCAATAAACTGTCTCCTTTCTCCTCTTACTGGAGTCCCAGCTGTGGAAAGAATTAAGCAATGAGGTGAAATAATTGTTTAAAATTACTGAAAATGAATCTCGATCACAGCCTCAAAACTGAGAGCCACGATCATTATATTTGCACTCTCATGAATGCCCACGAAGGTACTGTTGTGCACCGGAGCAGATATTTGTGTATCCACGTTACCAGACTGAAGTGTTGGTGATATCTCAGTGAGCAGGAAAGGGGCTGCCCTGGCTGCACCCGTTCGTAACAACTGGATCCAGTATTCGTGGATGATTTCCAGTCACCACGTGCATCAGTCCCGATCCTTAGGACAGGCTTCCAGCTCCCCAGATGCTGCACTGGGAGTGGTCTGTGAGCTCTGGGACACCACAGGTTCGTACCAGCCCAGCTGACCCTTGGGAATGTGGGCAGGGGTGATGGCTTCCCTCGGCCAGGGTAAGGAATCCCTGCTTGTTCACAGGCGGAATTCCCCGGGTGTAGCAGCTGGGAACGAGGGCCAGTGGAAAGGGACACGAGCTGAAGTAAAAAAGATCAGGCTCACACCAACAACTGCTGAGGGAGCTGAACAGAGGCAGCCTGGGCAAGGCAGAGGATGGAAATACTGAAAGGTGAATGTGCCGAGACTCGCAAAGGACAGAAAGCAAAAGTCCAAGCAAGCAAAAGACAGCATAAACCCTGATGAGAAAAAGAGTCTTTCATTTGCCTGTTAGTCATGAAATAAATACTTTGCCTTCCAAGAGGCCTTTGTTTGTCCCTGGGCTTTTCTGTCCTCATGCTGGAGTACTTGAAAGGTCTTGGGCCAAACCAGAGCAGTTACCAACACTGCGGATGGAAAATGGGGAAATATTGCAGCTCCTGTGGAAGGTTTGGGAGCCACACCCGGGCTGCCAGAGGAGCGAGCCCTTCCTCAGTGCAGCAGGAGCCAGCTGGAGCCAGGCAGGAGCAGGCTCCTGATCCCAGCCAGGCACAATCAGAGCCTTGCACTGACCTCACAGGGCTCGGGGCAGGTGCTCAGCTGGTTTTTATTGTGGACTGAGGGAAGTGTTCAGGCCTGGAAGTGCCTCCCAGTGCTGCTGGATAATCAGAACCTGGCACAGCTGAGCCACAGCAAGGCTGAAACAAGTGGTCAGGATAAGTCTGGACACTGGGGAAACTCTGGGGCTTTTCCAGCTTCTGGAATTCCTAAGAGTGACCCTGCTGGGACTGTGCAGAATATCCAGTGCAAGGGTCATCAGTCATTTATGGATGGCAGAAGCTCTAGAAATTGAAAAAAATACTTAATAATCAATTGATCTTTACATGGATAAAGGTGGTTTTTCCCCTCATTCCCCTGCTATAACGGGACTTTGCCTTAACAAGAGTAGTTGGACTCCATCAATGAGAAAGCACATCAAACATGAGGTCTGGTTTTTTTGACCCTCACTAGCTGCAATGTTGGCTCACAAAAACAGAAGTACTGACAAAATAAATGTTGGTAAAGGAGACAGCCATTTAGTGACCATGGATTCTGAAAACTCATGTGTTTGGAGCCACAGGCAACTTCCGAGCCAGTGTTCATCGTGTTGAGAGCTACTCAGGAATTGAATCACCTCGTTTCACAGCCCCAGCTCCCCAAATTATACTGTTTATTGCAGGAAGAACACGATGCAATTTGTTTTGCCATTATCTGTGTGACAACAACGTGTGCCATGCAAATGTCATGAGCAGAGATGACAGCAGGCTTTGGTGTGAGAAGCAGAACAGGTTGGATTTAGGGTATGCTAATGAGATTAGAGGGAGACAAAATATAAGATAATATGAGCAGAGGAGCATGTGGATCCATCCAGGGATTTCTGCAATGGAAAGCTAAATAGGCAAAGATTGAGCATCAGGTTTAATTTATCACTTTCATCTCTTTCTGCTTTTGAAACCTAGTTAGTAGCATGGTCTTGGGCAGAGTTTTAAGGAAGAAAATGTCATCAGGCATTATTAATCTTACCTATATATAATTGCCTAAAAGAAGGAAAGGAAAGCAACGTTGTTTATCTTTGTTCTGAAGCCTGCAGAGATTGTGGCTATTTTGCATAATGCACACTGGTATCAGTTCATGTGATAGTCTATAAAATGAATATTAAATGCTTCTGGCCAGCTCTTAATCCTGCTCACGGAACACAGAGCAAGTTCTCCCCTCAGGAAGGGCCCCGCTGGCCGCCGGTGCCAGGCTCCACCCGGGCACTCCCGTCCATCTCCTCCTCCTGGCAGAGCCTGGGCAGGGACCCCACGTCACCGAGTCCCTGCGCCCGATGCGGCTCCCGGGCTCGGGGCACGGCCCTCTGGCCCTGCGCAGTGCAAGGGGCTCGCTGGCTGCTGCCGAGCCCCGACTGCTGGGATTTGAGTTCCTCTTCCAGAGCAGCCGCTTTCCCTAAGAGAGGCAGGGCAGCCGGCATCGCACGGGAGCACAGTCGTCCTTGGGGAGCTGCTCCTTCCTGGCAGCGGCAGGTGGGAGCTACCTCATCCCGAGCTCAGGACAAGGGGAGGAATACCTGGATCGTCACCTGCTGGTGACTGCTCAGGCCTGGGGATCTTCCAGCCCTTCAGTTCCATCCGGCCGAGCAGAGCTGTGGGTGTTCCCGTGCCTCAGGAGCGCCTGGAGCCATGGGCGGCATCAGTCGGTGAGCTGGAGGCGGCACAACCAGCCTGGTGTTCGGATAATAGGACATTACCTTTTTAGGATAATAAGACAATGCAGATAGGCTGCATTTTATGCCTTCATTTCGGGGGAGGCTTCCTACCCTTTTATCCCACGTGTGGTTTTTTGCTACACTAAAGCAGCTCTCACAACAGACTCAAATGTGTGAGAGGTCCATTCCCTGTCACCATCTGTGGGGATGTCCACGGTCAATTCCACGACCCTGTGAACTGAGACTAATAAACTGGGCGTTTTTCTGGTCTCAGAATCGGAGTCTTAAGTCCTGGTTTTGTTTTTGGGTTTTGTGGTTTTTGGTTTTTTGTTTTTGTTTTTTTTTTTTTTTTTTTTTTTTTTTTTTTTTTTTTTTTTTTTTTTTGTTTTTTGTTTTTTTTTGAGGGGGTGAGGGTGTGGAGGGCTCAGGGACAAAGTCCTGCACTGTTGGCACTTGGAACCAGTCCCATCTGGCCTGGCCCAGGGCTGTGAAACAGTGACTTCAGTCCTGTGTTTTGAGAGTGCAAAGCCTTGAGCACAGAGCCCAAATCCTGCATTTCGGGGCCCAGCAACAGACCCAAATCCCGTGTGCGAGTGCTTGGAACACGGAGCCCCGGCCCAGCGCTGTCCGGGCTCGGCCCCGGGCTCATCGGGGCGGGTTCAGGGCTGAGAGCACCGCTCAAGCCCTCCATGCTGGGGCTCCGCAGCAGAGGCAGAGCTCTGGCTGAAGCCCTTCCCACACCCGGGACACGGGTGGGGCCTCTCCCCGGTGCGGATGTGGTGGCGGAGGACGAGCCGGGAGCGCCGCGTTGCGAGGCTCGTGGGGCCGGTGTCTGGGGACTCGGGACCAGCCCCCGCCGCGGTTCCGGGTCCGGGAGGCCCCACGGCTGCTGCCGGGGCGGGCAGGGAGGTGCCGGGGGCAGGAGGCGGTTCGGGAGCCGCGGCGTTCCCGGGCGGTTCCCCGGCCGCTGCTCGGGGACCCCGGCGCGGGCGCTGCGGGACCGGGCGCACGGTGCGGGGGCGGCCCCGGCCGGGGCTTCCCAGCCTTTATTCGGTGCCTGCGCGGAGCCGCCGCGCCCGTTCAGCGACCCCGGGCCCGACGGAGCGGGACGGGAACGAGGGTCTGGGGCCGCCGGCTCCCGCTCCCCGCCCGCTCCTCCTGCCCGCGGCGCCGGGACGGGGAGGGTGACACCGGGACGGGGCTCGGGGCGCGACAGAACCCCGGGGGGCGCGGGGAGAAGCGGCACCGGCCACGGCCCCCGCGCCACCGCCGCCCACCTGCGAGCCCCGCCCCGGCCCCACCCGCAGCCGGGGGCGGCCCCGGGCCGAGGGTCCCGAGCGGCGGCCCCGGGCCGGGAGCGGCCCCGCGCGGGGCGGGGCGGGCGCGGCGCTGCCTCAGGGGCGGGGCGGGGGCGGCACCGGCGAGGCGGGGCCGGCCCAGGTGCGCGCGGCGGGGCCCGGCAGGTGCGCGGGGCCCCAGGGCGGCTGCGCGGGGGCGTGGGCCGAGGGCATTTAAACCCCGGAAGTCGCCCCCGGCGACATTTCCAGCCCGGCGCTCGGTGGGGTCGGCAGCGGCCGGGCCGCGCTCCCCTGCAGGGCCCAGGTGAGGCGCGGGAGCCTCGGCCATCCCACCGCTGCTTCTCTCTGTCCCTTTCTGTTCCCTTTCCTTTCTCCCCCTTATCTTCTCCTCCTCCCTGCCCCCCGCAAACCCCCATTCCGCTCCCCCGCAGCTCTCCCCTTCCTCCCTCGCGACCTGCTCTCCCCCTGTCCCCGCTTCCCTGCCCTCCTACGCATCCCGACCCTCCCTCTCTTCCTGCCCCGTTCTTCCCCGCTATCCCTGCCCTCTATGCGCCCTGCACCCCTCCGGCCGCCCCCTGCTCTCACACCTTCTTCCCCTCCTCTCTCCACGCTCCCTGCCCATCCCGACCCGACCTCCCCCTATGTCCGCTCCTGTCCCCCTTATCCTCCGCTCTTTCCCCCTCATCTCCTTCTCTCTCCTTTACTCCTTCTCTCTCTCTCCCTTATTCCCTTCCCTGTTTCCCCGCAGCCGCGGGTTCGGGGCGCCGGAGAATAAAGGCCCAGAGGGCCGGAGCCCGGCGCCCCTCGCTTGAGCCCCCACACGGGCCGGGCCCGCTGTGGCGGGTCCCCCCATGCGGTTCACACACACCGCCCGACACCGCCGGGGCTCCGGCTGTCCCCATCACACTGGGGGCATCCCGTGGGGGTCGGGGGGTTTAGGATGGGCCCCCTCCTCAGGAGGGGGTCCCTGGGGTGGGGTAGGGATGGGCCCGGAGGGCCTGGGTGGGGAGGGGGTGGGGTGGGGGGGGGGGGGAGGGGAAGGGAGGGCCCCCTCCGGAGGGGGGGGTCCCTGGGGAGGGGGTTGGGGCGGGCCCCCTCCGGAGGAGGGGGTCCGGGGTGGGAGGGGTAAGAGGGGGGGGTCCACCCCCTCCTGGCCCCTCCCACCCCGGACCCTCTCCTCCGGACGGGGTCCATCCCGACCCCCTCCCTGGGACCCCCTCCTCCGGACAGGGGCCCGGGAGGGGAGGGAGGGGCGGGTGGGGTGGGTAGCAGAGGGGGTCACGTCACTCTGCACCATAAATGTAAAATGTTCTCCGCAACAGCAGCCTCCCCCTCCCCTGTCCCCCACACCCACCCACCCACCCCTCCCTCCCCCCCGGGCCCGTGTCCGGAGGAGGGGGTCCCAGGGAGGGGGTCGGGATGGACCCCGTCCGGAGGAGAGGGTCCGGGGTGGGAGGGGCCAGGAGGGGGCGGACCCCCCTCGACCCCTCCCACCCCGGACCCCCTCCTCCGGAGGGGGCCCACCCCCACCCCTTCCCAGGACCCCCCCCCTCCGGAGGGGGCCCTCCCTCCCCTCCACTCCCTCCCCCCCCAACCCTCCCCACCCCACCCCAGCGCCCCCTCCTGAGGAGGGGGCCCATCCTAAACCCCCCCGGACCCCCTCCTGAGGAGGGGCCCATCCTAAACCCCCCCGGACCCCCTCCTGAGGAGGGGGCCCATCCTAAACCCCCCGGCCCCCCCCGGGAGCCCCCAGTGTGATGTGGGGACAGCCGGAGCCCCGGCGGTGTCGGGCGGTGTGTGTGAACTGCATGGGGGGACCCGCACAGCGGGCCCGGCCCCGTGTGGGGACTTGAAGCGAGGGGCGCCGGGCTCTGGCCCTCTGGGCTTTATTATCCGGCGCCCCGAACCCCGCGGCTGCGGGGAAACAGGGAAGGGGAATAAGGGAGAGAGAGGGGGGACAAGCGGGGCAGAGAGGGAATGGGGGAATAGAGAGGGTAGAGGGGAGGTCGGAGGCCGGGTCAGGAGGGGCAGAGAGGGCGGACGGAGAATGAGAAAGAGGAACAGAAGCGGGATCGGAGTTTGTAGGGAAGCGGGGGGGGGGGGTTATGGGGAGGCCGGGTGCGGGGGGTGTAGGTAAGAGAGGTAGAGGGGGAATGGGGGCGGTGGTCGGGCTGGGTGCCCGGGGAAAGGAGAGGGGAGGAAGGAGGGGTAGACTGGGAGCTCGGGATGTACAAGGAAACAGGGAGAGGAGGGAAGGGGGTTTCAGGAGGGGAGAAGGAGCGGGGTAAGGAGGAGAAAGAAGGAGGGGTAGAGCGGAGGGTCGGGGTGTGCAGCGAGAGGACGGAAGCGGGCACTGAAGGGAGGGAAGGAGAGATACAGGAGGGGAGAGGGAGCCGGGTCACGGGTAGGAGGGGGAGGAATGGAAGGGCAGTGTAGGGGGTCGGGGTGTGTAGGGAGAGCAAGGAGAGGAGGAAAGGGGGTGTTCAGGAGCGGAGAGGGAGCGGGGTAAGGGGTACGAGGGGGAGAAAAGAGAGACAGAGGGGGGAGACCTCACCTGGGCCCCGCCGGGGGAGCCCGGACCGGCCGCGTCCGGCCCCACCGCGCTCTGAAGGAGCAAATAGCGCCGGGGGCGATTCCTGGGGCTCAAATCACCTCGGCCCCGCCCCGCGCAGCCGCCCTGAGGCCCCGCGCACCTGCCCGGCCCCGCCCGGCCCGAGCACCTGAGCCGGTCCCGCCCCATCCCGAGCACCTGAGCCGGTCCCGCCCCATCCCGAGCACCTGAGCCGGCCCCGCTCCATCCCGAGCACCTGAGCCGGCCCTGGCCCGCCCCGCCCTTGGCCCGCCCTTGGCCCGCCCCGTGCGGGGCCGCTCCGGGCCCGGGACCCTCGCTCGGGACCCTCGCTCGGCGCTGTGCGAGCCCCGGCCCGGGGGCCGCTCCCGGCGGAGCTGCGGCAGGGCCGGAGATTCGCTCCCGGCTCCTGCCGGTGTCCTGCTCTGGCTGCGCCCGGCTCGGCTCCCCGGGCACGGGCCCGCTCCGGCCGCGGGGAGCCGGGGCTCTGCCGGTGCCGGGGCAGACCCCGGCATCCCGTGCTGAGCCCGACGCGCGGGGCTGGGCTCTGCCCGTGCCCCCAAACGCGGGGTTTGGGCTCTGCTCTGCTCTGAGCCCTAAAACCGTCCCGGGAGCCCGGGCTGAGCCCCAAAGCACGGCACTGGGGCTCCGCCTCCAGCCCCAAAGGCAGGTCCGAGTCGCTGGTTCTGAGCTCTCCGTGTGGCCGGGTGAGCCCGGGATTGGGCTGTGCCAAAGGCAGGCCTTCGAGCTGAGAGCAGAGACTCACGCTGAGCCCGGTTTGAACACCAGAACACGGGATTTGGGCTTTACTTAAGCCCTCCAAACCCAGCACTCAGCCTCTCTTTGTGAGCCCAAAAATTGATCAAGTGAGTCTGATGCTGAGCTCCCAAAGGCAGCGCTGGGCCTCTGCGAGCCCCCGCAAGCACCCGGGGGTGGCTGAACCCCAGCCGGCAGCTCCGCACCAGCAGCAGGATCGGGAGGGAATCA